>NC_092342.1:168856500-169519500 GCF_046630445.1 Rutidosis leptorrhynchoides | reverse complement strand
GAAGGCAATGATGACTTTGTTGTATATTGCGATGCCTCAAAACATGGTTTTGGGTGTGTATTGATGCAACGAACGAAAGTCATTGCTTATGCTTCTCGACAACTCAAAATTCATGAACGAAACTATACGACACATGATCTCGAACTCGGAGCCGTTGTCTTTGCACTTAAAATGTGGAGACACTATCTTTATGGAACCAAGAGTACTATCTTCACCGATCACAAAAGCCTTCAACACATTTTCGATCAAAAACAACTAAACATGAGACAACGAAGGTGGATTGAAACCTTAAACGATTACGATTGCGAGCTTCGTTACCATCCCGGGAAGGCAAATGTAGTAGCCGATGCCTTAAGTCGAAAAGAAAGAGCGGTGCCTCTCCGTGTCCGAGCTTTAAACATCACCATTCACACCAACCTTAATAGCCAAATTCGGGTAGCCCAAGATGAGGCTCTCAAGGATGAAAACATCTCTCTCGAACACTTGAACGTCCTCACCTCTCGATTCGAAGTTAAAGAAAACGGACTCCGATATTTCGCCGGAAGAATTTGGGTGCCTAGTTATGGGGATCTACGAAGCCTTATTTTAGATGAAGCCCATAAGTCACGATACTCGATTCACCCCGGTGCCAATAAGATGTACCACGACCTTAAACAACTATATTGGTGGCCGAACATCAAAAGGGACGTAGCCACTTATGTTTCCAAGTGTTTGACATGTTCCAAAGTCAAAGCCGAACACCAAAGACCGTCCGGACTACTTCAACAACCCGAGATCCCGCAATGGAAGTGGGAAAGGATAACGATGGATTTTATCACCAAGCTACCAAAAACGACGGGCGGTTATGATACCATTTGGGTTATTGTTGACCGTCTCACCAAATCCGCACACTTCCTTGCCATGAAAGAAACGGACAAAATGGAGAAACTTGCACAACTTTACATTAAGGAGATCGTAGCCCGACACGGTGTACCTTTATCGATTATCTCCGACCGAGATGGCCGTTTCGTTTCTAGATTTTGGCGTACATTGCAAGAAGCGTTGGGAACGCGTTTAGACATGAGCACCGCATATCATCCTCAAACCGATGGACAAAGCGAACGTACAATTCAAACCTTAGAGGACATGTTACGAGCTTGCGTGGTTGATTTCGGAAAAGCTTGGGACAAGCACTTACCTCTCGCCGAGTTCTCTTACAACAATAGTTATCACGCGAGTATTAAAGCCGCACCTTTTGAAGCGCTATATGGCCGCAAATGTCGTTCACCTCTTTGTTGGGCCGAGGTAGGCGACGTGCAAATCACCGGACCCGAACTCATTCACGAAACCACCGAGAAAATCATTCAAATTCGAGATAGGCTTAGGACGGCCCGAAGTCGTCAAAAGAGCTATACCGACAAACGACGCAACGATCTTGAATTTCAAGCCGGTGACCGAGTAATGTTAAAAGTCGCACCTTGGAAGGGTGTAATCCGTTTTGGGAAACGCGGGAAGCTAAATCCGCGGTATATTGGTCCTTTCGAAATCTTGGAGCGTATTGGAACCGTTGCTTATCGTTTAGATCTTCCGCCTCAATTGAACTCCGTTCATCCTACCTTCCATGTATCTAACTTGAAAAAGTGTCTTGCCGAACCCGATATCGTCATCCCTCTCGAAGAACTTACTATTGATGACAAACTTCATTTTGTGGAGGAACCGGTTGAAATTGTGGACACCTCCGTCAAGACATTGAAACAAAGCCGAATTCCGATTGTCAAGGTTCGTTGGAATGCCAAAAGAGGACCCGAGTTTACTTGGGAAAGACAAGATCAAATGCAAAGGAAGTATCCTCATCTATTCGTGAATTCGGAAACGCAAGACCTCGAGGAAGAAACAACGACTACAACGCCTGCTTAAATTTCGGGACGAAATTTCTTTTAAGGTGTAGGTAATGTAACATCCCGCCTTTTTCCGTCAACTTTTCCGTTTAACTATTTAAGTTCCGTTAGATGTTTATAACACATCTCGTTAATATGCGTTTGAATTATCTTGTTAGGTAATTCCCGCACCCGATTTAAGTTGAGGGACCAATCTTGCCAAATGTTGAAACTTGTGACTAGGTCAAAGAGTCAAACTCTCATTCTATCCATTCATTCATCTCTTCCAATTTCTTAATACTTCAACTTTTCCTCTCAACTTCAAGAACAAAGATTCATCATCCAAAACCGAGCTAGTGATCTTCTTGCCAAACAAAATACATATTTGAGCTCCTCGTGATCCCCTCTTCGATTTCATACCGGTTTCATCAATTTTGGGTAACTTTCTAAAATCACTAATCTTTGTGTTCTTGAGATTTTTAAGTTATAAGTTTGTTAATTAGTATCTATGGCTCAAGTCTAGTTTGTTTATGTGTTTTGTATGCTCGTTTTGATATTTTGAAGTAACTAGTTCATATGGAAAGTTAACATGTTTAATCTTGAGTTTTAAGTGTTTATATGTTGTTTGATGTTATGAGTTCATGTTTTAATCTTGTTCCTAGTGTTACTAGCTTCATTTGGATGTAAAGATTGATCAAAGAAACCCCTTAAACTTGATTATGAAATTTGGTGATTTTTGGTTAGGGTTTCATGAACTAAGAATGAATTTTTGATGCATTAAATGACATGAAATGTTAATGGTAAGTGTTAGGTTGTGTTGTATGCTTAATTACCTTCGAAACGGCATATTGTTCATGTAATTTGGTTGCCGAATCATTAAATGGCATTTATGACTTGTGTGTATTGAATGAGGGTCACTAAATGCGGTTTTTGGTTGTTGTATGTGAAAGTTTAATTGATAATAAGTGCATAGTTATGTTCCTTGTCAAAATACCTTTCCGGTGATATAAAATACATGCCTTGAATGTTTGCGGTTTGTAAATTGTGTGGGTTTGAGTTTTGATTCGTGTACTTAGGAGTTCAGCAAGCAGGGCCTGAAATCATGCCTAGACGCCGTCCCAGGAATCAGGACGCCGTCCTGCCCTTAAAACCTAGACGCCGTCTAGGCTACCAAGACGCCGTCTTGCTCTTTAAAATGGGACGCCGTCTAGCCTAATTGGGACGCCGTCCCATTACACTAAAGTGGGCTGTTTGCGAGGCCTTTTGACATAAAATGTTTAGGACGTTCTAGACCTCCAATTTACGTGTAACTTGTTTTAACATGCTTATATATGATAAAAAAACTTCAGAAAATTTGTCCGAGACCCGACCCGAACGTGTTGACTTTTTCGTTGACTTTGACCCGACCAAGTCTGACTTTTAATCAAACTTGACCAATTACTTATGTAATCTTTCTAACTTGTTTCTATACGTGTACCTTGCATGAAACTTGACTATTTGCTTCACATGCTTCGTAATCGAGTCGTATTGAGCCATAGGACTAATTGAACAACTTTGACCCCTCGTGACTTTCGTTATTGATACAACCTATTTGTTTAGGTCAAGACTAGCATTGTTACTGCACGTTTACTTGTCGAAGTACTTTTTGGTTCGTGCATACAAGGTGAGATCATAGTCCCACTTTTTACTCTTTTGAACTTACTTTTGGGATGAGAAAACATAAACGATTCTTTTGAACTAAGTGAACGCAAGAACGGGAAAACAAACATTCTACATACGAGTTTAGAACGAAAATCCTCAATCCGATTATCATTAGTTACATCAGATGGTGTAAGCGAGAACTTATGTTATATGGCCATATGGGTTTGACAAACCCTCATTCAAACGGTTCGCTACCGTTTACGAATGAAATATATTTTCGGGAACAGTGTTGTTCTAGCACTAATTGATGGGGTATTCAACGGACGGAACGTTAAGCTTTGATAATTGGGTGCTCGTGAATATTAACTTTTAGAATGTACTATGGCTTTATCGATGTTGCAAATCTTGTGGTTCAACTTACTATTACTCATTTACTTATTTAAACCTATGATTTCACCAACGTTTTCGTTGACAGATTCTCTATGTTTTTCTCAGGTCCTTGAACTTAGGTGATACATGCTTCCGCTCATACTATTTGATACTTGCATTGGATGTCGAGTATACTTGCTTACGTGGAGCGTCTTTTTGACTACTTTTAATCGTGTCGCACGTGTTTCATACAAACTTTAAACATTGTTATGTACTTGTTATGGAAACTACTTTTGTAAACTTTGAAACACCCTTATTTATGAAATGAATGCGACATACTTTTCGGTCAAACTTTGTTATAAAGACTTACGACCATGTAACGGGACCATACGTAGATGACGCCGTCATTTGACGATTTGTCGGGGTCGCTACATCAATAAGGGAAAATGACAAAGTTTAAAGGACAAAAACGACTATATGAGTCAGATGTCAGGGTACACGGTCGATCCACGGTTGACCGTGCAGTGAGCCGTACAGCTTCCAGGCATATTTCTCTTTCATATAAAAGCCAAGCCTTGAAGTATATGAAGACTCACCTCTTGCACTCATATTTTCTTATATTTTCTGATATAATTCTTGTAATTCATTGTAATATTTTAGAGTGATTCTAGCAAGAGTACTTGTAAGCTTAAGTTGTAAACTATCTTCTTAAAGGGATCTAGAAGGTAGTTGGGTTTTTACTAAGTTAGAGCATTAGGATCTTGTGGTAAGAGCTTTAGGTGTTTGCGAAGTCTTCAAAGTGTGACAACTCAGGAATTTCTGATCAAATTTAAACTTAATCTTTATATAATTTCGACATGATAAGCAAAGTCTGTAATGTTGAGTCTCAAAAACTTTGGAGCTATATTCATGTAACCAATTACCCTTTTGACTGTGCTCGACGATTCACGAACATTTATGTGTATGTAGATATGTATACATAATATATAGGTATATGACTTAAAAACTTTAACAAAGTATTAAATGTATAACGTTATACTTATTCGTTTTAGATAAACATCTACGTAATAAAACATGTTATGTGAAACGTGTATATATATATATATATATATATATATATATATATATATATATATATATATATATATATATATATATATATATATATATATATATATATATATATATATATATATATAGACAAAGTATATTGAACTTATATATAAACGGTTTCGAATACAATTAATAGATATAGTAACACTTGATTGTTATTAAACAAGTTAGTACAAACTTTTAAGGATTTAAAATAAACATAAGTTCTTGTAATAGATTATGTGATCTGAATATAATTAGTTTTAGAAGACTAAACATTATAATAGTTGTTTGATTTAATTTCAAACGTACGAAAACGTTTTCAGTCTAGGAGAATTCTATTACTAAAATGTTTTATAATATAATTTGAATATGCATATAAAATCTAATTAAAGTTTTATGTTATAAATATTAAATCACAAGTACATATATTTATTGTCTCAAAAATATAAAACGTTTTGAATATATAAAGTTAGAAAACTTAATTAAAGCTTCATATTATAAATATTAAATTTACAAACATATATTGTTTCAAAGATGTAAAACGTACTATGTTATATTTCGAAAGATTAGTATATTTTACAACATGTCAGAATATAATTATATATAGATATTACTTAAATACAAGATATTTTGAAAATAATATTAATTATCTTGTATAATAGAAATTTAAAATAAATAATATTATATATATACTTATAGATAACGAGAAGTAGAAACATATTTTTAAGAACTTTAAGATTATCAAAAAAATGTCATTACTTTTATTGGTGTAAATTTTAGAGATTATATATAACATTTAGAGTGTCACGTCTTCTTTAAAAATGAATATAACTTTTGTAAATATCTAGAACCACTTTTGACAATTCGTTACCGAGCCATGATGAAAAGAATAAAGGTTTTAATGTTATTCTAAACTTTAGAATCTTTCTAGAAACCTTTTGACAAATTATAAATGATAATGGTCCATGATTTAATAAAATATAAATAGATATAACGCGGAGTAAAAACGTGTTTTAAAACATTAATATTAATAAAAATATTAATAACTTTTAATATAAGGATATATATGAGGTTTCAAATTTATTTAGTAAACAACGAGAACACATTCGTTTGACATTAGATTATGATTAAACAAAGTTAAATACGAAGATTTGAAGACGTAAATAACCAACACGTTCAAACGTACAGATTTATACATTTCTAAATGAAAATATATATATTTTACAACGTGATAAAATATAATATTAACTTAGTCATAAAACATTTTGATGTAAAATATTATTATTATATATATATTAAGACGTTGATTTAAAGAAGCAAATGACCAAAACACTCAAATGAATAAGTTACATTTCAAGTAATATAATTTATTGACGAATAAGTCTAATTATTGATAAAGGTACGCGTTGAGAAACGCAAAGTATAAGTTTTCTCAGCATACGAGGTAACGTTTGAAAAACTGGAACCGGCACATAAGTCGAGCTTTAACATACAATTAATCGGAACTAAATTTACAAATTAACTATGCACGAGAATATAATATAATATAATATATAAATAATTATATAAATTAAATATATTATATATAAAATATAAAATTAACCGGCAGCCCACGTTTTTTAAATTGAATATGAAATGGATGTAGGACTCATGCGATCGCATGAGACCACCCTCACATCCTCATACGATCACATGAGGTGGTAGGTGAGGTGAAGTCCTATAAATCGAACGAATTCAAGTGTTTTGTGATTCATTTCTCTTGCACTCCGTAAACTTACATACATATATATTATTAATTATTATTATTAATATTAATCTTATTATTATTAGTATTAGTATTATTAGGAAGCGATTATTATTACTATTTTACATAAAATACTACGACGAGGTCATGAGCGAGTCATTTCAATCCAAGTTTTTCGAGAGGGATAGAATTAAGGAAATTACGGGTTATAACTATAAAGGTTATGAGTATTGTTCGGGGGCATGCTCCTGAGGTCAATCTAGTATTTATCATCTCTGTTGCGTCTACGTACTTTCCTGCAATATTGAATCACAATATTGATACGTGAGCATTCCTACCTTATCTTTTATATATTAATAGTGTATCCCTGACTAGTGCTCGAGTATATATGATTATGCATGCATATATGTTTAGTTTCGTCGTTAAATAGTTTATGATAATTCACGAATTTGACACATATGCTACTGAGATAAGATATATGATATGCATGTCGTTGGAAAGCTGGCGAAAAATTAATAACTTTTCATTTAGAAATCGTGTGGTTTCGATGAACGGATTAAAATATATTGTAGTGACCCGAACTTTTCCATGTTTATATATATTAAATGAAATTGATATTTACATGATTAAGTGTTTCCAACATATTAAGCAATCAAACTTGTTAAGACTTGATTAATTGAAAATAGGTTTCATATAGACAATTGACCACCCAAGTTGACCGGTGATTCACGAACGTTAAAACTTGTAAAAACTACATGATGACATATATATGATTATATATATAGTAAATAATATATTATGATAAGTAAGTATATCATTAGGTTTTTTAACAATGAGTTATATACATAAAATTGAGTTTATTGATTTAAGAAACTCGAAACGATATATATAACGATTATCGTTATAACAATGTCTTACTAAATACATATGAATCATATTAAGATATTGATACACTATATTTAATCATGATAAATGATAAGTAAACATGTCATTATGTATATTAACAATGAACTACATATGTAAAAACAAGACTACTAACTTAAGGATTTCGAAACGAGACATATATGTAACGATTATCGTTGTAACGACATTTAAATATATATATATATCATATTAAGATATATTAATATATCATAATATCATGATAATATAATAATTTAACATTTCATTAGATATAATAAACATTGGGTTAACAACATTTAACAAGATCGTTAACTTAAAGGTTTCAAATCAACATTTACATGTAACGGCTAACGATGACTTAACGACTCAGTTAAAATGTATATACATGTATTGTTTTAATATGTATTTATACACTTTTGAAAGACTTCAAGACACTTATCAAAGTACTTCTACTTGACAAAAATTCTTACAATTACATCCTCGTTCAGTTTCACAAACAATTCCACTCGTATACACCCGTATTCATACTCGTACAATACACAGCTTTTAGATGTATGTACTAATAGTATATACACTCAATCCTCTGATCTTAGCAGCCCTACATGACTATCATCCATTATAGCAACATGTAGGGATCATCCTTTGTCATTTACCATGAATGATTAAGCTAAATTACAAACTAATGAATCCTTCATCTACACCTAAAGTTCACGTGAACTTTCAACACCACAAACACATTTTCATTCAACTTACTTGCATGAAATTACTCTCTCTCAATTACTCTCTTAGTGTTCTTAGTGTTCTTCATCTTGTTCTTCATAATCTAGCTCAATCTAGTTCAATCTAGGTAACCTAGATCAACATACAAAACCACTACTCAAAAAAACACCAACAACACTTCCAAGTTTGTTAGCTTACTTCCAATCTTGTAAAGTGATCATCCAATCTCAAGAAATCTTTATTATTTACAGTAAGATATCTTTCTAATACAAGGTAATACTCATATTCAAACTTTGGTACAATTTCTATAACTATAACAATCTTATTTCAAGTGATGATCTTACTTGAACTTATTTTCGTGTCATGATTCTGCTTCAAGAACTTTCAAGCTATCCAAGGATTCTTTGAAGCTAGATCCATTTTTCTCATTTCCAGTAGCTTTATCCACAAAACTTGAGGCAGTAATGATGTTCATAACATCAATCGATTCATACATTTAAAGCTATCTTATTCGAAGGTTTAAACTTGAAATCACTAGAACATAGTTTAGTTAATTCTAAACTTGTTCGCAAACAAAAGTTAATCCTTCTAACTTGACTTTTAAAATCAACTAAACACATGTTCTATATCCATATGATATGCTAACTTAATGATTTAAAACCGAAAAACAAGAAAAACACCGTAAAACCGGATATACGCCGTCGTAGTAACACCGCGGGCTGTTTTGGGTTAGTTAATTAAAAACTATGATAAATTTTGATTTAAAGTTGTTCTTTTGGGAAAATGATTTTTCTTATGAACATGAAACTATATCCAAAAATCCCGGTTAAACTCAAAGTGGAAGTATGTTTTTTAAAATGGTCATCAAGACGTCATTCTTTCCACTGAAATGACTACCTCTTACAAAAACGACTTGTAACTTATATTTCCGACTATAAGACTATACTTTTTCTGTTTAGGTTCATAAAATAGAGTTCAACATGAAATCATAGCAATTTGATTCACTCAAAATGGATTTAAAATGAAGAAGTTATGGGTAAAACAAGATTGGATATTTTTTGATTGTTGTAGCTACGGGAAATATTGTAACAATTCTATACAAATCATATCCTAGCTAACTTATATTGTATTACATGTATTCTAATATATTATGTAATCTTGGGATACCATAGACACGTATGCAAATGTTTTGACATATCATATCGACCCTTGTATATATATTATTTGGAACAACCATAGACACTCTATATGTAGTAATGTTGGAGTTAGCTATACAGGGTTGAGGTTGATTCCAAAAATATATATACTTTGAGTTGTGATCTAGCCTGAGACGTGTATACACTGGGTCGTGGATTGATTCAAGATAATATATATCCATTTATTTCTGTACATTTAATTGTGGACAACTAGTTGTAGGTTACTAACGAGGACAGCTGACTTAATAAACTTAAAACATTAAAATGTATTAAACATGTTGTAGATATATTTTGAACATACTTTGATATATATGTACATATTTGTTATAGGTTCGTGAATCGACCAGTGGCCAAGTCTTACTTCCCGACGAAGTAAAAATCTGTGAAAGTGAGTTGTAGTCCCACTTTTAAAATCTAATATTTTGGGATGAGAATACATGCAGTTTTATAACTGTTTTACGAAATAGACACAAGTAAATGAAACTACATTATATGGGTGAATGATCGAAGCCGAATATGCCCCTTTTTGCTTGGTAACTTAAGAATTAGTAAACCGATCTACTAATTGACGCGAATCTTAAAGATAGATCTATTGGGCCTAACGAACCCCATCCAAAGTACCGGATGCTTTAGTACTTCGAATTCGTTTTTATCATGTTCGAAGGATTTCCCGAAATGATAGGTGATATTCTTATATGCATCTTGTTAATGTCGGTTACCAGGTGTTCACCATATGAATGAATTTTATCTCTATGTATGTGATGTATATTGAAATATGAAATCTTGTGGTCTATTATTATGATTTGATAATATATAGGTTTAACCTATAGCTCACCAACATTTTTGTTGACGTTTTAAGAATGTTTATTCCCAGGTGATTATTAAGAGCTGCCGCTGTTGCATACTAAAATAAGGACAAGATTTGGAGTCCATGCTTGTATGATATTATATAAAAACTGCATTCAAGAAACTTATTTTTGATGTGATATATTCTTATTGTAAAATATTATGTAATGGTCGTGTGTAAACGATATATTTTAGATTATCATTACTTGATAATCTATGTAATACTTTTTAAACCTTTATCGATAAAATAAAGGCTATGGTTGTTTTAAAAATGGATGCAGTCTTTGAAAAAAAACGTCTCATATAGAGGTCAAAACCTCGCGACAAAATCAATTAATATGGAACGTTTATAATCAATATGAACGGGACATTTCAGTTTGTATCCGAGCGTTGGTCTTAGAGAACTAGAAATTTGCATTAGTGTGTCTTATCGAGTTTGTTAGGATACATTAGTGAGTCTGGACTTCGATCGTGTTTTTCTTTAAAAATGATTGCTTAACACTTTTGTTGGAAACTATATATTATTAACATGTAAATATTATGTGATATATTAACCTCTTAATGTGTTTGATATTGTGTGATAGATGTCTACCAATAGTACAACTCCCATCGATTCACCTAATAATAATGAAGAGTCGAATATATTTTGGGAAGATTCACAAATTCTCGAAGAAGAACCGGAAAAGGAGGAACCGGAAGAGGAGGAACCGGAAGAAGAGGAACCAGAAGAGGAGGAACCGGAAGAGGAGGAACCGGAAGAAGAAGAGGTTCCGGAGGAAGAAATATTGATACCTATAGTAAATCGATTAAATAAAAGAAAATCCTCAACCAACGGACCAAAGTTAATAATGGTCAATGGTGTTTCCGCCGAGGAAGCAAAATATTAGGAAGATTACCAATTTTCCGATGAATTGGATCCCGATGAGGATTCCGATGATGTTATAGAAATTACCTCGACCCAATTTAATAAAGTGAAATAAAATAATAAGGGAAAAGGTATAAAAATAGAGAAACTCGATTACAACCCCGATGAACTTTATATGTATCGGCAACGTTCGTATTTCCTAAAATGTAACAATGACCCAGGAACCTCTAAACCACTAGGTTTTTCAAAACCATTGTGGAAAACGACCGCTCGTATTAGAGGAACACCATATATTCCTAGAAAATTAGGAAAACAAACCAAGTCCGAAGAAGAAGAAGAAACCAGTGATTCAGATTAGAGGGTTGTAATCATGTTGTGTATTATATGTATTGTAGTGTGCTTGTACTTTTATGTTCTATGTAAAAATTGCTTGTATTGTTTGTTAATTATCTTTTACGAATCTAATCCTTGTCTATTTTACAGTATAAAAACAAAATGGACGTTAAGGGTAGACAACCGAATATTTTAGAAGACCTACCAGAGGATATGATTGAGGAAATCTTGTCTAGAGTCGGTCAGAATTCATCAGCACATTTAGTTATGACGATATTAACTTGTCAAACATTTGAAAGACTTTCCAAAAATGCCTTAGTTTATAAAAGGCTTTCCTTTCATAGGTGGGGTATATCACATTGGGGAGAGTGTAA
Organism: Rutidosis leptorrhynchoides; assembly: GCF_046630445.1. Lineage (NCBI taxonomy): Eukaryota > Viridiplantae > Streptophyta > Magnoliopsida > Asterales > Asteraceae > Rutidosis > Rutidosis leptorrhynchoides. The sequence continues at coordinate 169,507,558 of NC_092342.1, read as the reverse complement.
GTTACGCCGTGTTTTCTTTAAAGCGTTAAATGCGGGGAACCCAAATGCAATTTTACGCTACGGGTTAAGAACCTATTTTGACTCGACATATCCCAACATAGGATTTCGTGAATTAGATAGAGCTTCTAACATGCAACATAAAGAAGCATGTTATGCTTACGGGTTAGTGATGTTCGCTTCTTACCAAAATGAGAAAAAGAACATCGAATTTCAACTTTTAAATAAAACCTTCCCACAAGTGACGGATTCAGTAGTTGGGGTGAGAAACAAGGTTTTTAGATTATTACGGGGCTGTTGGACATTACGAAACCCTCGTCCTTTTGACGACATTACAACATGCTGCTTAGCCAATGGTCATAACAGTTATTTTCCACAAGACCAAGGATGGAAAGTCGTCTTAGTAAAACCAGAATGCATGACTTGTTTCTGGACTTATGAATTACGTGTCTTTATTTCCTTTGCTGAACAACTTGCGTATTAACTAGGTTTATCTTCAAAACTGTCCTGTATCAAAGTGTACCATATTTCATGCTATATGTAATATAACGAAGTTGTAAGTTTAAAGAATATTTGTATGTGATATATTATTATAATCTGTTTTTTCATATGGAATTATAGTAGTTGAATTGTATATTAGCTACTAAGTATGAACTTAACGGGTAGGTAGTACCCGAATTTAAACTTATAAAACGCTAATATGAAGAAAAAGCTTTTATAAATGAGATCATATTATGCTACGAAATATTATTGACTACTCTTAATATTCTGTATGATTAACTCGATTCAGTTGGCTATTTTGAAGGAAATGGCACCGACTACTCGACAAACCATGAATATGAGCGAAGAGGAATTTCGTACCTTCCTTGCTGCAAACATAGCCGCAGTACAGGCTGCGCTACATACCAACAATAACTCTGAATCTAGCAATGCAGCTAACGGCACAAGAAATCGTGTAGGATGCTCCTACAAAGATTTCACTGTCTGCAAACCTTTGGAATTTGATGGAACCGAAGGACCAATTAGATTGAAACGGTGGACCGAGAAAGTCGAATCGGTATTTTCCATAAGTAAGTGTACTGAAGAGGACAAAGTTAAGTACGCTACGCATACCTTCACAGGTACTGCGTTAACGTGGTGGAACACCTATCTTGAACAGGTACGACAAAATGCTGCTTACGCACTACCGTGGTCGGCATTCAAGCAATTGATGAACGAGCAGTACCGTCCTAGAAACGAAGTCAATAAACTCAAGGCAGAACTTAGAGAGTTACGAACACAAGGGTTCGACGTTACCACATATGAACGACGATTCACATAGTTGTGCCTATTGTGTCCGGGAGCATTCGAAGATGAAGAAGATAAGATCGACGCGTTTGTAAAAGGGTTACCAATTAGGATTCAAGAATATGTGTGTTCACACGAGCCCGCTTCTATACAGAAGGTAAGTCGAATGGCTCATAAACTCATAAATCAGATTGAGGGAAGAATTAAAGAACAGGCGGCCGAAGAAGCCAACACGAAACAACTCAAGAGGAAGTGGGAGGAAAACAGTGACAAGAGTCACCAGTACAACAACAATAATTACAACCACAATCGCAACAAATATCCCAACAACCGCAACAACAATCACAACAATAACCGCAATTCTAATAATAACTATAACAAACAGCCCAACAACAACAACAACAACTACAACAACAACAACAACAACTACAACAATCGTTTCAACAATAATAACAATCCCAATAACAACCTCAATAACAACAACGACAACAAAAACCAAAAACAGCCATGTCATAGGTGTGAAGAAAATCATCAGGGGTTTTGCACGACATTTTGCAACAGGTGTAAAAGAAATGGTCATAGCACGACAAAGTGTGAGGTCTACGGACCAAAGTTTAACAGAACGAAAGGAATAAATAATGTCGGAACAAGTAATGCCGAAACGAATAGTGTCGGAGTAAGTAATACCAACGCTGTTTTTTATAAATGTGGAAAACCGGGCCACATTATTAGAAATTTCCCGAATCAGGGGAATACTAATGGACAGGGCCGTGGAAGAGTTTTCAATATTAATGCGACAGAAGCACAGGAAGACTCGGAGCTTGTTACGGGTACGTTTCTTATTGACGATAAATCTGCTTATGTTTTATTTGATTCGGGTGCGGATAGAAGCTATATGAGTAGAGAATTTTGTGCTAAATTAAGTTGCCCATTGATGCCTTTGGATAATAAATTTTTACTCGAATTAGCAAATGGTAAATTAATTTCAGCAGATAATATATGTCGTGATAGAAAAATTAAACTGGGTGATGAAACGTTTAAGATTGATTTAATACCAGTCGAGTTAGGGAGTTTTGATGTAATAATTGGCATGGACTGGTTGAAAAAGGTGAGAGCAGAAGTCTTTTGTTACAAAAATGCGATTCGCATTATGCGTGAAAAAGGAAAACCTTTAATGGTGTACGGAGAAAAGAACAACGCGAAGTTAAATCTTATAAGTAGTTTGAAGGCACAAAAACTAATAAGAAAAGGTTGTTACGTCATTCTAGCACACATCGAGGAAGTTAAACCTGAAGAAAAGAACATCAGTGATGTTCCCGTCGCAAAAGAATTTTCCGATGTATTTTCAAAAGAATTACCGGGATTACCCCCACATCGATCCGTTGAATTTCAAATAGACCTTGTACTAGGAGTTACACCAATAGCTCGTGCTCCATACAGACTCGCACCCAGCGAAATGAAAGAATTACAAAGTCAGTTACAGGAACTTTTAGAGCGTGGTTTCATTCGACCAAGTACATCACCATGGGGAGCTCCTGTTCTGTTTGTCAAGAAGAAAGATGGTACATTCAGGTTGTGTATCGACTACCGAGAGTTGAACAAACTTACCATCAAGAACCGCTACCCACTACCGAGAATCGACGACTTATTTGATCAACTACAAGGCTCGTCTATTTATTCGAAGATCGATTTACATTCTGGATATCATCAAATGCGGGTGAAGGAGGATGATATTCCAAAGACTGCTTTTAGGATGCGTTACGTTCATTACGAGTTTATGGGTATGCCGGTTGGATTGACTAACGCACCAGCTGTGTTCATGGACCTCATGAACCGAGTGTGTGGGCCATATCTTGACAAGTTTGTCATTGTTTTCATCGATGACATACTTATTTACTCGAAAAATGATCAAGAGCACGAAGAACATTTGAGAAAAGTGCTAGAGTAGCTGAGAAAAGAAAAACTGTACGCTAAGTTTTCAGAGTGTGCATTTTGGTTGGAAAAAGTTCAATTCCTCGGTCACATAGTGAACAAAGAAGGTATTCAGGTGGATCCAGCAAAGATTGAAACCATTGAAAAGTGGGAAACCCCGAAAACTCCGAAACACATACGCCAGTTTTTAGGACTAGCTGGTTACTACAGAAGGTTCATCCAAGACTTTTACAGAATAGCAAAACCCTTGACTGCATTAACGTATAAAGGGAAGAAATTTGAATGGAAGGATGAACAAGAGAAAGAGTTTCAATTATTAAAGAAAAAGTTAACAATGGCACCTATATTGTCATTACCTGAAGGGAATGATGATTTTGTGATATATTGTGACGCCTCAAAGTAAGGTCTCGGTTGTGTATTAATGCAATGAACGAAGGTAATTACTTATGCGTCTAGACAATTGAAGATTCACAAGCAGAAATATATGACGCATGATTTGGAATTAGGCGCAGTGGTTTTTGCATTAAAGACTTGGAGGCACTACTTATATGGGGTCAAAAGTATTATATATACCGACCACAAAAGTATTCAACACATATTTAATCAGAAACAACTGAACATGAGGCAGCGCCGGTGGATTGAATTGTTGAATGATTACGACTTTGAGATTCGTTACCACCCAGGGAAGGCAAATGTGGTAGCCGACGCCTTGAGCAGAAAGGACAGAGAAACCATTCGTGTAAAATCTATGAATATAATGATACATACTAACCTTACAACTCAAATAAAGGAGGCGCAACAAGGAGTTTTAAAAGAGGGAAACTTAAAGGATGAAATACCCAAAGGATCAGAGAAGCATCTTAACGTTTGGGAAGACGGAACCCGGTATAGGGCTGAAAGGATTTGGGTACCAAAATTTGGAGATATAAGAGAAATGATACTTAGAGAAGCTCATAAAACCAGATACTCAATACATCCTGGAACGGGGAAGATGTACAAGGATCTCAAGAAACATTTTTGGTGGCCGGGTATGAAAGCCGATGTTGCTAAATACGTAGGAGAATGTTTGACGTGTTCTAAGGTCAAAGCTAAGCATCAGAAACCACCAGGACTACTTCAACAACCCAAAATCCCGGAATGGAAATGGGAAAACATTACCATGGATTTCATCACTAAATTGCCAAGGACTGCAAGTGGTTTTGATACTATTTGGGTAATAGTTGATCGTCTCACCAAATCAGCACACTTCCTGCCAATAAGAGAAGATGACAAGACTGAGAAGTTAGCACGACTGTATTTGAAGGAAGTCATCTCCAGACATGAAATACCAATCTCTATTATCTCTGATAGGGATGGCTGATTTATTTCAAGATTCTGGCAGACATTACAGCAAGCATTAGGAACTCGTCTAGACATGAGTACTGCTTATCATCCAAAAACTGAGGGGCAGAGCGAAAGGATGATATAAATGCTTGAAGACATGCTATGAGCATGTGTTATTGATTTCGGAAACAGTTTGGATCGACATCTACCGTTAGCAGAATTTTCCTACAACAACAGCTACCATTCAAGCATTGAAATGGCGCCGTTTGAAGCACTTTATGGTAGAAAGTGCAGGTCTCCAATTTGTTGGAGTGAAGTGGGGGATAGACAGATTACGGGTCTGGAGATAATACAAGAAACTACCGAGAAGATCATCCAAATTCAACAACGGTTGAAAACCGCCCAAAGTTGATAAAAGAGCTACGCCGACATTAAAAGAAAAGATATAGAATTTGAACTTGGAGAGATGGTCATGCTTAAGGTTGCACCTTGGAAAGGTGTTGTTCGATTTGTTAAATGAGGGAAATTAAATCCAAGGTATATTGGACCATTCAAGATTATTGATCGTGTCGGACCAGTAGCTTACCGACTTGAGTTACCTCAACAACTCGCGGCTGTACATAACACTTTCCATGTCTTGAATTTGAAGAAATGTTTTGCTAAAGAAGATCTCACTATTCCGTTAGACGAAATCCAAATCAACGAAAAACTTCAATTCATAGAAGAACCCGTTGAAATAATGGATCGTGAGGTTAAAAGACTTAAACAAAACAAGAAACCAATTGTTAAGGTTCGATGGAATGCTCATAGAGGACCCGAGTTCACCTGGGAATGAGAAGATCAGGTAAAGAAGAAATACTCGCGCTTATTTCCAGAAGATACGTCAACACCTCCAACTGCTTAAAATTTCGGGATGAAATTTATTTAACGGATAGGTACTATAGTGATCCGAACTTTTCCATGTTTATATATATTAAATGAAATTGATATTTACAAGATTAAGTGTTTCCAACATGTTAAGCAATCAAACTTGTTAAGACTTGATTAATTGAAATAGGTTTCATATAGACAATTGACCACCCAAGTTGACCGGTGATTCACGAACGTTAAAACTTGTAAAAACTATATGATAACATATATATGATTATATATATAGTTAACATGATATTATGATAAGTAAGTATATCATTATGTTTTTTAACAATGAGTTATACACATAAAATTGAGTTTATTGATTTAAGAAACTCGAAACGATATATATAACGATTATCGTTATAACAACGTCTTACTAAATACATATGAATCATATTAAGATATTGATACACTATGTTTAATCATGATAAATGATAATTAAACATGTCGTGATGTATATTAACAATGAACTACATATGTAAAAACAAGACTACTAACTTAAGGATTTCGAAACGAGATATATATGTAACGATTATCGTTGTAACGACATTTAAATGTATATATATCATATTAAGATATATTAATATATCATAATATCATGATAATATAATAATTTAACATCTCATTAGATCTAATAAACATTGGGTTAAAAACATTTAACAAGATCGTTAACTTAAAGGTTTCAAATCAACATTTACATGTAACGGCTAACGATGACTTAACGACTCAGTTAAAATGTATACACATGTAGTGTTTTAATATGTATTTATACACTTTTGAAAGACTTCAAGACACTTATCAAAGTACTTCTACTTGACAAAAATGCTTACAATTACATCCTCGTTCAGTTTCACCAACAATTCCACTCGTATACACCCGTATTCGTACTCGTACAATACACAGCTTTTAGATGTATGTACTAATAGTATATACACTCAATCATCTGATCTTAGAAGCCCTAAATGACTCATCATCCATTATAGCAACATGTAGGGATCATCCTTTGTCATTTACCATGAATGATTAAGCTAAATTACAAACTAATGAATCCTTTATCTACACCTAAAGTTCACGTGAACTTTCAACACCACAAACACATTTTCATTCAACTTACTTGCATCAAATTACTCTCTCTCAATTACTCTCTTAGTGTTCTAAGTGTTTTTCATAATCTAGCTCAATCTAGTTCAATCTAGGTAACCTAGATCAACATACAAAACCACTACTCAAGAACACACCAACAACACTTCCAAGTTTGCTAGCTTACTTCCAATCTTGTAAAGTGATCATCCAATCTCAAGAAATCTTTATTATTTACAGTAAGATATCTTTCTAATACAAGGTAATACTCATATTCAAACTTTGGTTCAATTTCTATAACTATAACAATCTTATTTCAAGTGATGTTCTTACTTGAACTTGTTTTCGTGTCATGATTCTGCTTCAAGAACTTTCAAGCTATCCAAGGATCCTTTGAAGCTAGATCCATTTTTCTCATTTCTAGTAGCTTTATCCATAAAACTTGAGGTAGTAATGATGTTCATAACATCATTCGATTCATACATTTAAAGCTATCTTATTCGAAGGTTTAAACTTGAAATCACTAGAACATAGTTTAGTTAATTCTAAACTTGTTCGCAAACAAAAGTTAATCCTTCTAACTTGACTTTTAAAATCAACTAAACACATGTTCTATATCTATATGATATGCTAACTTAATGATTTAAAACCGGAAAACACGAAAAACAACGTAAAACCGGATATACGCCGTCGAAGTAACACCGCGGGCTGTTTTGGGTTAGTTAATTAAAAACTATGATAAACTTTGATTTAAAAGTTGTTCTTCTGGGAAAATGATTTTTCTTATGAACATGAAACTATATCCAAAAATCATGGTTAAACTCAAAGTGGAAGTATGTTTTTCAAAATGGTCATCAAGACGTCGTTCTTTCGACTGAAATGACTACCTCTTACAAAAACGACTTGTAACTTATATTTCCAACTATAAACCTATAATTTTCTGTTTAGATTCATAAAATATAGTTCAATATGAAACCATATCAATTTGATTCACTCAAAACGGATTTAAAACGAATAAGTTATGGGTAAAACAAGATTGGATATTTTTTTATTGTTGTAGCTACGGGAAATATTGTAACAATTCTATACAAATCATATCCTATCTAACTTATATTGTATTACATGTATTCTAATATATTATATAATCTTGGGATACCATAGACACGTATGCAAATGTTTTGACATATCATATCGACCCATGTATATATATTATTTGGAACAACCATAGACACTATATATGCAGTAATATTAGAGTTAGCAATACAGGGTTGAGGTTGATTCCAAAAATATATATACTTTGAGTTGTGATCTAGCCTGAGACATGTATACACTGGGTCGTGGATTGATTCAAGATAATATATATCCATTTATTTCTGTACATTTAATTGTGGACAACTAGTTGTAGGTTACTAACGAGGACATCTGACTTAATAAACTTAAAACATTAAAACGTATTAAAAAGGTTGTAAATATATGTTGAACATACTTTGATATATATGTACATATTTGTTATAGGTTCGTGAATCGACCAGTGGCCAAGTCTTACTTCCCGACGAAGTAAAAATCTATGAAAATGAGTTATAGTCCCACTTTTAAAATCTAATATTTTGGGATGAGAATACATGCAGTTTTATAAATGTTTTACGAACTAGACACAAGTAAATGAAACTACATTATATGGGTGAATGATCGAAGCCGAATATGCCCCTTTTTGCTTGGTAACCTAAGAATTAGTAAACCGATCTACTAATTGACGCGAATCCTAAAGATAGATCTATTGGGCCTAACGAACCCCATCCAAAGTACCGGATGCTTTAGTACTTCGAATTTGTTTTTATCATGTCCGAAGGATTTCCCGGAATGATAGGGGATATTCTTATATGCGTCTTGTTAATGTCGGTTACCAGGTGTTCACCATATGAATGAATTTTATCTCTATGTATGGGATTTATATTGAAATATGAAATCTTGTGGTCTATTATTATGATTTGATAATATATAGGTTAAACCTATAGCTCACCAACATTTTTGTTGACGTTTTAAGCATGTTTATTCTCAGATGATTATTAAGAGCTTCCGCTGTTGCATACTAAGATAAGGACAAGATTTGGAGTTCATGCTTGTATGATATTATGTAAAAACTGCATTCAAAAAAATTATTTTTGATGTAATATATTCTTATTGTAAACCATTATGTAATGGTCGTGTGTAAACGGTATATTTTAGATTATCATTACTTGATAATCTACGTAATGCTTTTTAAATCTTTATCAATAAAATAAAGGTTATGGTTGTTTTAAAAATGAATGCAGTCTTTGAAAAAAATGTCTCATATAGAGGTCAAAACCTCGCGACGTAATCAATTAATATGAAACGTTTATAATCAATATGAACGGGACATTTCATATATGGTCAACTGAATTATCATTAATTCTAATATTATTATTAATATTAATAATATTATTATTACTATCGTCGTTATTATTATCGTCATTATTATTATTATTATCTAATAATAATTATTATTATTATTATCATTATCGTTATCAATATAAGTATTATAATTAAAATTGTTATTGTTATTATTAATACTATCTTTATTATCACTAAGGTTATTATTATTATTATTATTATTATTATTATTATTATTATTATTATTATTATTATTATTATTATTATTATTATTATTATTATTATTATTAATATTATTATTATTATTATTATCATTATAATTATAATAAATAGTATCATCATTAATATTATTATAATTATTATTATTAGTATCATTATCATTAAAACTAATATTAGTATTATCTAATTATTATTATTACTATTATTATCATTATTATGAATGCGATATAAAAGAGGACTAAAATCTATTAAACAAATCGATTAGGAAATAATGAGTATAAATATCATGGTGAAATTAAAATATTGTAAGATATTGATTTAGATAAAAATATAGTTATTTTTATCATTATTATTATTATTAAAAGTATCATTAATATTAAAACTATCACTTTTACTAAAATTATCATTTTTAATAGAAATATCATTGTTATTATAAAATATCATTATTATTATCATTCTAGTATTATTATTATTAAAAATTATCATTTTGTATAGAATTATTTTTTTCTATAAAATATTATTATTACAGTTAATATTAAAAAGTATCGTTATTATTAAAATTATCATGATTAGAATTATCATTTTATTATAATTAATTTCATCATTAGTAAATAAATATTGTTATTATTATTATTATTAGTAGAATAATAATTATTATTATTATTATTACAAAATAATATAAATTTTACTCATTATTATTATTATAAATATTATTTTATCAAATAAATATGTGATACAAACATATTTTTACCACACATAATATAATTACATTAATAATACATACCATTATATTTTTATGATATTAAGTGAACTTAATAAATTTTAGTACTTAGGATATATAAAAGTATATTTTTATCATATATAAATTTTAATATAAATTTTTATTAATAAATGACTTATATTATTTACTCTAATAAAATCTGATAAATATATTTAATTATATAAAATGACTATATTTAAGTTATATAATAAACATGTATAGATTTTGGAAGTCATTTTGAGTCAAGATGACTTTTGTTGACTTTTGCATATCGGTCTCGAGCATTAGAATTGTGATACACTACGACCTGACCTAAATTGTTAGACAAATATTGACATATATATATATATATATATATATATATATATATATATAATATATAGGTTCGTGAATCCGAGACCAACCCTGCACTTGTTCAGTGCCGTCATTTGCATTATTGCTACGAAATACAGTATCGTGAGTTTCATTTGCTCACTTTTTAAATGCTTTTGCAATATATATTTTTGGGACTGAAAATACATGCACTGTTTTTATAAATGTTTGACGAAATAGACACAAGTACTTGAAACTACATTCTATGGCTGGATTATTAAACTGAATATCACCCTTTTTAGTCTGGTAATCTAAGAATTAGGGAACAGAAACCCTAATTGACGCGAATCCTAAAGATAGATCTATTGGGCCTAACAAACCCCATCCGGGTTACTGATGCTTTAGTACTTCGATTTTATCATGTCCGATGAGAGTCCCGGAATGATGGGGATATTCTAGATGCATTTTGTTAATGTCGGTTACTAGATGTTCACCATATGAATGATTTTTATCTCTATGCAGTTTGCGAAATGCCTGATATGAGATGTATATTTATGGAAAAATGAAATCTTACGGTCTATTAAAATGATGAAAATCATCGATTACGATAAACTAATGAACTCACCAACCTTTTGGTTGACACTTTTAAGCATGTTTATTCTCAGGTATTAAAGAAATCTTCCGCTGTGCATTTGCTCATTTTAAAGATACTACTTGGAGTCATTCATGGCATATTTCAAAAAAACGTTACATTTGAGTCGTTGAGTTCAACAAGATTATTATTAAGTCATTTATAGTTTGGATATATTATGAAATGGTATGCATACATATCAACTTTGGTTGTAATGAAAGTATGTCTTAGCGAACCAGGTCTTGCATTAGTGTGTCTAACAGATAGTTATTATAATACATTAGTGAGTCTGGACTTCGACCTTGTCTGCATGTCAAAAAGCTTTGCTTATCATTTCTTGTCAGAAATTATCTACTTATCATTCTTAAGTCTTGACACGTTTTCCTACATTTATTGCATAAATGGTGTATAGAAGAATTCATATCTTAACATATCTGTTACTGTAAACTTTACCTAATATCTTCCAAAGATTCCTCCGTGATTTATGGAATTTTGGTATTATATATACATATGTAAATTATGTATTGAAAAATACCAATCTAAATTCTATAATCTATTTCATATCACAAATCATTTCCCTGATGATACAAGATGGATGCCGCAACCCGCTCAAGTTCCTCGGATTCTGATATGGATTTCCACTCGAGCTCCGAAAGCAGTGTGACCGGAATGGATCAACCAATTAGACATAATCTATTTTGGATGAATTGGGGATGGGTTCACAGTCTACTTAATCATTGGAGACAAAAGAAGGTGACCCTTTCCATCCACCCCAATTCCCCTATGGCGAAGAACCTGAAGCACTTACCGGCGAACATGTCTGAAACACCATTTTCTCTCTCATTTCCAGAGTATCTCGTCATGATTACATACTATCCCAAATCCTAGATCTTATTCATCAGCTCGTCCGAACCACCAATCATTCAGGTGTAATAGAAGAAGTCAACGAGCTTCGCGCTCAAGTAGTGGCTTTGAAGAATACGATGCACAACTTGCAGGCATCACAAGCAGCACCAGCATCAGCAGTACCACCGAAAAAAACACCAATAGTACCATTACCACCACCAACAACATCCGCATTGCAAGCTCCAACATCACAATCTATCCCATGAGCATCAACACCATACGCCCTATAGATACCAAGGAATACCAACAACAACAAAAGATGAAGTATTGATTCATAACTTCATCGAAGAAATATTCTGCAGAGAATATGTGGTTTCTAAAAGTCTTAGAAATTATATATTCTGGTTCAAATTGTAAATCAGATGAGTGGACGGATAGAAATAGTGAAGTAAAACCCTGACAGGAATGGTGCGCGATTTACAAGCTAGACTTGTTATACAAGAAACATCAACAATACCGTCAGCATTACCAACACGTCAGTACCGTCAGCATCGTCAACACCAGCAGCACCTATAACATCACAATCTCCGCTAGTTCCATAATCACCGCAGACATCATCACAAATCAAAAACAAGTATGTCATATCAATGAGTTATGAAGTATTAACTCATTTCCATTGAAGAATTTATATGTATATCTTATATATATAAACTTTGAAACCATAACAAATCTTTTCATACTAAGCTATTACGTGTGAATTTTTAACTGGTATTTACTACTCGGTTAATTCATATTACTAATATGCTATGATGTACATCATTCGTTAATGACTTAACAATCGGTAACTATAATTCCTTCTTTAACTTAATAGATTCCATTTCATAATAAATCAAGTGTATTATTCAAATACATGTTTGGTTTTACACTTTCATTTTCGATGTACTCAAATCTTTCTAGAAACATCATTCGTGCCTTACAAAGTTCACAAAAATTCCACAAACACCAACATCATTAACCGAAGAAATATCAATAGATGAATAATGAAGTAGTAATTCATAATTTCATTCAAGACGAAGAAATACTCAAGGAAGATTATGTAATTTCTAAAGTTTTAGGGATCTCTCAATTAAAATTCCAACCGTAAATTAAATGAGTATAATTTAATATTAACTCATTAAATCTATGATACATCTGCAGAATATATATATATATATATATATATATATATATATATATATATATATATATATATATATATATATATATATATATATATATATATATATATATATGTATATATATATATATGTATATATATATATATGTATATATATATGTATATAGATATATATATGTATACATATATATATGTATACATATATATATGTATACATATATATATGTATATACATATATATATATATATATATATATATATATATATATATATTTTCATAAAGACTGTAATAAAATTCTCTTGTACAAATATTACTTGTGAAACTTTTAACGGGTAGATAATACCCGTGAGATATTTAAATTCACAATTAATATGTTATATTCTTCGATTTTGATTTAGCAATCGTCAACTATACTCACTACTTTCACAACAATATACATTCTTTCATAAAAATCAAAACAACCGTTCTCATCCAAATTTGGTTACATATTCTGATTTTGACAAATCAAAATCCAAGTCAAGATTTAACAAAAGACATCATTCTTAGATCCCTACATCTTTCAAAGCTATACTTTGATTTCAAAACTGTGCTACAACATCATACGTATATTGATGATTTCAATCTGTGTTCAAACCTTTCATGATTCTTGAAAATACCTCAATTAAGAAACAACTGAGAGGATGATCCAACCACACGTTACCTACGAAAAGAATGACTTATGCATATAGTCATACACCTGGAAAACTCCCGGAACCTAAGTAGAAGTTTAAAACGAATCTATGATCCATTGGCGTTGTTATTACCAAAAATAAATTTACAATCCCTTTCCAAAGTAGCTAAGTTTGTCACACCTCCAGCAAATTAACTTCGACCTTTCATTCGAATCAGCCTTATTATAACTTAATATATACATTGCCCTGTATGTCATTGTTACTGGGGAACATTTTACATTCCACTATATTAACAGTAAACGTACCAACAACTTCATTACCCTTTGACTTAAGCCTCTCTGAAAAGTCACTATATTTATTCATTGAAACCCTATCATGTACTCACCTGCATTTTGTAATGGTAATTGCCATACCAAAAATCTTCAATCATTATTCTCGAATTTCGTAGTGATTCTACGCCAACAGCTATATATATATATATACATTTAACATCTATCTCCTAGACTTACGTACTTCAATTGTGAATTTCTGAAAAGCACTCCAATTTACGAATCATTTCTCAGAACTTTGAAAAATGCTGACGAAGCAGCAAAAACTGTAAACGACCTTAACAATCAAAAGTTTGATGATAAAGAATTGTGACTGAAGAAGCTTAGAAAATTAGGAAATTTGGTACTGAAAAACGGATTGAGCAAACTACGAAGAAGGCTGTGGACAAATCACAAAGACTAAACCTGCCTTCAAAGGATCCAAATGATTCAGTATCCGCTGAAGTCATTAACGAATACCTTACTCCTGACTCTAAACCTTTGCGGACAAACCTTCTTCATTATCCTTCGATATTAGAAATTCTAAGATATCATCGTATCTTTTATTGTAAATATCCTCGATATTTTTGAAGATATTTTCATAACTATTCTTATCTGAAATCATTTATCTGTTCGCACTATCAGTGTTACATCATAAAGGAAATTGTTTAGTTTCTATATTCTGTAAACCTTCGAGTTTAAATTATGAATGTTTTGAAGTCATGTTAGGAATTGAAGCATGAGTTAGTATAATATAATGACACTTGATCAACGTGATTATATTACAGTAAGTCATGCTGAGTTTCTAATGGAACATGATGATTCACAGACCATACCGTCATCACATGTTACATAACTCTTTCATTCAATTTTACCTCTAAAAATATTAAGAAAATATTTTTCTTGATGATTCGGTCTTTTCCGTGATTTCTGGTAATTTGAAAAGTCAGATCGAGCTATCACAATTTCTCTCTCAATCAGAACATTAGTTATGTTCATTCCGAATTTCATACCTACGAATTCTGGACCATTACTTGCTGTATTTAAAGGCGAGAAGAGAAAACAAAAGCACAAAGCTTCGAAATATAAAGGGGAGTATAAATCGTAGCAAATAGAAGAAATCATTAACTTTGGATGTCGATAATTATGGAAAGACAAATACAAGGAATGATTATGAAAATCACCACCCCAAGAGCGAAATAGAAGTAAACAGATTCCTCCGGAGGGAGTTGGAAAAGAAGGATAACTGTTGCGACAGTTAGGAACATATCAAGGATCAGAACTGGATCAAGCATATTGATGAATATTTTAGAAGTATGAATTAGGGAAGAAAGTATAGAAGATGCGAGATGTGGAAGTAAGGAAATAAAGGGGGTGAATTTATAGTAAAATATCAGACAGAGCAATCGGGACAGATTATCGCATTTAACCAAAGAGGATCCTAATTTCTTTAATTACCGAAGAACCAAATCTTATTATGAAGATTTTCTCTAAATTCCTTGATTTTCGAAAATCAACCGTGACTATGTCACCGGTTAAGACAAACCTGCATTTATTCTTTTTACTCTTTTGTGATAGCTTCACTCGTACTCTTCACATAAACAAATCGTTTTATCCATATTACTAACTGATGATAAAAATCTAATTTCCAACTTATATGCGTCATGAAAACATACTTATTGTCAGCCATGACGATCCCAATCAAATTTCGGGACAAAATTTCTTTAACGGGTAGGTACTGTGACAACCCGAGAATTTCTGATCAAATTTAAACTTAATCTTTATATGATTTCGACATGATAAGCAAAGTCTGTAATGTTGAGCCTCAAAAACTTTGGAACTATATTCATGTAACCAATTACCCTTTTGACTGTGCTCGGCGATTAACAAACATTTATGTGTATGTAGATATGTATACATAATATATAGTTATATGACTTGAAAACGTTAACAAAGTATTAAACGTATAACGTTATACTTATTCGTTTTAGATAAACATCTATGTAATAAAACGTGTTATGTGAAACGTGTATATATATAGACAAAGTATATTGAACTTATATATAAGCGATTTTGAATACAATTAATAGATATAGTAACACTTGATTGTTATTAAACAAGTTAATACAAACTTTTAAGGATTTAAAATAAACATAAGTTCTAGTAATAGATTATGTGATCTGAATATAATTAGTTTTTGAAGACTAAACTTTTTGATAGTTGTTTAATTTAATTTCAAACGTACGAAAACATTTTCAGTCTAGGAGAATTCTATTACTAAAACATTTTATAATGTAATTTGAATATGCATATAAAACCTAATTAAAGTTTTATGTTATAAATATTAAATCACAAGTACATATATTTATTGTCTCAACAATATAAAATGTTTTGAATATATAAAGTTAGAAAACTTAATTAAAGATTTATATTATAAATATTAAATTTACAAACATATATTGTTTCAAAGATGTAAAACGTACTATGTTATATTACGAAAGATTTGTATATTTTACAACATGTCAGAATATAATTATATATAGATATTACTTAAATACAAGATATTTTGAAAATAATATTAATTATCTTGTAAAATAGAAATTTAAAATAAATAATATTATATATATATACATATAGATAACGAGAAGTAGAAACTTATTTTTAAGAACTTTAAGATTATTAAAAAAATTTCATTACCAAACATGAATATAACTTTTGTAAATATCTAGAACCACTTTTGATAATTCGTTACCAAGCCATGATGAAAAGAATAAAGGTTTTAACGTTATCCTAAACTTTAGAATCTTTCTAGAAACCTTTTGACAAATTATAAACGATAATGGTACATGATTTAATAAAATATAAATAAATATAACGAGGAGTAAAAACATGTTTTAAAACATTAAGATTAATAAAAATATTAATAACTTTTAATATAAGGATATATATATATATATATATATATATATATATATATATATATATATATATATATATATATATATATATATATATATATATATATATATATATATATATATATATATGAGGTTTCAAATTTATTTAGTAAACAGCGAGAACACATTTGTTTGACATTAGATTATGAATAAACAAAGTTAAATATGAAGATTTGAAGACATAAATAACCAACACGTTCAAACGTACAGATTTATAAATTTCTAAATGAAAATATATATATATTTTACAATGTGATAAAATATAATATTAACTTAGTCATAAAACATTTTGATGTAAAATAATATTATTATATATATATATATATATTAAGACGTTGATTTAAAGAAGCAAATGACCAAAACACTCAAATGAATAAGTTACATTTCAAGTAATATAATTTATTGACGAATAAGTCTAATTATTGATAAAGGTACTGATGTGGTAGCGTAGGGGCACGTGATAGTACTATATTTTACTACGAAATACGATACAATTTTACAAAAGTTTTAATTATTTATTTACAAATGGGATATACCTAAACCTTGCTACAACACTTATAGGCAGTGTACCTAATCGTAGAGTAGTATAGTTTTTAGTAAGTCCAGTTCGTTCCACAGGGAGCTGGCTTATTTTACACTATATTTTAAATAACTATATTTGTACAAAATATATCTAATTATATATAATAATATATAAAAGGGGGTTTACCGTTTAATGACCGGTTTGTCGATTTTATATTTTAAGCGAAGCGTAAAGTAAATGACGATATTTAACCAATATAAAATAAATAACAATAATTAAAATGACAATAAATAAAAGTACGAGGAAATATGAAATAAAATATATTATACTTATTTAAACTTCCGTAACTATGATGTTTGACGTTTTGATTTTAATTTATTGTCCTGGGTTAATTGTCCTTTGTCCTGGATGTATTTGAAACCTATCTGGTTTTTGTCCACAATAGTTCATCGATCATAATTATAAAATGCTCGACAAATTTAACCTTATGCACGAAGTCAAATATTCCAACTAACTAGGGATTCGAACTGTAACAAGGTCTTAATACTTTGTTTAATGAATACACCAGGTTATCGACTGTGTGTAATCCAAGGTTTTAATACTTTGTTAACAATTACACCAATTACCCTTGAATGTAATCCACCCCTATTTTAATGAGTCCATTGACTATTAATCCATCCCCGTGTCCGGTCAAATGAACAATTATTAGTATTTATAGATATCCCGCCCATCGTGTCCGATTGAGCGTATGTGGTTATTTATATCTACGTCAAATTGTAAATCTCTATATTAATTTAATGAGGTATCATTTAGTTAATATAAATCCCATTAATAGCCCATAGTCTAATTTCCACAAGTGTCGTTCTTTTGTCCAAACCCCAATTATGGTACAAAGCCCAATAACCCCATCTTTAATATTTAGCCCAACATCATAATTACTTCGGCTCAAATTAGCATAATAATAAATTAGTTACGAGACATTAATTTAAAAAGGAGAATATAACTTACATTGAGTATTTATCGCGTAGTGTTACACGGACAGAATTTCGAATTCAAAAACCCGTAAAATAACCTTTACATAACCCATACTAATCTAATATAAAACTAACATATACTGTATATATATATATATATATATATATATATATATATATATTATATTACAGAGTATTATTATTATTATGTATATATATTTTTTTTTAAACTGCAGAAGCTCGTGGCCTTTTATAGGCATTTTGGAATCTGGCTGCTCCGCGAGTCGTGGAGTTTTTGGCCTTCAAACTCCGCGAGTCGTGGAGTTTGATTTTTCAGCTCACAATTTTTTGGATCTTAGCTTGTCGACATAATTTATATATAAATATAAAATATAAATAATTAATATAATTATTTATATATTATATTATATTCATGTGTATAGTAGACTTGTAATTTTTAGTCCGTTGCGTCGGGCGTTGATAGTTGACTCATGTCCCGATTTCGGATTTTCGAACGTCCTTTCATATAATTTAATATCTTGTACTTTGCGTTTTGTAACTTGTACTTTTGTCATTTTTAGACGTTTCTTATCAATAAATTGAACCACTTGGATTGTATCTTGTACATTTGAGCTTTTTGGTTATTTGCGTCTTTAAATCGTCATTTTCGCCTTTTGTCTTCGCACTTATTTAATATAAACGATTACAAATTAAAATAGGACAATTACAACTAAATAATGTACATGTTAGGAGGATATTGCTACTAAATATATGTTCATTTAGAGCACTATCAAATATCCCCACACTTGAACGTTGTTTGTCCTCAAGCAATACAGAACGTGAAATATAATACATCACACGAATCACTTCTTTATTCTTCACACTTTATACATTAGTGATTTTGAGATGGCGGTATGAACAATGGTAGTAACGATGTGGTTTACAGTCCCACATGACTATAAAAATTTACATCCTTTAGGAAATTGGATCTTTATGAAAACATTTGATCTTTGAAAATTCATTCTAGCTTTTATCCTAGATAAGTTTTCCGGAATAACCCTTCACCGGTGTTTTCAAAATGTTTTTGTGGGTTTTGTGGGTTTCAGATTTGAAAATTTTAGCTCAAAACTTATCGTTTTGTATCACCCACTTGCTAACCTTGTATTAGGAAAGCAACACGTCCAGTATACTTGCTCCATATATTACCTTTCGATAAACTACCGTCCGGTTGTAAAGGAAAGCGTTGAACAAGCAACTGTTAAGGCAATGTCCCCTGACATGCTTTTAATTATGGTCTATAACGTGTCGGACGCAATTAATATCCTTTGTAGGAGCAATAGTAAAGCTCACCCTTATAATTTTTCGGTCTGGCACAAGGTCCTGTCTTCGACCATGCTATGCAACCACCGTTCTTACGGTTGACACCCGATTTGGTTCAGGTGACCTAATGAATTCCAGGTGAATTCCTAGGATTTTACGTTCAATGGTAATGAACGCATTGAAAATGGGTTTTCAGAAAACTAATCGGTTTATAATTTTGATCAAAATATTTTCTCGTTCAAGCTCGAGTTTAGATATCATTGAATTACATGAGTTTGTAATTCTCAATCTTTAAGGTCAATCTCAAGGATTGAGTAATATCAGGCTTAAAAGCTGATTTTTGATCTTTTAAGGAGATTATCCTTTCTGGGGATCTGATTCATTAGTCTTATCAAGCTAATTTGCACGGCGCCCTCCCCATTTTACGAGATAAATTCTTCTCATGGTTAGGATAAATCTGACCACTTGGCGACCCTGTTTGATGCTGAGGTCCGTGGATTTCCTGCTGATTTTAGTGTTGACTTTTCTAGATTTTTCGTCAACCTCCAGCTGGTCTGGACGACAACTTCTTGACCTAAATCAAGAAGCGCGTGTCTTTTTCGGAAGACTTTACTTCCTTTTAATGATGGAATTGATTCATCGTGTAGATCCATCTTTTCTTTTCTTTCATCGGGTAAAATAGTTAATTTAGTCCAAAATAAAAGCACCTGCAATAAACTTTACAGAAACATGTGCTAGATAGTTTTTAATTGAATAACTAGGTACATTCTCCCCACACTTAGTTTCTTTCTTTGCCTTTTTATTCTTAAATAAATAAATTCAAGCGTTTTAGGGTGTTTCTCAATTTATGTCCTTTCCGAGGTAACGATAATTTCGGTATTAACACCTAATTTTCACCGTTCATAAATATATATAAACATGATTTTAAATTCATTTAGTTGAAAATTTTTCAAATTTTCATAAAATTTGGCGTATAAACCCGAGAGAATTTATAACCCTTCCCCACACTTGAGATCATGCAATGCTCTCATTTGCATGAAATCAAACTCTAATTATAAATTCATGAGGGTGATTAGTGTAGAAAAGTGATTGAAAATACCCAGTTTGTAATTACAAAGCTCGTCAAATGATAGATGGCGCGCCTCATCGTTCATTCCTTCTTGTTTTATCACACATATTTTTCTTCAAAAATGGTTGCTTTTCTGAAATGTTTGCTAATCTTTGAATATACGTATTTTACCCTAAATTATCATGCATTTTTATTAACGAGTTATGCACTAACCCGAACCCCGAATTTAACGTTAAGTGGGGTTAGACTTCCCCACACTTAGCTGACGACATGTGAAGTCGGTAGAATAAGTTCCAAGAATTAAAATAGTGAGCGAGTTATTTACATCTCGGGTGGTATATATTATATCAATGGGTATAAAGTTTAGACCCACCCGATCGTCACTACTTAATTCTTTTTTAAGTGTAGCTTTTAGTAAATGGATATGTCTCTTTTCTGGTTCTTGGTCAAATGGATCGATATACACCGACATACTTATTTCTATAGGGTGGACAATTCCTAATATTTCCTTCCTTTTATTCTCAGGATCAAAGTTTTCACCTCTATTACCCAATTGGGTGAAATTCGAGGTGTCATTATCTATTACAGCTCGTAGTTCATTTCCGGTGGATGACTCGTCTATTGAGAATATTGGGTTGGAAGGTTGTGGAATGGTGAAGTTCAGTTTGGCCTCGGGGGTAAAATTTTCAACATTATCGTATTCCCAAGAGTACCAATTTGTCACCCTTACTTCTTCTTTATCCATTGATGGATCGATGATTTCGTCAGTAGAGGCTAATGTGTCGATATGTTGTGAAATTGGTAAGATTGAATAAAAAGTATCATCGGGATAGTTAGTGATTTCGGAGCTCTCGAATTCATCAAAATTCGATGATATGAGATTTTCTTATACAATACTCCTCAGATCAATAGGTGTGTAGTCTGATAGAGTTTCAGCTTGCCGGTTACAAACTCTCTTATTTGTTCATTTTGAGCATTGAGTTCTTCGAGTTTGATTTTCATATTGTCTAATAAATTTTCAGACACGTAATTTTCCTCGTCTACTGGTTGTTGAGTTTGGAAATATTCTTGGGAATAATCCCAATTTGAATTGTATTCTTCATAATCATTCCATTCAGGTTCCGTGGGTGCGTAATTTTCCATAGGAACGTAATAATAACATTCCCATGTTGAGTGATAATCTCCACAGATTTCACAACCAGTTATTGTTTCGTCATTCGTGATCCAAGATTGACCGAACGAATTGTCATCAACACTCGGTTGAGAGTATTGATTTCGTATGTCGTAAAGAGTTTCCAAAATATCTTCGAGACTTTTCATAATGCGCTTATTACCAAATTTTAATTATCCTATTAGTTATAAATATAAAAATTATATAAGTTATCAAATTAATAGACTTTTCTGCTTTTGCTCACGTTTCGAATAGCCAATAGATGCAGCAGGGAGCCAGAACCCTTTAAATCGGAAGCTCACAACTCAGCCACTAACAAATCCAACTATTACTACGAAGCAGAAAATTTGGATGTCTATCAATTTAACGCTTAAAATAATTTTTTGTTTAGAATTATTAGAGAAGAAGTAGAGAAAATTTCTAAGTCCTAAAAACTAGCGTGTAGAGAAATAAGAAAGAAAAAGAGTGCGCGTCGAAAAAACGTAAAAATAAGAAAGAAAAACGTCGAAACTTAAAAGTCTAAAAATTAAATCTAAAAAGTTACGCCTAAAGGTCTAAAGGTAAATGCAATTTTATTCGGAAAATAGCAATTACTTAAAAGGCACTAAAATCTATTTAAAATCTAAAGCGAAAAACGGCGTCATAAAATTCTAAAGCACCTAAATCTTAATCTAAAGAAAAAAACAATTAAGGGATTTTACGGCAAAGCCTAAAAATCTAGAAATAAAAATAAGCTACGGCAAAATACTAGAACTTACAACTAGCTACGAACAAATAAAAATACAAATATTACACTAAAAAAATACAAAATATAAAAATAAACTTAAAGTTGTAAAAAGTACAATTTTTATAAAAATATTATTTTATATTTTTATTTTATAAAAGTATTAATTTTTATATATAATAAAACTAATTAAAAGTAATTATTACAAATTTAATTAAAACTTAAACTAAATAATAAATTAATTAACCCTAAATACTAAATAATTAATAATAATAATTAAAACTCCGTAATAAATGCAAATTTAGGGTTTCTGCAGGCGCGTCAGGGTGGCTTCGCGAGTCGTGGAGTTTTAAGCCTGCAAACTCCGCGGGTCGTGGAGTTTGAAAAACGTGTTTTTTTTTAATTTTATATTGTTTTTCTAAAAATATATATAAATATATTTATACAAAAATAAATTAAAAATATAGCGTTTCGCCGATTCCCCGGCAGCGGCGCCAAAAACTTGATGTGGTAGCGTGGGGGCACGTGATAGTACTATATTTTACTACGAAATAAGATACAATTTTATACACGTTTTAATTATTTATTTACAAATGGGATATACCTAAACCTTGCTGCAACACTTATAGGCAGTGTACCTAATCGTAGGGTAGTATAGTTTTTAGTAAGTCCGGTTCGTTCCACAGGGAGCTGGCTTATTTTACACTATATTTTAAATAACTATATTTGTACAAAATATATATAATTATATATAATAATATATAAAAGGTGGTTTACCGTTTAATGACCGGTTTGTCGATTTTATATTTTAAGCGAAGCGTAAAGTAAATGACGATATTTAACCAATATAAAATAAATAACAATAATTAAAATGACAATAAATAAAAGTACGAGGAAATATGAAATAAAATATATTATGCTTATTTAAACTTCCGTAACTATGATGTTTGACGTTTTGATTTTAATTTATTGTCCTGGGTTAATTGTCCTTTGTCCTGGATGTATTTAAAACCTATCTGGTTTTTGTCCACAATAGTTCATCGATCATAATTATAAAATGCTCGGCAAATTTAACCTTATGCCCGAAGTCAAATATTCCAACTAACTGGGGATTCGAACTGTAACAAGGTCTTAATACTTTGTTTAATGAATACACCAGGTTATCGACTGTGTGTAATCCAAGGTTTTAATACTTTGTTAACAATTACACCAATTACCCTTGAATGTAATCCACCCCTGTTTTAATGAGTCCATTGACTATTAATCCATCCCCGTGTCCGGTCAAATGAACAATTAATAGTATTTATAGATATCCCGCCCATCGTGTCCGATCGAGCGTATGTGGTTATTTATATCTATGTCAAATTGTAAATCTCTATATTAATTTAATGAGGTATCATTTAGTTAATATAAATCCCATTAATAGCCCATATTCTAATTTCCACAAGTGTCGTTCTTTTGTCCAAACCTCAATTATGGTACAAAGCCCAATAACCCCATCTTTAATATTTAGCAAAACATCATAATTACTTCGGCTCAAATAAGCATAATAATAACTTAGTTACGAGAAATTAATTTAAAAAAGAGAACATAACTTACATTGAGTATTTATCGCGTAGTGTTACACGGACAGAATTTCGACTTCAAAAACCCGTAAAATAACCTTTACATAACCCAAACTAATCTAATATAAAACTAACCTATACTATATATATATATATGTATATATATATATATGTATATATATATATATATGTATATATATATATGTATATATATATGTATATATATATATATATATATATATATATATATTTATTTATTTATTATATATTACAGAGTATTATTATTATTATGTATATATATTTTTTTAAAATTGAAGAAGCTCGTGGCCTTTTATAGGCATTTTGGAATCTGGCTGCTCCGCGAGTCGTGGAGTTTTTGGCCTTCAAACTTCGCGAGTCGTGGAGTTTGATTTTTCAGCTCACAATTTTTTGGATCTTAGCTTGTCGACATAATTTATATATAAATATAAAATATAAATAATTAATATAATTATTTATATATTATATTATATTCTTTTGCAAAGTAGACTTGTAATTTTTAGTCCGTTGCGTCTGGCGTTGATAGTTGACTCATGTCCCGGTTCCGGATTTTCGAACGTCCTTTCGTGTAATTTAATATCTTGTACTTTGCGTTTTGTAACTTGTACTTTTGTCATTTTTAGACGTTTCTTATCAATAAATTGAACCACTTGGATTGTATCTTGTACATTTGAGCTTTTTGGTCATTTGCATCTTCAAATCTTCGTTTTCGCCTTTTGTCTTCGCACTTATTTAATATAAACGATTACAACTTAAAATAGGACAATTACAACTAAATAATTTACATGTTGGGAGGATATTGCTACTAAATATATGTTCATTTGGAGCACTATCAGGTACACGTCACGAAACGCAAAGTACAAGTTTTCTCAGCATACGAAGTAACGTTCGAAAAACTGGAACCAACACATAAGTCGAGCTTCAATGTACAATTAATCGAAACTAAAATTACAAATTAACTATGCACGAGAATATAATATAATTTATAAATAATTATATAAATTAAATATATTATATATAAAATATAAAATTAACCGGCAGCCCACGTTTTTTAAAATACGACGAGGTCATGAGCGAGTCATTTCAAAACAAGTTTTTCGAGCGGGATAGAGTTAAGGAAATTACCGGTTATAACTATGGAGGTTATGGGTATTGTTTGGGGGTATGCTGGTGAGATCAATCTAGTGTTTATCATCTCCATTGCGTCTACGTACTTTCCTGCAATATTGAATCACAATATTGATACGTGAGAATTCCTACCTTATCTTTTATTTATTAATAGTGTATCCCTGACTAGTGCTCGAGTATATATGATTATGCATGCTTGTATGTTTAGTTTCGTCGTTAAATAGTTTATGATAAATCACGAATTTAACACATATGCTACGGAGATAAGATATATGATATGCATGTCGTTTGAAAGCTGGCAAAAAATTAATAACTTTTCATTTAGAAATCGTTTGGTTTCGATGAACGGATTAAAATATATGGTCAACTGAATTATCATTAATTCTATTATTATTATTATTATTATTATTATTATTATTATTATTATTATTATTATTATTATTATTATTATTATTATTATTATTATTATTACTACTATCGTCGTTATTGTTATCGTCATTATTATTATTATCTAATTATTATTATTATTATTATTATTATTATTATTATTATTATTATTATCATTATCATTATCGTTATCAATATAAGTATTATAATTAAAATTGTTATTGTTATTATTAATACTATCGTTATTATCACTAAGGTTATTATTATTATTATTGTTATTATTATTATTATTATCATTAAAATTATAATAAATAGTATTATCATTAGTATTATTATAATTATTATTATTAATATCATTATCATTAAAACTAATATTAGTATCATCTAATTATTATGATTACTATTATTATCATTATTATGAATGCTCTATAAAAGAGGACTAAAAACTATTAAACAAATCGATTAGGAAATACTGAGTATAAATATCATGGTGAAATTAAAATATTGTAAGATATTAATTTATATAAAAAAAATATAGTTATTTTTATCATTATTATTATTATTAAAAGTATCATTAATATTAAAACTATCACTTTTACTAAAATTATCATTTTTAATAGAAATATCATTGTTATTATAAAATATCATTATTATTATTATTATCATTCTAGTATTATTATTATTAAAAATTATCATTTTGAATAGAATTATTATTTTTCTATAAAATATTATTATTACAGTTAATATTAAAAAGTATCGTTATTATTAAAATTATTGATCAAACCAAAATCGTTATGTGTTAATTGATTTTGGGCTTGAGTGCTTAATTTGGGAAAAAGAGTAGGTTGATTGTTTTAACTCCAATAATTGTGCAAACCCCGATTTGGAATCTGGATTCCAAGGGCGTAAAACAACCAATTGAATTAACCTTATTCGATCAGAATCAAATAAGTTAATATCTTAGCGTGGATTAACTCGGATGGTGATCGTAGCACCCATCGAAATTAAGTTGATGACTGGAGTGACGTTGTCGCCATTGATTTTGGCAGAGTAACGTTAATGCATCCAGTGTTCTCTAAATGAAGGATTTCACTTGTGTATTTATAGATGTTATGGTGGGAATGATGACGTGGCACATGTCCCTTTCATGGTTGTAACAAACTTGGTCGATCCCGAGGGGTGACGTGGCACCTGTCCCTTTCGTGGGGAATAACAGATCCTAACGAACTTCCCTAGATTTGCGGGCTGACGTGGCATGCAACTTGCTTGCATGCTCGCTCCGTTATCAGGTGGTCATTCCGGGACAGAGTGCCTGCTCCGGGGTAATGCAGTTTCTTCAGGGTCAACGTGCTTGTCCCGGGAGAATGTCTTCATGTCCGTTTGGAACGCCGAGATGGTAGTGTCGGCGGTTTAACTCCGGTTAAGGCATCACGGTGCTCTCAGTCTAGCCCGGTAGGTTTCACCAGACACTTCGTCCAAGTGTTTCTTCTCGATCGTGATTATAATGATTGGCTTCACGGTGCCTAGTTGTGATTATCCTGACCGCCTGCATGGTGCCGGTTGTGTGTGTCATCCAAGTTCTTAGTCCTGCCATTTGTCCGTCATGGTAGGATAACCGGGATGACGTCAGACGGATGTTGAGAAAGGAGTCGGCCGCCCGGGACGCGTAGTACAGGGTAAGATTTTGCCGAGATGCTTGCCTATTTTGAGACGGATCATTATGCGTATCATTAAGTCCCCCCAATTTGATGAGGGTAACCGGAACGGTTACCGTCGTCAATCTTCCGAGACAAGGCCACGCTTCCTAATTGGATGTGCATTTAATGCTCGTCAGCGTGAAAAGACAGTTTCTGCAAATGCCCCTCCTTTTTCGTGTTCTTTTTGTTTTTCAATTTTTGGAACGGCGTTCGAGAGATTTCCTTTTGATCTTTTAATCATTAATTTTGTCGATCCATCTTTTGATCTGATCCGTTGGATCAGTTTTCTTAAAACCTATAAATAGCTTCCCTTTTCCAATATTTTTACTTTTTACAGCTTTTGTGCCCTAAACGCTTCTTCTTCAAAAAACCAACAGTTTTCTTACGAAAAAAGGTACATTTTCTACTTCTTTCTTCTTTACTTATTATTTTTTTGTTTTCGTTCATATGGCGGTTCAGTCTTCCACCTCTAATAGCGTTGGTGTTCTCGAAACTTCTGGTAGACCTTTGTAAATGTAAATGGAATTATGAGTCAAGTGTGCGATGAGTATCTTGACGAGATGGTACAAAGGTATCCGTTTTTGTCCCGTTATTCATTGAGAGTGCCTGACGCCATCCATAGAGCCCATAAACCTCCTCCAGGCATGGTTACCCTTTACGGCCATGCCATTACTGTGGGCAACTTTCGACTGCCCTATTCTGAATTTCAGTAACATTTTTTTGAGCACTATGGTATAGCGCCTGCGCAGGTGCATCCCCATGCGTACAAAAAATTGGTGATGTGGGAGATGTACCTTAATCATTACCACATTCTTCCTACTGTCCGTATGTTCCGATTTTGTTTTTTCATCTCGAAGTCCGAGGTTGGATGGTTTACCATCAAACGGAGAGCGGAAATGAATTTTACTGGAGATATGGACACATCGTTGAAGGAGTGGCAGGAGTCTTTCTTTTTGGTTGATAGAAAAGGACTGCCACCACGATTTGTTAGGCTCTGCAAATGGGCAACCGACCTTAAGAAGAGGGCCAATAAAGTCCCGATTTTAAATGCTGCTGAGAGGGCGTGTATAGAAGCTATCCGGGGGTTTAGGTTTCCACAGCGGCCATACCCGGAGGCTATGCTTGTGTTGGGGGGAGTTAGCCATCAATGGTTGAACCCGAGTACCAAGCCTATTCTTCGTTTTAATGGAGCAGGTGAAGACTGATCCCAGCCAACTATTTTATCGGTAGGTTAATTGATCTTATGCTAATCTTGTTTATGTTTTGTGTTTTACACAACAGCGATGGAGTTTGCTACCTTGCTGGGCTTTGGTGATCTTTCAGAAATCCGTGTGGAGAGCATCCGGGTCAATCTGGGGGAGCAGCCTGATGTTGTGCCTCAAGACTTGGAGCAGAATCATGGTGATGGGACCGATTTGGCTCTTCCGGGTCCCGATGTACCAGAAGGGCATGCATCAGTGAAGAGGAGGCTCATAAGTCTAGGTACTCTATTCATCCTGGTTCGGTAAAGATGTATCATGATCTTAAGGAGCTGTATTGGTGGCCAAATTTGAAAGGTGATGTGGCTACGTATTTGGCTAAGTGTTTGACATGTGCTAAGGTTAAAGCTGAACATCAAAAACCATCTGGACTGTTGGTACAACCCGAGATTCCCGAGTGGAAGTGGGAAGGAATTACAATGGATTTTATTACTAAGTTACCGAGAGTTGCGGGTAGCTATGACACTATTTGGGTGATTGTAGATCGACTCACTAACTCGGCTCACTTTTTGCCTATTAGGGAAACAGATTCAATGGAGAAGCTTACTCGTTTGTACTTAGAGGAGATTGTTTCTAGGCATGGTGTTCCTGTATCCATTATTTCGGACCGAGACAGTCAATTTGTATCGAGATTTTGGCGATCTTTGCAGGAAGCCTTGGGAACTAGGTTAGATATGAGCACTGCTTATCATCCTCAAACGGATGGTCAGAGTGAAAGGACCATTCAGACGTTGGAGGATATGTTACGAGCGTGTGTTATTGATTTTGGAAATGGGTGGGATAAATATTTACTGCTAGCTGAGTTTTCTTATAACAACAGTTATCACGCAAGTATTCAAGCCACACCATTTAAAGCTCTGTACGGTAGGAAGTGTAGGTCTCCTGTCTGTTGGAATGAGGTTGGGGATGCTCAACTCACAGGTCCAGAAATTATTCACGAGACTACCGAGAATATTGTACGGATTAAGGAAAGATTGAGAACCGCTAGAAGTCGGCAAAAGAGTTATGCCGATAGGGGAAGGAAAGATGTGGAATTTCAAGTTGGTGATCGTGTTATGTTAAAGGTTTCACCTTGGAAGGGTGTGATCCGTTTTGGTAAAAGGGAAAAGCTAAGTCCTCACTTTGTTGGACCGTTTGAGATTATTGAGAGAGTTAGACCGGCGGCTTATCGTTTGAAGTTGCCACAAGAACTCAGTGCTGTTCACGATGTTTTTCATGTATCGAACTTAAAGAAGTGTTTGGCCGAAGCGGATAAGACTATTCCTTTGGAAGAACTTCATGTTGTTAAGCAACTACACTTTATTGAGGAACCTATTGAAATTATGGATCGAGAAGTTAAGACTCTTAAGCAGAGCCGAATTCCTATCGTCCGGGTTAGATGGAACGCCAGACGCGGTCCCGAGTTCACTTGGGAGCGTGAAGATCAGATGAAGCAGAAGTATCCGCATTTGTTCTCAGATGCTGAGTCAACCCCTGCACCTACTTAAATTTCGGGACGAAATTTCCGTAACGGGAAGGTACTGTCACGACCCTACTTTTTCCGTTATCTTTTTAGTTAATTATTTAACGACCGTTAACTGTTAATTGTGCTACGTCATTTCTATGACCTATATTATTATATTAATAATAATATATTAATTATTAAATGTTATGTGAATAATTGTATTCATATTTTAATTTATACGTTTCTACGTGTTGCGGATTTTTATCCGGCGAATCTTTTCGGTTTTCAAACCAACGGTCGCGTTTTTGGGATATTTAAATCCTATTTATTTTAAATATGATATTTTAAGATCATATAATTATATAGTGTATTTATATTTATTTTTCGTTGCGCGTTTGTTATCTCTCCGGATTTTTAATCGCGTAAGTGCGTTTTCGCGTTTCGGGTTTCGATCGAGCGTTCGGGCCACAAGTTTTTGGACATTAAGTGAAATTGGGCTAGTGGGGCCCACCCCACACACCCCCATCGGCCAAACCTCTTTAGAGGGGGGAGTATTTTGTTTTTCCCATTTTATTTTCCAAATTCACTTTACAAAATTTCCTAAAACCTAATACTCATAATTTTCTCCCAACTTCTCCTTCCCTTTGTTCCTTGGCCATCACCCAACACCACCCAACATTATCATCTTCATCAATTTTTTAAGCTTGGATCTAGAGATCGTTCATACAATCGGATTCCTCGTTCCGTTCTCTACGCGATCATACCAATTGTTTCTTGATTAGGGTATAAACCCTAACCCTAGAACTTTTAATTTTTATTTATTTTTCTGTATTTTATGTTTATATTATTAGTATGATGATTATTAGTTGTGGTAATGTTGATTGTATCCGTAGAATTGCTCGATTGCATATTTTTCGGTTTCATAAAATTGGGACAGCAGCTTGTTCGTGTGTTTCTGCATTTGTAACTGATGTTGATCATAAAATAAAGTATATAAATGAGTTCCTCTCATCAAGACATTAATTTTAGACTCCGGATTCATGTTGTTTCGTTTTCCGGAGCCCTAATTATGATCAAAGTGGTATTTTGTTAAGATTGAAATGTGATTTTGGTATGAACCAGGTTTCGTCCGACTTTGTGACCATTTTTGGTGACTTTAGGGTGTGTTAGTGTGTTAGGACTGATGGTGGGGCAAACTTTCATGTTCGGGTCATCTCAATCCGAGCCACGAATCACCCGTTACGTCTAAAATACGTTTTTGATTGAATTGAAGTTCCAAGTAGTGTATTGGCTGTATATCACGACTTTTGGGCTGTTCATGGTGTGTTCTTGAGTGTACCAAATTGTCGGGTGGTTTGCTTAGGCGGAGATATATGTAAGGCTCGCCGAAAACCGACACCCGGGGCTCAGGATACGACCCGATGAACTTTTGATTTAAAATTTGTGATTAATTATTAAACTTATGTTATAAATAATGGATTTCATTATCGTTTAATTACTTATGATAAAAAAAGTAATTATTATTATTTACAACTTATGATATATATTTATTATATCATTTAATTAATACCTATGATTTCATTAACATTTTAATTAAGCTTATGATTAATAATACTTTTATTATTAATGGAAAATACTTATGATAAGTATTAAACTTATATTATGAGATTACTATAATAAGACTTATAATAAGAATTAATTAATTATTTAATTATTATAAGGCTTAGTTATTATTTAATTATAATTTAATTATTAAATACTATGATTTAATAATTATAATTAGAAACTTATGATATGATTAATTGTGATGACCCGGGAATTTTCGACCAAATTTAAACTTAATCTTTATATGTTTCCGACACGATAAGCAAAGTCTGTAATGTTGAGTCTCAAAATTTTTAAACTGTTTTAAAATATTCATTTAACCTTTAAAAACTCCCGATGATTCACGAACAATTATGTGTAATAAATATGTAAATATAAATATGTATGTATATATATAATGATTTGACTTAATAAAATATAAATTTATCATTTGAATTAAATAGATAAATAATTTACAAAATAATCAAATTGTTATTAGAATGAGTCTATCCAAACATGATTCCTGTATACAATAAATATTGTAATGTATATAAATTATATAAATATTAAATAAGTTATAAGCATTACATAATTTATAATGTGTAATATATGTATTAAATTTAATTACAAGTTAAAAATATATATATATATATATATATATATATATGAGGTTGATAAGCATAAGTTGTTATATCAATATTATTAGAATTGCTTTCATTATTATTAATATTAATGTTAAAAATAATACTAATATATGTATGTTATATAAAAAAAAATAATAAAAGTTGAAACATACAAACTTATCTACAAATTTAAAATATTACATTATTATTAAAAGTATAATTATTATGATAGTTATTATTAATATTAACTGTATTATATTTTTTTACTATTAATATATTATCAATATTACAATTATTATTAACTTTTTATTTATATTAATATTATTATTATTATTATTAATTATTAATTATTATTTATAATATTTTAGACACTGCCAAATATATATAACGCATATCAGATACCTAAAGATTTGTCATTTTCACTTTTATCTTTTCTTTTATTCTCGTGAACAAGGGTGGACTTTTCTTCACAGCTAAACAACAAATAACTCAATTATTTATGTTATATGATCCTTCAATCAGTGTTAAGTATTATCTGTTATAATTATTCAAGTTGGTAGATTAAATGAATTCAATCGAATAAACAGAAAGATCTCGTCCCTTCTATTCTTCAACTCATAACTTCATAAATCGATTTCTAACCTTTTTCAAAAATGTAAAAGTGTAGTTCTGTTAGGAATTACTCATTGAAACTATCTGGAAAGTTTTAATTGCTAATTCTTAAAATCAAGCATGAATTTTGGAGTCAAAGTTATCTTGAAAAAGTCAACAGTCGAGTTCTTCAGCAAAATTCGAGTTCAATTGGAAATATTGGATCAAATTGAGGGTACATTTAGTTTATACGTTTGATTTAAAACCACTTTCATGTAGAAACTTTAATCTGAAACGTTCTTAAAATCAAGATTGGAGATTGAATTTTTTTTTCTCAGCGACACATACAGCAGGTCTTTTTTTGTATTTTTTTTATTTCGTTTCCTAATAATACAATCATTAAATTATTGATGATTCTAATTATTTTGAAGAACCTAAAAACCGTTTTGTAAATTGTGGTTTTGATGGATAATTGTTCCTGGTCGATTTCAAAGTGGGAGATGAAGAAGAAAGGGGAGAAACAGAATGAAGGTGTTAAATATAATTAGGAACGGTTATAAATCAGAAAAACAAATTTGGTCGATTAGTTAAGGGTGTTAGTGATGGACGAGAGGTCTCGGGTTCAAACCCGTCTTGGTGCAGTTTCTTTTTAGGAGGCTTAAAAGGTAGTTCTTATTATTATTATTTTTTTTGTATCATCTGTTTATCATTTTAAGTATTATTATCATCATTGAGATAATTGTTATCATTAATATTATTATTATTATTATTACTAATGTTATAAACATTAGTATTATTATTAGTAGGATTGTTATTATTGTTATTATTATTATTATTATTATTATTAACTAGTATTATTGTTAAATGTAATTGTGATTATCATTATTTCAATGTTATCAATAACTTAGTTATTATTAATAGAAGGTATTATCATTATTATGATTATTATTATTAGTGTTACGATGAAATATAACACAAAATATCATTATTTTCATTAATAGTAGTATTATATCATCTTATAAGTATTAGTATTATTACTATTAGGTGTTATAAATATATTGATTACTATAATTATTATTATTATTAAACAAAAGTATAGTTATTAACAATATCATTATTATAATTAATAATATCATTTTAATAAAGTTATTATTAATGTTATTAGTAAATTATTAATATCAAAACTATCAAATTTTTTTTAAACAAATAAATATTTTGTACTTAAAATACACTTACTACATATACTAAAATTATATTAAAATATCATATAATTACATATATCAACTTTATTAATATTAGTTACATAAATACATACAAATAACAAAACTATCGATATTTTTTTTAAGTATAACATTTAAACAATCACGTATATAAATATGGATATATTAATATACTATATGAATATTAATCATTTTAAATATATACACAAATTAATTATATGAAATAAAGAGATAATAAATAAATTTGTTCGGTTATGATTATATGTATTAATAAATATACAAATGATATAGGTTCGTGAATCCGAGGCCAACCCCACAATGGCAATATAGTCATATGTATTTTTACTACAATATACATTTGGTGAGTTTCATTACTCCCTTTTTAAATGCTTTTGCAATATATATATTTTTGGGACTGAGAATACATGCGCTGCTTTTATAATTGTTTTACGAAATAGACACAAGTAATCGAAACTACATTCTATGGTTTGATTATTAAACCGAATATGCCCCTTTTTATTAAGTCTGGTAATCTAAGAATTAGGGAACAGACACCCTAATTGACGCGAACTCTAAAGATAGATCTATCGGGCCCAACAAGCCCCATCCAAAGTACCGGATGCTTTAGTACTTCGAAATTTATATCATGTCCGAAGGAGGATCCCTGAATGATGGGGATATTCTTATATGTATATTGTGAATGTCGGTTACCAGGTGTTCAATCCATATGAATGATTTTTGTCTCTATGTATGTGACGTATATTTATGAGAAATGGAAATGAAATCGTGTGGTCTATTAATATTATGAAATGATTATTTATGTCAAACTAATGAACTCACCAACCTTTTGGTTGACACTTTAAAGCATGTTTATTCTCAGGTATGAAAGAAATCTTCCACTGTGTGATCATATACATAGCATTGTATATGTATATTTTATTTTCTAAAAAGCTAAGGACAGAACTACGCGGATTATAAGGCACAGTTATGCCATATTCACTGAAAATAAATACTGCGGTTAAGTATTCGCTGAAATGCCAAACTGCGGTTTGATCCGCTAACTTTCCGCGGAGAGCCGAGCATCTCGCAGACCGCGGATATCACGGATACTATAAATAGGGAGCTTAGCCTCTCATTTATAGGTTGTTGATTCTTTGCCATTTTCCTAAGCCTTTTTAGATTTCACTTGTGACTTTGCCCAAGGACTTCTTACATTGAGTTAAGGTGAATCATGCTAATCGATAACGAAGACCGGGTCGGGGTGGTTGATCACTTGATAGTTAAAGTGAAAAACGATCATCGGGGCCTAAAATAATCATCGAACATCCCATCCTCCATTATAATCTTATTGCACTGAATCCGTAATTAAGCAACATCATTAATTAAGGATTGATCAATTGGCGCTATCCGTGGGACTCGTTTTACAAATTAAACTGAAAATTTTTTGTTTTACGCCGATTAAACAATTAATTCAACAGTTTAATTTCAAATCATGATTTTGTTGTGATGATTTGTAGGTGTTTTTTCCAATACGCAAATTGTTAATCTTCTTAACAATCATGACGTCGAATGCAAAACAAACTGGCGTCTCGGCGAATGCTGATGCATTACCTGGCGATTCACCGAACGTTATCGTATTTCCAATGCAAACAGATGCAAGTGTTACTGCGGGAAAATCGGTTCAGGAAACGAATGCTAAAAAATCTAATGCAAACAATGCTAACGATTCGCAGCCTGAAGCTGCCGCTGAAAAAATGATCGCACGCAGAACGTTATTGCAAAATCGCGAAGAATCAATCGCTGAAGGAAAGCGAGCGAAAATCTTATCGGGAAAATCCAGTTTACGCACTGAGAAAATTGTTAACACTGCTATTGAGCAAGCCAAAAGAGACGCTAAACATAATTGTGAATCTCGCATACCGCGCACATACTTATGGCCATTAAGTGGTTCAGGATCACAAAGTGATCGGTTGGTTCTTGAGCACAATGACAACGATAGTGATAACGCGGATGATCAAATCCACGCGCGCTCCGTACACAAGTCCAGATTGGCGAAAGCGCCAAGGCAGGAAGATGAATTTTCTGATGACTCAGACAGCGCAGAAGAGTTTGTTAAAAATCCATACGTCAAGCGAAAGCGACCACCAACACCTTTCCCTCGCTATGGGGAGGAAGGTGAAGCGTCTGAAGCAGCGCGCAGAGAAAACGCCCAAAATTTTTTAGCGGATGCTTTCAGAAGTATTGCGCCGAAATCAATGCAGCATAAGTTCGATCAGCCAAATTTTCTGCAAGATATGCTTACCAAATTCTGCGCGGATAACACAGACATTCACGCAAAAAAGGCAACAGAAATTACCACTGCTGCAGATAAATTTGTCCAGCACATTTCTGACTATCCAATTGTTTCTCCGACGATTGTGCCGGCGACGTTGGGAGTTTACTCAGGCCTCACTGATCCCTTGGATTTTCTGCAACGCTTTGAGGGCGTCGTAAGCACTTACAACTGGGATGAACCAGTCGCATGTAGAGTGTTTCCTATGGCCTTGCAGGGGTCAGCAAGGGAATGGTTTCACAGCTTGCCATCTCGCAGTATCGTTGGCTTTGTGGATCTGCGAGAAAAGTTTTTGCTGCAGTTTCAAAATTTATTACCGCAGAAAAAGACACATATAGAGTGTCACGATATTAAACAAGGTAACAAGGAGACTCTAAGTGCGCTACTTACGCGGTATATTTATGAGTGCCAGAAAATTCCGCGGTTGAATGAAGATCAGAAAATTTCTGGTTTCTTGCATGCTATCAACCCACAGCGACACCCTACGCTTGTGCGGCGATTAAGAAGAGATGCCCCGCAGACATTCACAAAAGTGCAACAGGAAATTTATGATTATATCCGCGGAGGAGAAGATAGCAGTATTACCCCTGCATGTGGCTGGGGTAAAGATAAAAGTTGGCGAGATGACAATGACTCTTTCAGAGATGGTAACAGAGATAGCTATCGCGGTCCAGGCTTTTCCCGAAAAAATGGTGGCGGCGGATATCAGCGTAATGACAGGTTTTAAGGTCAGAACGATAACAATTCATATGGCCGTAATAACCGCTATTCTACGCGCAAGTGGAATAATGAGTCATTCAATATCATTCAGATGCTAACAAAAACGCCCAAAGAAATCTTACTGCAAGAGCGAGTTGCTAAGTTTTTCCCTGATCCGCAGCCATTGGGAGAAAACAGCAGGCGTGACAGATCAAAGTTTTGTGTCTTTCACGACGATTATGGTCATGACACCAATCGCTGCAGAGATTTAGCGGAATTTATTGCGGAAGTGTATGAACAGGGTAAGTTGGACCATTTGTTGGCGAATAACTCATCCAGCACTGCGAATGCGATCATTATGCCAGCTGAAGCTAATGGTTCGAGTGCCCCAAACGCGGTTGAGCGGAAAGCTCCTGCGGTGAAAAATTTGGGAGTACGGATGGTAAATAAGAAAGAAAATCAGCGCGGGGTACAAGTGATTAATGTGGTGGAAGTGCACGGTGAAATGTCAGTGCTGCAAATTTCGGCGCAAATTGTTAGCTGGAAATGTCCCTCTATTACATTTCCCTCAGCGTGTTTGAATGCGGATGTTGATAAGCCCGTGGTTATTTCATGTCGTGTTGATAATACCGGCATTATAATCATGAAGGTGCATGTTGACACTGGTAGTAGTGTAGATATCATGTACGAGCAATGTTTTCTCAAGCTGCCCGCACAAATTCAGGCTTTGATGAAACCTACTGCGGTTTCATTGGCTGGTTTTTCGGGAGAATCATCATGCCCTGTTGGCCAATTGGAATTACAAATGGAATTGGTTGATGATAGCGATGAGTCGCTAAGGCGTCAAGCCTTATTGAATTTGTACATTATGCGGAATCAATCGCGGTTCAATATGATACTTGGCCGCACAGCTTTGCGCATGTTTGGCGCTATACCATCTACAATACATGGTATGCTAAAGTTTTCTGCTAATAAGGGAATTGGCACACTGATTTCTGCGGAAATGGAGCCTTCATGTGCTATGGTTATGACAAGTGCGGATATGTGTGTTGAAGGGCATTCAGTTAACCCTGCTTAGTGCGAAAATGATTAACAAAATTTTGTATTGAAATTCCATTAATGCGAGACATGTTATGTTCATGATTTGAATAATGTAATGCGAATTAATAAAGAATAAAGCGAAGTTAATTTCAGTGTTAGTACTTGTTTCTTTAAACAGCGAAAACACTGCGTGTGGCCACGCGTAGTGTTTATTTCGCAGAATACAAATACTTATCTTTTTGAAACACTAAGTTAATGTTTGCTTTGCGGATGCTTTAAGTAAGGTGGCATTGTTTTCACTAAACATGACCTGCTTAAAATAATATATCAATACATAACTGTATTGCGAAATATTTTGCAGAAAAGTCAAGTGATGAAATTGCCCACTTATGTTAATAAAAATTGAGAAAGGATAAATTTTCCTAAGTGTTTGATCTTGCCAACACTTAGATGCTTCGCAATGCTAGATTTTACCTAAGGATCGTTTTGTCGGACTTAGAAGATTCATAATGTTAAAAGATTGTTTCGCACAAAGTACGCTTTGTTATGTGCACAATAACAAATGCGGAAATTGCAATGGACAAGTCTGAATTATGAATAATTAAAGTAAAAGCGTTATAAAAATAAAAAAGTTGCAACTGCGAACTGCGAAAAAGTAATTAATATTAAACGCGTATGCAACGCGGAATCTTACAACAGACGAAAGTTGTAATTGCGAAAATACATTCAATAAGCAAATTAGTTAAGGCAAAGCTAAAATTCTAATGCTTTGATATCTGCAAATGTAACGCCTTCCCGCTGACTGAGTTCCTCAAGAACAGGTATGTTGATTTTCTCAACCTCTTTCTTTGCCCTCTCAAGTATTTCGCGAGAATCATCGGTGGCGATAATTTCTTTCGCCATGTCAGAGGGAAGAGGTTGTGAAAGATCGCCAAGTTGGCATAATAAATCGTGCCACTCACAGCGAGTGGCGAGCTTTGATGCTTGGGCATATGTTTGAAATTTTTCAGTGACTGGCTCGGAGTCTATCACTTTATCTGCAAATGTCGGTAGATATTTGACTAGCTATGCGAACTCGTGTTCCGCGACCTCTGACCTTCTTTTAAGTCGGGCGTTCTCTTCCATCACCTTTTCAAGCCGCGATTCAGCCTTTCGCGCCCTTCTCTCTTGGGCGTTGGCAGCCTTAGTTGCTTTCTCATACTCGTTTGACATCTCAGTAAAACGCTCCATGCTCTCGACTGTTAGATAAATTGCATTATAGAAATTATGCAGTCATTGCCTGGCCGCTGCGGGATAAGACAGTTTGCGGTATTGCTCCCTTGTTTTTGCAGGAACAAATTTATAAAGCTTTTGGTACAGCTTAAACGCCCGATCTACTGCGGCAGTTTCTTCCGTAGTGGTTTCTCTTTCTTCTTCCTCGTTGGACGCTTCTGCGTCAGATGGAAGAGATAAATCTTCATTCCCGGGTTCATTAAGAACATCTGTAGGGATTCTCCCTCTGATGTTATAAAGCGGTGTAGCTTCAGCGGATGACTCTGGAAGAATAGCTATAAACAGATCAGCAAATATAGCAAGTTCATGCCAATATAAACAATGCGTAATCAAATAAATACTGCAAAATAGCATTTGCTTACTTGCTTCTTGTTCAGAGTGAGTGTGCAGGTGTTTCCTGCATGGAGTGGGAGTTGTATCCGCAACCTTGCGCTTACCGCGGTCCTCACCTCCAATAATAAAGCATGTATTGATGATCGGTTCATCAATAAGAATAATGTTGCCGTCGCCATTTTTTAGGCGACGGGCAGGGCTAATCCTGCTTATATCAGCGGACCTCATGACAAGGTCAAGTGCAACCGCTGAAAAAATAAAAGCGCGTAAAGTTATGCAAAGCAAAAATATTGCGAAAAATGAAAGTACGATTGATACATTGCGATAAAGTTAAGCGGCATACTGTTTTTTGATTGGTCAACTAAAAGCGCATCATAGTCGCTCCACGGCCATTGAATCGACACTCTGCCAATGTACAGCGGTACATTCGAGTAAGGTCGCAGAAATATACCCGCGTTTTTAAGTATCTTGAGAGTGTCATTCTCAAGATCATCGAGTACAGGCCTCTCATTGACGTCGGGATTAAGCTCTGTACACCACGTTTTCGGTATTTTGCTATTCACATATGCGTTATCGTTAATATAGAAGAAGGAACTGCGCCAATTTCCAATTGAATCTTTTGGTGAAGTCATTACGCCAAGTTTACTGCGGAAAGAAAACCACCCAACGTCATATAGCACCAGGCTATTGCACATCCGAAAAACGTTTAGCAGCGGTGGTTGGCTGATGGCATTACAATACATCTCAAATAGCACAATCTTGTTAATTGCGTTAGGATGCAACTGCGCCATAGCGATGTTATAATATTCGCAAACGCTGCAAAAAAAACGGGTAAGGGGAAATCGAAGGTTGCCTTGAGAAATGGCAACCTCGTACACGGATATCATCCCTTTAGGGGGAGTATCAGCTCGCTGCTCTGCCGCAGGCACGGTAGGAATGAATTGGGCAAGTGGTGGGTACCATTCTTGCAAAGTTTGCAGTTTTGCTTCCGTCATGTAGGAAACATATCCTCCGGGAGTGTGCATTGAAGAAGACGATGCCATTTGCAAATAAATTGGATGATAAAATTGAAGAAATTAAAGATTGAAATTGATTAATTGCACGGTACGATTATGATTCAACGAATTTGAATGCGAAATTGGGAAAGGAAAGTGTAAAGTTTTTGTGCGGCGTTGTCTGCTATTTATAATTGGGATTAGGGCGAGCAAGTTGAAAAGGTAGTCATTGAATTTTAACGGCTGTAATTACTGTGACGCGTAAAACGGTAAAAATCTAGCCGTTAAAATAAGCTGATTTGACAGAATAGCGAAAGTTACCGATGTAATTACGCGTTTCGCCTAATTAAAACAACGGTAATAAATGGACAGTAAAAAATATATAATAAAGTTCGCGAGATATTTTTAAGATGCACTTCTTTATTTTTAGAGTTTATCATGATGCATATGCTTCGTGAAAATGCATCATAATAAACTGGGGGGACTTGATCATATACATAGCATTGTATATGTATATTTTATTTTCTAAAAAGCTAAGGACAGAACTACGCGGATTATAAGGCACAGTTATGCCATATTCGCTGAAAATAAATACTGCGGTTAAGTATTCGCTGAAATGCCAAACTGCGGTTTGATCCGCTGACTTTCCGCGAAGAGCCGAGCATCACGCAGACCGCGGATATCACGGATACTATAAATAGGGAGCTTAGCCTCTCATTTATAGGTTGTTGATTCTTTGCCATTTGCCTAAGCCTTTGTAGATTTCACTTGTGACTTTGCCCAAGGACTTCTTACATTGAGTTAAGGTGAATCATACTAATCGATAATGAAGACCGGGTCGGGGTGGTTGATCACTTGATAGTTAAA
Organism: Rutidosis leptorrhynchoides; assembly: GCF_046630445.1. Classification (NCBI taxonomy): domain Eukaryota; kingdom Viridiplantae; phylum Streptophyta; class Magnoliopsida; order Asterales; family Asteraceae; genus Rutidosis; species Rutidosis leptorrhynchoides. The sequence continues at coordinate 169,465,876 of NC_092342.1, read as the reverse complement.
GTGAAAAACGATCATCGGGGCCCGAAATAATCATCGAACATCCCATCCTCCATTATAATCTTATTGCACTCAATCCGTAATTAAGCAACATCATTAATTAAGGATTGATCACTATGCAATTGCTCATTGTAAATATATTACTTGGAGTCATTCATGACATATTTCAAAAGACGTTGCATTCGAGTCGTTGAGTTCATCAAGATTATTATTAAGTCAATTATAATTAGATATTATAAAATGGTATGCATGCCGTCAACTTTTGATGTAATGAAATATTGTCTTTTCAAAAACGAATGCAATGTTTGTAAAATGTATCATATAGAGGTCAAGTACCTCGCGATGAAATCAATTGTTGTGAATCGTTTATAATCGATATGGACTTCGTCCAGATGGATTAGGACGGGTCTTCACAGTTGGTATCAGAGCGGTGGTCTTAGCGAACCAGGTCTACATTAGTATGCATAACTGATAAGTCGTTAGGATGCATTAGTGAGTCTGGACTTCGACCGTGTCTGCATGTCAAAAGTTTTGGCTTATCATTTTTGTCGAAAATCATCTGCTTATCATCCTTAGGAAGTTACATGCTCATTATTCTTAGTCTAGACACGTTTTATTGCATTGACTGCATAAATAGTGTATAGACAAAATTCATATCTTAGCGTATCTGACAATTCATATTTTAGCGTATCTGTTACTGTAGATCTTGCCTGATATCTTCCGTAAATTTCTCCGTAATTTAAGGTAACCTGGTACTATATATCTATGCATATTATGCATTGAGAAAACCATCCAACTATCAATTGCTATCACTAAACTCTTCATACCAATTTTTTTTTCTGAAATCGCGTAAGATGGCCTCTACGAACCAACCAAGTTCATCGGACTCCGAAGATAGCGTGACAGGAGCACACCAACCAATCAACTACCGTGAATACTAGAGAAAATGGGGGTGGGTTCGCGACATACTCACCTTATGGAGAAGGGAAGAAGGTACTCCATATCATGAACTGAATCTACCACCTAACCTTAGAGTACTTGACCCGCTCACCGGCGAACCCGTTCGCAACACCGTTTATACCCTTTTTGCAAGAATTTTTCGTCTTGAGGCTACCATTAACGGAAATAGAGGAGATATCCGACCTCTACCTCACACTGGTAACCAACCAGGGTTAGTAGAAGAAGTTAGAGAACTCCGAGCTCGAGTATTAACTTTAGAGAGCACGGTACACAATTTAAAAGCACCCGCAGTATCACCAACACCAGTAACGTCACCAGCCTCAGCACTAACGGCACCAGTACCACCAACAACCCAAGTTTCAACAATCTATGCCTCAACATCTCATTCTATACCTCGAGTATAATCATCATTCTACGTATCGTTCTACATCAAATACCTTTGTTCTTCATGATGATTATATAATCTCTAATGTTTTAGAGATTATGTATTCTAGATCTAACAGTGAATCAAATGAGATTAATATTATATTAACTCATAAAATCCATGATTATATTTGAAGAAAATATATATGTATATATATTTTCATAAAGATTGTAATTAAAAATTTTTTCGTACAAACTGTTAATGGTGAAAATATTTTAACGGGTAGGTAATACCCGAGGAATACTTAGATTTCACATTAATAAGTTACATTGTACATTCTTCGAATCTGATTCAACAATTATTTACTATCCTACTTACAACCACCGATATACGCATCCGTTCACCGTAGAATAATCATTTTCATTCAATTTCATATTTGGATTTTGATCTATCAGAATCCAACAAGTGGCATAATGAAGAAAACATTTGACAAAATAAAATTTGTTAGAAACAGACAAATTAACTATGAGAAATTTTGTTAAGAATCCACGCTAACTGTACCTAGCTAACTGTTAATTCCGTATTACATTTTAATTATCGCAATTTATTTTATAGCAATTTTAATTCTCGCAATTTTATTTATCGTCATTTAATTTCTGTTATTTACTTTACGCACTTTATTTATCGTCATTTAATTTCTGTATTTATTTTACGCACTTTAAATCTCTGGACACGTATACAAGGTTTTGACATATCATATCGACGCATCTATATATATTATTTGGAATAACCATAGACACTCTATATGCAGTAATGCGGGAGTTAGCTATACAGGGTTGAGGTTGATTCTACAATAATATATATAGTTTGAGTTGTGATCGAGTCTGAGACGTATACGGGTCACGATACGTATTAATTAATTAGAATATTATATATTAATCTATATATGAATTATCGGACTGTTAATTGTGGACTATCGACTGTGGACTAATAAAATTGGACAATCAAAATGAATTAAAATATTGATTAAAACATATGAAACTAAACATTTATTCAAGTTTGCCACTTGATTTCATCTTAAACCCCAATTGTATCTTGACGATTACAATCTGCGTTCAAACCTTTCATGATTCTTGAAAACACCTCAATCGATATGATGAATCAACCGCACTTTATCTACGGAAGGAAAGATTTATGCATATAGTTATGCACCTGAGAAACTCTCGGCAACTGAGTAAAAGTTTAACACGTAACCGCGTTAGATCCTTTGGCATTTATTAGCAAAAACAATTTTGCGATCCCTTTTCAAAGTAGCCAATTTTGTCACAACTCCAGCAAGTCAACTTCAACTTTTCATTCGAAGTAGCCTTACTATGATCCTGATATATATACGATTACCCTATTGATACCGGAGAATTCTTTTATATTCCACCATATTACCAGCAGACGTACCAGCAACCTCGTTGCTTCTCGGCTTAAATCTCTCTGACAAATCATTATATTTATTCATTGAAACCCTATCATATACTCATCCGCATCTTTTAACGAGAACTACCATACCAATTATCGGGAATCAGCAATCAGTACTTTGAAAACTCACATCATATCTATATCAACAGTTATATGTATGACATTTATCTCTTAGAATTATGATCTCTCATTCTGAAATTTTGAAAAGCACTCAGTCACAAATCAGTACTATGAATGTTGAAAAAGTTTAATGAAGCAGCAGAAACCATAGACAACCGTAAACGACCTTAATCATCGGAAGTTTGATGATAAAGAATAGTATGTTGGAAAAGCTCAGAAAAGTTGGAATTGGAAAATGGATTGAGCTAACCACGAAGGAGACCAAGGACAAATACAAGGACCAAACCCTATATTCAAAGAATCCAGGTAATTCTGAATCCGATGAAATCTTTAGAGAATATCTTGCTCCGAAGTCATGTTAAAATTTTGCGGAAAATCTTTCTCCATCAACCATCGAACTTAGAAATTCCAAAATATCATCATCAATATCTTCGATATTTCTGAGGATATTTTCATAAATATTCTCGTCCGAAATTATATACCTCTTCGTGCTTCCTGTGTATCATTATATTGGAAACATTCAATAGAAAATTTAGTACCGAAAAGCAGATTATGCGAAACTATGAAGAAAGTCGTGGACAAATCACAAAGAATAAGTCTGACTTCAAAGAATTCAAATGATTCAATGTCTGCTAAGGTCTTTAGTGAATATCTTGCTCATTACTCTAAACCCTTGCAGACAATAGTTTCTATCATCCTCTGATCTTAGATATTCCGAGATATTATCGTATCTTTTATTATAAATATCCTTCATATTCTGAAGATATTTTTATAACTATTCTTATCTGAAATCATTAATCTCTTCGTACTATCAGTGTTACATCATATAAAAACTGTTAGTTTCTATATTCTGTAAACTTTCGAGCTTAACATATGAAAGCTATTGAAGTAATGTTGGGAACTGATGCATGAGTTAGTATAATATAATGACATTTGATCAACGTGATTATATTACAGTAAGTCATGCTAAGTCCTAATGGCACATGATGGTTCACAGTAGATCATACTACCATCATGTGTCATGTTACATAACTCTTTCATTCTAATTAACTTCTGAACATATCAAGAAAGTATATTCTTGATAGCTCTATTCTCAATGATTCTGGTAATTTGACGAATCAAATCGTGCTATTACGTTCTTTCTTGATTATAACATTAAATTCATTCGAAACTTCATACTTACAAATTCTAGACCATTACTCGTTTTACTAGAGATCGAGAGGAGATTAAAAAGACGAAGAGCTCCGAAACATAAAGGAAAATATAAAACTCGACAACAACACTGAAATTACAATAATCAAAAATTAAAACATCACGACAATAAAACTACTCGTCGTCGTCAATTGTCATCTGCAAAGTAGCGTTCACCAGTCATTTCACCATCCGTAAGGTACTCTGGAGACATCGGTATCTCTCTTGATGCCTCAACTGCTGCTTTAGCTAATTCATCGAGGTAACGATAACCCAACGTCTCTTCATCTTCGAGAACCACATACAAAGAAATGCGTTTACCGCGATCTTCAATGGTATCTTTTATAAAGTACCATTGATCATCGGTACACAGAAAACTTGCCCTACAATCCGCATCATAATCGTCTTTATAAAAGAACACAGACGTGAATTCACACGGAACTTTTTCCTTCAGAAAGGATAGCAAGTCTTGTAAACCAACATCACGAATGTCGATATCTTTAAACGAAATACTGTCGCCCCACTTATATTCCTTCATTTGATTACGGAAATCACCTCCGTAATGAACATCGAATGAAACAATCATTGGGGGAAGTGTTAACATTTTGCAGTTTGGGAGTGTTTGATTTTGATTTTGAGAAAGGTGGAAATATAAAAGAAATATATGTTTGAGTGTATAAAATGAAGTATATGGTTGGTGTTTTTTATAGTGTAAAAGTGACCGTTGGGATAGCCGTTGGAAATTATTTTTTTTATCTTATTTTACTAACGGCTAAAAAAAAAAAATTTGGGCAAGTTTTTGGGCGACGGTAGACGATGCCCGTTGGGACCTCTCTCATGGTAGTTTCATTCGTGCTCTTCGAATAATCGAATTATTGTATCTGTATTATTCTGTAATGATGAAAACTCCATATATCAACTAATATTCATCATGAAAACATTTTTATTGTTAGTCATGACCACCTCACTCAAATTTCGGGACGAAATTTCTTTAACGGGTAGGTACTGTGATGACCCGGGAATTTCTGACCAAATTTAAACTTAATCTTTATATGTTTCCGACACGATAAGCAAAGTCTGTAATGTTGAGTCTCAAAATTTTTAAACTGTTTTAAAATATTCATTTAACCTTTGAAAACTCCCGACGATTCACGAACAATTATGTGTAATAAATATGTAAATATAAATATGTATGTATATATATAATGATTTGACTTAATAAAATACAAATTTATCATTTGAATTAAATAGATATATAATTTACAAAATAATCAAATTGTTATTAGAATGAGTCTATCCAAACATGATTCCTGTATGCAATAAATATTGTAATGTATATAAATTATATAAATATTAAATAAGTTATAAGCATTACATAATTTATAATGTGTAATATATGTATTAAATTTAATTACAAGTTAAATATATATATATATATATATATATATATATATATATATATATATATATATATATATATATATATATATATATATATATATATATATATATATATATATATATATATATATATATATATATATATATATATATGAGGTTGATAAGCATAAGTTGTTATATCAATATTATTAGAATTGCTTTCATTATTATTAATATTAATGTTAAAAATAATACTAATATATGTATGTTATATAAAAAAAATAAATAAATAATAAAAGTTGAAACATACAAACTTATCTACAGATTTAAAATATTACATTATTATTAAAAGTATAATTATTATGATAGTTATTATTAATATTAACTGTATTATATTTTTTTACTATTAATATATTATCAATATTACAATTATTATTAACTTTTTATTTATATTAATATTATTATTATTATTAATTATTAATTATTATTTATAATATTTTAGACACTGCCAAATATATATAACGCATATCAGATACCTAAAGATTTGTCATTTTCACTTTTATCTTTTCTTTTATTCTCGTGAACAAGGGTGGACTTTTCTTCACAGCTAAACAACAAATAACTCAATTATTTATGTTATATGATCCTTCAATCAGTGTTAAGTATTATCTGTTATAATTATTCAAGTTGGTAGATTAAAAGAATTCAATTGAATAAACAGAAAGATCTCGTCCCTTCTATTCTTCAACTCATAACTTCATAAATCGATTTCTAACCTTTTTCAAAAATGTAAAAGTGTAGTTCTGTTAGGAATTACTCATTGAAACTATCTGGAAAGTTTCAATTGCTAATTCTTAAAATCCAGCACAAATTTTAGAGTCAAAGTTATCTTGAAAAAGTCAACAGTCGAGTTCTTCAGCAAAATTCAAGTTCAATTCGAAATATTGGATCAAATTGAGGGTACATTTAGTTTATACGTTTGATTTAAAACCACTTTCATGTAGAAACTTTAATCTGAAACGTTCTTAAAATCAAGATTGGAGATTGAATTTTTTTTTTTTCTCAGCGACACATACAGTAGGTCTTTTTTTGTATTTTTTTTTTATTTAACTTCCTAATAATACAATCATTAAATTATTGATGATTCTAATTATTTTGAAGAACCTAAAAACCGTTTTGTAAATTGTGGTTTTGATGGATAATTGTTCCTGGTCGATTTCAAAGTGGGAGATGAAGAAGAAAGGGGAGAAACAGAATGAAGGTGTTAAATATAATTAGGAACGGTTATAAATCAGAAAAACAAATTTGGTCGATTGGTTAAGGGTGTTAGTGATGGGCAAGAGGTCTCGGGTTCAAACCCGTCTTGGTGCAGTTTCTTTTTAGGAGGCTTAGAAGGTAGTTCTTATTATTATTATTTTTTTTTTTGTATCATCTGTTTATCATTTTAAGTATTATTATCATCATTGAGATAATTGTTATCATTAATATTATTATTATTATTATTACTAATGTTATAAACATTAGTATTATTATTAGTAGGATTGTTATTATTGTTATTATTATTAACTAGTATTATTGTTAAATGTAATTGTGATTATCATTATTTCAATGTTATCAATAACTTAGTTATTATTAATAGAAGGTATTATCATTATTATGATTATTATTATTAGTGTTACTATGAAATATAACACAAAATATCATTATTTTCATTAATAGTAGTATTATATCATCTTATAAGTATTAGTATTATTACTATTAGGTGTTATAAATATATTGATTACTATAATTATTATTATTATTAAACAAAAGTATAGTTATTAACAATATCATTATTATAATTAATAATATCATTTTAATAAAGTTATTATTAATGTTATTAGTAAATTATTAATATCAAAACTATCAATTTTTTTTAAACAAATAAATATTTTGTACTTAAAATACACTTACTACATATACTAAAATTATATTAAAATACCATATAATTACATATATCAACTTTATTAATATTAGTTACATAAATACATACAAATAACAAAACTATCGATATTTTTTTTAAGTATAACATTTAAACAATCACGTATATAAATATGGATATATTAATATACTATATGAATATTAATCATTTTAAATATATACACAAATTAATTATATGAAATAAAGAGATAATAAATAAATTTGTTCGGTTATGATTATATGTATTAATAAATATACAAATGATATAGGTTCGTGAATCCGAGGCCAACCCCATAATGGCAATATAGTCATATGTATTTTTACTACAAAATACATTTGGTGAGTTTCATTACTCCCTTTTTAAATGCTTTTTTTTGGACTGAGAATACATGCGCTGCTTTTATAATTGTTTTACGAAATAGACACAAGTAATCGAAACTACATTCTATGGTTGGATTATTAAACCGAATATGCCCCTTTTTATTATGTCTGGTAATCTAAGAATTAGGGAACAGACACCCTAATTGACGCGAACTCTAAAGATAGATCTATCGGGCCCAACAAGCCCCATCCAAAGTACCGGATGCTTTAGTACTTCGAAATTTATATCATGTCCGAAGGAGGATCCCGGAATGATGGGGATATTCTTATATGTATATTGTGAATGTCGGTTACCAGGTGTTCAATCCATATGAATTATTTTTGTCTCTATGTATGTGACGTATATTTATGAGAAATGGAAATGAAATCTTGTGGTCTATTAATATTATGAAATGATTATTTATGTCAAACTAATAAACTCACCAACCTTTTGGTTGACACTTTAAAGCATGTTTATTCTCAGGTATGAAAGAAATCTTCCGCTGTGCAATTGCTCATTGTAAAGATATTACTTGGAGTCATTCATGACATATTTCAAAAGACGTTGCATTCGAGTCGTTGAGTTCATCAAGATTATTATTAAGTCAATTATAATTAGATATTATAAAATGGTATGCATGCCGTCAACTTTCGATGTAATGAAATATTGTCTTTTCAAAAACGAATGCAATGTTTGTAAAATGTATCATATAGAGGTCAAGTACCTCGTGATGAAATCAATTGTTGTGAATCGTTTATAATCGATATGGACTTCGTCCGGATGGATTAGGACGGGTCTTCATATTAATAATTCATTATTAATTAATAATACTTATGATATGATTTAAAATTTATTATTAATTAATAATACTTACATTATGACTAATACTTAATTAATTAATTAAATACTTATGTTATATTAATTATATCATTGAAACTTATAATAAGTTTAATAATTCATTTTAATTTAATTAAACTTATGTTATGATATAATTAGACATATTTAACTTTAATAAACGTTATAACTTATATTATTACTATAAATTATACTTTTAAAATTTACGTTGACCATGTTTGACCAAGGTTGACTTTTGAGTTGACTTTCGGCTGACTTTGACTTTCAGTTGACTTTTGTTGACTTTCTAATTAAGGAAACTTTCCTAACTTATAAACTTTCCTAAAATAGAAACTTTCAAAAAATAGAAACTTTCCAAAAATGGAAACCTGCTAAAAATAGAAACTTTCTAAAAATAGAAAGTGTGTGTCTGTAAGCTGTTCCGATCAAACCGATGCATATTGAGTATTGTTCTATGACTATTTGCAACATGTACAATAGCTATCATACTAAGACTTGACCTAAGTTAGTTATTTATATCGACCTGCTTTATTTATAGGTCGGCGTTGTGATCATTCCTGATCACTGTACTACATTTGCTGTTTGCTTAATTGTGTTGGTTACTTCATTACTATTAAGGTGAGTTATAGTCCCGTTTTTACATACTTTTCAAAGTATATTTTTGGGATGTGATTACATGCATTTTATTCACGTTTAGACACAAGTGACAATTAAATTTAAATTATTCATTGTGAGTTGGACAAAAATATTCTCTAGTCTGGTAACTGTAATCATTGGTTTCTACCGGTGAACGCGAATCCTACGGATAGATCTATCGGGTTTGACAACCCCATTTCGAGCTAGTCGCGCTAGCAATTTGTAATCGGAATGTTTAGTACTTCGTATTTTGTTGTAGATACACTGTCCAGTGTATATTTTTATTGTGTTTGGCAAGGGTAAATAAAGGGTTAAGTGGTTACCAGGTGGCTCATTGATAATGGAATAATGTTTAATATTTTCTAAAATTTTTAAATCTTGTGGTCTAAAGTTTATTCAATTATTTAAACCTATAATTCACTCAACCTTTTTGTTGACAGTTTACTCGCATGTTTTCATAGGTACTTGAGTCTATGTGATGCTTCCGTTGTGTTTAGAAGAGTCTGCATGCATTTGGGCAGATTTTTATGAAACAGTTTATGAAACTTTGGCTTGCATTCGATTTTTGAATAATTAATACTTGTGGGTTGTTGACAATGTTTTTGTGTCAACTTTGGATTATTAATATGTTGGGTTATTTTTAAACTACATATTTTGGTGTGCTTTCCTTTTTGGGAAACTTTTGATATAAAAGAATGCAATGTCATTTATTAAATTCATTTAAGTTCGATCAAGCTGTGGGACCAAGTGACGGAGCCATTAAGTGTTTTGACGGGGCCATCACAGTTGGTATCAGAGCTCTGGTTGTAGGGAACTAGGCGGTCTTAATGTGGTCAACCCGTGGTTCTTAGGTTGCATTAGAGTCTAGTCTACAGCCCGACCCTTTTGCTATAGCATTATTATGCATTTTATTTCGGATGTGTTATATCATTAGTATTTATATCTTTTGGTATGTGGTTTGCGGTTTTACTGTTTGCAGATGTCGACTTCGAGCGATAACTCAGCTGCTGCTCCTGCTCCTCCGGCTGCTGCCAGACGCCGTGCTGGTCAACCAGAGATCGATGATCCTGTTCACTACTACTTTTCCACTCTTACTCATATGGACAGGGCTTACAATGAAGTGACGCATATTAATGCTCTTAGTGATTGTATGCGTACTTTGCCACACAACGAGATGATGGACCAGATTCGAGCTAGTATGGATTCGTTTGTTAGTTTCAAGAACAATGTTGGGTTCAAGAATCGTAAGCGTAACTGTGAAGTTGACGCTAGGTTCGAGGCTCTCGAGAGCACAGTTCGTGGTTTGAAGGCAGAGTTGGAAGAAGTGAAAGGAAAGTTGCGGAAGTATGAGCCTTCTGCCGAGACTCATGCTGGCCCAGCTTATCACACCCGCTCTAAGCAGATGTGATATGATGATTCATGATTGATAATTTATTTCATAAGACTTAATGTCCTTTCATACATACATTTTTGGGTTATGTACGGTGTTTTGCCGAGGATTTTATTAAGGTTTTGTTATGGGATGTTTTTCATTATGTATGGATGGTTATTTTTATGACATCTATTATCATTATCACATTTTATTTCTGATGTTGTGACTCTTGGCATGTTATATTATGCATAATGTAGATCATGTATGTTAGATGCTATGTATGTTGTATGATGTTATCATAAAATATGTATGCATGTGGTGGTTATTTCTATAACAATCATAACTGTCATGTTATTACTCATAGTGGTTACTGACTATTATTTTAATGGTTAATGAAACGACCCGACCCAATTCATAGGGACGAATACAATAACATATGATTACATCGCGAGGCATTTGACCTCTATATGATACATTTTATAAATATTGCATTCTTTTGAGAAGATATACCATAAATGAATATTTAAAATTCAATATTTTCGACATCTGATAATTTCTACATATAGACAATCACCGTAAATAACAGTTTACAAGAATACTTCCGTTAACAATGCAGTCAAAATAAATACACGGTGATGATTTTGTGAGTTCAATGCTTCCTCGAATAAAACATGTATGACTCCATGCACATGGTTTCTCTAACATATATTCAAACAGCGGAAGACTTCTAGGAACCTGAGAATGAACATGCTTTAAACGTCAACATAAAGTTGGTGAGATATAGGTTTAATGCTAGCAGCATTATAAATATAGACCACAAGATTTCATATACATAAACGTTTTAATAAAAATATTCTAAGTGGTTGAGCACTTGATAACCATACTTAACATTTAATCAACGTCGCATATTCCCTTTATTATGAAATCTCACTACACTGTACCAAGTGTAGTCACCGAAACGAAGTATTGTACAACCGTTGAATACTGGTCGTCCAGTCCGGTTGGGGTTGTCAGGCCCGATAGATCTATCAACAGGAATCGCGTTTACAATACCACATGTAAATAGTAGTTACCAAGCTACAGGGAAGTATGCCAGTGGTACAACTCAACGTAGAATATATTTTTTTATCACTTATGTCCATAACGTAAATCATAAAATGCATGTATTCTCATCCCGAAATATTTAGAGTTTAAAAGTGGGACTATATACTCACTTTTGCCTTGAAGGTATTTAACTCGACTTGGTCTCCGATAGATATCACGAACCTAACCATATATATATATAATATATCAACATATTTTCTTTTCAAGTAATCGTTACATATATATATATATATATATATATATATATATATATATATATATATATATATATATATATATACTTATAATACTTTTAATATTTTCTTAGTCCGTAGTTTGCAGTCCGATGTTAGTGGTCCACAATTAGTTGCTCAATAAAATAAATAAAGACCACATCGTATTCGTATTGATCAGAATTAATCTCGAGCCATGGTACCATGTTGTCAAATGACGTGTTGCGTACATAAAGTACCGTGTTGTCAAATGACGTGTTGCGTACAATCATGAGGTCTTATGATTAATCTTCTCGTGTTGTTTACGGGTGGTCCTGAAATATATAAAATCAAATCATAAGTAATTATATATAAAATATCATATTAATTAGAAAAGATATGATTAATTTACTTTATCTCCAAATATTTTCGTAGCTAAACTAGCTTCGGATACCCAATCTTGTTTTAGTCGTAGTTTCTTCATTACAACTCCGTTTTTGTTGGTTCAACTTGCCACTTCCTTGGATCGAGTCAAATTTTAAGAATATGAACTGAAAATACCTTAGTTTGTATTCAAAATCACAAGTTATAGGTCAAACTTTGGTAAAACTTATGAAAGTGATCATTTTCCATCATAAAAACAACATTTAATGATCATTTTTCTAAAAACACTTACACTTTGAGTTAAATCATGAAATTTTTATGTGTTAACATATTCATAAGAAATATCATTTTTCCAGAACATGAACTTCCAATTCAAAGTTCAAGATGGTTTTTAATTATCCAACCCAAAATAGCCCCCGGTTGCATTCCGACGACGTAGATTCAGTTTTTAAGGTGTTCTTTGTAAAACCAAGTTATATCTTGTTAAGTTAGCATATCATTATGATATATTACAGGTCTTGAATTATTTTAAAAGTTAAGTTAGAAGGATCTATTTAGTTTGCAGACAAGTTTGAAATCATTCAAACTATGTTCTTGTTGTTAAAATTTTACAACATAAAATAAGATAGCTATATAATTATGAATCGAACAAGATTATGAACAAGGTTACTACCTCAAGTTACTTGGACAAAGTTACTGTAAGAGATAAGAAAAAATCTTGGAATCAAAGAGTGGTGAAGTTAGATCAAAAGGTTGGAAGTATACTTCTTCAAATGGGTGGTTATTTTGATATGTTCTTGAAAGAGTTTTCTTATGGTGTTTAAGGCTTGTAATTGAAGCTAAATGATGGGAAAAATGCTTGGAGATGATCAAGTATGAAGTTAGGAGTATTTTGAGAGAGAAATGAGGGTGTAGGTATGAGAAAATGGAGTGAAGAAATGGTGTTCATTCATAAAAACGTTTTTAGTTTATAAAGAAAGAAAAGGATTCCTAATTTTGTTTTCTTACTAATAATTCATGCTACTTGACAAATCCTAGTTACCTCATATCTAGGGCAGTAATAATGTTGATTATTATGTTGATTTGATGTGTATATACCAATAGTAAATACATATAGAAGCTGGGTATGATACGGGTACATATACCCTAGATATACGTATAGAAATCTTGAGGAAACGGAATGAGAATTCAAATATAGCTATCTTTTGTGAATATACTTATATTGTTTTATGTATTTAAGTCCTTAAAAAGTGATTAAATACATTATATATACGATACATGTATAAGCATTATAGGTTATAAGTATATATATGAAAGAATGTTACGTATAGTTATCGTTTTGAAAACTTAAGTTAGTAGTTTCAAAATATACTTATAACTCATTGTCATTAGTATACAATGAGATGTTAAACCATCCTTAGATCATGCTAAATATATATATAAATACATATATATACACAAACGTATAATTATCGTATGTTATATAGTTCGTGATATCATCGGTCAAATTGGACGGTCAAACGTTGTGTAAAACTCTTTTCAAAAACACAAGTCTCAACAATTTGGATTGCTTATCATGTTGGTAAGGTTTAATTTATGTAAATATTAATCTCATAAGTATAAAACGATTGGAAAAATCCGGGTCAAGCGAATATTTTCTTTTATATTCAACAGTTCATGTTGTTGTCGAGCTTTATATTTTCTTTTATATTCAACAGTTCCATACTTCTGTTTCCTCTTCCCGACTTCGAGTCAAGCGAATAATGGTCCGGAATTCGTAGGTATGGATTTTGAAATAAACATAGTTAATGTTCTAAGAAGGAAATAGTAATTGAACGATCTTGATTTGGTAAGTTACCAGAATGTCCGAAAAGATAGAATTATCAAGGAGATATGTTCTTAATATGTTTGGAGATTAGGTAGAATGTAAGAGTTGTGTAACATGACACATGATGACGTTATGATCTGTGAATCATTATGTTCCATTTAGAAACTCAGCATGAATTACTGTAATATAATCACGTTGATCAAGTGTCATTATATTATACTAATTCATGCTTCAGTTTCCAACACTACTTCAAAACATTCATATTTTAAACTCGAATTTTTCAGAATTTAGAAACTAACACAGTTTCTTTTATGTTGTAACGCAAATATTGTGAAGAGATAAATGATTTTTGATGAGGATAGTTGGGAATATATCTTCAGGAATATCGGAGATATTTATAATGAAAAATACGATGATATCTTAGAATATCTAAGATCAGGGAATGACGCGGAAAATCTTTCTTTGAAGGTTTAGAATAAGGAGTAAGGTTCTTACTAACGATTTCAGCAGACACTGAATCATTTGAATCCTTTGAAGGTAGATTTCGTCATTGTGATTTGTCCGCGACCTCCTTTATAATTTGCTCAATCCGTTTTCCAGTACCAAATTTTTCGTTCGAGCTTTTCCAATCTATTATTTGTCAAACTTCTGACCGTAATTGTTGTCTACTATCTTTACCACTTTATCAGTCTTTTCCAAAACTTAATAGCACTAATTCGTAGGGACGAATACAATAACATATGATTACATCGCGAGGCATTTTTTAGAAACTTCACATTTGAAATATGTAATTCTTGGGGATAGACGTTGTATATATATAACTGCCGAAATAGAAATGCTGCGAGATTTCAAAATACCAATTGTTGATTCCGCCAAAGGGGTAACGAGTTGCTGGTACATCTGCTGATAATGTCGTGGAATATAAAAGGTTCCCTAGTAACAAAAGGGTAATCGTATGTATTACAGGTTATAATAAGGCTACTTCGAATGGAAAGTCGAGGTTGACTTGCTGAAACTGTGACAAAATTTGCTATTTTGAAAAGGAATTGCAAAGTTATTTTTGCTAATAAATGCTAAAAGATTTAACGCGGATACGTGTTAAATTATGTCCTTGGTTTCGAGAGCTTTTCAGGTGCAAGACTGCGGGTAATGTGTGGTTGGATCATCATCTCGATTGTCCATTATTTGAAGTGTCTTCAGGAATTTCGAAGGGTTTGATCATAGATTGTAATTGTTAATATACATATGATGTTTTAGGACTTTGAATGATACAAATATTTTTCTGGGTTCCAAGAATCGAATGATGTTCTAGCATAGTTTTGAAGTCAAAGTATAGTTTTGAAAGATGTAAGAGTCCTAAGAGTGATGTCTTCTGTTAAGTCTTGACTTGGATTTCGTTTTGTCGTAATCAAATTTGGATGAGAATGGTTGTTTTGATTTCTATGAAAGAATGTATATTATTGTGAAGGTAGTGAGTATAGTTGATGATTGTTGAATCAGAGTCGAAGAATATAATCATATTAATTGTGAATTTATATATCTCTCGGGTATTACCTACCCGCTAAAAAAAATTTCACAAGTAATGTTTTGTACCAGAGAATTTTATTACAATCTTTTATGAAAATATATGTACATATATATCTTCTTCAGATGTAATCATGAATTTAATAAGTCAATATAATATTAGACTCATTTGATTTTCGGTTTGAGCTAGAATAAGTAATCTCTAAAACGATTAGGAACCACATATTCTTCACAGAATATTAATGAAGTTATGGATCAATACTTCATTATTTATTCTTATATATATTTCCTTAGTGAATCATGCTGAACTTCGCAAGATATGAATGTTGTTTCCCAGTAAGCTTCGAGTACATTGAAGATGAAAGTGTAAAATCAAACATATTATTGAATAATACACTTGGTTTATTATAAAACGAAATTCATTGAATTGAAACAGGGATTGTAGTTAACGATGATTAAGTTGCTGACGAAGGACGTACATCATTGCATATTTGTAGTATGAATTTAAACGAGTAGTATCTACCCTTTTTCAATTCATACTTAATAGCTTAGTACGAAAAGATTTATTTTGGTTTCCGAATTCATATATATAAAATATTTATATAAATTCTTCAGAAGAATGAGTTAATACTTCATAAATCGTTGATGCAATATACGCGTTATTGACGATGTCCACGGTGATTCTTGAACTGGTGGAGCTTGTGATGTTAAAGTTGCTGACGATTCTAACGATGTTGACAGCACTGACTGTGTTGGTGAGGCTAAGGGTACTGCTGATGCTGTTGGTAAAACAAGTCTAGCTTGTACCTTACGCATCATTCTTGTCGGGGTTTCTACTCTTCCTTTTATCATTTCTGTCCACTCATCTGATTTATGGTTAAGGCAGAAATAGGTAATCTCTATGTCTTTAGAGATTACATAATTACCATAGAATGTTTCTCCGATGAAGTTATGAATCAATACTTCATTGTTTGTTGTTGTTGGTACTTCTTGGTATCTATGGTGTGTGTGACGTTGATATCCGAGGTACGGATGGTGATATTGAGGCGTGTGATGCGGATGTGATTGTTGGTGGTGGTAATGATCCTGTTGATGTTGATGATGGTGATAACGTTAATGCTGGTGATGCTGCTGGTGCTTAGGGTATTGAGGCTTGCGATGTTGATGTTATTGACGGTACTGGTTATGCTGCTGATGCTGCTGATGGTGTTTGTAACCTTCGTACCGTATTCTCCAAAGCCACTACCCGAGTGCGAAGCTCGTTGACTTCTTCTATTACACCGGGGTGATTGTCGGTTCGGACGAGCGGATAAATAAAATCTAGAATTTGATGTAGTATATAATCGTGACGAGATACTCTGGAAATGAGAGAGAAAATGGTTTCTCGAACAGGTTCGCCGGTAAGTGCTTCAGGTTCATCGTCAAGAGGGCAATTCAGTGGATGGAAGGGATCACCTTCTTATTGTCTCCAATGATTGAGGAGGCTACGAACCCATCCCCAATCCATCCAAAATAGATGATGACTGATTGGTTGATCCATTCCAGTCACACTGCTTTTGGAGCTTGAGTGGTATTCCATATCGGAATCCGAGGGACTTCAACTAGTGACGAGTTCCATTTCGTATGATTGAATAAAGGATTTTTTGATATGAAATGATTTTCCGGCTATCGGGTGGTATTCTAATTATATAAAATATCCACATATATAGAACAAAAGATCTCATAGATTACGGAGGGATTTACGGAATATGTCAGACAAAGTGTACAGTAACAGATACGCGTGGATATGAATTAGCAAATACGCTAAGATATGAATTTTGTCTATACACCATTCATGCAATGAATGCAGTAAGACGCGTTTAGACTTAAGATGATAAGCAGGAAATTTCCTACAGATGATAAGGAGATGATTTTCGACACAAAATGATAATCAAAATTTTGACATGAAGACACGGTCGAAGTCCAGACTCACTAATGCAACCTAACGACTTATCAGTTAGACACACTAATGCAGACCTGGTTCGCTAAGACCACCACTCTGATACCACATGAAACGACCCAACCCAATCCATAGGGATGAATACAATAACATATGATTACATCGCGAGGCATTTGACCTCTATATGATACGTTTTATAAACATTGCATTCTTTTGAAAAGATATACCATAAATGAATATTTAAAATTCAATGTTTTCGACATCTGATAATTTCTACATATAGACAATCACCGTAAATAACAGTTTACAAGAATACTTCCATTGACAATGCAGTCAAAATAAATACACGGTGATGATTTTGTGAATGCAATGCTTCCTCGAATAAAACATGTATGACTCCATGCACATGGTTTCTCTAACATATATTCAAACAGCGGAAGACTTCTAGGAACCTGAGAATAAACATGCTTTAAACGTCAACATAAAGTTGGTGAGATATAGGTTTAATGCTAGCAGCGTTATAAATATAGACCACAAGATTTCATATACATAAACGTTTTAATAAAAATATTCTAAGTGGTTGAGCACTTGATAACCATACTTAACATTTAATCAACGTCGCATATTCCCTTTATTATGAAATCTCACTACACTGTACCAAGTGTAGTCACCGAAACGAAGTACTGTGCAACCGTTGAATACTGGTCGTCCAGTCCGGTTGGGGTTGTCAGGCCCGATAGATCTATCAACAGGATTCGCTTTTATAATACCACATGTAAATAGTAGTTACCAAGCTACAGGGAAGTATATGCCAGTGGTACAACTCAACGTAGAATATATTTTTTATCACTTGTGTCCATAACGTAAATCATAAAATGCATGTATTCTCATCCCGAAATATTTAAAGTTTAAAAGTGGGACTATATACTCATTTTTTCCTTGAAGGTATTTAACTCGACTTGGTCTCCGATAGATATCACGAACCTAACCATATATATATAATATATCAACATATTTTCTTTTCAAGTAATCGTTATATATATATATATATATATATATATATATACTTATAATACTTATAATATTTTCTTAGTCCGTAGTTAGCAGTCCGATGTTAGTGGTCCATAATTAGTTGCTCAATAAAATAAATAAAGACCCCATCGTATTTGTATTGATCAAAATTAATCTCGACCCATGGTACCATGTTGTCAAATGACGTGTTGCGTACATAAAGTACCGTGTTGTCAAATGACGTGTTGCGTACAATCATGAGGTCTTATGATTAATCTTCTCGTGTTGTTTACGGGTGGTCCTGAAATATATAAAATCAAATCATAAGTAATTATATATAAAATATCATATTAATTAGAAAAGATATGATTAATTTACTTTATCTCCAAATATTTTCGTAGCTAAACTAGCTTCGGATACCCAATCTTGTTTTAGTCGTAGTTTCTTCATTACAACTCCGTTTTTGTTGGTTCAACTTGCCACTTCCTTGGATCGAGTCAAATTTTAAGAATATGAACTGAAAATACCTTAGTTTGTATTCAAAATCACAAGTTATAGGTCAAACTTTGGTAAAACTTATGAAAGTGATCATTTTCCATCATAAAAACAACATTTAATGATCATTTTTCTAAAAACACTTACACTTTGAGTTAAATCATGAAATTTTTATGTGTTAACATATTCATAAGAAATACCATTTTTCCAGAACATGAACTTCCAATTCAAAGTTCAAGATGGTTTTTAATTATCCAACCCAAAACAGCCCCCGGTTGCATTCCGACGACGTAGATTCAGTTTTTAAGGTGTTCTTTGTAAAACCAAGTTATATCTTGTTAAGTTAGCATATCATTATGATATATTACAGGTCTTGAATTATTTTAAAAGTTAAGTTAGAAGGATCTATTTAGTTTGCAGACA
Source organism: Rutidosis leptorrhynchoides (assembly GCF_046630445.1). NCBI lineage: Eukaryota > Viridiplantae > Streptophyta > Magnoliopsida > Asterales > Asteraceae > Rutidosis > Rutidosis leptorrhynchoides. The sequence continues at coordinate 169,446,312 of NC_092342.1, read as the reverse complement.
AGTTTGAAATCATTCAAACTATGTTCTTGTTGTTAAAATTTTACAACATAAAATAAGATAGCTATATAATTATGAATCGAACAAGATTATGAACAAGGTTACTACCTCAAGTTACTTGGACAAAGTTACTATAAGAGATAAGAAAAAATCTTGGAATCAAAGAGTGGTGAAGTTAGATCAAAAGGTTGGAAGTATACTTCTTCAAATGGGTGGTTATTTTGATATGTTCTTGAAAGAGTTTTCTTATGGTGTTTAAGGCTTGTAATTGAAGCTAAATGATGGGAAAAATGCTTGGAGATGATCAAGTATGAAGTTAGGAGTATTTTGAGAGAGAAATGAGGGTGTAGGTATGAGAAAATGGAGTGAAGAAATGGTGTTCATTCATAAAAACGTTTTTAGTTTATAAAGAAACAAAAGGATTCCTAATTTTGTTTTCTTACTAATAATTCATGCTACTTGACAAATTCTAGTTACCTCATATCTAGGGCAGTAATAATGTTGATTATGATGTTGATTTGATATGTATATACCAATAGTAAATACATATAGAAGCTGGGTATGATACGGGTACATATACCCTAGATATACGTATAGAAATCTTGAGGAAACGGAATGAGAATTCAAATATAGCTATCTTTTGTGAATATACTTATATTGTTTTATGTATTTAAGTCCTTAAAAAGTGATTAAATACATTATATATACGATACATGTATAAGCATTATAGGTTATAAGTACATATATCAAAGAATGTTACGTATAGTTATCGTTTTGAAAACTTAAGTTAGTAGTTTCAAAATATACTTATAACTCATTGTCATTAGTATATAATGAGATGTTAAACCATCCTTAGATCATGTTAAATATATATATATATATAAATACATATATATACACAAACGTATAATTATCATATGTTATATAGTTCGTGATATCATCGGTCAAATTGGACGGTCAAACGTTGTGTAAAACTCTTTTCAAAAACACAAGTCTCAACAATTTGGATTGCTTATCATGTTGGTAAGGTTTAATTTATGTAAATATTAATCTCATAAGTATAAAACGATTGGAAAAATCCGGGTCGTTACAGTTAATCTTTTCGTGTTCGATCTATTCCTTTATAACACTGGTATTATTCTTAGTACTAACGGTTGTGTTATTCTGTTTTGAAGATCATGCCTCCTAGAGAGTCCAACGAAGCCCGTATCCAACGTCTTGTTACCGAAGGGATAGCTGCTGCTATGGCAGCGAATGCTAATGCAAAAGCTAATGCTAATGCGAACAACAATCAGGTGGGATGCTCCCACAAAACGTTCATGGCAAGTCGCCCACAGGAATTCAGTGGTACAGAAGGACCCATAGGACTTAACCACTGGTTCGAGAAAATCGAGTCTATTTTCAGGGTTAGTCGAGTCCGGTAGGAGGACAAGGTTAGTTTTGCTAGCTGCACTTTGAAGGATAGTGCATTGACCTGGTGGAACAACTTGGTTAACAGTTTGGGAAATGATGTGGCTTATGGGTTAACTTGGAATAATTTCAAGGAAAGAATGATCACCCGTTACCGTCCTAGGCGTGAGCTTAAGAAGTTAGAGGTTGAACTTAAAAACTTGAAAATGAAGGGCACCGAATTAGATGCCTACGAGCAGAGATTCTTTGAGATGACTTTATTGTGCCCTAATGTTTATGCCGATGAGAATTTTAAGATTGAAGCTTACATTGATGGGTTGTCTGAGAAAATTAAACATGGGGTTGAATCTAGTGAGCCCCAGACTATTGAGGCCGCGATGTCAATGGCTCATAAGTTAAATGATAAGATCTTGAGAAGAAGCAAGGCTGCTGTAACTGAACCCAGTGAAGAGGCTGTTAAGAAAGCTGATAATGGGAAGAGAAAGTGGGATAATAACCGCAATCAAAACCAGAATCAGCAAAAAAAGCAGGATACTTCTGGTTCAAATAACCGCAGTCAGTGTGTGTGTCCACGTTGTTACAAGGCTCATGATGGTTTCTTTACCATGACTTGCAAGAGGTGTTCCAAACAGGGACACATTGCTAAGGATTGTACGGTGCTTCTGCCGGGTTCTGCTACTCATGCCGCAGGTGGTAATAATGGTAATAATGCTGGTAATAGAGGTGGTAATGGTAATGGTAATGGAAAGTCGAATAATGGTGATAATCCGAGAGTTTGTTACGAGTGTGGGAAGCCGGGGCATTTCCGTGATGCCTTTCCAAACAAGAAGACTGAAGAGACTGCGCGTGGTAGAGCATTCAACATTAACGCTAGGGATGCTGAGGAAGATCCTAAACTTGTTACTGGTACATTCTCGGTCAACGATTTATCAGTTTATGTACTATTTGATTCAGGGGCTGATTTGAGTTTTGTGTCGAGTAAATTAAGTCCAAAAATCAAAACACTGTTAACTCCTTTAGACAATACTTATGTTGTTGAAATAACTAATGGTAAGGTACTCACTCCTAAGACTGTGCATCGTAAGTGTAACATTAGTTTAGCTGGTAGAGATTTTGAGATAGATTTGGTACCGATTGAACTTGGTAGTTTTGATGTTGTTATTGGGATGGATTGGTTATCTGCGAATCGTGCTGAGATTGTGTGTTATGATAAAGCTATTCGTATTACTAATGTAGTTGGAGAGCCGCTGATAGTTTTTGGAGATAAGAGGCGCCGACAGTTAAATCTTATTAGCTGTCTGAAGGTTCTTAAACATCTTCGCAAAGGCTGTCATGCTATTCTAGCCCATGTTGTTGATTCCGAAAGAGAAACGAAGAGTGTTAGAGATGTTCATATTGTTAGAGAATTTCCCGAGGTATTTCCCGAAGATTTACCTGGCTTTCCGCAGCAACGCGTGGTAGAATTTCAAATTGATCTTGTTCCCGGTGCTGCTCCCGTAGCACGTGCTCCTTATCGTCTTGCGCCTTTTGAACTTCAAGAATTGTCAAGTCAACTCCGTGAGTTGTTAGACAAAGGTTTTATTCGTCCTAGTTCGTCCCCTTGGGGAGCTCCTGTTCTGTTTGTTAAGAAGAAGGATGGTTCTTTTCGTTTGTGCATTGATTATCGTGAGTTGAACAAGCTTACTATTAAAAACCGTTATCCCCTTACGAGAATTGATGATCTGTTCGATCAGCTTCAGGGTTCATCTGTTTATTCAAAAATCGATCTTCGTTCCGGCTATCATCAGTTGTGTGTTAAAGAATCTGATGTTTCAAAAACTGCTTTTCGCACCCGTTACGGTCACTTTGAGTTTTTTGTTATGCCGTTCGGATTGACGAATGCACCTGTTGTGTTCATGGACCTCATGAACTGTGTGTGTAGACCTAATCTGGACAAGTTCGTTATTGTGTTTATCGACGACATCCTTATTTATTCGAAGAGTGATGAAGAGCACGAGGAACATTTGAAGTTAGTGCTTGATCTGTTGAGAAAAGAAGAGTTGTACGCTAAGTTCTCTAAGTGTGCATTCTGGTTACGAGAAGTTCAATTCCTTGGACATATTGTTAGTAAGCAAGGGATTCAAATTGATCCTGCTAAGATTGAGGCGATTGAAAAGATTGAAACTCCGAAAACTCCTACCCAGATTTGTCAGTTCCTAGGATTAGCAGGTTACTATCGAAGGTTCATTCAAGATTTCTCTCGTATCGCAAAACCTTTGACTGCATTAACGCATAAGGGGAAGAAGTAGGAGTGGAAGGATGAACAAGAGGCTTCTTTTCAGATTTTAAAGAAGAAGTTGACTACCACTCCGATATTGTCACTACCTGAGGGTAATGATGATTTTGTTGTTTATTGTGATGCTTCGCGTCAAGGCTTTGGTTGTATTTTGATGCAACGAAAGAAAGTTATCGCGTACGCGTCACGTCAATTGAAGATTCACGAGCAGAACTATGCCACTCATGATTTAGAGTTGGGGGCCGTTGTTTTTGCGCTTAAGATTTGGAGAAATTATTTGTATGGGGTCAAGAGTACTGTGTACACAGATCACAAAAGTCTTCAACATATCCTCGATCAGAAACAGTTGAACATGAGACAACGAAGATGGATTGAGACGTTGAATGATTACGATTGTGAACTTTTGTATCATCCGAGTAAGGCCAATGTTGTGGCGGATGCGTTGAGTCGTAAAGCAAGGGTTGAACCTCGCAGGTTTAGGGCCTTGAATATGACAATTAGAACAAACCTCGTAAGGTAGATTCTTGAGGCACAACAAGAAGCCTTAAAGGAAGAGAATTTTGTGAATGAGAACGTAAGAGGTATGGCTAAGAAATTTGAGATTCGAGCAGATGGTACTAGGTACTGCAGGACGTCTTTGGGTTCCGAAGTTTGGTGAACTGCGACAACTTGTTTTAGATGAGGCTCATAAGTCTAGGTACTCTATTCATCCTGGTTCAGGAAAGATGTATCATGATCTTAAGAAGCTGTATTGGTAGCCAAATTTCAAAGGTGATGTGGCTACATATGTGGCTAAGTGTTTGACCTGTGCTAAGGTTAAAGTTGAACATCGAAAACCGTTTGGACTGTTGGTACAACCCGAGATTCCCGAGTGGAAGTGGGAAGGAATTACAATGGATTTTATTACTAAGTTACCGAGAGTTGCGGGTGGCTATGACACTATTTGGTTGATTGTAGATCGACTCACTAAGTCGGCTCACTTTTTGCCAATTAGGGAAATAGATTCAATGGAGAAGCTTACTCGTTTGTACTTGAAGGAGACTGTTTCTAGGCATGGTGTTCCTGTATCCATTATTTCGGACCGAGACAGTCGATTTGTATCGAGATTTTGGCAATCTTTGCAGGAAGCCTTGGGAACTAGGTTAGATATGAGCACCGCTTATCATCCTCAAACGGATGGTCAGAGTGAAAGGACCATTCAGACGTTGGAGGATATGTTACGACCGTGTGTTATTGATTTTGGAAATGGGTGGGATAAATATTTGCCGCTAGCTGAGTTTTTTTATAACAACAGTTATCACGCAAGTATTCAAGCCGCACCGTTTGAAGCTCTGTACGGTAGGAAGTGTAGGTCACCTGTCTATTGGAATGAGGTTGGGGATGCTCAACTCACAGGTCCAAAAATTATTCACGAGACTACCGAGAAGATTGTACAGATTAAGGAAAGATTGAGAACCGCTAGAAGTCGGCAAAAGAGTTATGCCGATATGGGAAGGAAAGATGTGGAATTTCAAGTTGGTGATCGTGTTATGTTAAAGGTTTCACCTTGGAAGGGTGTGATCCGTTTTGATAAAAGGAGAAAGCTAAGTCCTCGCTTTGTTGGACCGTTTGAGATTGTTGAGAGAGTTGGACCGGCGGCTTATTGTTTGAAGTTGCCACAAGAACTCAGTGCTGTTCACGATGTTTTTCATGTATCGAACTTAAAGAAGTGTTTGGCTGAAGTCGATAAGACTATTCCTTTGGAAGAACTTCATGTTGATAAGCAACTACACTTTATTGAGGAACCTATTGAAATTATGGATCGAGAAGTTAAGACTCTTAAGCAGAGCCGAATTCCTATCATCCGGGTTAGATGGAATGCCAGACGCGGTCCCAAGTTCACTTGGGAGTGTGAAGATTAGATGAAGCAGAAGTATCCGCATTTGTTCCTAGATGCTGAGTCAACCACTGCACCTGCTTAAATTTCGGGACGAAATTTCCGTAACGGGAAGGTACTGTCACGACCCTACTTTTTCCGTTCTCTTTTCAGTTAATTATTTAACGACCGTTAACTGTTAATTGTGCTACATCATTTCTATGACCTATATTATTATATTAATAATAATATATTAATTATTAAATGTTATGTGAATAATTGTATTCATATTTTAATTTATACGTTTCTACGTGTCGCGGATTTCTATCCGGTGAATCTTTTCGGTTTTCAAACCAACGGTCGCGTTTTTGGGATATTTAAATCCTATTTATTTTAAATATGATATTTTAAGATCATATAATTATATAGTGTATTTATATTTATTTTTCGTCGCGCGTTTGTTATCTCTCCGGATTTTTAATCGCGTAAGTGCGTTTTCGCGTTTCGGGTTTCGATCGAGCGTTCGGGCCACAAGTTATTGGACATTAAGTGAAATTGGGCTAGTGTGGCCCACCCCACACACCCCCATCGGCCGAACCTCTTTAGAGGGGGGAGTATTTTGTTTTTCCCATTTTATTTTCCAAATTCACTTTACAAAATTTCCTAAAACCTAATACTCATAATTTTCTCCCAACTTCTCCTTCCCTTTTTTCCTTGGCCGTCGCCCAACACCACCCAACATCATCATCTTCATCAATTTTTCAAGCTTGGATCTAGAGATCGATCATACCAATTGTTTCTTGATTAGGGTATAAAACCTAACCCTAGAACTTTTAATTTTTATTTATTTTTCTGTATTTTATGTTTATATTATTAGTATGATGATTATTAGTTGTTGTAATGTTGATTGTATGCGTAGAATTGTTCGATTGCATATTTTCCGGTTTGATAAAATTGGGACAGCAGCTTTTTCGTGTGTTTCTGACTTTGTAACTGATGTTGATCATAAAATAAAGTATATAAATGAGTTCCTCTCATCAAGACATTAATTTTAGACTCCGAATTCATGTTGTTTCGATTTTCGGAGCCCTAATTATGATCAAAGTGGTATTTTGTTAAGATTGAAATGTGATTTTGGTATGAACCAGGTTTGGTCTGACTTTGTGATCATATTTGGTGACTTTAGGGTGTGTTAGTGTGTTAAGACTGATGGTGGGGCGAACTTTCATGTTCGGGTCATCTCAATCCGAGCCACGAATCACCCGTTACGTCTAAAACACGTTTTTGATTGAATTGAAGTTCCAAGTAGTGTATTGGCTGTATATCATGACTTGTGGGCTGTTCATGGTGTGTTCTTGAGTGTACCAAAGTATCGGGTGGTTTGCTTAGCCGGAGATATATGTAAGGCTCGCCGAAAACCGACACCCGGGGCTCAGGATACGACCCGATGAACTTTTGATTTAAAACTTGTGATTAATTATTAAACTTATGTTATAAATAATGGATATCATTATCGTTTAATTACTTATGATAAAAAAAGTAATTATTATTATTTACAACTTATGATATATATTTATTATATCATTTAATTAATACTTATGATTTAATTAACATTTTAATTAAGCTTATGATTAATAATACTTTTATTATTAATGGAAAATACTTATGATAAGTATTAAACTTATATTATGAGATTACTATAATAAGACTTATAATAAGGATTAATTAATTATTTAATTATTATAAGGCTTAGTTATTATTTAATTATAATTTAATTATTAAATACTATGATTTAATAATTATAATTAGAAACTTATGATATGATTAATAATTCATTATTAATTAATAATACTTATGATATGATTTAAAATTTATTATTAATTAATAATACTTGCATTATGACTAATATTTAATTAATTAATTAATTAAATACTTATGTTATATTAATTATATCATTTAAACTTATATTAACTTTAATAATTCATTTTAATTTAATTAAACTTATGTTATGACATAATTAGACATATTTAACTTTAATAAACGTTTTAACTTATATTATTACTATAAATTATACTTTTAAAATTTACGTTGATCATGTTTGATCAAGGTTGACTTTCGAGTTGACTTTGACTTTTAGTTGACTTTTGTTTACTTTCTAATTAAGGAAACTTTCCTAACTTATAAGCTTTCCTAAAATAGAAACTTTCCAAAAATAGAAACTTTCCAAAAATAGAAACTTTCCAAAAATAGAAACTTTCCAAAAATGGAAACCTGCTAAAATAGAAACTTTCTAAAAATAGAAAGTGTGTGTCCGTAAGCTGTTCCGATCAAACCGATGCATATTGAGTATTGTTCTATAACTACTTGAAACATGTACAATAGCTATCATACTAAGACTTGACCTAAGTTAGTTATTTATATCGACCTGCTTTATTTATAGGTCGGCATTGTGATCATTCCTGATCACTGTACTACATTTGCTGTTTGCTTAATTGTGTTGGTTATTTCATTACTATTAAGGTCAGTTATAGTCCCGTTTTTACACACTTTTCAAAGTATATTTTTGGGATGTGATTACATGCATTTTATTCACGTTTAGACACAAGTGACAATTAAATTTAAATTATTCATTGTGAGTTGGACAAAAATATTCCCTAGTCTGGTAACTGTAATCATTGGTTTCTACCGGTGAACGCGAATCCTACGGATAGATCTATCGGGTTTGACAACCTCATTTCGAGCTAGTCGCGCTAGCAATTTGTAATCGGAATGTTTAGTACTTCGTATTTTGTTGTAGATACACTATCCAGTGTATTTTTTTATTGTGTTTGGCAAGGGTAAATAAAGGGTTAAGTGATTACCAGGTGGCTCATTGATAATGGAATAATGTTTAATATTTTCTAACATTTTTAAATCTTGTGGTCTAAAGTTTATTCAATTATTTACACCTATAATTCACTCAACCTTTGTGTTGACAGTTTACTCGCATGTTTTCACAGGTACTTGAGTTTATGTAATGCTTCCGCTATGTTTAGAAGAGTCTGCATGCATTTGGGCAGATTTTTATGAAACAATTTATGAAACTTTGGCTTGCATTCGGTTTTTAAATAATTAATACTTGTGGGTTGTTGACAATGTTTTTGTGTCAACTTTGGATTATTAATATGTTGGGTTACTTTTAAACTACATATTTTGGTGTGCTTTCCTTTTTGGTAAACTTTTGATATAAAAGAATGCAATGTCATTTATTAAATTCATTTAAGTTCGATCAAGCTGTGGGACCAAGTGACGGAGCCGTTAAGTGTTTTGACGGGGCCATCACAAATGGTAATGTCTTTTTATATTAAGTTTTATATTTGTAAAGATAACAATAATAAATAGAGTGATAGTAATAATAATAACAATAATAATCTATTTTATTCTTACATATAAATTTCATAATAACATTGGTATTCTTATTTATAATTTTCATATTTATAATTGTAACATCATCTTTAAAACTTTTATTTTCGTAATCATATTAGTTTTTATAATAATGTTATTGATAGTAATAATAATATGGTTGTAATGATACTAATAATGGTAAAAGAAATAATAATGTTAATAATAGTAATGTTACTTATAGTAACATTAATAATAACAATAATACTTATAAAATTATACTAATACTAATATTAATAATAATAAAACTAGTGTGTGTTATTTTTATAATAATGATAATAACGATAATCCTAATCATAATAATACCTAATGATGTTGCTTAATCACAAAATTGATAATAATATAAATCATATTATTAATGTTAACCTAATAATATCAATAACTAATAAATATAACAATAACAATAACAATAATAATAATAAAAACAATAATAATAATAATGATAATAATAATAATAATAATAATAATAATAATAATAATACTTGTTCTAGTGTTAATTTTTATATTATTAACAATTAAGATACTAGTAATAATTAATATAACAATAATAATATCAACAAGTAATAATAATAATAATAATAATAATAATAATAATAATAATAATAATAATAATAATAATAATAATAATAATGATAATAATAATAATAATAATAATAATAATAATAATAATAATAATAATAATAATAATAATAATAATAATAATAATAATAATAATAATAATATTAATAATAATAAATATAAATATGAAAACTACCTTTAAAGGGTTAAAAAGAAATAAACCGCAGGAGCCGGGACTCGAACCCATGACCTCACGCTCACCCGCAAACGCCCTTAACCACTCATATGTTCCTTCCTTTTTCGAATTTAATCCCAGCCCATATTTATTTAACCAAGTCTTCTGTTAACCCTTCTTCTTCACTAACCCAGTTCGATCAGAGACCAAAACTAATTAATCAACGAGGTAATTATTTAGTTTTAGGATTAAAACACGAAGTATATTCAATTGCTATGAGTTCTTGAGCGAATTGAAAAATAAAAAAAACAGATACAGCACAGCGACTGTCGTCGGTTTTTATAAATAAAAAAAATTTGCCTTTATGATTTTAAGAAAGTTTTAGATCATACCTATAACATGAAACATGTTTTTATTCGTATATAGAAACTTTTTGAATCGTTAAATTCAACAAAAACACTAAAACAGATTCGAATTTGGTGATGAACAAACTCTGTTGACTTTTATTTTGGAAGTTTGACTCAAAAATTCGAGTTCGATACTAGAAATTGAAAGTTGAGATTTTAGATAAAGCTTACATGAACGATTCCTAACACTTCTACATTATTAGATTTTTAATTTGACTCGTAATCGAAGCTTTTGGAAAAATGACTCACGAACAGAGGGAGTAAACTGATTCGTTTTATTTACTTTCTGTATTCTTCTTTAACAGTTGCAGTTCCAATCTATAAATAACAAATATGAATGTATTAATTCAATAATTGGAGCAGTAAACTAAATTGGTATCTAACGTTGGTGGTCGACAAGCTATCAGGCTGACAGAATAAAGAAAAAAAATATAAAGAATGAGAATCAGATTAATATTGCGTATATGTATATATCTTCATTTATATTATTAGTCTTATTATTTGCATATATATATAATTATCTGTGTTTATCTGTATCTATAAATTTTCTGTATTTATATATAATAACTAATCTTATTAACTAATACATATAACAATAATAATGATACTCCTAATATTATAAATAATAATAATAATACAATTTATGGTAATATAGTGGTAATAATAATAATATTATTAATATTAATGATAATAATAACTATAGAATTAATAACAATAATATTATTATTAATAATAATATTATTTATAATATCTCTAATATTATTAATGATATTAATTAGTATAAGTAATAATAATACTATAACATTTTATATATTAGTTTCATATTTATGTGACGTATAGGAAATAATACTATTAATATTACTGATTTTAATATTAGATTTAGTATTGATAATACTAATGAAAGTAATTTGTAATATCATTAGCATAACAATTATATTTTTATATCTATTTAATCTTTCGGATTATAATAACATATACATATTTATATATATTAATAATACTTAATTATTCTAATCGTTATTTAAAAAAAATTAAATTCCAATTATTTAAAGTATACTTTATTAAATCAAAATATTATATGTTCTAATGTTTATATTAATATAATATATACATATTTATTTACAAATAATTGTTCGTGAATCCTCGGATATAGTCAAAGGGCAAGTGCATTCATAAAGAATCGTTCAAACATTTTGGAACTCGGTTTAATAGGTTTTGCTTATCATGTCGAAATCATATAGAGATTAAGTTTAAATTTGGTCAAAAATTTCTGGGTCGTCACAGTACCTACCCGTTAAAGAAATTTTGTCCCGAAATTTGAGTTAGGTGGTCATGGCTAACAAAAAAAATATTTTCATGACGAATATGAGTTGATAAAATAAAATTTTATCACCATTGCATAATATGGATAAAACAATTTGATTAATCGAAGAGCACGAATGGAGCTATCACAAAAGAGTGAAGTGAATAAATTGCAGGTTTAACTTAACCGGTGATGTAGTCACGGTTGATTTCTGGAATTCAAGGGTTTCAAAAGAAAATCTTGCAAATCAAAAAGATCTGATTCTTCGAGATTTAAGGAAATTAGGATCTCTTTAATTAAATGCGATGATCTGTCCCGATTGCTACGTCTGATATTTCCATCATAAATTTACCTTTTCCATTCCATTAGTTTTCACCACTTCTTTACTAAATTCCTAAATTCAAAAGATTGTGAAAATGCTTAATCCATTTCTGATCCTTATCTTTATCCTAACTCTCACCGGAGGAATCTGTTTACTTCTACTTCACCCTTGGGGTTATAGTATTTTTAATTCTCCCGTGTATTTATGTTACGATAAACATTGATATTCACGTTTTGTAATTTATGTATTGCTGTCGGGCTTTATATCTTCCCTTATATTTCAAAGTCTTTGCTTCTGTCTTCTATAATCATTGTCATCCACAGTTAATGCTTCCTTCTATTTGCTGCGATTTATACTCCCATTTCTATTACAGAGCTTCATTATTTTGTTTTCTCTTCTTGCGATTAAGCACCGCTTGTAATGGTCCAGTATTCGTAGATATGAATTTTTGGAATGAACATAGTTGATGTTTTAAGAAGGAAATCATAATGGCACGATCTTGATTTGTCAAATTACCATAATATCCTAAAAAAGACCGAATCATCAAGAAAATATTTTCTTGATATTTTTAGAGGTTAAATAGAATACCAGAGTCGTGTAACATGGCACATGTTAATGTTATGATCTGTGAATCATCATGTTTCATTTAGAAACTCAGCTTGACTTACTGTAATATAATCACATTGATCAAGTGTCATTATATTATACTAACTCATGCTTCAGTTTCCAACACTACTTCAAAAACATTAATATTTTAAATTCGAAGGTTCACAGAATATAGAAACTAAAACAGTTTCCTTTTATGATATAATACAGATAGCGTGGAAAGATAATTAATATCTGACATGAATATTTATGAAGATATCTTCAGAAATATTGAGGATATTTATAATGAAAGATACGATAATATCTTGGAATGTTAGAATCAAATTGTGATGAAGAAATTCATTCATGATGATTTAGAGCGATTAAGGAACAAGGTATTCGCTAAAGATTTCATCGGAAACAGAATCATCTGGATTCTTTATGTACAAGTTTTGTCCTTGTGATTTGTTCACAGCTTCCTTCATGGTTTGCTCAATCCGTTTCCCAGTTCCAACTTTTCTGAGCTTTGCCAACATACTATTCTTTATCATCTAACTTCCGATGATTAAGGTCGTTTACGGTTGTCTATAGTTTCTGTCGCTTCATTCAGTTTTTTTCTTCAAACTTTGAAGTGTTGATTCGTAGACTGAGTGCTTTTCAGAATTTCAGAATTAAAGATCATAATTCCAGGAGTTACACGTTATATATAACTGTGAAGTGAAAAAGCTGTGAGATTCGAGATTGATGATTGATGATTCTTGGTATTTGGTATAGCAATTATTGTTACAGGATATCGGTGAATACATGCTAGGGTTTCATGAATAGTATAGATATTTTTAGAGAGACTAAAGCCAAAGTTGTTGGTACATCTGCTGATAATGTGGTGGAATGTAAAAGATTCCCCGGTAACGATGATGAAAGGTAAACTTATATATCGAGGTTATAATAAGGTTAACTCGAATGAAAGTCGAAGTTGATTTGTTGGGGCTGTGACAAAATTGGCTAATTTGAAAAGGGATTGCAAAGTTATTTTTGGTAATAACAACGCCAAAGGAGTTAGCACGGATATGTGTTAAACGTTTACTCAGTTTCCAAGAGTTTTTCAGGTGCATAACTATATTCATAAATCTTTCCTTCCGTAGATGAAGTGCGGTTGATTCATCCTCTCGATTGAGTTGTTTTCAAGAATCGTGAAAGGGTTGAATGCAGATTGTAATTGTCAAGATACAAATGAGGTTTAAGATGAAATCAAGTGGTAAACTTGAAGAATTGTTTAGTTTCATATGTTATAATCAATATTTTAATTCATTTTAATTCTCTAATGTTGACAGTCCACAGTCGATAGTCCATAGTTAACAGTCCAATAATCCATATATATATAGTTTAATATATTATATTCGACAATAATTAATACGTCTCGTGACCCGTGTACATGTCTCAGACTCGATCACAACTCAAAGTATATATATTATTATAGAATCAACCTCAACCCTGTATAGCGAACTCGAGTATTACAGCATATAGAGTGTGTATGGTTATTCCAAATAATATATATAGATGCGTCGATATGATATGTCAAAACCTTGTATACGTGTCCCGATATAAGTGCATAAAATAAATGACAGAAATTAATTGACAATAAATAAAATTGCGAAAATAAAAATTGCGATAAATAAATGTAATCAGTTAGCTAGAAACAATTAGCTGGAAACAGTTAGCGTGGATTTTTAACTAAAATTTTCCTCATAGTTAATTTGTTTGTTTCTAACAAATTTTATTTTGTTCAATGGTTTCTTCATTATGCCACTTGTTGGATTCTGATAAGTTCAAAATCCAAATATGAAATTGATTGAAAATGGCTACTCTGTGGTGAACGGATTCGTATAGCTGTGGATGTAAGTAGAATAGTAAATGACTGTTGGATCAGATTCGAAGAATGTATAGTGTAATTCATTAGTGTGAAATCTAAATATTCCACGGGTATTTCCTACCTGTTAAAATATTTTCACCATTAACAGTTTGTACGAAAGAGTTTTTAATTACAATCCTTATGAAAACATATATACATATATATTTTCTTCAGATGTATTCATGGATTTAATGAGTTAATGTGATGTTAAACTCATTTGGTTTACTATTAGAAAAAGAATATATAATCTCTAAAACATTAGAGATTATATAATCGCCATGTCGAACGAAGATAAATAATGTAGAACGTCATGTAGAATGAAGATAATCGATGTAGGTCATCATGTAATATGATGATTATGCTGGAGGTACAGACTGTGAGTTTGAGGCGTGTAGTGTTGAGGCTTGTACTACGGATAGTTAGTCGTACTGGTGTTGCCGGTGCTGTGGTTGAAGCTGGTAAGTTTTGCACCACGTTTTTCAAGTTGATTACTCGAGCGCGAAGCTCGTTGACTTCTTTCATTATTCCGGGATGATTTTCGGTCAAAACGAGCGGATGATTAAGGTTTAGAATTTGAGATAGTGTACAATCGTGACGAGATACTCTGGATATGAGAGAGAAAATGGTGTATCGGATAGGTTTGCCGGTAAGTGCCTCAGGTTCATCATCTATAGGTAAATTCGGTTGGTGGAAGGGATCGCCCTCTTTTCGTCTCCATTAATTAAGTCGATTACTAACCCATCAGATGAATTGGGGATGGATAATTTAGTTGATTCATTCTGGTGACACTGCTTTCGGAGCTTAGGTGAACGTCCATGTCGGAATAGCTGTCGGGTTTCGAAGAACTTGAACTAGTGACGAGTTTCATTTCGTACTATTGAGTAAAGGGTTTTTCGGTATGAAATGATTTTTGGATGTCGGATGGTATTCATAGAATATCAATATATATAGAACAAAAGATTTCGTAGATTACGAAAGAATTTACGGAATATATCAGGCAAAGTTTACAGTAATAAATACGCTAAGATATGAATTTGCAGATACGCTAAGATATGAATTTGTCTATACACTATTCATGTAATCAATGCAGTAAGATGTGTCTAGACTAAAAATGATAAGCAAGTGATTCCCTAAGAATGGTAAGCATGTAATTTTTGACACAAAATGATAAGCAAAACTTTTGACATGCAGACATGGTCGAAGTCCAGACTCACTAATGCATCTAAACAACTATCAGTTAGACACACTAATGCAAGACCTGGTTCGCTAAGACCACCGCTCTGATACCAACTGTAGAGAACCGTCCTAATCCATCTGGACGAAGTCCATATCAATTACAAACGATTCATAATAGTTGATTTCATTGCGAGGTATTTGACCTCTATATGATATATTTTACAAACATTGCATTCGTTTTTAAAAGACAAACTTTCTTTACATCGAAAATTGACGGCATGCATACCATTTCATAATATATCCAACTATAGTTGACCTAGTAATAATCTTGATGAACTCAATGACTCGAATGCAACGTCTTTTGAAATATGTCATGAATGACTCCAAGTAATATCTTTAAAATGAGCAAATGCATAGTGGAAGATTTCTTTCATACCTGAGAATATCATGCTTTCAAGTGTCAACCAAAAGGTTGGTGAGTTCATTAGTTTATCATAAACAATAAAATTCATCATTTTAATAGACCATCAGATTTAATATTCCCATTTCCCATAACCATTATGCATAAAATTCATTCATATGGATTGAACACCTGGTAATCGACCTTAACAAATTGCATATAGAATATCCTCATCATTCCAGGACAACTTCGGACATGATAAATTCGCCATCATTCCGGGAAAACTTCGGACATGATAAATTCGGCATCATTCCGGGAAAACTTCGGACATGATAAATTCGCCATCATTCCGGGAAAACTTCGGACATGATAAATTCGCCATCATTCCGGGAAAACTTCGGACATGATAAATTCGCCATCATTCCTGGAAAACTTCGGACATGATAAATTCACCATCATTCCAGGAAAACTTCGGACATGATAAATTGGCCATCATTCCGGGAAAACTTCGGACATGATAAATTCGCCATCATTCCGGGAAAACTTCGGACATGATAAATTCGCCATCATTCCTGGAAAACTTCGGACATGATAAATTCACCATCATTCCGGGAAAACTTCGGACATGATAAATTTGCCATCATTCCGGGAAAACTTCGGACATGATAAATTTACCATCATTCCGGGAAAACTTCGGACATGATAAATTCGCCATCATTCCGAGAAAACTTCGGACATGATAAATTCGACATCATTCCGGGAAAACTTCGGACATGATAAAAAGGGCACATTCGATTTCGATAATTCAACCATAGAATGTCGTTTCGATTACTCGTGTCTATTTCGTAAAACAGTTATAAAAGTATTTCATGTATTCGCAGTTCAAAATATATTTCAAAAGCATTTAACAAAACAGTTATAAAAACAGCGCATGTATTCTCAGTCCCAAAAATGTAAAGAGTAAAAGGAAATTAAATGAACTCACAATACTGTATTTTGTAGTAAAAATACATATGACGACATTGAACAAGTGAACAATGCAGGGTTGGCCTCGGATTCACGAAAATATATTAATTGTATATTTATTAAAACGTATAATCGTAATCGAACAACTTCATATATTATTATTATTAATAATAATGTATTTGTTATATTATGTTATATATATATATATATATATATATATATATATATATATATATATATATATATATATATATATATATATATATATATATATATATTTAATATATTTAATTCATACAATGTATATAGTTAATACCTTTCATATTAAATTTTAATATAGTTTAATTATTAACCTTTTATTGATAAAATATAGTATTAAATAATATTAGTGTAATGGTAATGTCTTTTTATATTAAGTTTTATATTTGTAAAGATAACAATAATAAATATAGTGATAATAATAATAATAATAATAATAATAATAATAATAATAATAATAATAATCTATTTTATTCTTACATATAAATTTCATAATAACATTGGTATTCGTATTTATAATTTTCATATTTATAATTGTAACATCATCTTTAAAACTTTTATTTTTTTAATCATATTAGTTTTTATAATAATGTTATTGATAGTAATAATAATATGGTTGTAATGATACTAATAATGGTAAAAGCAATAATAATGTTAATAATAGTAATGTTACTTATAGTAACATTAATAATAACAATAATACTTATAAAATTATACTAATACTAATATTAATAATAATAAAACTAGTGTGTGTTATTTTTATAATAATGATAATAATGATAATCCTAATCATAATAATACCTAATGATGTTGCTTAATCACAAAAGTGATAATAATATAAATTATATTATTAATGTTAACCTAATAATATCAATAACTAATAAATATAACAATAACAATAATCATAATAATAGTAATAACAATAATAATAATAATGATAATAATAATAATAATAATAATAATAATAATAATAATAATAATAATAATAATAATAATACTTGTTCTAGTGTTAATTTTTATATTATTAACATTTAAGATACTAGTAATAATTAATATAACAATAATAATATCAATAAGTAATAATAACAATAATAATAATAATAATAATAATAATAATAATAATAATAATAATAATAATAATAATAATAATAATAATAATAATAATAATAATAATAATAATAATATTAATAATAATAAACATAAATATAAATATGAAAACTACCTTTAAAGGGTTAAAAAGAAATAAACCGCAGGAGCTGGGACTCGAACCCACGACCTCACGCTCACCCGCAAACGCCCTTAACCACTCCTCTGTTCCTTCCTTTTTTGAAATTTAATCCCAGCCCATATTTATTTAACCAAGTCTTCTGTTAACCCTTCTTCTTCACTAACCCAGTTCGATCAGAGACCAAAACCAATCCATCAACGAGGTAATTATTTAGTTTTAGGATTAACATACGAAGTATATTCAATTACTATGAGTTCTTGAGCGAATTGAAAAAAAAAAACAGATACAGCACAGCGACTGCCGTTGGTTTTTTTAAAAAAAAAATTTGCCTTTATGATTTTAAGGAAGTTTTAGATCATACCTATAACATGAAACATGTTTTAATTCGTATATAGAAACTTTTTGAATTGTTAAATTCAACAAAAACACTAAAATAGATTCAAATTTGGTGATGAACAAATTCTGTTGACTTTTATTTTAGAAGTTAGACTCAAAAATTCGAGTTCGATACTAGAAATTGAAAGTTGAGATTTTAGATAAAGCTTACATGAATGATTCCTAACACTTCTGCATTATTAGATTTTTAATTTGACTCGTAATCGAAGCTTTTAGAAAAATGACTCACGAACAGAGGGAGTAAACTGATTCGTTTTATTTACTTTCTGTATTCTTCTTTAACAGTTGCAGTTCCAATCGATAAATAAAAAATATGAATGTATTAATTCAACAAA
Source organism: Rutidosis leptorrhynchoides (assembly GCF_046630445.1). NCBI lineage: Eukaryota > Viridiplantae > Streptophyta > Magnoliopsida > Asterales > Asteraceae > Rutidosis > Rutidosis leptorrhynchoides. The sequence continues at coordinate 169,427,535 of NC_092342.1, read as the reverse complement.
TGCAGCAGTAAACTAAATTGGTATCTAGCGTTGGTGGTCGACAAGCTATCAGGCTGACAGAATAACGAAAAAAAATATAAAGAATGAGAATCAGTTTAATATTGCGTATATGTATATATCTTCATTTATATTATTAGTCTTATTATTTGCATATATCTATAATTATCTGTGTTTATCTGTATCTATAAATTTTCTGTATTTATATATAATAACTAATCTTATTAACTAATACATATAACAATAATAATGATACTCCTAATTGAAGGTATTTCGTATGCCCGAGAGACATATTAAATTAATGTGGCCAACATGTTATGATCCAAGTCGGGTCATACCCAATAACAAGCTTACCGACACCTTATACGTATTAATAATAACGAATGGATCGTTAAATAAATACGCGACACTTGGACTTCAGAAAATCGGTTTTCTGAAATGTTATCACTTGAGATAAATTATTTGGATAATTTATATATTAAGGATTTAATTATTTAAAAGGTTAAATAATTAAGTTGTGTTTATATTTATAAAAGGTTTATAAATATACAATTTGCAAGTAACAATATATGGGCATTTTTCTTTACAAGTATTATCTAATTTGCAAGTAACACTTTGGTTAAAGAATCCCCATGGGGGACGGCATTTACATGCCCCAAGGAAGAACCCATGCTCATTTTATTCTTGTTACTTTTGATACATGACACATTCCTTAATAACATGCAAGATTCATTAACCAAGAACTTGACCAACTCATTCTAAAGTTTGGTTTTGAAAAACATTTTCTTGCACTCCCAAAACTGCTTGCTGCTGCCGGTTCTTTAAGGAAAGAAAAGGAGGAGTTTTGCTTGCAAAATCAAGTGATCAAGTGCTCTTAAATCCTAACCAAATCAAAGACAAAGGTGTTGGGATCATAGCTTGGGGTATGCAACACTTGAGGCTTCAAGTTAGAGGCTAAGTTCATCAATAAGTTCATCAACTTTCTGCTCAAATCAGTGTTGCTGCTGATTGGTTTATTCAAGTGCAAAAAGAAGTGGTTTCAAGCTTGGATAGCAAGGTTATAAAGGCTTAAAGGTTCAACCAACTCAAGGGTGTGTTGAAGCATTATTTCTTCATCATCTTCTTGCATCAAAACAGCCCTTAAACTTAGTTTAAGGAGGTATAAAACACTCTTCCTTCTCTTGTTAATATGTAAGCATAATGTCCACAACTTGATCCATGGGATTTAGCTTTAAATTGGTTAAAGTTTAACAAGTAAAACTTGATAATTACACGCTTCCGATTATAATGATTCTTAAAAGGTTTTAAGACTTATGAAACTTGTTAAATTCCAACAATGGTATCTAGAGCCGAAGTTGTTGAAATATGCTTCGAATTGTTGTTTTAAAACCCATCAACTTTGCATTCTAAGTACATGCATGAAAGAAGAATGCAAAAATCATGGGTTTTGGGAGGGTGTTTGATGAATGCCAAATTGTTAGGGCTCCAAAATTGGGTTTGGGCTCTTGCATTTTGGTCACAATTGGGTGCATGTTGATGTTCACAATCCTAGCCTTGACCGTGTGTTGATTGCATGCTATATTTGGTTGATTTATGATTCATTTGGTTTGTAATTATAATTATTCAATGGCATGTAATATTTGTTCAATTGGTATATAATAATTCATTCATAAGGCTATGTAATTTTATTTTATATTTGGTATGTAAAATAGATTAGGTTGTATTTTCATTTTCTAGAAAAATGTATTAGGATACATATTTTGTAAAATGAAGATACAAGATGATGAATGAAGACTTGAAGAACACAAGTAGCATTTGGATGCAAGGTTAAGTGGGAGATTGGAAATCTCTTGCTTTGTGTTGAAAACCCTTACCCGGTGACATTTGTTTTCGGCTAAACAAATGTCCACCTAAATGGCTAGATTGTGAACATACTTATTTTGCATGTGTGGTTGTTTGTATGTTTATGGATTCTATGTTTGATTGTAACAAATTAATCACACAAGTTAACAACAAACATAACGACAATTTAATTGGTTAAAATAGACGTATTAACGACATGCAAAACGGCAATTTAAATGGTTAAATTGAAAAGGCAACTAAAGACCTTAATAAATGGTTATTAGGAACAAGAAAAGGATAACAAATATAAATTGGTTTATATCAAGTAATTGGCTCAATTACAAGACATGAAATTGGTTTTTCATAAGTACCATACACTAAATGCATGTTGGTGTATGGCATAAAAGTTTTCTCAAACTAGAATTAATGAAAACTTAAATCCCTTTAACTAAAACAAGGTAAACAAGTTAAACGCCATCCTTTTGTGGAAACACTTAGACATATTAGGAATCTCTTGATGGGATAAAGGTCACCTAACCGTCATGAGTGAACTAATATGAATAAGGTACACTTCGCATACATGTGGGATAAAGGTCACCTAACCACTTGTATGTTAAGTCTACATGTTTACACAAGTAGGACGACTTGATTTGGGAATCATGAACTTAGGGTCACCGAAGCATGAGGAACAAATAGGCGTTGATGGGATTAATATGCCATGCAAAAGGATTGCATGATCCCATAACTTAGAAGTTGCAAAAGGATTGCAAGTGTCATTATGACTACCTAGCTAAATCAAATGACGGGATAAAGGTCACCTAACCGAAATTTGATTTACCGTTGGATTCTAATATTTAATAAAACAAATTAAAAGGGTATTGTTTATTAAATTTAAAATCGATACTTAAAAGGACTTTGTTGAATTTCGTAGATGGCCGCTAATAACAACAACAACATGCAAAACGCACCACTTAACATGAACAACCTATCGTTACGGTCTCTCCTCGAGAAAGACAAACTCAATCATACTAACTTTATGGATTGGTTCCGCAATCTTCGGATTGTCCTTAAACAAGAGGATAAAGCGTATGTACTTGAGGACCCCATTCCCGATCAACCGGATGAGCATGATATGGAGGCAATGGCCTCTTACGATAACTATTGCCACGACTCCCTTCAAGTCTCATGCTTAATGCTTGGGACTATGATACCCGAACTCCAAAAGGATTTCGAGCATCATAGTGCATACGACATGATAACGCAATTGAAGGAGATGTTCCTCCAACAAGCGCGTGTCGAGCGTTTCGAAACGGTTCGGGCGCTACATGGTTATCGTATGGACGATACCCAATCGGTTTCATCTTATGTACTTAAGATGAAAAGCCTTATCGATCGTGCTAACCGCCTTAACCTAAACATATCTAATGAGTTAGCCACCGATCTTATCCTTAACTCCCTATCAAAAAGGTTTGATCAATTTGTAATTAATTACAATATGAATGGGATGGATAAGAGCATAGGTGAGCTTCACGGTATGCTTAGAACGGCGGAAACTAGCATGGGTAAAAGGGCTTTACCCGTGTTAGCAATCGATCAAGGTGGGTCAAAAGGTAACACCTCTAAGCCAAAGGTGGCCAAGAGAAAAGGACCCGCCCATCAAGGCAAAGGGAAAGGGAAGATGGTTACCCTAACCATCAACAAGGCTAAGAAGCAAAAGGTAGCCGAGAAGGCAAACCCCAAAGAAGACCCATGTTTCGGTTGCGGTGAGATGGGTCATTGGAAACGAAACTGTCCGGTCTATCTTAAGGAGTTGAAGGACAAGAGGGATGCAGGGCAAACCTCAGGTAATATATATATGGTATATATAGAGCTTAGTATTACTTCTTCTAATACATGGGTATTAGACACGGGATGTGGAACTCATATTTGCAATTCTTTGCAGGGGTTCAAAAGAAGTGATCATAAGGCGGGAACATCAAGTCTCTATATGGGCAATGGTGCAAAGGTGCATGTTAAAGCTCAAGGAGATTTTATTTTGAAGCTTCCAAGCGGATTGGAACTTATTTTAGAAAATGTTTTGTATGCTCCGGATTTGTGTAGAAACATTATTTCTATTTCTCGCTTAAAACAATGTGGTTACGTTGTTAATTTTATTGATGATGATATTCATGTTTCTAAAGACAATGTATTCTATTTCAAGGCTTTGCCTTTAAATGGAATTTATGAATTGGTTCATGATGACGCATCATCGAGCTCTATATACCATACAAGCACCAAGAAACTCAAAAGGGATTTGAGTGATTCCTATTTATGGCATTGTCGCCTTGGCCATATAAACAAGAACCGAATGCATACACTTCAAAAGAATGGACTTTTGAAATCAAATGAACTAGACTCATTTGATGTATGTGAATCTTGTTTACAAGGAAAAATGACAAAAGCACCTTTCCAAGGGACCTATGAAAGGGCTAAAGACTTATTGGGATTAATACATTCAGATGTATGTGGACCCTTTAAGCCCATAACTAGGAATGGTGAAAGATACTTCGTTACTTTCATTGATGACTTCAGTCGTTTCGGATATGTCTACTTGTTAAGACACAAGGACGAAACGTTTGAAGCATTCAAAGAATATCAAAACGAAGTACAAAATCAACTCAATAGGACAATTAAGGTACTTCGTACCGATAGAGGAGGTGAATACCTAAGCGATGCCTTCCAAGATCATCTTAGGAGTTGTGGGATTATCTCACAACTTACTCCACCCGGAACACCCCAACTTAATGGAGTTTCCGAAAGGAGGAACCGAACCCTAATGGATATAGTTCGATCTATGATGGCAAGAAGCTCGTTACCTCTATCATTTTGGGGTTATTGTCTAAGCTCCGCGGCTCGTATTTTAAATATGGCCCCAACCAAGAAAGTGGAACGAACTCCTCATGAGATGTGGTTTGGAAAACCTCCTTCTCTTTCATACTTAAAGGTATGGGGATGTGAAGCTTATCCTAAGCGTTACGTCCCTAATAAGTTGGATGCTCGATCCACGAAGTGTATCTTCATAGGATATCCCAAGGATGATATGGGATACTATTTCTATGATCCATCCGAGCAGAATGTATTTGTTGCTCAGAAGGCAGAATTCCTTGAAACTAAGTTCCTAATGGAAGGAAATAGTGAAAGGAAGATAGATCTTGAAGAGGTTCAAGATCAAGTAGATGATACACAATTGGTTGACAATAGCACTCAACATGAAAATGTTGAGAGTGATCAAATGGATAATCAAAATACACAAGACATTCGTAGATCTGGTAGGATTAGCAATCCTCCTGAGAGATATGGGTTTCTCATAGATGGTTACTATACGGTTGATTTGGATGAACCAACAAACTACCAAGATGCTTTATCAAGGATTGATAAAGATAAATGGCAGGAAGCCATGAAATCTGAGATGCAATCCATGTATGACAACCAAGTTTGGGAACTTGTTACGCAACCCCCTGGCTCTAGGCTAGTTGATTGCAAATGGCTTTTCAAAATGAAAACCGACATACATGGAAACTTGGATACATACAAAGCTAGACTTGTAGCAAAAGGTTTCACTCAAACTCAAGGGGTTGACTATGATGAAACTTTTTCGCCTGTGGCAATGCTAAAGTCTATCAGGATATTATTTGCCATTGCTGCTCATTATGATTACGAAATATGGCAAATGGATGTCAAGACCGCTTTCCTAAATGGATATCTTATGGAAGATGTCTATATGGTTCAGCCTGAAGGTTTTGTTGATCCGAAATATCATAAAAAGGTATGCAAGTTAAAGAAGTCAATCTACGGATTGAAACAAGCATCTAGAATGTGGAATCATCATTTTAATGAGGAAGCTGAGAAATTTGGCTTCATTAAAAATGGTGATGAAGCTTGTGTATATAAGAAAGCTAGTGGGAGCACTATCATGTTCCTTGTATTATATGTGGATGATATATTGTTATTTGGGAACGATATTCCGGCAATGCAAGGTGTTAAAACTTGGTTAAGTAAATGCTTCTCCATTAAGGATCTTGGAGAAGCACAATACATTCTGGGGATTGCGATCTACAGGGATAGATCCAAGAAATTGATAGGTTTGAATCAAAGTGCATACATTGAAAAAATCTTGAAAAGGTTCAAGATGGAGAACTCTAAGAAAGGTTTGGTACCTATTCAAAAGGGAACACTTCTCAGTTCATCTCAATGCCCCACCACGAAAGATGAACAGGAGAGAATGAAGAAAGTCCCATATGCTTCTGCCATTGGGTCAATCATGTATGCAATGATATGCACTAGACCGGATGTGTCATGCGCTCTTAGCCTGACAAGTAGATACCAGAATAACCCAGGAAACAGTCATTGGATTGCTGTTAAAAGTATATTGAAATACCTTAGGAGGACTAAGGATATGTTTCTGATATATGGGTCTGGTGAGGAGGAACTCGCTGTAAAAGGTTACGTGGACGCGAGTTTCCAAACTGATCGTGATGATTCTCGATCACAATCCGGTTATGTCTTCACATTAAATGGAGGTGCGGTCTCTTGGAAGAGTTCAAAACAGGATGTTGTTGCTCTATCCACTACAGATTCGGAGTACATCGCCGCATCATTAGCAGCTCAGGAAGCTGCATGGATGAAGAAATTCATCGACGACTTAGGAGTAGTCCCTTCCATTCAGGACCCTCTTGAGATCTTTTGTGACAACGAGGGTGCGATTGCTCAAATCAAGGAACCTCGTGCACACCAAAAGACCCGTCACATTGAGCGGAGATTCAACTACATAAGGGATGAAGTTGAAAAAGGAAAGATATGTATTCGTAAGGTTCACACAGATCTTAATATAGCGGATCCACTCACGAAGCTCTTACATGGAGCAAAACATGAAGGGCATGTTAGTGCTTTAGCGCTTCGATATTCTAGTGATTGGTTATGATCTGTTTTAAGTATTGTACCGGAACGAATTAGTTCAAACTCATTAATATAACTATGGTGTTAATTCTGAGTCATGTTCCTATTTTGCATATTTCATCCATGAATAAGCAATTATTCTAAATTCCGTAGTCGATCACATTTGTGGGAACAAGTGTGAGGTTTAGACTATTATGAACTTGGATTGGTATACATTCATAGGTTGAATGTGGGGCAGGTTTGCTACCAAGGTTCATAGATATTTGTGGGATACAAATATTGGAAGACCCGCTCTTAAGATTTACTGTATAGAGCCTTTGTGGTTGATCACATGTAATCTTGAGTAAAGGCGAATATCATTGTATCCTCTGACCTGAGATACATATTGGGTTCGGATATTCACCAAGTATTGTGCCTTGATTCTTTCCTTCGCTATTCTGAAATATGGTAGTACATAAGGGAGAACTCAGGTATAATGTAAAGTGTATATCTTGGACGTATGTAGTCAAGATGGAATTTGTCCCTCTTATTCGTTGAGAGTCAGATGTCTAAGGCCTGATAAAGTTAAATCTATAAGAGAGTGATCACTCTGTATCTCTTGGAATTAACATGACATCTAGGACGAAAGGAAATAATGATAGATTCACCTATTCATGTTCGAGACGGGAACTCGAAAAGGATGATGTTATTGAATGGCACAAAGTCATAACATATTGGGGGTGATGGACTGTCGTTAGGTGGTATCCGTCACTTGCATTAATTTCTTATGTTTCTCGTGCAAGTGGGAGATTGAAGGTATTTCGTATGACCGAGAGACATATTAAATTAATGTGGCCAACATGTTATGATCCAAGTCGGGTCATACCCAATAACAAGCTTACCGACACCTTATACGTATTAATAATAACGAATGGATCGTTAAATAAATACGCGACACTTGGACTTCAGAAAATCGGTTTTCTGAAATGTTATCACTTGAGATAAATTATTTGGATAATTTATATATTAAGGATTTAATTATTTAAAAGGTTAAATAATTAAGTTGTGTTTATATTTATAAAAGGTTTATAAATATACAATTTGCAAGTAACAATATATGGGCATTTTTCTTTACAAGTATTATCTAATTTGCAAGTAACACTTTGGTTAAAGAATCCCCATGGGGGACGGCATTTACATGCCCCAAGGAAGAACCCATGCTCATTTTATTCTTGTTACTTTTGATACATGACACATTCCTTAATAACATGCAAGATTCATTAACCAAGAACTTGATCAACTCATTCTAAAGTTTGGTTTTGAAAAACATTTTCTTGCACTCCCAAAACTGCTTGCTGCTGCCGGTTCTTTAAGGAAAGAAAAGGAGGAGTTTTGCTTGCAAAATCAAGTGATCAAGTGCTCTTAAATCCTAACCAAATCAAAGACAAAGGTGTTGGGATCATAGCTTGGGGTATGCAACACTTGAGGCTTCAAGTTAGAGGCTAAGTTCATCAATAAGTTCATCAACTTTCTGCTCAAATCAGTGTTGCTGCTGATTGGTTTATTCAAGTGCAAAAAGAAGTGGTTTCAAGCTTGGATAGCAAGGTTATAAAGGCTTAAAGGTTCAACCAACTCAAGGGTGTGTTGAAGCATTATTTCTTCATCATCTTCTTGCATCAAAACAGCCCTTAAACTTAGTTTAAGGAGGTATAAAACACTCTTCCTTCTCTTGTTAATATGTAAGCATAATGTTCACAACTTGATCCATGGGATTTAGCTTTAAATTGGTTAAAGTTTAACAAGTAAAACTTGATAATTACACGCTTCCGATTATAATGATTCTTAAAAGGTTTTAAGACTTATGAAACTTGTTAAATTCCAACACTAATATTATAAATAATAATAATAATACAATTTATGGTAATATAGTGGTAATAATAATAATATTATTAATATTAATGATAATAATAACTATAGAATTTATAAAATAATATTATTAATAATAATATTATTTATAATATCTCTAATATTATTAATGATATTAATTAGTATAAGTAATAATAATACTATAATAATTTATATATTAGTTTCATATTTATGTGACGTATAGCAAATAATACTATTAATATTACTGATTTTAATATTAGATTTAGTATTGATAATACTAATGAAAGTAATTTGTAATTTCATTAGTATAACAATTATATTTTTATATCTATTTAATCATTGGATTATAATAACATATACATATTTATATCTGTTAATAATACTTAATTATTCTAATTGTTATTTAAAAAAAATTAAATTCCAATTATTTAAAGTATACTTTATTAAATCAAAATATTATATATTCTAATGTTTATATTAAAATAATGTATACATATTTATTTACAAATAATTGTTCGTGAATCGTCGGATATAGTCAAAGGGCAAGTGCATTCATAAAGAATCGTTCAAACATTTTAGAACTCGGTTTAATAGGGTTTGCTTATCATGTCGAAATCATGTAGAGATTAAGTTTAAATTTGGTCAAAAATTTCTGGGTCGTCACATGAATCACGTACAGTTGTTAATGAAATGTTAATTTCATGCGTTTTGTGTTAATTTTTCTTGAGTTGAACTAGTTCATATCTTCGTATGTATGCCTAGAAATACATTTGTGTTAGTTTTGGCGTGTACACCGTGCAGTCACGCATGTATATGCCATCTACTCATTGGCCGTTTATCAGTATAAACTTGTACCGATGAGGACTAGACAGTCACCTCTTAAGGGGGTAGAAAACGTGCATGGGACTTACGTGGATGTCGGAATCCATTTCGCCGCTGGCCGATAATAGTCGTTTAGACATTGTTGTGAATAACATAATGATAAAGTTATTACAAATGGTAAAAAGCTTTTTATTAATTCCTTGAAAAGGAAAAAACATACATCAGTTCTTTTATTACAAGAAAAAAGAAAAATCAAGATAACCGTGAATTAAGGTGATCAAATTCAATCACGGCATCTATCGAAACTTCAGTTACTTCATTTAGCCACTTTCATTTTTCTCAACCGCTATCTTGTCTCGGTTGGAACTTTCACGACTTTCGGTCCTCGAACATTTGAGTGTCGGACTACGGGGTTTAGTCGTTTCGCGCATGCCACTAAGAGATTTCTCCCACTCTGATAGGCGACGTCGGCCGGCAATTACCTTATCTGCCTTATAAAGCATATTTGAACTTCTGTTATCGGGATGTGCTGTCAGGGAGAAGAAGGTCAGTCTTTTAAGAACAGAAACACGCTCTTCCTCCATGACATGGGGTGTTCTCCATGACTCGTCATCTTGCCTATCTTGAATGGCTTCGTTACCGGGAAAAGAGTGTCGGGTGGATTGAACCGTTACCACGCCTTGCCGGGTTGGAAGGTTGAGTATACCGTGAGCAGTAGACGCTATGTCGCCGAACTTTTTAAAAAACTGCCTTCCTAGTATTACGTTCGTTGCGGTCACGAATTTGACGACATAGAAGTCGATTACTTCACTGCGAAGGTAGGGTCGAGTGCCCACCGTGACCGTTGCCTTGAGCCTTCCAATTGTTTCTTCAGCGTGACCAGAGAATCCGGAGATAATGGCATTAGATTGTCTCATCTTCCTCCCGACACACTTTGGGAGCCGGGAGAGGCAATTAGCGTATAACACTTCGACTTCGGTTCCCGTATCGGTGTACATCTCATTCACTGGGAATCCATCTATCAGTCCGGTAATGACTACCGGTTCATTCCACGTGTGCCGTGTTGGTATTCCCAGGAAAGTGATTGCAGCGTCTTTCCAAGAATTATGTGGGGAAAACTCGTCCTTCTGAACATTGATCATGTTGATAACAACTTTATCTTTCGCTTTCTCTCGCTTCTTCCCGTCTTCCTTCTGCTAACTGAATGTTTTGTTGGGGTCAGCCTTTTTAAATTTCCCTCCCGACAGCAAGTGGTTGAGTTCACCTGCTTTAATCTTTGCAATGATTCACATATCAGCGCCTTACATTCATCGGTGTCGTGGCCATTGTCTTCATGGAACTCGCAATACTTATCTAACTTTTGACCGTCACATTTTTCCAGCGGTGCCGGGGGAGTAAACTTTGACTTCACGGGCCCTGTTAACAGTATCTCCCTTGGATTTTTGGAGAGGCTGTCGATTAAGGACCCTTTATCGTACGGCTTCTGACTGCCTTTGTCATGTTGATGGCTGTCATGACTTTTTTCGTGACTGTTGTGATGTTTGCTGTGGCTTTCGTTGTGCCTACTACTGTCGTGGCGGTGCCTGATGTTGCTTCTTCTCTCTTCTTCTCTTTTCCTCTCTTCTCGATGATACCCGACCTGTCTCTCCCTTCCCGAGTGTTGGTAATGCCTAGCTACCGTTACGGCATCTGCAAATGTACCCAGGATGTTCCAACGGAGTTCCGAGACAAGTGACGGGTGTGTGTCTTTGACCAGGCATGTGATAAATCCTGAAATCTGTTGTGTTTCCGAGAGTCCTGGGATTTTCTGACATTCCAGCATGTACCTTGTGATGAAGCTTTCAATCTTCTCTCCCCGATACATTGGGATTTCGTGAGCATACAAGTGCGTATACGTGTGTCGGCGAAGGTTCTGATATTGCATGAGGAACTTTTCTCGCAAGTCCGCGAAGCAAGTGATACCATTGGGTGGTAACTTTGCGAACCACTCCCTGGCAGCCGACTGTAGTACCATCGTAAAGAGATGACACGCTACCTCTTCAGTCCAGTGCTGAGTTTTCATGGAACCCTCGAAGATTTGCAGGAAATCATCCGGGTCTGTAGTGCCGTTATACACCCCCAAAGTGACCGGTATGACGATATTTGCAGGGAGTGTACAGCCGGCGATCTGTTCGCAGAGCTTTTGGCTAGTTGCCAACATCTCAACTATTTGCTTTGCTTTGTTACCGGTGATTAGGGCGAACAGATTCTCAAGTGCCGTTCCCTGGACGGCGGGTTGTGACAAAGAGTGCTTGTATGCCAGCGGTGCAGCCTGCACGAGAAGCTCAGTCAGCCATGCATTTGAGGCAGCTTTGGTGACACGTTCACTTCCTGCGCCGATGTTTAGCAATGGGCTGGTCTTCAGAACTTCTAGAGATTGAGATTGTTGCTTCTCTGCTAGACTGTTGTCACTCAGCATGGATTTTAGCTTATCGATTACTTGTTTCTCGATGACAGCTGAGATCATTTTAGTGATCATGTCGGTGTCGTTTTGGGACGATCCAATTCCACTTGATCCACCAGTTTTGGGACCAAGCGTGCCGAGTTTGATTCTATCTCCACCGAGCGGCGATCCCTCGTGTGTATCCTCATCATCATCCGAGACATTCATCTCATCTCCCGATGCGTCACCGGATTGAATGTGAGCGATTGACTACTTTTGAGGTTGAGGTGGTTCCACCGGTGGTGAGCTTCCCTTGTTCATGATGGAATTCAACATTATAACATGTTCTTGATGTAAACATAATCACAAACCAATTTTGAAAGTAAATGAAAGCGGAAGCATGATTATCAAGAAAACAAGTTTATGTGCATAACCATTTTTAATTGAATTCCATGTAATATCAAGTCTTGAAAATAGGCTTACATATAATTAGCAAGGAAGTAAGAATATATTACCTCCTCAAGTAAATTGAGGGCTGAATATGATGAGCAAAGTGATGAAAAAGAGTGTAAAACCCCAAGCTTTTGATGCACCAACACCACCCTTAAATTAGTTAGGATTAAGACACCCAAACACTAGTAAGACCAAGCTTTAAACCTCTTTTATATGCTGGAAAAATTTGGACAGCAGCAACTCAAGAGATGATGATGAATGTGAGCTCCAAAACTATGAAACCTCAAGGGATAATACCCCAAGCCAACCTCCAACACCTAGTACTTTAGTTAGGATTTAATTAGAACACTTAATCACTTAATTTAGCAAGCAAAATACTCACTATTCTGCCTAAAATAAATCGGCCAGCAGCACTCTTTTCAGCAGAAAATATTTCACACACTTTTTATGAGTATTTTGCTAGTATTTGTCTTAGTGTTGAGTCAAGGAAATCCTTGGTCAAAGAGAAATCCATGCACCTAAGAAAGAGTGTCCTTTAAAGTAACAAAGCATGGGTGTGGTCTTGTGGGAGACCCAAAAACCGTCCACCACCTAGGGTGGTTGTATTTGTTTTATAAACTTTGTAATAAATAAAACTTTGTTATATAATTCCATGCTCTTACTAAGTTACTTGCATTTTATAAACTAGTTTATAAAATATAACTCAATATAATTATTTAAACCTATAAATAATTAAATATAAATTATCCAAATAATTTATCTCAAGTGATAATATTTTAGAAAACCGATTTTCTAAATTTTAAGTGTTGCGTATTTATTTAACGATCCAACCGTTAAGATTAAATACTTGTAAAGTGTCGGTAAGCTTGTTATTGGGTATGACCCGACTTGGATCATAACATATTAGCCACATTAATTAAATATGTCTCTCGGGCATACGAAAAACCTTTAGTTCAAAGGTGGCTGAACATCGTCGTTCGTACCTTTCTTGCTTGCCGTTTTGCTACTTGGTTTCAGTGTGTTGTTCGTTCCTTTAAGTGGCGCTATTTGATCAAACCAATATCGTTATGTGTTAATGGATTTCGGGCTTGAGTGCTTAATTTGGGAAAAAGAGTAGGTTAATTGTTTTAACTCCAATAATTGTGCAAACCTCGATTTGGAATCTGGGTTCCAAGGGCGTAAAACAACCAATTGAATTAACCTTATTCGATCGGAATCGAATAAGTTAATATCTTAGCATGGATTAACTCGGATGGTGATCGGAGCACCGATCAGAATTAAGTTGATGATTGGAGTGACGTTGTCACCATTGATTTTGGCAGAGTAACATTTATGTATACAGTGTTCTCTAAATGAAGGATTTCACTTGTGTATTTTTAGATGTTATGGAGGGAATGATGACGTGGCACATGTCCCTTTCATGGTTGTAACAAACTTGGTCGATCCTGAGGGGTGACGTGGCACATGTCTCTTTCGTGGGGAATAACATATCCTAACGAACTTTCCCAGATTTGCGGGCTGACGTGGCATGCAACTTGCTTGCATGCTCGCTCCGTTATCAGGTGGTCATTCCGGGACAGAGTGCCTGCTCCGGGGTAATGCAGTTTCTTCCGGGACAACGTGCTTGTCCCGGGAGAATGTCTTCATGTCGGTTTGGAACGCCGAAGTGTCGGCGGGTTGATTCCAGTTAAGGCATCACGGTGCTCTCAGTCTAACCGGGTAGGTTTCGCGAGATACTTGTTCTAAGTGTTTCTTCTCGGTCGTGATTATAATGATTGGCTTTACGGTGCCTAGTTGTGATTATCCTGACCGCCTGCATGGTGCCGGTTGTGTGTGTCATCCAAGTTCTTGGTCCTGCCATTTGTCCGTCATGGTAGGATAACCGGGAAGACGTCTGACGGATGTCGAGAAAGGAGTCGGTCGCCCGGGACGCGTAGTACCGGGTAAGATTTTGCCGAGATGCTTGCCTATTTTGAGACGGATCATTATGCGTATCATTAATTATCATGATTAGAATTATCATTTTATTATAATTAATTTCATCATTAGTAAATAAATATTGTTATTATTATTATTAGTAGAATAATTATTATTATTATTATTATTACAAAATAATATAACTTTTACTCATTATTATTATTATCAATATTATTTTATCAAATAAATATGTGATACAAAGATATTTTTACCACACATAATATAATTACATTAATAATACATACCACTATATTTTTATGATATTAAGTGAACTTAATAAATTTTATTACTTGAGATATATAAAAGTATATTTTTATCATATATAAATTCTAATATAAATTTTTATTAATAAATAACTTGTATTATTTACTCTAATAAAATCTGATAAATATATTTAATTAAATAAAATGACTATATTTAAGTTATATAATAAACATGTATAGATTTTGGAAGTCATTTTGAGTCAAGATGACTTTTGTTGACTTTTGCATGTCAGTCTCGAGCATTAGGATTGTGATACGCTAGGACTTGACCTAAATTGTTAGACATATATTGACCAACACATAGATATATATATTTAATATAGGTTCGTGAATCCGAGACCAACCCTGCACTTGTTCAGTGCCATCATTTTCATTATTGTTACGAAATACAATATCGTGAGTTTCATTTGCTCCCTTTTTAAATGCTTTTACAATATATATTTTTGGGACTGAGAATACATGCGCTGTTTTTATAAATGTTTGACGAAATAGACACAAGTACTTGAAACTACATTCTATGGCTGGATTATTAAACCGAATATCACCCTTTTTAGTCTGGTAATCTAAGAATTAGGGAACAGAAACCCTAATTGACACGAATCCTAAAGGTAGATCTATTGGGCCTAACAATCCCCATTCGTGTTATGGATGCTTTAGTACTTCGATTTTATCATGTTCGATGAGAGTCCTGGAATGATGGGGATACTCTAGATGCATTTTGTTAATGTCGGTTACCAGGTGTTCACCATATGAATGATTTTTATCTCTATGCAGTTTACAAAATGCCTGATATGAGATGTATATTTATGAAAAAATGAAATCTTGCGGTCTATTAAAATGATGAAAATGATCGATTACGATAAACTAATGAACTCACCAACCTTTTGGTTGACACTTTTAAGCATGTTTATTCTCAGGTATTTAAGAAATCTTCCGTTGTGCATTTGCTCATTTTAAAGATACTACTTGGAGTCATTCATGGCATATTTCAAAAGACGTTGCATTCGAGTCATTGAGTTCAACAAGATTATTATTAAGTCATTTATAGTTTGGATATATTATGAAATGGTATGCATACATATCAACTTTCGTTGTAATGAAATTATGTCTTTTAAAAATGAATGCAATGTTTATAAAACTTATCATATAGAGGTCAAATACCTCGTAATGGAATCATATGTTATTGTATTTGTCCTTATGGATTAGGACTGGTCGTCTCACAAAGGTACGTAAGGGTTCACAAGTTGCAGCTTACCGAAGTACTAGTGTTGTATCCGGACACTCCACCGAGTTTGGAGTATCATAGTGAAGAAAAATCTCAATTCGTAGAATTGGGGAGTGGATTAAGGAAGATTAGTTAACATCTTCTTGAACCATTATATATCGTTGTGTTTGTTCTCTCTTCCTTTATCTCTTTGATTACATATACATATACATATATTTTATACGTATTGTTTGAGAACAAACATTTCAAGTCACAATATATCAAGTTCAAGTTCAAGAAAACGTAAAGATTTTTTTTAAAATCGACTAAGTAACTATTCACCCCCCTCTAGTTACTTATAATTGGTATCAGAGCAGTTGCTCTAAACGTTTTGCTAAAAATTACTAATTTAAAATTAAGACTAACTTTTGCAATTCTTTGAATTTAAGATCATGGAATAAAAATTTGAGAACGTGAACTATTAGTGAAGGTTGCTCCATGCAAAGGCCTCCACTCCTTGAAAGTGAAGGATTTTGTTATTGGAAGCAACGATTTAAAATGTATGTCCGCTCCAAAGATATAGACTATTGGAATATCATTACTAAAGGTGATTATGTTCCATTTAAGTTTGGTGATGATAGAAAAACTAAAATATTTATACCCGAGGAAGAGTGGACTAATGAACACAAAGTATATGTAGGAAAAAACTATGAAGCTAAAATGACCATTTTTAATGCTTTGCCTAGGAAAGAATATGAGAGTTTTTATGATGGGTAGTGATAAAGAAATTTGGGATAGTATCATGGTTACTCATCATGGAAACCCACAAGTCATAGAAAATAAAGTAGAATTGATTATAACTAAATATGATCAATTTACCATTGAAGATTATGAAAAAATAGATGGTGCTTATACTAGATTTAACAATATTTGTTCAAGTTTGAAAGCTCTAGGTACAATCTATATGGATAAGCAATATGTTCGAACATTCTTGAGAGCTCTACCATCAAGATGAAGACCAAAAGTGACAGCCATTGACGAATCAAAGAATGTGGAAAAGCTAACTCTAGATAAACTCATTGTGAAATGTCCCGTTCTTATTGATTAAAAACGTTCCATATTAATTGATTTCGTTGCGAGGTTTTGACCTCTATATGAGATGTTTTTCAAAGACTGCATTCATTTTTAAAATAAACCATAACCTTTATTTCATAGATAAAGGTTTTAAAAAGCTTTACGTAGATTATCAAATAATGATAATCTAAAATATCCTGTTTACACACGACCATTACATAATGGTTTACAATACAAATATGTTACAACAAAATTAGTTTCTTGAATGCAGTTTTTACACAATATCATACCAGCATGGACTCCAAATCTCGTCCTTATTTAAGTATGCGACAGCGAAAGCTCTTAATAATCACCTGAGAATAAACATGCTTAAAACGTCAACAAAAATGTTGGTGAGTTATAGGTTTAACCTATATATATCAAATCATAATAATAGACCACAAGATTTCATATTTCAATACACATCCCATACATAGAGATAAAAATCATTCATATGGTGAACACCTGGTAACCGACATTAACAAGATGCATATATAAGAATATCCCCATCATTCCGGGACACCCTTCGGATATGATATAAATTTCGAAGTACTAAAGCATCCGGTACTTTGGATGGGGTTTGTTAGGCCCAATAGATCTATCTTTAGGATTCACGTCAATTAGGGTGTCTGTTCCCTAATTCTTAGATTACCAGACTTAATAAAAAGGGGCATATTCGATTTCGATAATTCAACCATAGAATGTAGTTTCACGTACTTGTGTCTATTTTGTAAATCATTTATAAAACCTACATGTATTCTCATCCCAAAAATATTAGATTTTAAAAGTGGGACTATAACTCACTTTCACAGATTTTTACTTCGTCGGGAAGTAAGACTTGGCCACTGGTTGATTCACGAACCTATAACAATATATACATATATATATCAAAGTATGTTCAAAATATATTTACAACACTTTTAATATATTTTGATGTTTTAAGTTTATTAAGTCAGCTGTCCTCGTTAGTAACCTACAACTAGTTGTCCACAATTAGATGTACAGAAATAAATCGATAAATATTATTTTGAATCAATCCACGACCCAGTGTATACGTATCTCAGTATTGATCACAACTCAAACTATATATATTTTGGAATCAACCTCAACCCTGTATAGCTAACTCCAACATTCACATATAGAGTGTCTATGGTTGTTCCGAAATATATATAGATGTGTCGACATGATAGGTCGAAATATTGTATACGTGTCTATGGTATCTCAAGATTACATAATATACAATACAAGTTGATTAAGTTATGGTTGGAATAGATTTGTTACCAATTTTCACGTAGCTAAAATGAGAAAAATTATCCAATCTTCTTTTACCCATAACTTCTTCATTTTAAATCCGTTTTGAGTGAATCAAATTGCAATGGTTTCATATTGAACTCTATTTTATGAATCTAAATAGAAAAATTATAGGTTTATAGTCAGAAAAATAAGTTACAAGTCATTTTTGTAAAGGTAGTCATTTCAGTCGAAAGAACGACGTCTAGATGACCATTTTAAAAAACATACTTCCACTTTGAGTTTAACTATAATTTTTGGATATAGTTTCATGTTCATAATAAAAATCATTTTCTTAGAATAACAAATTTTAAATCAAAGTTTATCATAGTTTTTAATTAACTAACCCAAAACAGCCCGCGGTGTTACTACGACGGCGTAAATCCAGTTTTACGGTGTTTTTCGTGTTTCCAGGTTTTAAATCATTAAGTTAGCATATCATATAGATATAGAACATGTGTTTAGTTGATTTTAAAAGTCAAGTTAGAAGGATTAACTTTTGTTTGCGAACAAGTTTAGAATTAACTAAACTATGTTCTAGTGATTACAAGTTTAAACCTTCGAATAAGATAGCTTTATATGTATGAATCGAATGATGTTATGAACATCATTACTACCTTAAGTTCCTTGGATAAACCTACTGGAAAAGAGAAAAATGGATCTAGCTTCAACGGATCCTTGGATGGCTCGAAGTTCTTGAAGCAGAATCATGACACGAAAACAAGTTCAAGTAAGATCATCACTTGAAATAAGATTGTTATAGTTATAGAAATTGAACCAAAGTTTGAATATGATTATTACCTTGTATTAGAATGATAACCTACTGTAAGAAACAAAGATTTCATGAGGTTGGATGATCACCTTACAAGATTGGAAGTGAGCTAGCAAACTTGAAAGTATTCTTGATTTTATGTAACTAGAACTTGTAGAATATATGAAGAACACTTAGAACTTGAAGATAGAACTTGAGAGAGATCAATTAGATGAAGAAAATTGAAGAATGAAAGTGTTTGTAGGTGTTTTTGGTCATTGGTGTATGGATTAGATATAAAGGATATGTAATTTTGTTTTCATGTAAATAAGTCATGAATGATTACTCATATTTTTCTAATTTTATGAGATATTTCATGCTAGTTGCCAAATGATGGTTCCCACATGTGTTAGGTGACTCACATGGGCTACTAAGAGCTGATCATTGGAGTGTATATACCAATAGTACATACATCTAAAAGTTGTGTATTGTACGAGTACGAATACGGGTGCATACGAGTAGAATTGTTGATGAAACTGAACGAGGATGTAATTGTAAGCATTTTTGTTAAGTTGAAGTATTTTGATAAGTGTATTTAAGTCTTTCAAAAGTGTATAAATACATATTAAAACACTACATGTATATACATTTTAACTGAGTCGTTAAGTCATCGTTAGTCGTTACATGTAAGTATTGTTTTGAAACCTTTAGGTTAACGATCTTGTTAAATGTTATTAACTCAATGTTTATAATATCAAATGAGATTTTAAATTATTATATTATCATGATATTATCATGTATGAATATCTCTTAATATGATATATATACATTAAATGTCTTTACAACGATAATCGTTACATATATGTCTCGTTTAAAAATCATTAAGTTAGTAGTCTTGTTTTTACATATGTAGTTCATTGTTAATATACTTAATGATATGTTTACTTATCATAGTATCATGTTAACTATATATATATCCATATATATGTCATCATATAGTTTTTACAAGTTTTAACGTTCGTGAATCACCGGTCAACTTGGGTGGTCAATTGTCTATATGAAACATATTTCAATTAATCAAGTCTTAACAAGTTTGATTGCTTAACATGTTGGAAACATTTAATCATGTAAATATCAATCTCAATTAATATATATAAACATGGAAAAGTTTGGGTCACTACAGTACCTACCCGTTAAATAAATTTCGTCCCGAAATTTTAAGCTGTTGAAGGTTTTGACGAATCTTCTGGAAATAGATGCGGGTATTTCTTCTTCATCTGATCTTCACGCTCCCAGGTGAACTCGGGTCCTCTACGAGAATTCCATCAAACCTTAACAATTGGTATCTTGTTTTGCTTAAGTCTTTTAACCTCACGATCCATTATTTCGACGGGTTCTTCGATGAATTGAAGTTTTTCGTTGATTTGGATTTCATCTAACGGAATAGTGAGATCTTCTTTAGCAAAACATTTCTTCAAATTCGAGACGTGTAAAGTGTTATGTACAGCCGCGAGTTGTTGAGGTAACTCAAGTCGGTAAGCTACTGGTCCGACACGATCAATAATCTTGAATGGTCCAATATACCTTGGATTTAATTTCCCTCGTTTACCAAATCGAACAACGCCTTTCCAAGGTGCAACTTTAAGCATGACCATCTCTTCAGTTTCAAATTCTATATCTTTTCTTTTAATGTCAGCATAGCTCTTTTGTCAACTTTTGTTGAATTTGGATGATCTTCTCGGTAGTTTCTTGTATAATCTCCGGACCCGTAATCTGTCTATCCCCCACTTCACTCCAACAAATCGGAGACCTGCACTTTCTACCATAAAAGTGCTTCAAACAGCGCCATCTCAATGCTTGAATGGTAGCTGTTGTTGTAGGAAAATTCTGCTAACGGTAGATGTCGATCCCAACTGTTTCCGAAATCAATAACACATGCTCGTAGCATGTCGTCAAGCATTTGTATCATCCTTTCACTCTGATCATCAGTTTGTGGATGATAGGTAGTACTCATGTCTAGACGAGTTCCTAATGCTTGCTGTAATGTCTGCCAGAATCTTGAAATAAATCTGCCATCCCTATCAGAGATAATAGAGATTGGTATTCCATGTCTGGAGACGACTTCCTTCAAATACAGTCGTGCTAACTTCTCCATCTTGTCATCTTCTCTTATTGGCAGGAAGTGTACTGATTTGGTGAGACGATCAACTATTACCCAAATAGTATCAAAACCACTTGCAGTCCTTGGCAATTTAGTGATGAAATCCATGGTAATGTTTTCCCATTTCCATTCCGGGATTTCGGGTTATTGAAGTAGACCTGATGGTTTCTGATGCTCAGCTTTGACCTTAGAACACGTCAAACATTCTCCTATATATTTAGCAACATCGGCTTTCATACCCGGCCACCAAAAATGTTTCTTGAGATCCATGTACATCTTCCCCGTTCCAGGATGTATTGAGTATCTGGTTTTATGAGCTTCTCTAAGTACCATTTCTCTCATATCTCTAAATTTTGGTACCCAAATCCTTTCAGCCCTATACCGGGTTCCGTCTTCCCGAATATTAAGATGCTTCTCTGATCCTTTGGGTATTTCATCCTTTAAATTTCCCTTTTTTAAAACTCCTTGTTGCGCCTCCTTTATTTGAGTAGTAAGGTTATTGAATCATTATATTCATAGATTTTACTCGAATGGATTCTCTGTCCTTCCTGCTCAAGGCATCGGCTACCACATTTGCCTTGCCCGGGTGGTAACGAATCTCAAAGTCGTAATCATTCAATAATTCAATCCACCTACGCTGCCTCATATTCAGTTGTTTCTGATTAAATATGTGTTGAAGACTTTTGTGGTCGGTATATATAATACTTTTGACCCCATATAAGTAGTGCCTCCAAGTCTTTAATGCAAAAACAACTGCGCCTAATTCCAAATCATGCGTCGTATAATTTTGTTCATGAATCTTCAATTGTCTAGACGCATAAGCAATCACCTTCGTTTGTTGCATTAATACACAAACGAGACCTTGCTTTGATGCGTCACAATAAATCACAAAATCATCATTCCCTTCAGGCAATGACAATAAAGGTGCCGTAGTTAGCTTTTTCTTCAATAACTGAAATGCTTTCTCTTGTTCATCATTCCATTCAAATTTCTTCCCTTTATGCGTTAATGCAGTCAAGGGTTTTGCTATTCTGGAAAAGTCTTGGATGAACCTTCTGTAGTAACCAGCTAGTCCTAAAAACTGGCGTATGTGTTTCGGAGTTTTCGGGGGTTCCCACTTTTCAACAGTTTCTATCTTTGCCGGATCCACCTTAATACCTTCTTTGTTCACTATGTGACCGAGGAATTGAACTTCTTCCAACCAAAATGCACACTTTGAAAACTTAGCGTACAATTCTTCCTTCCTCAATACTTCTTACACCTTTCTCAAATGTTCACCGTGTTCTTGATCATTCTTTGAGTAAATAAGTATGTCATCAATGAAAACAATGACAAACTTGTCAAGGTATGGTCCACACACTCGGTTCATAAGGTCCATGAACACAGCTGGTGCATTAGTTAAACCAAACGGCATGACCATAAACTCGTAATGACCGTAACGTGTTCTGAAAGCAGTCTTTGGAATATCATCTTCTTTCACCCGCATTTGATGATACCCGGAACGTAAGTCAATCTTTGAATAAACAGACGAGCCTTGTAGTTGATCAAATAAGTAGTCGATTCTCGGTAGTGGGTAGCGGTTCTTGATGGTAAGTTTGTTCAACTCTCGGTAGTCGATACACAACCTGAATGTACCATCTTTCTTCTTGACAAACAAAACAGGAGCTCCCCACGGTGATGTGCTTGGTCGAATGAAACCACGCTCTAAAAGTTCTTGTAATTGGCTTTGCAGTTCTTTCATCTCGCTGGGTGCGAGTCTGTAAGGAGCACAAGCTATTGGTGCAGCTCCTGGTACAAGATCTATTTGAAATTCAACGGATCGATGTGGGGGTAATCCCGGTAATTCTTTCGGAAATACATCGGGAAATTCTTTTGCAATGGGAACATCATTGATGCTCTTTTCTTTAGTTTGTACTTTCTCGACGTGTGCTAGAACAGCATAGCAACCTTTTCTTATTAGTTTTTGTGCCTTTAAATTACTAATAAGATGTAGCTTCGTGTTGCCCTTTTCTCCGTACACCATTAAGGGTTTTCCTTTTTCTCGTATAATGCGAATTGCATTTTTGTAACAAACGATCTCTGCTTTCACTTCTTTCGACCAGTCCATACCGATTATCACATCAAAACTCCCTAACTCTACTGGTATCAAATCAATCTTAAATGTTTCGCTAACCAGTTTGATTTCTCGATTCCGACATATATTATCTGCTGAAATTAATTTACCATTTGCTAATTCGAGTAAAAATTTACTATCCAAAGGCGTCAATGGACAACTTAATTTAGCACAAAAATCTCTACTCATATAGCTTCTATCCGCACCCGAATCAAATAAAACGTAAGCAGATTTATTGTCAATAAGAAACGTACCCGTAACAAGCTCCGGGTCTTCTTGTGCCTCTGCCGCATTAATATTGAAAACTCTTCCGCGGCCTTGTCCATTCGTGTTCTCCTGGTTCGGGAAATTTCTAATAATGTGGCCCGGTTTTCCACATTTATAACAAACTACATTGGCATAACTTGCTCCGACACTACTTGCTCCGCCATTACTCGTTCCGACACCATTTGTTCCTTTCGTTCTATTAACCCCTGGTCCGTAGACCTCACACTTCGCCGCGCTATAACCATTTCTTTTACACTTGTTGCAAAATTTGGTGCAGAACCCCAAGTGATACTTTTCACACCTTTGGCATAGCTGCTTCTGATTGTTGTTGTTGTTGCGGTTATTATTGTTGTTGAGATGATTGTTGTAGTTGCTGTTGTTGTTGTTGTTGTTGGGCCGTTTGTTGTAGTTGCGATTGATGTTGCGATTGTTGGGATAATTGTTGCGATTATTGTTGTAATTGCTGTTGTTGTTGTATTGGTGATTCTTATCACCGTTTTCCTCCCACTTTCTTTTGACTTGCTTCACATTGGCCTCTTCAGCAGTCTGTTCTTTAATTCTTTCTTCAATCTGGTTCACTAGTTTGTGAGCCATTCTACATGCATGTTGTATGGAGGCGGGCTCGTGTGAACTTATATCTTCTTGGATTCTTTCCGGTAATCCTTTCACAAACGCGTCGATCTTCTCTTCCTCATCTTCGAATGATCCCGGACACAATAGGCACAATTCTGTGAATCGTCTTTCGTACGTGGTAATATCAAATCCTTGGGTTCGTAACCCTCTAAGTTCTGTCTTGAGCTTATTGACCTCGGTTCTGGGACGGTACTTCTCGTTCATCAAGTGCTTGAATGCTGACCACGGTAGTGCGTATGCATCGTCTTGTCCCACTTGCTCTAGATAGGTATTCCACCATGTTAACGCAGAACATGTGAAGGTATGCGTAGCGTACTTCACTTTATCCTCTTCAGTACACTTACTTATGGAAAACACCGATTCGACCTTCTCGGTCCACCGTTTCAATCCGATCGGTCCTTCGGTTCCATCAAATTCCAAAGGTTTGCAGGCAGTGAATTCTTTGTAGGTGCATCCTACACGATTTCCTGTACTTCTAGATCCAAGGTTATTGTTGGTATGTAGCGCAGCCTGTACTGCGGCTATGATTGAAGCAAGAAAGGCATGAAATTCCTCTTCGCTCATATTCAAGGTGTGTCGAGTAGTCGGTGCCATTTTCTTCAAAATAGTCAAATGAAACGAGTTAATCATATAGAATATCAAGAGTAGTCAATAGTATTTCGTAGCGTAATATGAACTTATTTATAAAAGCTCTTTCTTTATATTAGCAATTTATACTCTTTAATTCGGGTAGTACCTACCCGTTAAGTTCATACTTAGTAGCTAACATACTATTTCAACTACTACAATTCTATATGAAAAACTGATTATAATAATATTTCGCGTTCAAACTTTTACACAATATTTTACAAACTTACAATACCGCTTATTTTACATATAGCATGAAATATAGCACACAATAAATTTGATACAAGATGGTTGTGAAGATAATTCTAGCTAGTACACAAGTCGTTCAGCAAAGGCAATAAAGACACGTAATTCATACGTCCAGAAACAAGTCATGCATTCTGGTTTTACTAGGATTACTTCCCATCCTTGGTCATGTGGAACATAACCGTTATGGCCGTTGATAAGACAGCGTGTTGTAACGTCGTCAAAGGGACGAGGGTTACGTAATTTCCAACAGTCCCGTAACAATCTAAAAACCTCATTTCTTACCCCAATTACCGACTCCGTCACTTGTGGAAACGTTTTGTTTAATAGTTGTAGCCCTATGTTCTTGTTCTCACTTTGGTGAGAAGCGAACATTACTAATCTGTAAGCATAACATGCTTCTTTATGTTGCATGTTAGCCGCTTTTTCTAAATCACGAAGTCCAATATTCGGATATATTGAGTCAAAATAATTTCTTAACCCATTGCGTAAAATAGCATTTGGGTTCCCCGCAATATATGCGTCAAAGTAAACACATCGTAACTTATGGATTTCCCAATGTGATATCCCCCATCTTTCAAACGAAAGCCTTTTATAAACCAAGGCATTCTTGGAACGTTCTTCGAATGTCTTACAAACTGATCTCGCCTTAAATAGTTGTGCCGAAGAATTCTGACCGACTCTAGACAAGATTTCATCAATCATGTCTCCGGGTAGGTCTCTTAAAATATTGGGTTGTCTATCCATTTTGTGTTTTTATACTGTAAAATAGACAAGAGTTAGATTCATAAAAAAAATACTTATTAATACAAGCAATTTTTACATATATCATAAAGCATAAGCACACTATATTACATATATTACACCACACGAATACAACTATCTTATTCCGACTCGCTTGTTTCTTCTTCTTCGGTTTTAGTTCGTTTTGCCAAGTTTCTAGGGATATATGATGTTCCCCTAATACGAGCAGTCGTTTTCCACATTGGTTTAGAAAAACCTGGTGGTTTAGAGGTTCCCGGGTCATTGTTACAACTTAAGGACTTCGGGGGTTGACGATAGATATAAAGTTCATCGGGGTTGGAATTAGATTTCTCTATTTTTATGCCCTTTCCCTTATTATTTTCTTTTGCCTTTTTAAATTCAGTTGGGGTAATTTCTATAACATCATCGGAATTCTTGTCGGAATCCGATTCATCGGAGAATTGGTAATCCTCCCAATATTTTGCTTCCTTGGCGGAAACACCATTGACCATAATTAACCTTGGTCGGTTGGTTGAGGATTTTCTTTTACTTAACCATTTTATTATTTCCCCCACCGGTTCTATTTCTTCATCCGGTTCCGATTCTTCTTCCGGTTCCGATTCTTCTTCCGGTTCCGACTCTTCTTCTGGTTCCTCTTCGGGAACTTGTGAATCAGTCCACGAATCATTCCAATTTACATTTGACTCTTCATTATTATTAGGTGAGTCAATGGGACTTGTTCTAGAGGTAGACATCTATCACATAATATCAAACGCGTTAAGAGATTAATATATCACATAATATTCACATGTTAAAAATATATAGTTTCCAACAAAATTTGTTAAGCAATCATTTTTCAAGTAAACACGGTCGAAGTCCAGACTCACTAATGCATCCTAACAAACTCGATAAGACACAATAATGCAAAATTCTGGTTCTCTAAGACCAACGCTCGGATACCAACTGAAATGTCCCGTTCTTATTGATTAAAAACGTTCCATATTAATTGATTTCGTTGCGAGGTTTTGACCTCTATATGAGACATTTTTCAAAGACTGCATTCATTTTTAAAACAAACCATAACCTTTATTTCATAGATAAAGGTTTTAAAAAGCTTTACGTAGATTATCAAATAATGATAATCTAAAATATCCTGTTTACACACGACCATTACATAATGGTTTACAATACAAATATGTTACAACAAAATAATTTTCTTGAATGCAGTTTTTACACAATATCATACAAGCATGGACTCCAAATCTCGTCCTTATTTAAGTATGCGACAGCGGAAGCTCTTAATAATCACCTAAGAATAAACATGCTTAAAACGTCAACAAAAATGTTGGTGAGTTATAGGTTTAACCTATATATATCAAATCATAATAATAGACCACAAGATTTCATATTTCAATACACATCCCATACATAGAGATAAAAATCATTCATATGGTGAACACCTGGTAACCGACATTAACAAGATGCATATATAAGAATATCCCCATCATTCCGGGACACCCTTCGGATATGATATAAATTTCGAAGTACTAAAGCATCCGGTACTTTGGATGGGGTTTGTTAGGCCCAATAGATCTATCTTTAGGATTCGCGTCAATTAGGGTGTCTGTTCCCTAATTCTTAGATTACCAGACTTAATAAAAAGGGGCATATTCGATTTCGATAATTCAACCATAGAATGTAGTTTCACGTAGTTGTGTCTATTTTGTAAATCATTTATAAAACCTGCATGTATTCTCATCCCAAAAATATTAGATTTTAAAAGTGGGACTATAACTCATTTTCACAGATTTTTACTTCGTCGGGAAGTAAGACTTGGCCACTGGTTGATTCACGAACCTATAACAATATATACATATATATCAAAGTATGTTCAAAATATATGTACAACACTTTTAATATATTTTGATGTTTTAAGTTTATTAAGTCAGCTGTCCTCGTTAGTAACCTACAACTAGTTGTCCACAGTTAGATGTACATAAATAAATCGATAAATATTATCTTGAATCAATCCATGACCCAGTGTATACGTATCTCAGTATTGATCACAACTCAAACTATATATATTTTGGAATCAACCTCATCCCTGTATAGCTAACTCCAACATTCACATATAGAGTGTATATGGTTGTTCTGAAATATATATAGATGTGTCGACATGATAGGTCAAAACATTGTATACGTGTCTATGGTATCTCAAGATTACATAATATACAATACAAGTTGATTAAGTTATGGTTGGAATAGATTTGTTACCAATTTTCACGTAGCTAAAATGAGAAAAATTATCCAATATTGTTTTACCCATAACTTCTTCATTTTAAATCCGTTTTGAGTGAATCAAATTGCAATGGTTTCATATTGAACTCTATTTTATGAATCTAAACAGAAAAATTATAGGTTTATAGTCGGAAAAATAAGTTACAAGTCGTTTTTGTAAAGGTAGTCATTTCAGTCGAAAGAACGACGTCTAGATGACCATTTTAGAAAACATACTTCCACTTTGAGTTTAACCATAATTTTTGGATATAGTTTCATGTTCATAATAAAAATCATTTTCTCAGAATAACAACTTTTAAATCAAAGTTTATCATAGTTTTTAATTAACTAACCCAAAACAGCCCGCGGTGTTACTACGACGGCGTAAATCTGGTTTTACGGTGTTTTTCGTGTTTCCAGGTGTTAAATCATTAAGTTAGCATATCATATAGATATAGAACATGTGTTTAGTTGATTTTAAAAGTCAAGTTAGAAGGATTAACTTTTGTTTGCGAACAAGTTTAGAATTAACTAAACTATGTTCTAGTGATTACAAGTTTAAACCTTCGAATAAGATAGCTTTATATGTATGAATCGAATGATGTTATGAACATCATTACTACCTTAAGTTCCTTGGATAAACCTACTGGAAAAGAGAAAAATGGATCTAGCTTCAACGGATCCTTGGATGGCTCGAAGTTCTTGAAGCAGAATCATGATACGAAAACAAGTTCAAGTAAGATCATCACTTGAAATAAGATTGTTATAGTTATAGAAATTGAACCAAAGTTTGAATATGATTATTACCTTGTATTAGAATGATAACCTACTGTAAGAAACAAAGATTTCATGAGGTTGGATGATCACTGATAATGCCAAAAATGAACACATATTTTATAGCATTATTCCTCAGGAAAGACAAGATTTTAGTTGATATTGTTCGATTTACAAGCACTATTCGTTTAAATATTAAAAAGTGAAGATAAAAGGCAGATTCGAAAAATTGAAGACGGAAAGGTCCAAAAAGCTAAAAAGTACAAGATTCAATCAAAAAGGTTCAAATTATTGATGAGGAACGTCTCAAAATAAAAGACGCAAAGTACACGATATAAAATAGTACGCGAGGACGTCCGAAAATCCGGAACCGGGACCTGAGCCAAGAAGAAACGCCCGACGCAACGGACCAAAAATATCTAGTCTACTATGCACAAGAATATAATATAATATATATATAATTATATATAATTATATTTTATATATTATTATATTACGTCGGCAAGAAGAAAACAAAGCAATTTGGCTGGATCCAGGGTGGCCATGCGACTCGCATGGCCAGAGGCACAAAATCCATGCGAGTCGCATGGAGTGAAAATGCTGGTCAGGTCCTATATAAAGCCAGTTTTCTGCCGAGTTTTAAACACAAAAAAAAATATCTATCTATCTCTCTCTCTCATTTGTAATAAATAAATAAATATAATTATAATTATAATTTTAATTAATAATAATAATAAGGTTATGTTAAGGAATGTTGTAAGGGTGTAAGTCGAAATTCTGTCCGTGTAACGCTACGCTATTTTTAATCATTGTAAGTTATGTTCAACCTTTTTACATTAATGTCTCGTAGCTAAGTTATTATTATGCTTATTTAAAACGAAGTAATCATGATATTGGGCTAATTACTAAAATTGGGTAATTGGGCTTTGTACCATAATTGGGGTTTCGACAAAAGAACGACACTTGTGGAAATTAGACTATGGGCTATTAATGGGCTTTATATTTGTTTAACTAAATGAAAGTTTGTTAATGTTAATATAAAGATTTACAATTGGGCGTCCCTATAAATTACCATATACACTCGATCGGACACGATGGGCGGGGTATTTATATGTACGAATAATCGTTCATTTAACCGGACACGGGAATGGATTAATAGCCACTAGAATAATTAAAACAGGGGTGAAATTACATTCAAGGGTAATTGGTGTAATTATTAACAAAGTAGTAAAACCTTGGTTTACACGCAGTCGATAACCTGGTGTATTCATTAAACAAAGTATTAAAACCTTGTTACAATTCGAATCCCCAATTAGTTGGAATATTTAACTTCGGGTATAAGAATAATTTGATGAGGACACTCGCACTTTATATTTATGACTGATGGACTGTTATGGACAAAAACCAGACGGACATATTAAATAATCCAGGACAAAGGACAATTAACCCATGGGCATAAAACTAAAATCAACACGTCAAACATCATGATTACGGAAGTTTAAATAAGCATAATTCTTTTATTTCATATTTAATTTCCTTTATTTTATATTTAATTGCACTTCTAATTATCGCACTTTTATTTATTGTTATTTAATCGCACTTTTAATTATCGTACTTTTTAATTATCGCAAGTTTATTTTATCGCACTTTTATTATTCGAAATTTCATTATCGTTATTTACTTTACGCTTTAATTTAAGTCTTGTATTTATTTTATATTTTACATTAGGTTTTAACTGCGACTAAAGTCTTAAAATCGACAAACCGGTCATTAAACGGTAAAAACCCCCCTTTTATAATAATAATATTACTTATATATATATTTGTATTTTTATAAAAGTAAACTAATATAGCGTTGAGCTTTGTTTAAAGATTTCCCTGTGGAACGAACCGGACTTACTAAAAACTACACTACTGTACGATTAGGTACACTGCCTATAAGTGTTGTAGCAAGGTTTAAGTATATCCATTCTATAAATAAATAAATATCTTGTGTAAAATTGTATCGTATTTAATAGTGTTTTCTGCTAAAATTAATAACTATTTTATATACACCTCGCATAACATCAAGTATTTTTGGCGCCGCTGCCGGGGAAACGCCGAAGCAAAACGCCATATATTTTTTTTTAGTTATAATTAGTTTTTGTAAAATTTATATT
The DNA here is from genome assembly GCF_046630445.1 of Rutidosis leptorrhynchoides. Lineage (NCBI taxonomy): Eukaryota > Viridiplantae > Streptophyta > Magnoliopsida > Asterales > Asteraceae > Rutidosis > Rutidosis leptorrhynchoides. The sequence goes on along the minus strand of NC_092342.1, from coordinate 169,396,600 downwards.
TTTGTTTAAAAATTAAAAATATAATAAAAAAAAAATCTTTTAAAATCGAAAAAAAAAATATATTTTAAAGTGTATTTTAAGTTTTTCTTTATTATTTACAAAATATTAAAGTATTTGTATTTTATTTTAGTATTTTATTAAGTTTTTATTTAAATTATATATTTATATCTTATATTATATATAAAACAGAAATTAAAAATAAATATTAAATAATTACGTGACCTGTCATTTGAACCAGTCCAATTGAACCAGTTCAGAATGGCCATGCGACTCGCATGACCCACCCCCTTATTCCATGCGACTCGCATGAGGGGTCTGACAAGACCACAAACGAACCCTAATTCCGTATTAATTACGGATATTATTTAATTATTATTATTTAAACCCTAAAACTATTATTATTATTATAATTAAGTTTTTAATTTATTTAGTTATTTTTACTTTTGTTTAGTTTTATTATTTATTTACTTAATACTATAATATAAAAAAATATAAAAATAATATTTTTATAAAATCTAATATTTTTATAACTTTTTATAACTTTTATATTTTTGTATCTTTTAATTGTTTTAGCGTAATTTTTATATTTTTATTATTCGTACTTAGTTTTTAGACATAGTATTTACCGTAGTAATCCTAGATTTTTAGGCTTTGCCGTAGAATTCCTTAAGTGCTTTTTCTTTAAACTATGATTTAGGTGCTTTAGAATTTTGCGACGCCTTTTTAAGTTTTAGTTTCTTTTTAAGTTATTTCCATTTGGGATTTAGTTTTTCCTGTAAGCTTTAATATTTTTAGACACCTTTTACTATGTATCAATTATCATTCCAATTAGTAATTTCAATTTGCGATTATAATTTTAAGTTAGTTGAAGTAATAAGGTTAGGTTAGTCAAGTATTTTTAAGTTTTTATAAGTTTCTTTTATTTTTCCGTCACCTTTTATTTTTTCAACCATTTTTCTTTTTCTACCTTTTTCGACGAACTCTTTTTCTTTCTTATTTCTCGCTATTCTAGTTTTAGGACATAGATTTTTATTCTACTTCTTATCTAAATTTCTTAAAATTACGAAAATTTATTTTGAGTGGTTAAATTGATAGACATCAAAATTTTCTGGTTCGTAGTAATAGTTGGATTTGTACGTGGACCGGGTTATTGGAGCCAAACAGTCCTCAATTATATTGAGACCAAACGAATCCTGCCCCTCTGCTGCATCTTTTGGCTATTCGAAACGTGGGCAAAATCAGAAAAGTCTATTGATTGGATAACTTATTATAATTTTTCTTTCCTTTTAAAACTAATAGGATATTCAGTGAATGCACCGAGCAAGACGTTCACCACATTTTGTACGTTCACCACCTGTAACTAGATCAAGACATTTAGCAAATATAACCGCCGTTGATTTTTCTTTAGAATCGTCATCCAGTCGACCAAGTACTTCAGTTCAAATTTCCGATAATCCATTTTTTGAACCCAACATCACAATTGAGAATCCAGAGAATATTCAGGAACGGTTCGTAGATCCTGAACCATTAAACTTTCCTCCGGAGCCACCAATCATTCAAACAGAGATTGTTGAGGAACGAACCATTAAATCAGAATCATCTAGTGATACCGATTCAACAAATTCAATTATGGAGAATCTGGAACCTCTAAGTATGGAAGACCGAATGAGAGCTAAACGCACTGGCCAAGGTCACGCAATTACTCATCCTGACATTAATGCGCCAGATTATGAAATCAAAGGACAAATTCTACATATGGTGACTAATCAATGCCAATTTAGTGGTGCGCCGAAGGAAGATCCAAATGAACATCTACGTACCTTTAATAGGATCTGCACACTATTTAAAATACGAGAAGTAGAGGATGAACAGATATATCTCATGTTATTTCCCTGGACTTTAAAGGGAGAAGCCAAAGATTGGTTGGAATCATTACCTGAAGGGGCGATCGATACATGGGACGTTTTAATTGACAAATTTCTTAAACAATTCTTTCCTGCATCTAAAGCCGTAAGACTTCAAGCAGAAATTGTTACGTTCACACAGAAACCAAATGAAACTCTATATGAGGCGTAGACTAGATATGGAAAGTTGTTAAGAGGATGTCCGCAACATGGTTTAGACACCTGTCAAATAGTACAAATATTCTACCAAGGATGCGACATCACTATAAGGAAAGACATAGATATAGCAGCTGGTGGTTCTATTATGAAGAAAACCGAAACTGATGCTTACAAAATTATTGATAATACTGCTTCCCACTCACATGAGTGGCACCAAGAAAAAGATATCATTAGATCATCTAAAGCAGCTAGAGCCGATTCTAGCCATGACTTAGATTCCATTTCCGCAAAGATAAATGCTGTGGAAAGACGAATGGAAAAGATGACTAAGGATATTCACTCAATACGAATTAGTTGTGAGCAGTGTGGAGGACCACATTTGACAAAAGATTGTCTCAGTATTGAATTAACAATGGAACAAAGAGAGAATATTTCATACATAAACCAAAGGCCTGGAAATAATTATCAGAATAATTATCAACCGCCAAGACCAATTTACAATCAAAACCAGAATTATAACCGAAATATTCCATACAACAACCAACAAGGTCCTAGCAATCAACAAGTATCCAATAATACTTACAATCAGCAAAGACCTAATTTTCAAAACAAACCACCACAACAAACCGATGATAAAAAGCCAAATTTAGAAGATATGATGACAAAGCTAGTTGAAACTCAAACGCAGTTTTTCACATCTCAGAAACAAACCAATGAACAAAATGCTCAAGCATTTAGAAATCAACAAGCTTCTATTCAAAATCTGGAACAAGAAGTAAGTAACCTAGCAAGGTTAATAGGTGAAAGAAAACCGGGAAGTCTACCTAGTGATACAAGTGCTAACCCCCGGAATGAAACAGCTAAAGCTATTACCACAAGAAGTGGCACAACACTTAAACCACCTGAAATACCTGTAACTTCTGATGAAACTATTCATACTCCACAAGAACCACAACCTGATCAAGATAAGGAAAAAGAACCGGTAGTTGAAAAAGTTAATGAAGATAACACAGTTAAGGATAAACCTTATGTTAAACCATACCAACCACCACTTCCTTACCCGAGTAAAATGAAGAAAGAGAAACTTGAAGCCGAGCAATCCAAATTTTTGGATATGTTTAAACAAATAAATATAAATCTTCCTTTCATTGATGTAATTTCAGGAATGCCAAGGTATGCTAAATTCTTGAAAGATCTAATCACAAATAGAAAGAAAATGGAAGAACTCTCGGCTGTTACTATGAATGCTAATTGTTCAGCAGTGCTGTTGAATAAGATACCAGAAAAACTATCTGATCCAGGAAGTTTCACAATTCCATGTTTTCTGGGTAGTCTTAGTTCAATAGAAGCATTGGCAGACTTAGGTGCTAGTATAAATCTAATGCCGTATTCACTATACGCTAAACTAGACCTTGGAGAATTGAAACCAACAAGAATAAGCATACAACTAGCCGATAGATCAATAAAATATCCTAGAGGGATAATGGAGAACATGCTAGTTAAAGTTGGTACTTTAGTATTTCCAGTAGATTTTGTTGTTTTGGACATGGAAGAAGATTCTCAAGTTCCTCTCATATTAGGAAGACCATTCTTAAACACGGCTAAAGCAATGATAGACGTGTTTGGTAAGAAACTGACCCTAAGTATAGAGGATGAGAGTGTTACCTTTTCAGTTGATAGAGCAATGCAACAACCACAATCTGCAGATGATACATGTTATTATATTCAAACTATAGATGCACATGCAGAATTATTAGAAGAATTTCCAGAATTACAAGGAACAGGAGAATGTTCTTTAGGAGAAGGTAATGAACCAATTGATGAAGCTGAAATGTTAGCTACACTTATAGCTAATGGATATGAACCAACAACAGAAGAAATTCAAATGCTAAAAGAAGAAGACAGATATCGATACAAATCATCGATAGAAGAACCGCCGATATTAGAGTTAAAGCCACTTCCAACCCATTTGGAATACGCTTATTTACATGGTGAATCTGAATTACCTGTAATAATATCGTCTTCTCTTACTGAAAATGAGAAATCACAACTCATTTCTGTGTTGAAAGCTCATAAACCAGCCATTGCATGGAAGATTCATGATATTAAAGGAATAAGTCCTTCGTATTGCACACATAAAATCCTTATGGAAGAAGGTCATAAAACGTATGTGCAACGCCAACGAAGACTAAATCCTAATATGCAAGATGTAGTTAAGAAAGAGATTATTAAACTGCTAGATGCAGGTTTAATATATCCAATCTCTGATAGTCCATGGGTAAGCCCAGTTCAATGCGTACCTAAGAAGGGTGGCATGACTGTCATTACAAATGAGAAAAATGAGCTTATTCCTACTAGGACTGTAACAGGATGGCGTGTATGTATTGATTATAGAAAATTAAATGATGCCACCAGAAAAGATCACTTTCCCTTACCTTTCATAGATCAAATGTTGGAAAGATTAGCCGGAAATAGTTACTATTGTTTTCTAGATGGATTTTCCGGATATTTTCAAATTCCAATAGCACCCGAAGATCAAGAGAAAACCACATTCACGTGCCCTTATGGTACTTTTGCTTAAAAACGCATGCCATTTGGACTTTGTAACGCCCCTGCAACCTTTCAAAGGTGCATGATGGCGATTTTTCACGACATGATAGAAGAATGCATGGAAGTTTTCATGGATGACTTTTCAGTCTTCGGTGATACATTTAAATCATGTCTAGTTAATCTGGAACGAATGCTAATTAGATGCGAAAAATCAAATCTAGTACTTAATTGGGAGAAATGCCATTTCATGGTTAAAGAAGACATCGTTCTTGGACATAAAATTTCAAAAGAAGGAATTGAAGTGGATAGAGCTAAAGTAGATGTAATTGCTAAACTTCCACATCCCACCAATGTTAGAGGAGTTAGGAGTTTTCTAGGGCATGCCGGTTTTTACCGACGTTTCATAAAAGATTTTTCTAAAATTGCCACTCCTATGAATAAACTCCTAGAAAAGGATGCGCCATTCATCTTTTCAGATGAGTGTATCAAATCTTTTAATATTCTTAAAGAGAAACTCACTAATGCACCAATCATGATAACACCAAATTGGAATCTACCATTTGAACTAATGTGCGATGCAAGTGATTTTGCAATGGGAGCCGTTTTAGGACAAAGGATTGAAAAACGATTTCAACCTATATATTATGCTAGTAAGACATTACAAGGAGCACAAACGAACTATACAACTACTGAAAAAGAACTCCTTGCTATTGTCTTTGCTTTTGACAAATTTTGATCATATCTCGTTCTAGCAAAAACGGTGGTCTATACCGACCATTCTGCTCTTAGATACCTATTTTCAAAACAAGATGCTAAACCAAGATTAATCCGTTGGATCTTACTCTTACAAGAGTTTGATATTGAAATCCGAGATAAAAGAGGAGCAGAAAATCTCGCCGCTGATCATCTTTCTCGTCTTGAAAATCCCGAATTAGAAGTTCTAAATGAATCAGCCATACAAGACAACTTTCCTGATGAATATCTATTGAAGATAGATTATAAAGAAATCCCATGGTTTGCAGACTATGCAAACTACTTAGTTTGTGGATTCCTTGAAAAAGGATTATCATACCAAAGACGAAAGAAATTCTTCAGTGATATAAAACACTATTTCTGGGAAGATCCACATTTGTTTAAAAGTTGTCCCGATGGAATAATACGCCGATGTGTATTTGGAGATGAAACTAGTAAAATTTTAAACCATTGTCACACAGGACCAACAGGAGGGCATTATGGGCCTCAACTAACAGCAAGAAAAGTTTATGAAGCTGGATTCTATTGGCCTACAATTTACAAAGACGCACACCTTCTTTGCAAATCCTGTGATGCTTGTCAAAGGGCCGGAAAAATAAGTCAACGTGATGAAATGCCACAAAATGTCATCCAAGTATGTGAAGTATTTGACATTTGGGGTATTGACTTTATGGGTCCATTTCCAAAATCTAATAATAATCTATATATACTCGTAGCCATTGATTATGTATCTAAATGGGCGGAAGCACAAGCTCTCCCAACTAACGATGCACGAGTTGTAGTCAACTTTTTAAAGCGTCTTTTTGCAAGGTTTGGAACACGGAAAGCTTTAATAAGTGATCGGGGTACTCATTTCTGTAATAATCAACTTGAGAAAGTTCTTAAAAGATATGGAGTAACTCATAAAATCTCCACCGCATATCATCCACAAACAAGTGGACAAGTTGAAAATACCAACCGAGCTTTAAAACGTATTCTAGAGAAAACCGTAGGATCAAATCCGAGGGAATGGTCCATTAAATTGGAGGATGCACTCTGGGCTTTTAGAACAGCCTACAAAACTCCAATTGAAACCACACCTTTTAGACTTGTTTATGGAAAAGCATGTCATCTTCCAGTAGAAATTGAACACAAAGCATTTTGGGCTTTGAAGACATGTAATCTTGATTTACATGGAGCTGGACGTCTACGATTAAGTCAACTAAACGAATTAGAAGAATTAAGACATGAAGCATATGAAAATTCATTAATCTATAAAGAAAGAACGAAGAAATGGCATGATAAAAGAATCAGAAGTTCAAAAGAATTTAAAGAAGGAGACAGAGTTCTTCTTTTCAATTCACGATTCAAGCTATTTCCTGGAAAATTGAAATCAAGATGGTCTGGGCCATTCATAGTCAAAAGAGTTTTCCCATACGGAACGATAGAATTAATAAATTCAAATGGGATTGAATTTAAAGTTAATGGTCACAGAGTTAAACATTACATACATGGTCCGATGGAAGTCGACAACGAAGTTAATCACAATTTCGACACCACAGCTAACTAAGTGTGGGGAGAATCAAGTCTTTAAAGGATAATATGTATTTCTGTTAGAGTTAGATTGTCTGTTTTCATGTAGTTCTCGAAAATGGAACCCGAATGGTCTTTCCCTAGCAGACCCTAAAGAACTAGTCTTCTCCCCCCATTCTGAATTTTTATTTTTTTTAGGTTTTTACGAAATGAAGACTGCCTGTGAACTAAACCATGGTCTAATGCTACACGCTTTGATCACTAAACGTAATAATGACATACTACCGAGTGAAATAGTATCAGTAATCAGAGAAAGAATGGACGGAGTTAGAAAAGAATCCAGATGCGAAGATAATAAGTTACAATTTGGTAAAGGAAAATCAAAATCCGCAGCAAAAAGAAGAGCACGACACCTAGAACGATGTCACAAATGCGGAAAATGGTCACATGGAGGTAAATGTTCAAATAATCAAACCTATTCAAATACCGAATTTGTTACTTTATGCAGAGAAACGGACCGTTCATATGTTTAGAAGAAAAGACACTGAATGCTCGAGGTTACGCTTATGTAGCAATGGAAAACCAATTAAACCGACTATCTTATGAATGGAATAGATCATATAACTAAGAAATCTATTTCACAGGTATGTCTGTACAGTTTTTATTTTTATTTTTATTTTTAACCTTTTGATAATAAACGCTAATTTGTTCGCTAAAAAGTATTAAATTGGTATTGAATAAAATTAGGTTTGGCGACCGAAATTATTGATATCATTCAAAAATTTATTACATCACTGCGAAATTTAACGTTTATTCTTAAGGTATAAATATCTTTAATCAATCAACCCAAAATATTTCAAAAATTCGTCATGAGTTAAATTAGGTCTTGGAACCGAAATTACTTTACCGAAAAGAGGGGCGCATATTTTTGATAATATTTGATTGATTAAAGTGGGATAAAAAGACAAAAAGATTTTTAATTTTATTTTTACCATATTTTTAAAATTGATATATAAATCTTAAATTAATATTGTAAACTTTGTAAAAACAATATATTTAAAATTGTAAATATTTGAAAAATTAATATAAGTTTGATATGAATTTATAAATTTTTAAATTAAGTTTGGTGTGAATTTTTAATATAAATTTTGAATTTTATATTTAAGTTGTGTGAATTTAAAAACAAAAATTTACTTTATCTCATTAAGTTAAAAATATGATTTTTAAAATTCGTCGTAAGTTGAAGACTAGGTCTTTGAACCGAAATTGCTTTACCCGAGGGAGGGACGAGAACTTTTATTATCATTATTTTTAATCTTATTGATTTAAAGTATGCCAAAAAAATTAAAAAATCCAAAAATCTAAGCTTTTAAAACAATTGCTTGAAATTGACAAATTTTAAAATTTTGTCGAGGGACGGACTAGGGCATCGTCCCGAAACGACCTCGTCTTAAAAAGAAACAAGATTTTTAAAATTTTATTAATTTTATGTTTTAAAAGTATAAGGTTTATTATTAAAAAAAAAATAAAAAAAAATAAAAAATACCAGAAATTACACCCCATGCGACTCGCATGGGGGTATGCACAAAACCATGCGACTCGCATGGCTGTTAAAAACAGGCCAGGTACAAGTTCCAGTCGAGTTCTGCTTCTTTCACAATACACACACAAACACATACGAAAACCTTCCAAACTCTCTCAATTTTTCACCAATTTTCACCAAATTTCTTGCAAAAATTTCACAATAATCATGCCTAGATTCAGTAGTCTCAACCCCTTCAGGAGAACGGTAAAGATTTCACCCCTAATCTCTTTAAATTCGAATTATGTGTGTTCTTGAGCCATTTTACCTAATTTAATTTTTGTTAATTTTTAGTGAAATTAGTGTTAAATTGATGTTATATTATGCATGTATATCCTAGATAGAAGCTATTTAACATGAATTGAAGCTAAAAACTTCAAATTTTTAAGAATCTAGGGTTTGTGTTCTTGAGCAATTTGGGGCTTTTTGATATAAACAGGTTATGGCCGATTTTTGTCATGAATTGTTGCTAAATTAAGTAGTGTAACATGTTTAGGTAGTTAATTGATCCAAACTTTGAGCCTAAACATGTTTTTGAGAATTAAAGTGGACTTTTTAAGTCTAAAAATTCATGAACTTGGATAATTTGATATAAAGGCTATTTGAAACTTGTTTCATTGCTAGTAGTGATTATTTTGGCATGTTATTTGAGATAAATGCTTATGAACTTGATGTACATTTTTCGTATATGTTTATTTGACAAAGTGTAGACTTGACAAAAATATGAAAATGAGCACTAGTTTGATTTGAATGCCATGTAACAAGTGTTTAATTGCTATAATGATTATTGTTGACATGTTTAAGAGTTTAAATGTGATAAAACATTGTACACATTTTCGTATGTAAAAGTGTAGAATTGTTATTGTTAGGAAAATGTGTATAAAATGTGTTATGAATTAAACATGTCATCATAATTGATTCAGTTTGTTATTTTGCTAACACTAATGCATATTTGGATGCACAAATTTTGTGTTTAATGTGTTTTGCAGAGAAATACAGATACGGACGGTGCATCATCGTCCAGACAACCAGAGCCCGAACCGGAAATGTTTTATGAACAAGAACAACATATGCAACAAGAAGAAGAACAACATGAGGATCAACATATTCCATATCACGATCAAGATCAATTATTCATGAATCAGTTTCGTCAATTCGCTCCACATCAAATGATTCTGAGCTTAGACATTAATGAAGATCAATTACACCCAAATCTGAGATTTGATCGATGTTGGATAGAGTATCCAGATTATCAAAAGAACATGCACATTCTCTACTTTAAGGTTGTTGAAATGCCAAGGGCAATTGACTGGGTACCTTTGGAAACAGTTGACCTTGCCGAACCGATTCGGGAATTATTGGTGCAAAGGTATGGTAATTCTCAGTTTAACGATTGGATGCGCCTATTTTCCATTCGTAGAACCATATATAGGGAATGGTGTATAGAATTACTTAGTACTATTAAGTTAAACAGTGATGTTAGGAGGATAGATGATAGAAGCTTTATTAGATTTCTGTTAGGTGGACGCATGTACAGAATGTCCATGATAGATTTAGCCAGGGCCTTACAGATTTACACCCCTGCTGAACTTTTGAGCCCCGACTGTAATAGCCTGATTGCCCAAGGAGAAAGGATAGATAGGGAATTTGATATTAACGCCGTCTGGAGGCGTATGTCCCACTTTAATGAATTTCACGCCAGTGGAAATCATACATACTTAGATATAGATAGAGCTGAACTCCGGGTGATTCATAGATTCTTAGCAAACACAATTACACAAAGGGGTAAGAATAAAGAGAAATTGACCGTAAACGATTTGTTCTACCTCAAGTGTATTAGAGACCCGAGGAGTTTCGTTAACATTCCCTATTGTGTTGGTTATTATCTCGCTAATGTAGTTTCGGGGATGAAATCGGGGAGTATTATAGGTGGTGGTATTTTCATTACTCTCATTGGAGAGTATTTAGGTGTGGATAAGCACCAAGGGGGTCCAATGAACGAAATAGAGGACGAAGGTGAAACTATAAGTTCAAACCTTTATCACGGTGCAAGGGTATTATTGATGAGACGTGGTCGGGTATATCGATACGAGGGACCTCAGCGACAGGTAGAAAGAGGTTCGTATGACGAAATGGAAGAGGCGAACAACATTATAGGAGTTGTTCGGGAGACTGCTCTTGATTTAGGCGTTCGTATGGAGGATGAATACATGACGAACTATGATAGGCATATGCAGTACGAGGCATGGCAACGTCGGAATGACTACGAGCATTCCCGGCAACGAGAGCATGGCCGATGGGATTATCATCAGCGCCAAATTATAAGCCAGTTGCAGCCTGGCGAGATGTATTATCCGACCCGACCCGCATACTATCCTGCACACCAGCCAGAAATGAGACCGCCCTATGACATATATGATTATGACGCCGCATACCAGTTCACCTATCAACAGCCATGGAACCCTGATCCGAACATGAATTGGGATCCCTATCCTAATTATCCTCCTAACCCACCTCCTGATCAGTAGAGATAAGTTGGTAATTTATATTTTTATTATTTTAAACACTTAACATTTTAATTACGTTTATGTAATGTTTGATATTTTTATTATTATTGTGTACTAATATTTCGTTCTTATAGTTTGAAAGTGGGATGCCAAAGTTCCATTTCAAATTGCATGTATGATTATATTTGTATTGTATGTATTCTATTTTATGCACAAAACAGGGTAAAACATCGCGTTTTCAAAGACTGGCATTAAGTTCAGCAAAAGCAAGTAATTTTGACGACAAGATGCAAAATATATGTGAAATAACAACAAGACGGAATGAACAAATGACGTGCACCATTTATCATTCAACAATCAAACGACAATATGTTTGAAACTTTGGTAAAATTTAATCATTTTTCTACGCTAATAACCCTCAATAATTTAAATTGTTTCTGATTTCTTGCAAATGAGGGCATTGCAAGATCTTAAGTGTGGGAAGGGGTTAAATTCTTTCGGATTTTAAAATTTTTTACTTTATACACTTGGTTACCATTAAAAATACTAGTAAAGCAGTAGTTGTATTAGAATCTAGTGCTCTCTGATAAAAAAGAACAAGCCCTAGTCTTATATACTGACTACCCAATTCTAGTAAAATTTTTCAATTAAATGAATTCAAATCATGTTTATACATATTTATGAACGATAAAACTAGGTTTTAACACCGAAATTATTGTTATCTCAGAAAGAACATAAATTAAGAAACAAACTAAAATGTCAAAATTCATTTAAAATGGAATAGAGGACGATAAAAAGAAAAATAAAAAGCCAAGTGTGGGAAAATTTACCAAGTTATCTTAAACATATGTCACATATATCTGTAACAAATAACTGAAAATACTTTTGCTTTGGACTAAACTAAACTGTTTTACCCGATGAAAGAAAAGAAGAGATGGATCTACACGATGAATCAATTCCATCATTAAAAGGAAGTAAAGTCTTCCGAAAAAGACACGCGCTTCTTGATTTAGGTCATGAAGTTGTCGTCCAGACCAGCTGTAGGTTGACGAAAAATCTAGAAAAGTCATCACTAAAATCGGCTGGAAATCCACGGACCTCAGCATCAAACAGGGTCGCCAAGTGGTCAGATTTATCCTAACCATGAGAAGGATTTATCTCGTACAATGGGGAGGCACCGTGCAAATTAGCTGGATAAGACTAATGAATCAGATCCCCAGAAAGGATAATCTCCTTAAAGATTAAAAATCAGCTTTTAAGCCTGATATTACTCAATCCTTGAGATTGACCTTAAAGATTGAGAATTCAAACTCATGGAAATCAATGATATCTAAACTCGAGCTTGAACGAGAAAATATTTTGATCAAAACTACAAACCGATTTGTTTTCTGAAAACCCATTTTCAATGCGTTCATTACCATTGAACGTAAAATCCTAGGAATTCACCTGGAATTCATTAGGTCACCTGAATCAAATCGGGTGTCAACCGTAAGAACGGTGGTTGCATAGCATGGTCGGAGACAGGACCTTGTGCCAGACCGAAAAATCATAGGATGATCTTTACTATCGCTCCTACCAAGGATAGTTCTAGCATCCGACACGTTTAAAAAGACCATAATCATCTGCATGTCACAAGACATTGCCTTAACAGTTTCTTGTTCATCGCCTTCCTTTACAACCGGATGGTAGTTTACCGAAAGGTAATATACGGAACAAGTAAACTGGATGTGTGCTTTCCGATACAGGGATAGCAGTGGATTACACGAGCCTAAAAGTTTTAGCCAAAATATTGATCCACAAATATATTTTGCAACACGAAGGGTGGGTCAAATCAGAAAACTTATCTAGGGGGAAAGCTAGAATGAATTTTCAAAAGATCAAATGTTTTCATAAAGATCTAATTTCCTTAAGGATCTAAATTTTTATAGTCATGTGGGACTGTAAATCGCCTTTCAAATGTGCACTTTGCTTTGGAAACCGAAAGTAAATCGGCTATTTGATTGCCAGTGTCGTTGACCTAAACCCGAGGCAACCATAAAAAGACACACCCACCTTTAACCACATCGTTACTATCATTGTTTATACCGCTGTATTGAAGTCACTTATGTACAAAGTGTGAAGAATAAAGAAGTGATTCAAGTGTTTCAAGACTATATTGCTTGAGGACAAGCAACGCTTAAGTGTGGGAATATTGATAATGCCAAAAATGAACACATATTTTATAGCATTATTCCTCAGGAAAGACAAGATTTTAGTTGATATTGTTCGATTTACAAGCACTATTCGTTTAAATATTAAAAAGTGAAGATAAAAGGCAGATTCGACAAATTGAAGACGGAAAGGTCCAAAAAGCTAAAAAGTACAAGATTCAATCAAAAAGGTTCAAATTATTGATGAGGAACGTCTCAAAATAAAAGACGCAAAGTACACGATATAAAATAGTACGCGAGGACGTCCGAAAATCCGGAACCGGGACCTGAGCCAAGAAGAAACGCCCGACGCAACGGACCAAAAATATCTAGTCTACTATGCACAAGAATATAATATAATATATATATAATTATATATAATTATATATTATATATTATTATATTACGTCGGCAAGAAGAAAACAAAGCAATTTGGCTGGATCCAGGGTGGCCATGCGACTCGCATGGCCAGAGGCACAAAATCCATGCGAGTCGCATGGAGTGAAAATGCTGGTCAGGTCCTATATAAAGCCAGTTTTCTGCCGAGTTTTAAACACAAAAAAAAATATCTATCTATCTCTCTCTCTCATTTGTAATAAATAAATAAATATAATTATAATTATAATTTTAATTAATAATAATAATAAGGTTATGTTAAGGAATGTTGTAAGGGTGTAAGTCGAAATTCTGTCCGTGTAACGCTACGCTATTTTTAATCATTGTAAGTTATGTTCAACCTTTTTACATTAATGTCTCGTAGCTAAGTTATTATTATGCTTATTTAAAACGAAGTAATCATGATGTTGGGCTAATTACTAAAATTGGGTAATTGGGCTTTGTACCATAATTGGGGTTTGGACAAAAGAACGACACTTGTGGAAATTAGACTATGGGCTATTAATGGGCTTTATATTTGTTTAAGTAAATGAAAGTTTGTTAATGTTAATATAAAGATTTACAATTGGGCGTCCCTATAAATTACCATATACACTCGATCGGACACGATGGGCGGGGTATTTATATGTACGAATAATCGTTCATTTAACCGGACACGGGAATGGATTAATAGCCACTAGAATAATTAAAACAGGGGTGAAATTACATTCAAGGGTAATTGGTGTAATTATTAACAAAGTAGTAAAACCTTGGTTTACACGCAGTCGATAACCTGGTGTATTCATTAAACAAAGTATTAAAACCTTGTTACAATTCGAATCCCCAATTAGTTGGAATATTTAACTTCGGGTATAAGAATAATTTGATGAGGACACTCGCACTTTATATTTATGACTGATGGACTGTTATGGATAAAAACCAGACGGACATATTAAATAATCCAGGACAAAGGACAATTAACCCATGGGCATAAAACTAAAATCAACACGTCAAACATCATGATTACGGAAGTTTAAATAAGCATAATTCTTTTATTTCATATTTAATTTCCTTTATTTTATATTTAATTGCACTTCTAATTATCGCACTTTTATTTATTGTTATTTAATCGCACTTTTAATTATCGTACTTTTTAATTATCGCAAGTTTATTTTATCGCACTTTTATTATTTGAAATTTCATTATCGTTATTTACTTTACGCTTTAATTTATGTCTTGTATTTATTTTATATTTTACATTAGGTTTTAACTGCGACTAAAGTCTTAAAATCGACAAACCGGTCATTAAACGGTAAAAACCCCCCTTTTATAATAATAATATTACTTATATATATATATTTGTATTTTTATAAAAGTAAACTAATATAGCGTTGAGCTTTGTTTAAAGATTTCCCTGTGGAACGAACCGGACTTACTAAAAACTACACTACTGTACGATTAGGTACACTGCCTATAAGTGTTGTAGCAAGGTTTAAGTATATCCATTCTATAAATAAATAAATATCTTGTGTAAAATTGTATCGTATTTAATAGTGTTTTCTGCTAAAATTAATAACTATTTTATATACACCTCGCATAACATCAATCACCTTACAAGATTGGAAGTGAGCTAGCAAACTTGAAAGTATTCTTGATTTTATGTAACTAGAACTTGTAGAATATATGAAGAACACTTAGAACTTGAAGATAGAACTTTAGAGAGATCAATTAGATGAAGAAAATTGAAGAATGAAAGTGTTTGTAGGTGTTTTTGGTCGTTGGTGTATGGATTAGATATAAAGGATATGTAATTTTGTTTTCATGTAAATAAGTCATGAATGATTACTCATATTTTTGTAATTTTATGAGATATTTCATGCTAGTTGCCAAATGATGGTTCCCACATGTGTTAGGTGACTCACATGGGCTGCTAAGAGCTGATCATTGGAGTGTATATACCAATAGTACATACATCTAAAAGCTGTGTATTGTACGAGTACGAATACGGGTGCATACGAGTAGAATTGTTGATGAAACTGAACGAGGATGTAATTGTAAGCATTTTTGTTAAGTAGAAGTATTTTGATAAGTGTATTGAAGTCTTTCAAAAGTGTATAAATACATATTAAAACACTACATGTATATACATTTTAACTGAGTCGTTAAGTCATCGTTAGTCGTTACATGTAAGTGTTGTTTTGAAACCTTTAGGTTAACGATCTTGTTAAATGTTGTTAACCAAATGTTTATAATATCAAATGAGATTTTAAATTATTATATTATCATGATATTATCATGTATGAATATCTCTTAATATGATATATATACATTAAATGTCTTTACAACGATAATCGTTACATATATGTCTCGTTTAAAAATCATTAAGTTAGTAGTCTTGTTTTTACATATGTAGTTCATTGTTAATATACTTAATGATATGTTTACTTATCATAGTATCATGTTAACTATATATATATCCATATATATGTCATCATATAGTTTTTACAAGTTTTAACGTTCGTGAATCACCGGTCAACTTGGGTGGTCAATTGTCTATATGAAACATATTTCAATTAATCAAGTCTTAACAAGTTTGATTGCTTAACATGTTGGAAACATTTAATCATGTAAATATCAATCTCAATTAATATATATAAACATGGAAAAGTTCGGGTCACTACACATTGGAAATCTCAAAGTACATGAGGTCATACTAGACAAAGATGATGAAGTGGAAAAGGCCAAAAGAGAGAAGAACAAGTCAATTGCTCTAAAGGCTAAGATTCATAAAGAATATGATATTGATGATGATGATGACGATATTCTAAATGATGATGAACAACTTGCATTTATTGTTCACTCATTTCAAAAATTTCATCGAAGGCCGTGAAACCATGTTCGTCCTCCAATGGAACTGAAGAAGACACCATTCGATTCCAAGAAGAAGTTTGTACGAAAATGCCTCGGGTGCGGTGATCCAAATCACTTGATAAGTGAATGTTCAAAGAGAAAGAATGAAAAGGCTTTTCTTAGAGATGCATGGCATGATGAAGAAAATGACACACAAGAAGAGGGAAAAGAAACGTGTCTCATGGCCATTGATATTCCAAATGACGACACAAAGCATCACAAGTTAGACAAACCGACAATGAGATTGGATAATAGATAGCGGACGTACAACACACATGACGGGAAGAATTCTTCTCAAAGTGTACGGAGCACAATGGAGGTGATGTAATCTTTGGTGGCGATCTAAGAGGAAAAATTTTCGGTAAAGGTAACATTACTAATCAAAAGATTACACTTGATAATGTGTTACACATTAAAAACCTAAGTTTTAACTTGCTAAGTGTAGGAAGAATATGCAATAAAGGATATAACATGATGTTTACAAAAAATTCCTCACACATAATAAAATATGTTAAAAGTATCATAAATTGAATTAGGAAGAAAGGCCTCTAAACATGTAAACTAGATGACTTAAAACATGTAGATATTTGTCTAACCTCTATACATGATACTACTACTTTGTGGCATAGAAGACTAAGGCATGCTAATATGAAATTAATTCATAACATATCCTCAAAAGACATAGTTAGAGACTTGCCTAAATTGAAATATGAAAGTCATTTTTGTGATGCATGCAAAGTAGGTAAATAAGTTCATGCAAGTCATAAGCCTAAGAATTTTATCTCAACTAAAAGGTTTTACGCATGGACTTCTTTGGGCCATCGGCTGTACAAAGTTATGGAGAAAATTTTTATACTTTAGTAATAGTAGATGACTTTTTAGATATACATGGACACTATTTCTAAAGCATAAAAATGAAGCCTGTGAAAGATATATAATTTTTTCTACTAAAATACAAAATTTACTTGGTTGTACTATAGTAACAATAAGAACGGATCATGGTAGAGAATTTGATAATGATGCCTAATTTGGAGTCTTTTGTGATTTAAATGGCATTTCTCATAATTTCTCGGCTCCTCGCACACCTCAATCTAATGGGGTTGTTGAAAGTAAAAACTGAACTCTTTAAGAAATGAGTCGAACAATGTTAAATGAACAATCTATACCTCAATTTTTTTAGAGTGAAGCCGTTGCCACCTCCACCTACATTCAAAATAGAGTCTTAATTAGGCCGTCAATGGATAAAACACCCTATGAATTCTTAAATGGTAGAAAACCAACCGTAAGTCATTTTAGAGTATTCGGGTGCAAATGCTTCATCTTAAACAAAAAGGAATATTTTACAAAGTTTGAACTCAAAGCTTACGAGGGAGTGTTCTTAGGATATTCGTTAGAAAGTAAGGCATATAGAGTTCTAAATAAATACACCAATGTTATAGAAGAATCCCTAGATGTCACATTCAATGAAACTCCTCCTCCACCTAAGACTAAACATTTAGAAGATGATGATGTGATAGAACAAGATGCTATAGAAATAATGCCAAATCAAATAGAGTTCAATGAAATAAATGAGGATAGATCTCATTTAAAACCAAGTAAGGATAACTTAGTATCCTCGATCGATCTTAAACACGTTAGGGTTCATCCTATAGAACAAGTCTTAGGAGATATCAATCTCAAGCGTTAAACCTAATTGCCAACTATGATTTCATCTCCCAAATAGAACCCAAAAATATTAAGGAAGCCCTATTAGACGAGAGTTGGGTAGAAGCAATGCAAGAGGAATTAAATCAACTCCAAAGGAGTGATGTATGAGATTTGGTTCCTTTACCTAGTAAGAGCAATATCATAGGTACCAAATGGGTTTATAGAAACAAACTACATGAAGATGGCAATGTAGTTAGAAATAAAGCTAGGCTAGTTGCACAAGAATATAGCCAACAAGAGGGAATTGATTATGATGAAACATTTGCTCTCGCCGCTTGGCTAGAGTCCATAAGAATACTTCTTGCATATGCATGTGCCAATAACTTCAAACTTTATCACATGGATGTCAAAAGTGCTTTTCTAAATGTTGTCATTAATGAAGAAGTATATGTGTCACAACCTCCAGGATTTGAGGATTTCGAAAAACCATATCATGTTTTATTCGTGCGGTGTCGTTAGGCTGCATGACGTCAGATTCAGTTGATCAGGGTAGCAAACAGTGGTTTTGTTTATTTATATTGTGTGGGGCCTAAATATACTTTTACTTTCTAAGGTGTAGAAGGTGTAAGTGAACCTAGTGTCGTATTTTTTGAACTGATTAATGAATTGAAGATTAAGCGGATAATTGTCTTTTATTTAAATTACCTAGATAAAGGATAGTAGTTGGTTTAAGCTAATGGTCCTAAGTACGGAAAAGTAAATAATGTGGAAGGATATTCGGAGTATGTAGATCAGGGAAATGTTGACAAGGATATTAGTTTTGGGTTAGGGAAAGGTAATTATGCTTATGTTTAGGGCTATATTTGGAGTGATATAGATCTGGTTGGATGAGCCAATCACACAGACCTACTTATCTCTAGACTCTCAGAATTTTCTTTGAGTAGTGAAAAGTATGTCACTTGGTTGTATAATTGAATAGTAGCTATACCTTGGAGGTTATCCTCAGTAAAGTACTAGGTTTATTAGTAAGTTAAGCTCTAATCCTAACCCTCGTTATCAGTTTAGTTAATTGAATAACAATGTGCCGTGTTGATTGAACACTGATCACAAACGGAAGGAGTCCGTCGGTATAAGTTGGAAAAACGTTAAATGAAAACTAACAACCATTTTATCATACTAATGAGATCATATCAATTCAAACATTGTATAGCATTACCGTTGATATACTGAAAGTAAAGGAGATAGAAACCTAATAGATACCTAGACAGTTGATATGACTTAGTCCTTAGGCAACAATCAAACAAGAACATGCAATAGGCGTGGGTTACACAGTAAAGGCACTAACTAGATCTTAACAGCTCCTAAGAGGTCTCTTTAGAACAGTCAATAGGCATACTAGGTCATTCATGTCTCAATTCCTAAGTTCCGTGTCCTAAAAGCGCATTAAATGCTTCTCGGGAACTCCGACCATACCGAGTTCATAGAATCTTCATATACAGTATAACTGGGGGTCTTAATCCTATGAAATAGCTAAGTTCATATAGGTGGACAAGTCCTGATCACAACCTAGGTTGGTCAATCCTTAAGATGCTAGCATACAAATCTATCAGACTTACTAGTTTAATATTACGACAGTAACCGTACTAAATTAACATAATTATGCTAACCCAAACTTCTATAATGGCAATATACAGATTAATTAAGATATCATGGTAATATAGGAACGCATTATTAAATATAAAAGGAAAGAACTCATGTTTAATACAAAAGACAAGCGTTTCGGATAAAAACCTGAAAAGGCTAAAGAAATCTGCCCGAGATTGCAGGGACTCGCCGGGATATCCTCCGGAAAATAAAAGCTAAGCTAACTACTACTAAAAACTAACTAAGAGCTTGAAAATATAAAGTGAATTACAAATTGAGCGTGTGTTGAAATGGATGAAGAGAGCCCTTTAATTAGACTTGATTTTTGCCAGTAAATGGCTGGAAGGCCGCTTGGCAGGCCGTTTGGCCGGCCGTTTACTAGGCCCGTTTGCTTGTTTTGCCCGTTTAAGGTGTTCGTTTGATCAGGCCATGTGGCAAGCCGTTTAACATACAGGCAAGCCGTTTGGCAGGCCATTTAGCAGGCTAATTGGCTTGCCTGGTTAGCTGAATTCACTAGATCGTAACTTGATTTCTTGTCTTTCACCATTTTTGCTCTAGAATTTTTGTTTTAGCTCCGTTTTACTTGATTCTTTTTTCATTTCCATTTTAATTACTTAATCTACAAAATAAATTGAAAAAGCGATAATTTTGCTGACAAAGTTCGAATGTTTATTAATTTAGGGCTTAATATCGGGGGTAAAAATGTGACTTTTGGCCGATATCAAATACCCCACACTTAGCTTTGCTTATCCTCAAGCAAAAATCGGGAATATAAGGTTCTTTCTAATAGATTCTTCCTTGCCCAATCGTGGATCCTTTTATTATGCCTTCATCAGAAGTCGTCACATCTTTCGAAAGTATTAGAAAAAGATTCGAACTTTGATGATTTTGGTCTCTAGATTTCAATCGCGTCCATGGTGAAAAAGGCGTACTTTCCAACTCTCAGATGTAGAGTATACATGACCAGGCTCTTTAATAGTAGATCACTTATATCACTTAAGTATTTAGGGTGCCCTAATCTAATTTTATTGTCACTCAGAAGCCGGTCGTGTAACATTTCTCATCATTGGCTTGGTAAAGCATCGATATCTCTACCGGTTAAGTAAGGACGGCACTGATTGTAGTGACCCGTCCTAATCCATCCGGACGAATAAATTACATTTGGTTACATCGTGTAGTGACCCGAACTTTTCCATGATTATATATTAAAGGAAAACTATATTTACATGATTAAATGTTTCCAACATGTTAAGCAATCAAACTTGTTAAGACTTGATTATTTGAAATGAGTTTCATGTAGACAATTGACCACCCAAGTTGACCGGCGATTCACGAACGTTAAAAACTTGTAAAAACTACATGATATATATATATATATATATATATATATATATATATATATATATATATATATATATATATATATATATATATATATATATATATATATATATATATATATATATATATATATATATATATATATGGTTAACATGAGATTATGATAAGTAAGTATCTTACTAAGTGTATTAACAATGAGTGATATACATAAAAATGAGATTATTGAATTAAGAAATCCGAAACGATATATATAACGATTATCGTTATAACAACGTCTTACTAAATACATATGAATCATATTAAGATATTGATACACTATGTTTAACATGATAAAATGATAATTAAGTATATCATTAAGTGTGTTAACAATGAACTACATATGTAAAAACAAGACTACTAACTTAAGGATTTCGAAACGAGACATATATGTAACGATTATCGTTATAACGATATTTTAATGTATATATATCATATTAAGATACATTCATACATCATAATATCATTATAATGTAATAATTTAACATCTCATTAGATATAATAAACAATGGGTTAACAACATTAAATGAGATCGTTAACTTAAAGGTTTCAAAACAATACTTACATGTAACGACTAACGATGAATTAATGATTCAGTTAAAATGTATATACATGTAGTGTTTTAATATGTATTCATACACTTTTGAAAGACTTCAAGACACTTATCAAAGTACTTCTACTTAACGAAAATGCTTACAATTACATCCTCATTCATTTTCATCAACAATTCTACTTGTATGCACTCGTATTTGTACGCATACAATACGCAGCTTCTAAATGTATTTACTATTGGTATATACACTCCAATGATCAGATCTTAGCAGCCCTTTTGAGTCACCTAACCATGTGGGAACCATCATTTAACATCTAGCATGAAATATCTCACAAAATTACAAAAATATTATAAATCATTCATGAATTATTTACATGAAAACAAACTTACACATCCTTTATATCTAATCCATATACCAACGACCAAAAACTCCTATGAACACTTTCATTCTTCAATTTTATTCATATAATTGATCTCTCTCAAGTTCTATCTTCAAGTTCTAATTGTTCTTCATAAATTCTATAAGTTCTAGTTTCATAAAATCAAGAACACTTTCAAGTTTGCATGATTATTTCCAACTTTCTAATCCATTCCAAGTAATCATCCAAGATTAAGAAACCTTTGTTATTTATAGTAGGTTATCTTTCTAATAAAAGGTAATACTCATATTCAAACTTTGATTCAATTTCTATAACTATAACAATCTTATTTCGAGTGGAAATCTTACTTGAACTTGTTTTCGTGTCATGTTTCTACTTCACGAACTTTCAAGCCATCCAAGGATCCTTTGAAGCTAGATCTATTTTTATAATTTCCAGTAGGTTTATTCACAAAACTTGAGGGAGTAATGATGTTCATAACATCATTCGATTCATATATATAAAACAATCTTTTTCGAAGGTTTAAACTTGTAATCACTAGAACATAGTTTAGTTAATTCTAAACTTGTTCGCAAACAAAAGTTAATCCTTCTAACTTGACTTTTAATTCTAGACACATGTTCTATATCTATATGATATGCTAACTTAATGATTTAAAACCTGGAAAATAGAAGAACACCGTAAAACCGGACATACGCCGTCTTAATAACACCGCGGGCTGTTTTGGGTTAATTAACTAAAAACTATGATAAACTTTGATTTAAAAGTTGTTCTTCTGGGAAAATAATTTTTCTTTTGAACATGAAACTATATCTAAAAATCATGGTTAAACTCAAAGTGGAAGTATGTTTTTCAAAATGGTCATCAAGACGTCGTTCTTTCGACTGAAATGACTACCTCATATAATTTTTGACTTGTAACCTGTATTTCCGACTATAAACTTATACTTTTTCTGTTTAGATTCATAAACTTAAGTTCAATATGAAAACGTACCAACTTGAATCACTCAAAACGGATTTAAAATGAAGAAGTTATGGGTAAAACAAGATTGGATAATTTTGCTTGTTGTAGTCACGTGAAAATTGGTAACAAATCTATATTAATCATATCCTAGCTAACTGATATGGTATTATACATGTATTCTAATATATTATGTAATCTTGGGATACCATAGACACGTATACAATGTTTTGACATATCATATCGACCCATGTATATATATTATTTGGAACAACCATAGACACTCTATATGCAGTAATGTTTGAGTTAGCTATACAGGGTTGAGGTTGATTCCAAAAATATGTATACTTTGAGTTGTGATCTAGCCTGAGACGTATATACACTGGGTCGTGGATTGATTCAAGATAATATATATCAATTTATTTCTGTACATCTAACTGTAGACAACTAGTTGTAGGTTACTAACGAGGATTGCTGACTTAATAAACTTAAATCATTTTAAAACGTAATAAAAATGTTGTAAATATATTTTGATCATACTTTGATGTATATGTACATATTGTTATAGGTTCGTGAATCGACCAGTGGCCAAGTCTTATTTTCCGACGAAGGAAAAATCCGTGAAAGTGAGTTATAGTCCTACTTTTAAATCTAATATTTTTGAGATGAGAATACATGCAGTTTTATAAAGGTTTTACAAAATAGACACAAGTACTTGAAATTACATTCTATGTTAGATTATGAATACCGAATATCACCCTTTTTGCTTGGTAGCCTAATAATTAGGGAACAGACAACCTAATTGACGCGAATTTTAAAGGTAGATCTACGGGCACTAACTCCCCACATACTGGAAAATGGTATACTTTAGTACTTCGAGTTATTAATACATATGGATTTCTGTTTTGGGGATATTCTATATGCATTTTGTTAATGTCGCTTACCAGGTGTTCAACATATGAATGGTTTTTATGCAGTTCGCATGTTATTGAAAAATGGAAATGGAAATCTTGTGGTCTATTATTACGATTTAATAAATATATAGGTTAAACCTATAACTCACCAACATTTTTTGTTGACATTTAAAGCATGTTTATTCTCAGGTAATTATTAAGAGCTTCCGCTGTTGCATGCTAAAATATGGACAAGATTCAGTGTCAGCATGCTTGTATAATATTGTTTAAACTGCATTCGAGATTTACTTTGTTGTAACATATTAATATTGTAAACCAATATGTATTGGTAGTGTGTAAGTGTGATATTTTTAGATTATCATTTCTTGATAATCTAGGTAGTGTCCTTTTAATCTTGTCGATAAAATAAAGGTTATGATTTGTTTTTAAAAAAACGAATGCAGTCTTTGAAAAACGTCTCATATAGAGGTCAAAACCTCGCAAAGAGATCAATTAATATGAAACGTTTATAATCGATATGAACAGGACATTTCAGTTGGTATCAGAGCGTTGGTCTTAGAGAACTAGAAATTTGAATTATGTGTCTTACCGAGTTTGTTAAGATGCATTAGTGAGTCTGGACTTCGACCGTATTTTCTTTAAAAATGATTGCTTAACACTTTTTGTTGGAAACTATATATTATTAACATTGTAAATATTATGTGATATATTAATCTCTTAACATGTTTGATATTATGTGATAGATGTCTACCTCTAGTACAAATCCCATCGACTCGTCTAATAATAATGAAGAGTCGAATATATATCGCGAAGATTCACAAATTCCCGAGGAAGAACCGGAAGAGGAGGAACCGGAAGAGGAAGAACCGGAAGAGGAGGAACCGAAAGAAGAGGAACCGGAAGAAGAAGAGGTTCCGGAGGAAGAAATATTAATAACTACAGAAAAACGGTTAAATAAAAGAAAATCTTCCACCAATGGTCCAAAATTAATAATGGTCAATGGTGTTTCCGCCGAGGAAGCAAAATATTGGGAAGATTACCAATTTTCTGATGAATTGGATCCCGATGAGGATTCTGATGATGTTATAGAAATTACCTCGACCCAATTTGAAAAAGCAAAAGAAAATAATAAGGGAAAAGGTATAAAAATAGAGAAACCTGATTCCAACCCCGATGAACTTTATATGTATCGGCAACATCCGTATTTCCTAAATTGTAATAATAACCCGGGAACCTCTAAACCACCAGGTTTTTCTAAACCATTGTGGAAAACGACGGCTCGTATTAGAGGAACACCATATAACCCTAGAAAATTAGGAAAACGAACCAGGTCCGAATAAGAAGAAACCAGTGATTCAGATTAGAGGGTTGTAATCATGTTGTGTAATATATGTATTGTAATATGCTTGTACTTTTATTTTCTATGGAAAAATTGCTTGTATTGTTTGTTAATTATCTTTTACGAATCTAATCCTTGTCTATTTTACAGTATAAAACACAAAATGGACATTAAGGGTAGACAACCGAATATTTTAGAAGACCTACCAGAGGATATGATTGATGAAATCTTGTCTAGAGTCGGTCAGAATTCATCAGCACAAATAGTTATGGCGAAATTAACTTGTCAAACATTTGAAAGACTTTCCAGAAATTCCATAGTTTATAAAAGGCTTTCCTTTGATAGGTGGGGTATATCACATTGGGGAGACTTTAAGTTACGCCGTGTTTTCTTTAAGGCATTGAATGCGGGGAACCCAAATGCAATTTTACGCTACGGATTAAGAACCTATTTTGACTCAACATATCCCAACATAGGATTTCATGAGTTAGAAAGAGCTTCTAACATGCAACATAAAGAAGCATGTTATACTTACGGGTTAGTGATGTTCGCTTCTCACCAAAGTGAGAAAAAGAACATCGGGTTACAACTTTTAAATAAAACCTTCACACAAGTGACGGATTCAGTAGTTGGGGTGAGAAACAAAGTTTTTAGATTATTACGGGGCTGTTGGACATTACAAAACCCTCGTCCCTTTGAAGACGTTACAACATGTTGTCTTATCAACGGTCACAACAGTTATGTTCCACTAGACCAAGGATGGGAAGTAGTCTTAGTAAAACCAGAATGCATGACTTGTTTCTGGACTTATGAATTACGTGTCTTTATTGCCTTTGCTGAACGACTTGCGTATTAACTAGAACTGTCTTCTAAACTGTCTTGTATCCCGCTTATTGTGTACTATATTTCATGTTATATGTAAATAGCGGAATTGTAAGTTTGAAGAATATTTGAATGTGAAACATTATTATAATCAGTTTTTCATATGGAATTATAGTAGTTGAATTGTATATTAGCTACTAAGTATGAACTTAACGGGTAGGTATTACCCGAATTATATATTATAAAATGCTAATACGAAGAAAAAGCTTTTATAAATGAGTTCATATCATGCTACGAAATACTATTGACTACTCTTAATATTCTGTATGAATAAGTTGATTCATTGACTATTTGAAGGAAATGGCACCGACTACTCGACACACCATGAATATGAGCGAAGAGAAATTCCGTATCTTTCTTGCTGCAAACATAGCCGCGGTACAGGCTGCACTATATACTAACAATAACTCTGAATCTAGCAATGCAGCTAACGGTGCAAGAAATCGTGTAGGATGCTCCTACAAAGAATTCACTGCCTGCAAACCTTTGGAATTTGATGGAACCGAAGGACTGATCGGATTGAAATGGTGGACCGAAAAGGTCGAATCGTTGTTTTCCATAAGTAAGTGTACTGAAGAGGACAAGGTTAAGTACGCTACGCATACCTTCACAGGTACTACATTAATGTGGTGGAACACCTATCTTGAACAGGTAGGACAAAATGCTGCTTACGCACTACCGTGGTCAGCATTCAAGCAATTGATGAACGAGCAGTGCCGTCCTAGAAACGAAGTCAATAAGCTCAAGGTAGAGCTTAGAGAGTTACGAACACAAGGGTTTGACATTACCACATATGAACGACGATTCACAGAGTTGGGCCTATTGTGTCCGGGAGCGTTTGAAGATGAAGAAGAGAAGATCGACGCATTTGTAAAAGGGTTACCAGAAAGGATTCAAGAAGATGTGAGTTCACACAAGCCCGTTTCCATACAAAAGGCAAGTCGGATGGCTCATAAACTCATAAATCAGATTGAGGGAAGAATTAAAGAGCATGCGGCCGAAGAAGCCAACACGAAACAACTCAAGAGGAAGTGGGAGGAAAACGGTGACAAGAGTCACCAGTACAACAACAACAACAATTACAACCACAATCGCAACAACTATCCCAACAACCGCAACAACAATCGCAACAATAACCGCAATCCTAACAATAACTACAACAAACGTCCCAACAACAACACCACCACAACAACAACCATCCCAACAATAACAACAAAAGGCAAAAACCATGTCAGAGGTGTGAAGGATACCATCCGACTGGGTTCTGCACGACAACGTGTACTAAGTGTAATAGAGGTGGTCATAGCGCGACGAAGTGTGAAATTTACAGACCGGTGATTAATAAGAATAATGCAACAAGTAATGTCGGGACAAGTAATGCCGCCTTTATTTGTTATGGATGTGGAAAACCGGGCCACGTCAAGAGTAAATGCCTAAACCATAGAAATACAAATAGGCAAAGCCGTGGAAGAGTCTTCAACATTAATTCGGCAGAAGCGCAGGAAGACCCGGAGCTTGTTACGGGTACGTTTCTTATTGACGATAAATCTGCTTATGTTTTATTTGATTCGGGAGCGGATAGAAGCTATATGAGTAGAGATTTTTGTGCTAAATTAAGTTTCCCATTGACGCCTTTGGATAATAAATTTTTACTCGAATTAGCAAACGGTAAATTAATTTCAGCAGATAATATATGTCGGGATAGAAAAATTAAACTGGGTGATGAAACATTTAAGATTGATTTAATACTAGTCGAGTTAGGGAGTTTTGATGTAATAATTGGCATGGATTGGTTGAAAAAGGTGAGAGCAGAGGTTGTTTGTTACAAAAATGCGATTCGTATTATGTGCAAAAAAGGAAAACCTTTAATGGTGTTCGGAGAAAAGAACAACGCGAAGTTAAATCTTATTAGTAGTTTGAAGGCACAAAAACTAATAAGAAAAGGTTGTTACGTCATTCTAGCACACATCGAGGAAGTTAAACCTGAAGAAAAGAACATCAGTGATATTCCCGTCGCAAAAGAATTTCCCGATGTATTTCCGAAAGAATTACCGGGATTACCCCCACATCGATCCATTGAATTTCAACTAGACCTTGTACCAGGAGCTGCACCAATAGCTCGTGCTCCATACAGACTCGGACCGAGCGAAATGAAAGAATTACAAAGTCAGGTACAGGAAATTTTGGAGCGTGGTTTCATTCGACCAAGTACATCCCCATGGGGAGCTCCTGTTCTGTTTGTCAAGAAGAAAGATGGTACATTCTGGTTGTGTATCAACTACCGAGAGTTGAACAAACTTACTGTAATGACCCGCACTTTTTCGATCATTCTATACTTATAAGATTAATATTTACATAAATTAAACCTTACCAACATGATAAGCAATCCAAATTGTCGAGACTTATGTTTTTCGAAAAGAGATTTACACAACGTTTGACCGTCTAGTTTGACCGATGATATCACGAACTATACAATATATGATAATTATACGTTTGTATATATATATGTATATATACATGTTTAACATGATTTAAGGATGTTTTAATACCTCATTTTGTATTAATAACAATAAGTTATAAGTATATTTTGAAACTACTAACTTAAGTTTTCAAAACGATAACCATACGTAACGTTATTTGACTTAAATACTTATGACATATAATGTTTATACATATATCGTATAAGTAATGTATTTAATCATTTTTAAGGACTTAAATACATAAAACCATATAAGTATATTCACAAAAGATAGCTATATTTGAATCCTCGTTCCGTTTTCACAAGATTTCTATACGTATACTTAGGGTATATGTACCCGTATAAATACGCAGTTTCTAGAAGTTTTACTATTGAAAAATACCAATTATTAGACTTCAATTATATGATCTTAGCAGCCTTTGATTAGTCAATACATGTGGGATCATATATGAGGACTTTTGAGCTAAAAATCAAAAAAATAAAGTCTATATATACATATACATATATACGCCTATATACACATATGCACACTTTCATAACAATTTTCTTTCAAGTTAAATGATCTTCTAAACTCTCTTATCTTCAACCTTCAAGTGTTCTTCAAGGTCCTCATAAGTTTTTAGCTTCAAAACATCACTTAATCATCATAAGAAAACCCTTACAAAAATACTTCAAGAAAACCTTCCAAGAACACCAACTTACTTCCAATCTTTCATCCACTTCCATCACCCTTTTGGTTCTAGGTTCTTACTCCTCTTTTACAGCAACCTTGTCCAAGGAACTTGAGGTAGAATCTATGTTCATAACCTTATTCGATTCATATATATATAACTATCTTATTTTGTGGTATAAAATTTTAACAACAAGAACATAGTTTGAATGTTTTCAAACTTGTTTGCAAACTAAATAGATCCTTCTAACTTAACTTTTAAAATACTCCAAGACCTGTAATATAACTTAAATATATGCTAATTTAACAAGGTATAACTTGGTTATTCAAAGATTATCTTAAAAACTGTTTTTACGACGTCGGAGTGCCACCGGGGACTGTTTTGGGTTGGATAATTAAAAACTATCTTAAACTTTGAATTGGAGGTTTATGTTCTGGAAAAATGATTTTTACTATGGATATGATAACACATAAAAATTCCATGATTTAATTCAAAGTATAAGTATTTTTAGAAAAATAATCATTTAAGGTTGTTTACATAAAGGAAAATGTTTAACTTCATAAGTTTCACTAAAGTTTCACCTATGCCGTGTGATTTTGAATACAAACCAAGGTATTTTCAGTTCATAGTCTTAAAGAGGGACTCGATCCAAGGAGATGGCAAGTTGAATCAACGAAAACAGATTTGTAACGAAGAAACTATGACCGAAACAAAATTGGTTATCCAAGACTTGTTTAACTTCGGGATTAATTGGGAAAAATTAAATAAAATCACATCTTTCTAAGATAACATGATATTTTATATAATTCAATTTTATATGGTTCAGGATCACCCGTAAACAACACGAGAAGATTAACCATAAGATCCCATGATTGTACGCAACACGTCATTTGACAACACCGGTACTTTATGTACGCAACACGTCATTTGACAACACCGGTACCGTGGGTCAAGATTAATCTCGACCAATACATATACGATGGGGTTTTATTTATTTCGTTGGGGGTTTTATTTATTTCATTGCGGGTATATTAAACATCTAAAAATGAACCATTAAAATTGAATTACTAACAACGAACTGCTAACTACGGACTAAGGAATTATTCAAAGTATTAAAAGTATAACAAGTATATATATGTGACGTTTGTTTAAAAAGAAAAGGTATTGATATATTATATATGGATAGGTTCGTGATATCAACCGGAGACCAAGTCAAATTATATATATATCTTCAAGACGAAAGTGAGTATATAGTCCCACTTTTAAACTCTAAATATTTCGGGATGAGAATACATGTATTTTATGTTTTACAATATGGACACAAGTAACTGAAAAATATATTCTACGTTGAGTTGTACCACTGGCATACTTCCCTGTAGCTTGGTAACTAATATTTACAGCGGTATTGTAAACGCGAATCCTGTTGATAGATCTATCGGGCCTGACAACCCCAACCGGACTGGACGACCAGTATTCAACGGTTGCACAGTACTTCGTTTCGTGACTACACTTGGTACGGTGTAGTAAGATTTCATAATAAAGGGAATATGCGACGTGATTAAATGTTAAGTATGGTTACCAAGTGCTCAACCACTTAGAATATTTTTTATTAAAATGTTTATATATGAAATCTTGTGGTCTATATATATATGTTGCTGCCGGCATTAAACCTATATCTCACCAACTTTATGTTGACGTTTTAAGCATGTCTATTCTCAGGTGATAATTAGAAGCTTCCGCTGCAACATGTTGAATTTAAACAAGATCTTGAGTATGCATATTTGTGTCAAAAATAAAACTGCATATCGGAGGATTTGTAATGTAAAATATGCTAGAAATCGTATTGTTATCATCACATGTAAAGTTTGTAAGTCTAAGATTATCGCTAAACGATAATCATCTTTATTTTGTCTAAAGCTTGTATCAAAATAAGAATTATGGTTTGTAATGTAAAATATATGCAGTTGTTCTTTTAAAAATGTCGCATATAGAGGTCAATACCTCGCAATGAAATCATACGTTATCTAACACGTTCTTATGGTTAAGGACGGGTTATGACATGTGGTATCAGAGCGGTGGTCTTAGCGAACCAGGTTTGCATTAGTGTGTCTAACTGATAAGTCGTTAGGATACATTAGTAAGTCTGGACTTTGACCGGGTCTGATTTAAAAACCATTGCTTATCATTGTTGGTTAAAATTTATATGTAAATATTATGTAGTACTAATGGGTTAGTTGTTGTGTGATAGATGTCGGGCTCAAAACTTGTTATCACATTCAGCGACTCCGAACCAGAATCTTCAGATGGTGTTCCAGTCATTAACCTATCCGATGACGAAAATAATATCTTTGGGGAAGACTCACAAATTCCGGATGAACCGACTATAGAGAACCCGGAAAGTGAACCCGAGGAGGAAAGTGAACCCGAGGAGGAAAGTGAACCCGAGGAGGAAAGTGAACCCGAGGAAGAAATACAGGAAATTACAAAAGACGAGTTCGAACTAGGAAAGAAACGAAAGGCTAATGAATTAGAAAATTCAAATCCCGAGTTTAGTAAGGATGATGTGGCACCAATTCCACTAGACACTACCACCCCTATTCCCGCTATTCCTATTCGTTCTATCCCGGCATCCAGTTCTTCAGTCCCACAGCCAAAATATAGGCAGACAGCCAGGATAAGCGTTAAGCGATTCATTGAACCTAAACGTCCTAGAAAATAGACCAAACGATGCGCTGCCGTATTAAACCATGGGATCATATAATGTTTTGTATAATATTATTAGTGTGGTTTGCTTAATGTTCGATGTAAGATAAGCATATGTAAAATAGTGAAGTGTGAAATGCAATAATTTTCCATGGTTAAGTATTATTTGGGTGGTAGTAATTGATTTTCGTACTAAGCTATTAAGTATGAACTTTAACGGGTAGGTACTACCCTAGATATAATTATAAAATGCTAATAAGAAGAAAAGGCTTTTATAATAATACCTGGTTCATATTATTAATAAGCTATAATGTACTGTAAATATACACTACATCTATAATATTCCATGTGAATAATTATTTTCTTTTCATTCTTATAGAAGAATATGGCGCGATTGAACCGAATGACGGAACAAGAAATCCAGGAACTCATCAATCAGCGAGTGAACGACAGAATGTTATGGGTCGAGGCTGCAAGAGGTGCTGCAGTTAACCCAAATCCTCGTGTGGGGTGCACTTACAAAACTTTTCAAGCTTGCAAGCCCTCATCATTCAGTGGAACAGAAGGACCGATCGGTTTAACCCGGTGGATAGAAAAGATGGAGACTGTGTTTAAAATAAGTGGTTGTGTTGAAAAGGACATGACCAAGTATGCATCGTGCACTTTACAAGATAGTGCACTCACGTGGTGGAAAAATTATGTGAAGGCTGTAGGAGGAGATGTAGCTTATGATACTCCGTGGGAAGAATTCAAAACGATGTTAATCAACGAGTATTGTCCAAGGAACGAGGTTAGGAAGTTGGAAGATGAATTACGAAGTCTGAAGGTTGTTGGTACTGAAATCACCAACTACAATCAGCGATTCATGGAATTAGTTTTGCTATGTCCTGAATTGGTTCCAACCGAAGAACGGAAGATTGAAATGTACAAAGATGGTTTGCCCAAAAAGGTCAAGGCAAATGTTACAGCATCGAAACCTAAGACAATTCATGAAGCTATAACCATGGCAAACGAGCTAATGGATCAGGTCATCATGGATAAGAAAGTATCCAATACTGATGTGAAGGTATCAGGTAACAAAAGAAAGTGGAATGGAAATTATGATCGAGGTAACCAACAACAATCTTTTAAGAAACAAGAAAACACGCAAGGTGCGGGTAGTGGTTTAAGCTTTGGTTATAAAGGACAAAATCCTTTATGCAACCGATGCCACAAACATCACTCTGGTTACTGTAATGTGGTATGCAACAAATGTAATCGAAAGGGTCATCTTGCTGAAGATTGTAGGGCTCTCGTTACAAATACAAATGGTACCAAGACTCCTGCCACCAATGCAAATAGAACTGCTTTGGCTACCATTACTTGTTTTGGGTGTGGAAAACAAGGTCACTATAAGAGCCAGTGCCCGAATCCAGAGAAGAATATCGGACCTGCACGTGGGAGAGCATTTGTTATTAATGCTAGATAGGCATGTGAAGACCCGGAGCTTGTTACGGGTACGTTTACCATTAATAACTTATCCGCATCTATTATATTTGATACTGGTGCCGATAGAAGTTACGTGAGTAGAGGCTTTTACGCTAAATTGAATTGTTCATCATTACCTCTAGATGCTAAGTACATGATTGAGTTAGCTAATGGTAAACTAATTAAAGCCGGTAAAATTTGCCGTGATTGTAAAATAAATTTAGCCGGAGAAACATTTAAAATTGACTTAATACCCGTAGAATTAGGAAGTTTTGATGTAATAGTCGGCATGGACTGGATGTCCAAAGTAGGAGCTGAAGTTGTGTGTGCCAAGAAGGCAATTCGCATTCCTTGTAAGGATAAAATGCCGGTGATGATTTATGGAGAGAAGGGTAACTCAAAGCTAAAACTCATTAGTTATTTGAAAGCTCAAAAGTGCTTGAAGAAAAGGTGCTATGCTATTTTAGCACATGTTAATAAAGTCGAAAAGAAAGAAAAAGAGAAGTGCATCAATGACGTGCCTGTGGCAAGAGATTTTCCTGAAGTATTTCCGGAAGAGTTGCCGGGATTACCTCCATTTAGATCTGTAGAATTTCAAATAAATTTAGTACCCGGAGCTGCACCAGTGGCTCGTGCTCCATATAGACTTGCACCGTCCGAATTAAAAGAACTTCAAAGTCAGTTAAAAGAATTACTAGACCGTGGATTCATACGACCAAGCACTTCACCGTGGGGAGCTCCAATTTTGTTTGTTAAGAAGAAAGATGGATCTTTTAGGATGTGTATAGATTATCGTGAATTAAATAAGTTAACTATCAAAAATCGGTATCCACTACCGAGAATTGACGACTTATTTGATCAACTCCAAGGATCATGTGTGTACTCGAAAATTGACCTAAGATCGGGTTATCATCAATTACGTGTCAAAGAAGAAGATATACCGAAAACTGCTTTTCGGACACGTTATGGTCATTACGAATTTTTGGTCATGCCGTTTGGATTGACGAATGCGCCAGCTGTATTCATGGACCTCATGAATCGAGTTTGTAGTCCATATTTAGATAAGTTTGTTATCGTTTTCATTGATGATATTCTTATCTATTCCAAGAGTGAGCAAGAGCATGAACAGCATTTAAGGTTGATATTAGAGTTGTTGAGAAAAGAACAGCTATACGCTAAATTTTCTAAGTGTGCTTTCTGGTTAAAAGAAGTGCAATTTCTTGGTCACGTTGTTAGTAGCAAAGGAATTCAGGTTGATCCAGCTAAAATTGAGGCCATTGAAAAATGGGAGACTCCTAAAACACCAATGCAGATACGCCAATTTTTGGGTTTAGCCGGTTATTATAGAAGGTTTATTCAAGATTTTTCCCGAATAGCTAAGCCATTGACAGCATTAACGCAAAAAGGGAAGAAATACGAATGGACCTCGGAACAGGAGAACGCATTTCAATTACTGAAGAAGAAGTTAACTACGGCGCCTATTTTATCGTTACCTGAAGGGAACGATGATTTTGAAATATATTGTGACGCTTCGCGACAAGGTTTTGGTTGTGTTCTTATGCAACGGAAGAAAGTTATTGCATACGCATCCCGACGATTGAAGATTCACGAGCGAAATTATACGACGCATGATCTAGAATTGGGAGCAGTCGTGTTTGCATTGAAGATGTGGAGACACTACTTGTATGGAGTTAAATGCACTGTGTTTACTGATCATAAAAGCCTTCAACATATTTTTGATCAGAAACAGCTGAACATGAGGCAACGTAGGTGGGTCGAGTTAATAAACGACTATGATTGTGAAATTCGTTATCATCCCGGGAAAGCGAATGTGGTGGCTGACGCATTAAGCAGAAAGGAACGAGAACCAATTCGAGTACGAGCGATGAACATAAAAATTCGCATGAATCTCAACTCACAAATCAAAGAAGTTCAACGAGAAGCACTTACTAAAGAAAATATAGGAAATGAAATAATGAAGAAGTATGAGAAGCAACTCGTTATACGGGAAGATGGAATTCGATATTTTGCAAACCGTATTTGGGTACCGAAGTTGGGTGGATTAAGGAAGTTGATATTGAATGAGGCACATAAGACAAGATACTCGATACATCCTGGAGTTGGAAAGATGTACCAAGATCTTAAGACACATTATTGGTGGCCTAATTTAAAGACAGACGTTGCAACATATGTTGGGGAATGTTTAACTTGTTCCAAAGTCAAAGCTGAACACCAGAAGCCGTCAGGATTACTTCAACAACCAGAAATCCCAGAATGGAAATGGGATGGTATTACCATGGATTTCATCACGAAGTTACCAAAGACTGCCTGGGGATACGACACCATTTGGGTGATTGTTGATCGTCTCACCAAGTCTGCACATTTCTTGCCTATAAAGGAAATGGATAGAATGGAGAAACTATTACGATTGTATATAAAGGAAGTTGTTTCAAGGCATGGAATACCTATTTCCATTATATCCGATCGTGATAGTAGATTTACATCAAAGTTCTGGCAATCACTACAGGAGGCCCTAGGAACTCGTTTGGATATGAGTACCGCGTATCATCCGCAAACCGACGGGCAGAGTGAAAGAACGATTCAGACTCTTGAAGACATGCTCAGGGCATGTGTGATCGATTTTGGAAACGGATGGGATAAATATCTACCATTAGCAGAATTCTCGTATAATAATAGTTATCATGCGAGCATTAAAGTTGCGCCATTCGAAGCATTGTATGGAAGGAAGTGTAGATCTCCTATTTGTTGGAATGAAGTAGGAGATCGACAATTAACTGGTCCCGAGATCATACACGAAACGACTGAGAAGATAGTACAAATCAAGGAGAGATTGAAAACAGCCCGTAGTCGCCAAAAGAGCTACGCCGATGTCCGAAGGAAACCATTAGAGTTTCAAATCGGTGACATGGTTATGCTAAAGGTGTCACCTTGGAAAGGTGTAATACGTTTTGGAAAAAGGGGTAAACTAAACCCAAGGTATGTAGGCCCGTTCAAGATCATCGAACGCATTGGACCGGTAGCTTATCGACTCGAGTTACCGCAACAACTCGCCGGAGTACATAATACTTTTCACGTCTCAAACCTTAAGAAGTGTCTTGCAAAGGAAGACCTCACCATTCCTCTTGAAGAAATCCATGTCGACGAGAAACTACAATTCATCGAAGAACCAATCGAAATCATGGATCGTGAAGTTAAACGGCTCAAGCAGAGCAACATACCGATCGTTAAGGTTTGTTGGAATGCTCGAAGGGGTCCCGAGTTTACTTGGGAACGAGAGGATCAAATGAAACAAAAATATCCACACTTGTTTTCCGATGACGCAAAATAGGTACAATTTTAAAATTTCGGGACGAAATTTATTTAACGGGGAGGTAATGTAACGACCCGCACTTTTTCGATCATTCTATACTTATAAGATTAATATTTACATAAATTAAACCTTACCAACATGATAAGCAATCCAAATTGTCGAGACTTATGTTTTTCGAAAAGAGATTTACACAACGTTTGACCGTCTAGTTTGACCGATGATATCACGAACTATACAATATATGATAATTATACGTTTGTATATATATATATGTATATATACATGTTTAACATGATTTAAGGATGTTTTAATACCTCATTTTGTATTAATAACAATAAGTTATAAGTATATTTTGAAACTACTAACTTAAGTTTTCAAAACGATAACCATATGTAACGTTATTTGACTTAAATACTTATGACATATAATGTTTATACATATATCGTATAAGTAATGTATTTAATCATTTTTAAGGACTTAAATACATAAAACCATATAAGTATATTCACAAAAGATAGCTATATTTGAATCCTCGTTCCGTTTTCACAAGATTTCTATACGTATACTTATGGTATATGTACCCGTATAAATACGCAGTTTCTAGAAGTTTTACAATTGAAAAATACCAATTATTAGACTTCAATTATATGATCTTAGCAGCCTTTGATTAGTCAATACATGTGGGATCATATATGAGGACTTTTGAGCTAAAAATCAAAAAAATAAAGTCTATATATACATATACATATATACGCCTATATACACATATGCACACTTTCATAACAATTTTCTTTCAAGTTAAATGATCTTCTAAACTCTCTTATCTTCAACCTTCAAGTGTTCTTCAAGGTCCTCATAAGTTTTTAGCTTCAAAACATCACTTAATCATCATAAGAAAACCCTTACAAAAATACTTCAAGAAAACCTTCCAAGAACACCAACTTACTTCCAATCTTTCATCCACTTCCATCACCCTTTTGGTTCTAGGTTCTTACTCCTCTTTTACAGCAACCTTGTCCAAGGAACTTGAGGTAGAATCTATGTTCATAACCTTATTCGATTCATATATATATAACTATCTTATTTTGTGGTATAAAATTTTAACAACAAGAACATAGTTTGAATGTTTTCAAACTTGTTTGCAAACTAAATAGATCCTTCTAACTTAACTTTTAAAATACTCCAAGACCTGTAATATAACTTAAATATATGCTAATTTAAAAAGGTATAACTTGGTTATTCAAAGATTATCTTAAAAACTGTTTTTACGACGTCGGAGTGCCACCGGGGACTGTTTTGGGTTGGATAATTAAAAACTATCTTAAACTTCGAATTGGAGGTTTATGTTCTGGAAAAATGATTTTTACTATGGATATGATAACACATAAAAATTCCATGATTTAATTCAAAGTATAAGTATTTTTAGAAAAATAATCATTTAAGGTTGTTTACATAAAGGAAAATGTTTAACTTCATAAGTTTCACTAAAGTTTCACCTATGCCGTGTGATTTTGAATACAAACCAAGGTATTTTCAGTTCATAGTCTTAAAGAGGGACTCGATCCAAGGAGATGGCAAGTTGAATCAACGAAAACGGATTTGTAACGAAGAAACTATGACCGAAACAAAATTGGTTATCCAAGACTTGTTTAACTTCGGGATTAATTGGGAAAAATTAAATAAAATCACATCTTTCTAAGATAACATGATATTTTATATAATTCAATTTTATATGGTTCAGGATCACCCGTAAACAACACGAGAAGATTAACCATAAGATCCCATGATTGTACGCAACACGTCATTTGACAACACCGGTACTTTATGTACGCAACACGTCATTTGACAACACCGGTACCGTGGGTCAAGATTAATCTCGACCAATACATATACGATGGGGTTTTATTTATTTCGTTGGGGGTTTTATTTATTTCATTGCGGGTATATTAAACATCTAAAAATGAACCATTAAAATTGAATTACTAACAACGAACTGCTAACTACGGACTAAGGAATTATTCAAAGTATTAAAAGTATAACAAGTATATATATGTGACGTTTGTTTAAAAAGAAAAGGTATTGATATATTATATATGGATAGGTTCGTGATATCAACCGGAGACTAAGTCAAATTATATATATATATCTTCAAGACGAAAGTGAGTATATAGTCCCACTTTTAAACTCTAAATATTTCGGGATGAGAATACATGTATTTTATGTTTTACAATATGGACACAAGTAACTGAAAAATATATTCTACGTTGAGTTGTACCACTGGCATACTTCCCTGTAGCTTGGTAACTAATATTTACAGCGGTATTGTAAACGCGAATCCTGTTGATAGATCTATCGGGCCTGACAACCCCAACCGGACTGGACGACCAGTATTCAACGGTTGCACAGTACTTCGTTTCGTGACTACACTTGGTACGGTGTAGTAAGATTTCATAATAAAGGGAATATGCGACGTGATTAAATGTTAAGTATGGTTACCAAGTGCTCAACCACTTAGAATATTTTTTATTAAAATGTTTATATATGAAATCTTGTGGTCTATATATATATATATTGCTGCCGGCATTAAACCTATATCTCACCAACTTTATGTTGACGTTTTAAGCATGTCTATTCTCAGGTGATAATTAGAAGCTTCCGCTGCAACATGTTGAATTTAAACAAGATCTTGAGTATGCATATTTGTGTCAAAAATAAAACTGCATATCGGAGGATTTGTAATGTAAAATATGCTAGAAATCGTATTGTTATCATCACATGTAAAGTTTGTAAGTATAAGATTATCGCTAAACGATAATCATCTTTATTTTGTCTAAAGCTTGTATCAAAATAAGAATTATGGTTTGTAATGTAAAATATATGCAGTTGTTCTTTTAAAAATGTCACATATAGAGGTCAATACCTCGCAATGAAATCATACGTTATCTAACACGTTCTTATGGTTAAGGACGGGTTATGACACTTACCATCATGAACCGTTACCCATTACCAAGAATCGATGACTTATTTGATCAACTGCAAGGCTCGTCAGTTTATTCGAAAATTGATTTACGTTCTAGGTATCATCAAATGCGGGTGAAGGAGGATGATATTCCGAAGACTGCTTTTAGGACGCGTTACGGTCATTCCGAGTTTATGGTTATGTTGTTTGGATTGACTAACGCACCAGCTGTGTTCATGGACCTCAAGAACCGAGTGTGTGGGCTATATCTTGACAAGTTTGTCATTGTTTTCATCGATGACATACTTATTTACTCGAAGAATGATCAAGAGCATGAAGAACATTTGAGAAAAGTGCTAGAGTTGTTGAGAAAAGAAAAATTATACGCTAAGTTTTCAAAGTGTGCATTTTGGTTGGAAGAAGTTCAATTCCTCGGTCACATAGTGAACAAAGAAGGTATTCAGGTAGATCCAGCAAAGATTGAAACCGTTGAAAAGTGGGAAACCCCGAAAAATCTGAAGCATATACGCCAATTTTTAGGACTGGCCGGTTACTACAGAAGGTTCATCCAAGATTTTTCCAAAATAGCAAAACTCTTGACTGCATTAACGCATAAAGGGAAGAAATTTGAATGGAAGGATGAGCAGGTGAAAGCCTTTCAATTGTTGATGAAAAAGTTAACTACGGCACCTATATTGTCATTGCCTGAAGGGAATGATGATTTTGTGATATAATGTGACGCCTCAAAGCAAGGCCTTGGCTGTGTATTAATGCAACGAGCGAATGTAATTGCTTATGCGTAAAGACAATTGAAGATTCACGAGCAAAATTATACGACTCACGATTTGGAATTAGGCGCTGTTGTTTTTGAATTAAAGACTTGGAGGCACTACTTATATGGGGTCAAAAGTATTATATATACCGATCACAAAAGTCTCCAACATATAGTTAATCAGAAACAACTGAACATGAGACAGCATAGGTGGATTGAACTGTTGAATGATTACGATTTTGAGATTCGTTACCACCCGGGGAAGGCAAATTTGGTAGCTGACGCTTTGAGTAGAAAGGACAGAGAACCTATACCGGTAAAAGCTATGAATATAATTATTCGTACTAACCTTACTAATCAAATAAAGGAGGCGCAACAGGGAGTTGTAAAAGAAGGAAATTTAAAGAATGAAATATCCAAAGGATCAGAGAAACATCTTAATATTTGGGAAGACGGAACCCGGTATAGGGCTGAAAGAATTTGGGTACCAAAGTTTGGAGATGTAAGAGAAAAGGTACTTAAGGAAGCACATAAAACCAGAAATTCAATACATCCCGAAGCGGGGAAGATGTACAAAGATCTCAAGAAACACTTTTGGTGGCCGGGTATGAAGGCCGATATTCCTAAATACGTAGGAGAATGTTTGACGTGTTCTAAGGTCAAAGCTGAACATCAGAAACCATCAGGTCTACTTCAACAACCCGAAATCCCAGAATGGAAATGGGAAAACATTACCATGGATTTCAGTACTAAATTGCTAAGGACTGCAAGTGGTTATGATACTATTTGGGTAATAGTCGATCGTCTCACCAAGTCAGCACACTTTCTGCCAATGAGAGAAGATGATAAAATGGAGAAGTTAGCACGACTATACTTGAAGGAAGTTGTCTCCATACATGGAATATCAGTCTCTATTATCTCTGATAGGGATGACAGATTTGTTTCAAGGTTTTGGCATACATTACAGCAAGCATTGGGAACTCGTCTAGATATGAGTACTGCCTATCATACATAAACTGATGGGCAGAGTGAAAGGACGATACAAACACTGGAAGACATCTACTATTAGCAGAGTTTTCCTACAACAACAGTTACCATTCGAGTATTGAGATGGCACCGTT
Organism: Rutidosis leptorrhynchoides; assembly: GCF_046630445.1. NCBI lineage: Eukaryota > Viridiplantae > Streptophyta > Magnoliopsida > Asterales > Asteraceae > Rutidosis > Rutidosis leptorrhynchoides. Next base: position 169,354,960 of record NC_092342.1, on the reverse strand, counting down.
TGAAGCACTTTATGGTAGAAAGTGCAGGTCTCCGATTTTTTGGAATGAAGTGGGGGATAGACAGATTACGGGTCCAGAGATAATACAAGAAACTACCGAGAAGATCATCCAAATTCAACAACGGTTGAAAACTGCCCAAAGTCGACAAAAGAGCTACGCTGACATTAAAAAAAATATAGAATTTGAAATTGGAGAAATGGTCATGCTTAAAGTTGCACCTTGGAAAGGTGTTGTTCGATTTGGTAAACGAGGGAAATTAAATCCAAGGTATATTGGACCATTCAAGATTATTGAACGTGTCGGACCAGTAGCTTACCGACTTGAGTTACCTCAACAACTCGCGGTAGTACATAACACTTTTCACGTCTCGAATTTGAAGAAATGTTTTGCTAAAGAAGATCTCACTATTTCGTTAGACACGAAAAACTTCAATTCATCGAAGAACCCGTCGAAATAATGAATCGTGAGGTTAAAGGACTTAAGCATAATAAGATACCAATTGTTAAGGTTCGATGGAATGCTAGTAGAGGACTCGAGTTCACCTGAGAGCATGAAGATCAGATGAAGAAGAAATACCCGTACCTATTTCCAGAAGATTCGTCAACACCTTCAACAGCTTAAAATTTCGGGACGAAATTTATTTAACGGGTAGGTACTGTAGTGACCCGAACTTTTCCATAATTATATATTAAATGAAAACTACATTTACATTATTAAATGTTTCCAATATGTTAAACAATCAAACTTGTTAAGACTTGATTATTTGAAATGAGTTTCATGTAGATAATTGACCACCCAAGTTGACCGGCGATTCACGAACGTTAAAAACTCATGAAAACTACATGATGATATATATATATATATATATATATATATATATATATATATATATATATATATATATATATATATATATATATATATATATATATATATATATATATATATATATATATATATATATATATATATATGTATATATATATATATGATTAATATGAGATTATGATAAGTAAGTATCTTACTAAGTATATTAACAATGAGTGATATACATAAAAATGAGATTATTGGATTAAGAAATCCGAAACGATATATATAACGATTATCGTTATAACAACGTCTTACTAAATACATATGAATCATATTAAGATATTGATACACTATGTTTAACATGATAAAATGATAATTAAGTGTATCATTATGTGTGTTAACAATGAACTCCATATGTAAAAACAAGACTACTAATTTAAGGATTTTGAAACGAGACATATATGTAACGATTATCGTTGTAACGACATTTTAATGTATATATATCATATTAAGATATATTCATACATCATAATATCATGATAATGTAATAATTTAACATCTCGTTAGATATAATAAATAATGGGTTAACAACATTAAATGAGATCGTTAACTTAAAGGTTTCAAAACAACACTTACATGTAATGACTAACGATGACTTAACGACTCAGTTAAAATGTATATATATGTAGTGTTTTAATATGTATTTATACACTTTTGAAAGACTTCAAGACACTTATCAAAGTACTTGTACTTAATGAAAATGATTATAAATACATCCTCATTCATTTTCATCAACAATTCTACTCGTATGCACTCGTATTTGTATTCATACAATACGCAGCTTCTAAATATATTTACTATTGGTATATACACTCCAATGATCAGCTCTTAGCAGCCCTTGTGAGTCACCTAACCATGTGGGAACCATCATTTAACATCTAGCATGAAATATCTCACAAAATTACAAAAATATTATAAATCATTCATGAATTATTTACATGAAAACAAAGTTACACATCCTTTATATCTAATCCATATACCAATGACCAAAAACACCTACAAACACTTTCATTCTTCAATTTTCTTCATCTAATTGATCTCTCTCAAGTTCTATCTTCAAGTTCTAAGTGTTCTTCATCAATTCTATAAGTTCTAGTTTCATAAAATCAAGAACACTTTCAAGTTTGTAAGATTACTTCCAAGCTTTCTAATCCATTCCAAGTAATCATCCAAGATCAAGAAACCTTTGTTATTTACAGTAGTTTATATTTCTAATATAAGGTAATACTCATATTCAAATTTTGATTCAATTTCTATAACTATAACAATCTTATTTATAGTGGAAATCTTACTTGAACTTGTTTTCGTGTCATGATTCTACTTCAAGAACTTTCTAGCCATCCAAGGATCCTTTGAAGCTAGATCTATTTTTCTCATTTCTAGTAGGTTTATCCACAAAACTTTAGGTAGTAATGATATTCATAACATCATTTGATTCATATATATAAAACAATCTTATTCGAAGGTTTAAACTTGTAATCACTAGAACATAGTTTAGTTAATTCTAAACTTGTTCGCAAACAAAAGTTAATCCTTCTAACTTGACTTTTAAAATCAACTAGACACATGTTCTATATCTATATGATATGCTAACTTAATGATTTAAAACCTGGAAACATGAAGAACACCGTAAAACCGGACATACGCCGTCGTAATAACACCGCGGGCTGTTTTGGGTTACTTAACTAAAAACTATGATAAACTTTGGTTTCATCGGATCCAGAATTACCTGGATTCTTTGAATATATGGTATGGTCCTTGTATTTTTCCATGGTCTCCTTCGTGGTTAGCTCAATCTGTTTTTCAGTTCCAACTTTTCTGAGCTTTTCCAACATACTATTCTTTATCATCAAACTTTCGAGGATTATGGTCGTTTACGGTTGTCTATGGTTTCTGCTGCTTCATTCAGCTTTTTCAACATTCAGAGTATTGATTTGTGACTGAGTGCTTTTCAGAATTCCAGAAGGAGAGATCATAATTCTAAGAGATAAATGTCATACATATAACTGTTGATGTAGATATGCTGTCAGTTTTCAAAGTACTGATTGCTGATTCCCGGTAATTGGTATGGCAGTTCTCGTCACAAGATGCGGATGAGTATATGATAGGGTTTCAATGAATAAATATAATGATTTATCAGAGAGATTTAAGCCAAGAAGTAACGAGATTGCTGGTATGTCTGCTGGTAATATGGTGGAATATAAAAGAATTCTCCGGTATAAAAAGGGTAATCGTATATATCAGGATTATGGTAAGGCTACTTCGAATGAAAAGTCGAAGTTGACTTGCTGGAGCTGTGACAAAATTGGCTACCTTGAAAAGGGATCGCAAAGTTTTTTATTTTTTTTTATTTTTATTTTTTTGCTAATAAATGCCAAAGGATCTGACGCGGCTACGTGTTAAACTTTTACTCAATTGCCGAGAGTTTCTTAGGTGCATAACTATATGCATAAATCTTTTTCTTCCATAGATGAAGTGCGGTTGATTCATCCTATCGATTGAGGTGTTTTCAAGAATTATGAAAGGTTTGAACGCAGATTGTAATAGTCAAGATACTAATGAAGTTTAGAATGAAATCAAGTGGCAACTTGAAGAATTGTTTAGTTTCATATGTTATAATCAATATTTTAATTCATTTTAATTGTCCAATGTTATTAGTCCACAGTCGACAGTCTAATAATTCGTATATAGTTTAATATAATATTCGAATTAATTAATACGTGTCGTGACCCGTATACGTCTCAGACTCGATCACAACTCAAAGTATATATATTATTAAAGAATCAACCTCAACCCTGTATAGAGAACTCGATCATTACTGCATATAGAGTGTCTATGGTGATTCCGAATAATATATATATATATATATATATATATATATATATATATATATATATATATATATATATATATATATATATATATATATGCGTCGATATGATATGTCAAAACCTTGTATACGTGTCCTGGTATTTAAAGTGCGTAAAATAAATAACAAAAATTAAATATCGATAAATAAAGTGCGTAAAGTAAATAACAGAAATTAAATAACAATAAATAAAATTGCGATAATTAAATTGCGATAATTAAATTGCGATAAATAAAATGTAATACGGAATTAACAGTTAGCTAGGAACAGTTAGCTAGGATTTTGTTAGCATGGATTCTTAACAAAATTTCATATTGTTAACTAGTCTGTTTCTAATCAATTTTTATTGTGTCTATTTTTCTTCATTATGCCACTTGTTGGATTCTGATATGTCAAAATCCTAATAGGAAATTGAATTTGAATGAAAATAGTTATTCTTTGGTGAACGGATACGTATATCGGTGGATGTAACTTAGGATAGTATATGACTGTTGAAACAGATTCGAAGAACGTACAATGTAACTTATTAATGTGAAATTTAAATATTCCTCGGATATTACCTACCCGTTAAAATATTTTCACCATTAACAGTTTGTACAAAATAATTTTTAATTACAATCTTTATGAAAACATATATACATATATATTTTCTTCAGATGTATACATGGATTTAATGAGTTAATATGATATTAAACTTATTTGCTTTTCGGTTGGAACTAGAATAAATAATCTCTAAAACTTTAGAGATTACATATTCGCCATGTCGAACGAAGATAAATAAGGTAGAATGATACGTAAAACGAAGATCATACTCAAAGTACAGAAGATGATATTGAAGCATGGATTGTTGATGGTACCGGTGCTGTTATTGATGGTACTGTTGGTGCCGGTGATGTTGCTGAAGCTGGTACATTTTGCACCATATTCTCCGAATTGATTATTTGAGCGTGAAGTTCGTTGACTTATTACTCCAGGATGATTGTCGATCGGAACGAGCGGATGAATAAGGTTCAGAATTGTGGATAGAATATAATCTTGTCGAGTTACCCTGGAAATGAGACTGAAAATGGTGTCTCGAACAGGTTCGTCGGTAAACACTTCAGGTTTCATTGTCAAGAGGTGAATTCGGTTGGTGGAAGTGATTTCCTTCTGCGCGCTTCCATTAATTAAGTCGACTACGAACCCATCAGATGAATTGATAATGGCTGATTGGTTGATTCATGCCGATGACGCTGTTTTCAGAGCTTAGGTGAACATCTATGTCGGAATAGCTGTCGGAATAACTATCGGAATAGCTATCGGAATCTGAGGGACTCGAACTGGTTGCAGGATTCATCTCGTACGATCAGATGGAGGATTTTCGATAAGAAATAGAATATAGGACATAGATTAGTACCCTGCAATACATAATTTACATATGCATATATAATACTAAAATCCCATAAGTTACGGAGGAATCTACGGAAATTGTCAGGCAGAGTTACAGTAACAGATACGCTAAGATATAAAGTAGCAGATACGCTAAGATATGAATTTTGTCTATACACTATTCATGCAGTCAATGTAGTAAAACGTGTCTAGACTAAGAATGATAAGCAAGTGATTCTCTAAGAATGATAAGCAGGTAATTTTTGACACAAAATGATAAGCAAAACTTTTGATATGCAGACATGGTCGAAGTCCAGACTCACTAATGCATCCTAACAACTTATCAGTTAGACACACTAATGCAGACATGGTTCACTAAGACCACCGCTCTGATACCAACTGAAAGGACCCGTCCTAATCCATCCGGACGAAGTCCATATTGATTATAAATGATTCACAACAGTTGATTACATTGCGAGGTACTTGACCTCTATATGATACATTTTACAAACATTGCATTCGTTTTTGAAAAGACAATCTTTCATTACATCGAAAGTTGACGGCAGGCATACCATTTCATAATATATCTAACTATAATTGATTTAATAATAATCTTGATGAACGCAATGACTCGGATGCAACTTCTTTTGAAATATGTCATAAATGACTCCAAGTAACATCTCTAAGATGAGCAAATGCACAGCGGAAGATTTCTTTAATACCTGAGAATAAACATGCTTTAAAGTGTCAACCAAAAGGTTGGTGAGTTCATTAGTTTAACATAAATAATCATTTCTTAATTTTTAATAGACCACAAGATTTCATATTTCCATTTCTCATAAACATACATCCCATGCATAGAGACAAAAATATCATTCATTTGGATTGAACACCTGGTAACCGACATTCACAATATGCATATAAGAATATCCTCATCATTCCGGGATCCTCCTTCGGACATGATATAAATTTCGAATTACTAAAGCATCCGGTACTTTGGATGGGGCTTGTTGGGCCCGATAGTTCTATCTTTAGGATTCGCGTCAATTAGGGTGTCTGTTCCCTAATTCTTAGATTACCAGACTTAATAAAAAGGGGCATATTCGATTTCGATAATTCAACCATAGAATGTAGTTTCGATTACTTGTGTCCATCTCGTAAAACAGTTATAAAAACAGCGCATGTATTCTCAGTCCCAAAAATATATATTGCAAAAGCATTTAAAAAGGGATTAATGAAACTCACGCATATAAATATTGTAAAACAGTTAATAAAGCATTTGCATGTATTCTCAGCCCAAAAACATAAAGAGTAAAAAGGGCAAATGAAACTCACGCATATAAATATTGTAAAACAGTTAATAAAGCATTTGCATGTATTCTCAGCCCAAAAATGTAATAAATAAAAAGGGAGCAAATGAAACTCACCTAATGTATTTTGTAGTAAAAATACATATGACGACATTGAACAAGTATAGGGTTGGCCTCGGATTCACGAACCTATATCATTCATATATATTAATACATATACTTGTAATCGAACAACAATGTATATTATTAGTAATATAGGTTTTAATATCAATAACTTATATGTTTCATTATATTCATTTTATTTATTTTAATAAATAAGATATTAATATAGTTTACTTTTGTGTATAAAATATATTGTTATATGAATATCATTTGTTAGTTAATTTAATGAAAATATTAAGATATAGGTAATAATACTATTAGATTTAATAATAATAATAATAATAATAATAATAATAATAATGAAAATTTTATAAGATGATAAGTTTAATAATATTTATAATGTTACTGATAATGATACTACTTAGTTATTGATAAAATTATAATAATGATACTTATGCTATTAATAATAAAAATAATAATAATAATAATAATAATAATAATAATAATAATAATAATAATAATAATAATAATAATAATAATAATAATAATAATAATAATAATAATAATAATAATAATAATAATAAATATGATAATAACAATAATACTTAATAATAATGATAACGATTAAGGTTTATGACTATAATTTATAGTACCCTTTTTATTATCTTTACTTCATAATACAAATATCGTTATTAATACTTAATATCTTAATCATGTCATTAAACGTAATAATAATCCTATTACTCTTGTATATGTCATAAAAATATTCATGAGTGTATTAAGTTCATATTTATATTTATCAATACACTACCATTATATTCCTTTTATCATATTTTATCTAATCATAAATATAATCATACTATTTTACTCATAATAATAATAATAATAATCAATAACAATTATAATGAAAATAATTAAATTACTACCTTTAAGAATCAGCAAAAAGAATGCCCCGACCTGGACTCGAACCTGAGACCTCTCGAAACACGAAAACTCTCCTAATCGTCCCTCTATATCTCTTTTTCTGTTTTAAATGCCCCGAATTTAAATATATGTCTTATTATTTCGGCCCACACTACAAGAGTTATACTACCCACTTCTATACAAGTCCATCTAGCAAAATTATGGCCCAACAAAATAAAGAAGTTGGATCCTTGTTTAGAAGAAGTAACACGGCCAGGAGAAAGAATAAATCGGTCCATTCTGTTTGAAGTTAGGACTCGATGGAAAATAAGCCAACTAGCCACCTGTATGCTATCCCTTTCATTCTTTTTTTATATATTAAATGGATCAAGATTGTCCCTACAAGCAACCAATCGATTCCTATAATGGGTTGGTTGTAAAGTTGTCGGTTCAAAAAAAATTATAGCATTATATATTATATATAATAATTAAAGGAAAGCCACTTGAGTATAAAAAGAACAATGGTTTCTCATCTTTTGGTTTTGGTGTGTTCATTCGAGAAAGAAAACAAAAAGCAGGAGAATAGGGTGTGCGATGGTTGTAGTTTTCATGGTGGTGGTTTATATTTATAATCGAAATAAAGGACAGGAAATAATATTGATCGATGTTGGTTTACAATTGAAACAGAAGAAAACGTATAGCAGCTGTTTGCAGTTCTCAATGGAAAACTGAAGTGAATCAAAACGTAGTAGTAGTGGAGTGGTGATGGTTTATATTGTAAGTTCTTGGGCAGTACATAAGCGAGAGAAAGAAGAGAAATGAGAGAGAAGGTGATGATTGTGCTTGGTGGTGGCCGTTTGGTTTGAAGGCAAGGTGGTTCCGATAGTGGTTCTAAGATGGTGAATAGGGTGGCAGTTTCATGGTTAATGATTTGTGGTTTGGTCTTTTGAAACTGTAACAACAAGTATAGCGGTCACAAACTTGATAAATTTTGTGGTTATTGACTCACGATCACAAACAGAAGAGAGGGGGAAGAAAAAGAAAAAAAAATTACGGTGGTGGCAATGGTCTCACCGTGGTGATGGGTTTTGTGGTGTGAGCTTCAAAACAGAAATATTAATAGCGGTGGCGATTGTGATGGTAGGGAAGAAGAAGAGGGTAGTGATCAAGGTTGATGAAGGTGTTCGGTGGTTCGAGGTTGTGGCGTAAATGGTCACAATAAGAAAGGAAGAAGATGGAAGATGTGTTGTTAATATGTATGTAATGTATATGTATATGTAACTGTTAAACAAGTGGTGATATTAATTAATATATATATATTAGAGTAAGATAAGAACAAGTGACCATACATAATCATTCATATATTCACGGGTTACTTTAACTATTAGAGTGCCGACATCTAACACGGGGTATTATATCGTGTCTCTTGCTAAACAGTTAATGTATAAAAGTCTTCCTAAAAATCCCAAATTTTTAGATTAAACATATTTAATTATTTCACTTATTACCTGTTTGAAACCTGATAAAAAAGGTTCAAAAATTATTTATTTTCTGTTCAAATTTATATGTACGGAGTACAAAAACTTAGTTCGAAAAGGTAAAAAAATATTTATCAAAACTATTATCTTTTTATTCAAATTTTGGAACAACTTTTATTTTAAAACTTCATATATATATATATATATATTAGACCTATTTTAAAAATAATTAAATGTCAACCGAAAACTACAGACATTTACCATTTAAACTCATAATTAATTATATTCAATATATACGCTATGTATATATATAAACCTTTTTAAATAACAAAATTTACTACGCAATAAGTATACATTAAATAATTAAATTAAATATAACAATATATATATACAAGAAATATACATATAAAATAATAGTTTTTATTACAATGTAATTTATTGTACATATTTATTTATAACTATAAGTGTATATAATAGTTTATTAATGTTCCAGTTATTATATATATATATATATATACACATATTTATATATACACATATTTATATATATATCCACATACCTACAAGCAATAATTCATGAATCATCGAGGACAGTCGAAGGTCAATTGAATATATAAACGGAGACTCAACTTTACATACATCGCTTATCGTATCGAAATCATATAAAGATTAAGTTTAAATTTAGCCGAAAATTCCCGAGTCGTCACAGTGTTCACCGTATGAATGATTTTTATCTCTATGCAGTTTGAGAAATGCCTGATACGAGATGGGTATTTATGAGAAATGAAAATCTTGTGGTCTATTAAAATGATGAAAATGATTTTTTATGATAAACTAATGAACTCACCAACCTTTTGGTTGACACTTTAAAGCATGTTTATTCTCAGGTATTAAAGAATGTGCATTAGCTCATTTTAGAGACCTTAATTGGAGCCATTCATGGCATATTTTGAAAGACGTTGCATTCGAGTCATTGAGTTCATCAAGATTATTATTAAGTTAATTATAGTTGGATAGTGGATATTATGAAATGGTATGCATGTCTGTCAATTTTCGATGTAAAGAAAGTTTATCTTTTAAAAACGAATGCAATGTTTGTAAAATGTATCATATAGAGGTCAAATACCTCGTGATGAAATCAACTATTGTGAATCATTTGTAATCGATATGGACTTTGTCCAGATAGATTAGGACGGGTCATGAAATTTGGCATCAGAACGGTGGTCTTAGCAAACCAGGTCTACATTAGTGTGTCTAACTGATAGTCGTTAGGATGCATTAGTGAGTCTGGACTTCGACCGTATCTGGATGTCAAAAGTTTTGCTTATCATTTTGTGATGAAAATCATCTACTTATCATCCTTAGGTAATTAACTGCTTATCATTCTTAGTCTAGACACGTCTTGCTGCATTGATTGCATAAATAGTATATAGACAAAATTCATATCTTAGCGTATCTGCTAAATCATATCTTATCGTATCTATTACTGTAAACTTTTCCTGACATATTTCGTAAATTCCTCCGTAACCTACGAAATCTTTTGTTCTATATATATGGATATTCTATGTAATTAGAATACCATCCGATAGCCAGAAAATCATTTCATATCGAAAAATCCTTTATCCAATTGTACGAAATGGAATTCATCATCAATTCAAGTCCCTCGGATTCTGAAATGGAATCCCACTCAAGCTCCAAAAGTAGTGTGACCGGAATGGATCAACCAATCAGCCATCATCTATTCTGGATGAATTGGGGATGGGTTCATAGCCTCCTCAATCATTGGAGACAAGAAGAAGGTGATCCCTTCCATCCACCACATTGCCCTCTTGGTGAAGAACCTGAAGTACTTACCGGCGAACCTGTCCGAAACACCATTTTCTCTCTAATTTCCAGAGTATCTCATCACGATTATATACTACATCAAATTCTAGATTTTATTTATCCGCTCGTCCGAATCGACAATCACCCTGGTGTAATAGAAGAAGTCAACGAGCTTCGCGCTTGGGTAGTGGCTTTGGAGAATATGGTGCAAAGGTTACGAACACCAGCAGCAGCAGCATGACCGGTACCACCATCAGCAACACCAAAAGTACCATCGTCACCACCACCAACAACATCCGCATCCCACACCGCAACATCACAATCTGTACTTCAAGCATCAACGTCATACACCCTGTAAATATTAAGGAATACCAACAACAACAAACGATGAAGTATTAATTCATAACTTCATTGAAGAGATATCTTTGCGGCGATTATGTAATCTCCAAAGTCTTAGAGATTATTTAATTCTGACCGTAAATCAGATGAGTGAACGAAGAGGGTAGAGTAGAAACTTTGATCGGAAATGGTGTACGATTTACAAGCCAGACTTGTTTTACCAACAGCATCAACAGTATCGTTAGCATCACCAGCACAGTTAGTGCCGTCAGCATGACCATAATCAGCAACACCAATAACATCACAAACTCCGTCAGTTCAAGAATTACTGTGGACATCATTACGAATCAATAACGTGTATATTGTATCAACGAATTATGAAGTATTAACTCATTCCCTCTGAAGAAATTATATGTATATTTTATATATATATATATATATATATATAAATTTTGAGATCAAAAATAAATCTTTCCGTACTAAGCTATTGTGTGTGAATCTTAACTACTCGGTTAATTCATATTACTAATATACAATAATGTACGTCCTTCATCCGCAACTTAACCATCATTAACTACAATCTCTGTCTCAATTCAATAAATTCCAATTCATAATAAATCAAGTGTATCACTTAAATATATGGTTGATTTTACACTTTCATCATCGATGTACTCAAAACTTTTCAGATAACATCATTCGTACCTTGCGAAGTTCACAAGAACTCCACGAACACCAACATTTTTCATCAACAAAATAACGAAGTATTGATTCATAATTGTTGAAGAAATACCTATGTAATTTCTAAAGTTTTAGGGATTATTCAATTCTGGCTTCAACCGTAAATCAAATGAGTTTAATTTAATATTAACTCATTAAATCCATGTTACATCCAAAGAAAATATGCACACATATATATTTTCATAAAGACTGTAATAAAAGTTTGTTGTACAAAATATTAATTGTGAAAATCTTTTTTAACAGGTAGGTAATACCTGAGAGATATATAAATTTACAATTAATATGTTACATTCTTCGAATCTAATTCAGCAAATCATCCATTATACTCCCTACTTTCACAACAATATACATTCTTTCATAGAAATCAAAACAACCATACTCATTCAAATTCAATTACATATTCTGATTTTGAAATCACAGAATTCAATTCGAGATATAACCAGTATCATCATTCTTAGATTCCTATATCTTTCAAAGCTATATTTTGACTTCAAAACTGTATTAAAACATCCTATGTATATTAACGATTACAATCTGTGATCAAACCCTCCGAATTTCCTGAAGACACTTCAAATAATGAGCAATCGAAATAATAATCCAACCACATATTACCCACAGTTAAGTACCTAAAATGCTCTCGAAACCAAAGTCATAGTGCGACACGTATCCGTGTTAGACCCTTTAGCATTTACTAGCTAAAATAACTTTTCAATTCCTTTTAAAAGTAGCCAGTTTTGTCACAGCTCCAGCAAGTCAACTTCGACTCTTCAGTCGAGCTAGCCTTATTATAACCTTGATATATACGTTGCCCTTTCGCCATCGATACCAGGGAATCGTTTATGTTCCATCACATTAGCAATAAACTTACCAACAACTCCACTGGCTTTCGACTTTTCGAAAAATCATTATATCGAAACCCCATCATTTACTCATCCGCACCTTGTAACAAGAATTACCAAACCAATTATTGAAAAATCAGCAATCAGTATTTTGAAATCTCGCAGCATGTCTACATCAACAGTTATATATACATATAACGTCTATCTCCTGAACTTACTTATTTCGAATGTGAAGTTTCTGAAAAACACCATGAACTGCGAACTAGTTCTCAAAATGCTGATGAAGCAGCAAAAACTATAAACAACCTTAACAGTAAAAAGTTTGATGATAAAGAGTAGTGTGTCGGCAAATCTCAGAAAAAGAAAAGATTTGGTACTGAAAAACGGATTGAGTAAACCATGAAGGAGGTTGTGGATAGATCACAAGGACGAAATCTACCTTCAAAGAATCCAAATGATTCCATGTCTGCTGAAGTCATTATCGAATACCTTACTCCTGACTCTAAACTCTTGTGGACAATATCTTTCATCATCCTCTGATATTAGAAAGTCTAAGATATCATCGTATCTTTCATTATAAATATCCTCCATATTTCTGAAGATATTTTATAACTATTCTTATCCAAAATTAGTTATCTTTTCACTCTATCTGTGTTACATCATAAAAGAAACTGTTTTAGTTTCTAAATTCTGAAACTTTCGAGTTTAAAATAGGAATATTTTTGAAGTAGTATTGGGAACTGAAGCATGAGTTAGTATAATATAATGACACTTGATCAACGTGATTATATTACAGTAATTCATGCTGAGTTTTTAAATGGAACGTGATGATTCACAGATCATAACGTCATCATGTGCTATGTTACACGACTCTTGTATTCTCTTTAACCTCTAAAATATCAAGAAAATATTTCTTGATGATTCGGTCTTTTCTGAGGTATTCTAGTAATTTGACAAGTTGAGATCGTGCCATTATAATTTTCTTCTTAGAACATTAACAATGTTCATTCCGAAATTCATATCTGCGAATTCTGGACCATTACAAGCGGTACTTAATCGCAAGAAGAAGAAATGAAAGGACAAATCTACGAAATAGAAACTATGGTATAAATCGCAGCAAATAGGAGAAAGTATTAACTGTGGATGACAATGATTATAGGAGACAGAAGCTGGGACATCAAAATTTAAGGGAAGGTATAAAACCCAACAACAACCCAGAAACTATAAACAGTAGATATCGATACAGATAGCAATATAAAGACACGGGAGAACTAAGAACACTATAAAACCCAAAATATAGTAGAAGTAAATAGATTCTTCTGACGACAGGTGAAAAATAAGAATGACTGATATGAAAGTTAGGAGTATATCGAGAATCAGCACTGGATGAAGCATATTGAAGAATAATTTTAAAGTATGAATTGAGGGAGAAAGAATAGAAGGTGTGAGTTGTAAGGAAACGAAGGAGGTGGATTTATAGTGAAATATCCGACAGAGAAATCAAGATGGATTATTGCATTAATACGAAGAGGATCATAATTTCCTTAATCGCCAAAGAATCAAATCCAATATAGATTAGAAAGATTTTCTTTAAATCTGGAGACCAATCGTGATGACGTCAAAAGATATGACGAATCACTATAATCTTATTTCATTCACTTACGATAACTTCACTCATACACTTTGAGTAATTGAATTATTTTATCTATACTTCTTAAACATGATGAAACTCTATAATCGTCATAATAACATTCTCATTGTTAGCCATGACGACCTCTATCAAATTTCGGGGGCGAAATTTCTTTAACGGGTAGGTACTGTTACGACCCGGAAATTTCCGAACAAATTTAAACTTTAATCTTTATATTATTCCGACACGATAAGCAAAGTTTGTTAAGTTGAATTTCAAGAAATGTAAACCGTGTTCACACATTCATTTAACCTCGACCAAATTCCAATGATTCACGAACCATTATATGAACGAATATGATTATATATGTATATGTGTATATATTATAACTTGAAAACATTAACAAAGTATTAGACGTATAATACTTTACATAAACATATTTGTTTCATAATATATTTAGAATAATTATCGATGAAATTAAAAGATAATATCAAAAGGTTGAAATATTAGATACAATGAATTATGATTTCGAGTCTCTGTTGAGAGGTCCACCTTGATCTAGGAAATCTGTTCCTTTTATCGATATTCAAAATATTATTAACGTGATTTATAAATAAGAACAAAAGTGTCATTAACAAGGATTAGACAAAAGTTAGTGGAAGACTAAAGTTAATAATAATGATTTAGTTACAAGTGTACGAAAACGTTTTTTGATATAATGGAACTTGACTATTAAAATATCCTTGTTTAAATAAAGTGGATTAGAATATTAGTTATTGAATATATATAGATAACTTACAACTTGTATTTAAAACGTATTCATTAAAAATATATGTTTTCAAATTAGTGAAGTACGCGATAGAACACTCGCTTAGTAATGCGATTGATATTAAAACGTTAGTACATAAATGAATAGGATATATTTTAATTTAAAAATGAAAACGTTACGTGCTGTAATATTTTTCTAAAACGAAATAAAAATGAACTTTGAAATATAATTAGTTTTGAAAAAATAAATATTATATCATTAGATAAATATTCCAAACATATATATTACGTACAAATTTACGATTCTAAGTTAAAATATATATATCTATATATTTTAACTTAGTCATAAAATGTCCTGATTTAAATAATATATTTTGATAAACAACGAGTCACTGATTTATAGAAGCAAATGAACACAACGCTCAATTTTATAAGTTACATTTTTTATAAGACAATTTATTGATGAGTAAGTCAAATTATTAATAAGGGTACACGTCGCGTAATGTAAAAGGCTAGTTTTCTAAATGTACGAAAGTGCGTTCGAAAAACCGAAAGTGGTACATGAGTCGAGTGACAACGTATGAGTCATTTGAACAAAAATTACATTTTTACTACGTACGTAAATATAATATAATATTTAATTAATTCTAAAGATTAAATATATTATATATTAAATAATATATAAATATATGTATCATATGTAAACTATGGGAGTGTCGGCAGGTCTAAAGAAATTGATTGTGGCCATGTACATATAGCAATGCGATCGCATGACTATACCTCTCAAGTCCCATGCGATCGCATGGTAGGTTAGGTGAGCTCAAGTTCCTTTAAAAACGTGTTTTTTGCTCGAACTGTTTTCATTCATCACTTCTCAATCTCTCTATCTCTCACGGTATCTATATATATAATTATATTATTTTTATTAATAGTATTATTATTAATCTTTTTATTATTATTATTATTATTATTATTATTATTATTATTATTATTATTATTATTATTATTATTATTATTAACTAGTAGTATACATAAAATATTACGACGGAGTGCTGTCCAAGTGATTTAAAAACGGGTTTTATGAGTAGGATAGGGCTAAGAAAATTGTGGGTTATAACTATGGAGGTTATGGGTATGGATCATGGGTATGCTCGTGAGGTCAATCTAGTGTTTATCATCTCCGTTGCATCTACGTACCTTTCCTGCAATATTGAATCTCAATATTGATACGTAAGCACTCATAATTTAATTTTTACATACTAATAGTGTATCCCTGACTAGTGCTCGAGTATATAGGATTATGCATGCTTGTACTTTTGATATTGCCATTAGATAGGTTATGTTGAATCCTGAATTAGTTACATATGCTGTTGAGATAAGGTATAAGATATGCATGTCGTTGGAAAGCTAGCGAAAAATTAAGAACTTTTCATTTAGATATCGAATGGTTTCATTGAACGGATTAGAAGTTATAGTCAATTGAATTTTTGTATTATTATTAAAAATGATTATTATTATCGTCGTTATATCGTCGTTCTAGTTTTTATCTAATTATTATTATTATTATTATTATTATTATTATTATTATTATTATTATTATCATTAACAATAAAAAGTATTATCATTAAAAATTGTTATTTTTATTATTATTACTATCGTTATTATCGTTAAAGTTATAATTAGTATTATCATTAATATTATCATAATGTTTATTATCATTAGTATTATTATAATTAAAAACTAATATTAGTAACACCTAAATTATTATGATTACTATTTTTATCATTAACATGAACGCGATATAAAAGACGATTAAAAGCTATTAAACGAATCGATTAGGAAATAATGAGTATGTGTATTGATTAAGAAAAAAATTATCATTCATATTATTTTTATCATTACTATTAGTATTAAAAGTATCGTTAGTATTAAGACTATCATTTTAACAAAAATTATCATTTTAATAGAAATGTCATTGTTATTATAAAATAACAATATTATTATCTTTTTAAATAGAAATATTATTTTAAAGTTAATATTAAAAAGTATTGTAAATATTAAAGTTATCACAATTAGAATTATCATTTTTATCATAATATTATTTTTAGTAAATATGAATATTGATATTTTTATTAATAGAATAATAATAATTATTATTACAAAATAATACAACTTTTACTTATTATTATTATCAATGTTATTTTATCAAATAAATATGTAATACAAATAATATAATTACCTTAATAAAACCTATCATAATAATATTTCTATGATTTTAAATGAACTTTATAAATTTTAATATTTAAGATATATAAAAGTATATTTTTATATAAAGTTTTATTTATTAATAAATGAATTATAGTATTTACTCTAATAAATCTTTTAAAAATATTTAAAAATATAACACGATGATATTTAAACTATATAATAATCATGTATAAATTTTGGAAATCATTTTGAGTCAAATTCACTTTTGTTGACTTTTGCATATTAGTCTCGAGCATTAGGATTGTGGTACATTATGACTTGACCTAATTTGTTAGACAAATATTGACCAACATATAAATATATATAATTAATATAGGTTCGTGAATGCGAGGCCAACCTTGCACTTGTTCAATGATGTTATATGTATTTTTACTACGAAATACAGTATGGTGAGTTTCATTTGCCTTTTTACCCTTTATATTTTTGGGCGGAGAATACATGCGCAATTTTTATAAATATTTTACAAAATAGACACAAGTACGTGTAACTACAATCTATGATTGAATGATCGAAATCGAATATGGCCCTTTTAGCTTGGTAGCCTAAGAATTAGGGAACTGGACCTAATTGATGCGAATCCTAAAGGTAGATCTACGGGAACTAACAACCCCCATTCTGGAATTTAGAATTCTTTAGTACTTCGAGTTTATCATCTCCGATGGGTGTCCCGGAATGATAGGGGATATTCTATATGCATCTTGTTAAGGTCAGTTACTAGGTGTTCACCATATGAATGATTTTTATCTCTATGCAGTTTGCGAAATGCCTGATACGAGATGTGTATTTATGAGAAATGAAAATCTTGTGGTCTATTAAAATGATAAAAATGATCGTTTATGATAAACTAATGAACTCACCAACCTTTTGGTTGACACTTTAAAGCATGTTTATTCTCAGGTATTAAAGAAATCTTCCGCTGTGCATTAGCTCATTTTAGAGACCTTAATTGGAGTCATTCATGGCATATTTCAAAAGACATTGCATTCGAGTCATTAGGTTCATCAAGATTATTATTAAGTTAATTATAGTTGGATAGTGGATATTATGAAATGGTATGCATGCCTGTCAATTATCGATGTAAAGAAAGTTTATCTTTTAAAAACGAATGCAATGTTTGTAAAATGTATCATATAGAGGTCAAATACCTCGCGATGAAATCAACTATTGTGAATCATTTGTAATCGATATGGACTTTGTCCAGATGGATTAGGATGGGTCATGAAAATCGTAGGAGTCTTGGGTTAGCGTCTTGCTTAGTGAATAGATATTTAAGCGCTGAATGATCTGTATAAACCGTTGTTTTGGACTGGATGAGATAGGAACGGAATTTGTCGAAGGTGAATACTACTGCTAGCAGCTCCTTTTCCGTGGTGGTGTAATTCTCTTGAGCTCTAATTAAGGTTTTACGGGCGTAATAGATTGGACGAAAGTGTTTATCTTTTCGTTATCTGAGTACAGCTCCAACTGTGAAGTCACTCACATCACACATGATCTCGAATGGTAGACTCCAATCAGGAGCTATCATGATAGGTGCATGTGTTAGCTGTTCCTTCAGATAGTTGAATGCTTTAATACATTCTTCATCAAATACCAACGGAACTTCCTTTCCAAGGAGATGAGTGATAGGTCGTGTGACCTTTGAGAAATCTTTGATGAAACGTCGGTAGTTATTGACGTATCTAAGTAAACTCCTTACCGAATTTACTGTGGTAGGTTCGGGAAGTTTAGTTATGGTCTCAATCTTAGCCTTATCAACTTATATTCCTGATTTTGAAATCTTATGTCCTAAAACTATCCCTTCTTTAACGATGAAGTGACATTTCTCCCAATTCAGAACTAAATTCTAATCTTCACACCGGGTGAGCATCTTGTCAAGGTTGGAAAGGCACGAATCAAAGGTGCTACCAAATACCGAGAAGTCATCCATGAAGACTTCCATACAACGTTCAATCTTGTCGTGGAATATTGCTACCATGCATCGCTGGAAAGTAGCTGGTACATTGCATAACCCAAAGGGCATGTGTCGATAGGCAAATATTCCATAAGGACAGGTGAAGGTTGTCTTCTCTTGGTCCTTTAGATCGAGGGGGATCTAAATGTAGCCGGAAAAACCATCAAGGAAACAATAGTACTCGTTTCCTGATAGACGTTCCAATATTTGATTGATGAAAGGTAATGGAAAATGATCTTTTCGGGTTGCATCGTTAAGTTTACGATAATCTATACAAACCCTCCAACCGGTGACCTCCCGTGTTAGAATAAGTTCATTATTCTGATTTTGGATTACAGTCGTCCCTCCCTTCTTGGGGTACCACTTGAACAGGACTGACCCATGGTGAATCGGAAATGTGATAGATTAGACCGGCGTCTATAAGTGTTATTACTTCTTTCTTGATGACTTATTGAATCATAGGGTTGACCCTTCTTTGCCTCTGAACTGACGGTTTGAAATCATCTTCCATGAAGATCTTGTGGGTGCAATAGTTGGGGCTGATTCCTTTTATGTCAGAGATCTTCCAAGCAATTGCCTTCTTATGTGATTTCAAAACTTGAATCAATTTTGCCTTCTCTTGGGGTGTGAGGTCTTTCGAGATGATTACGGGGAGCTGTGATTCTCCTTCTAAGAATGCATACTCTATATTTTCGGGTAACTTCTTCAATTTCAATTACAGAGGTTCCTCGATAGATGGCTGATGTTTTAGCAGAGTAGTATATAAAATAGCTTATATTTTTACAGAAAATACTATTAAATACGATACAATTTTACACAAGATATTTATTTATTTATAGAATGGATATACTTAAACCTTGCTACAACACTTATAGGCAGTGTACCTAATCGTAAAGTAGTGTAGTTTTTAGTAAGTCCGGTTCGTTCCTCAGGGAAATCTTTAAACAAAGCTTAACGCTATATTAGTTTACTTTTATAAAAATACAAATATATATATATAAGTAATATTATTATTATAAAGGGGGGTTTTTACCGTTTAATGACCGGTTTGTCGATTTTAAAACTTTAGTCGCAGTTAAAACCAAATGTAAAATATTAAAAATAAATACAAGACTTAAATTAAAGCATAAAGTAAATAACGATAATGAAATTGCGAATAATAAAAGTGCGATAAAATAAACTTGCGATAATTAAAAAGTACGATAATTAAAAGTGCAATTAAATAAAATAACAATAAAAAAGCGATAATTAGAAGTGCAATTAAATATAAAATAAAGGAAATTAAATATAAAATAAAAGAATTATGCTTATTTAAACTTCCGTAATCATGATGTTTGACGTGTTGATTTTAGTTTTATGCCCATGGGTTAATTGTCCTTTGTCCTGGATTATTTAATATGTCCGTCTAGTTTTTGTCCATAACAGTCCATCAGTCATAAATATAAAGTGCGAGTGTCCTCGTCAAATTATTCTTATACCCGAAGTTAAATATTCCAACTAATTGGGGACTTAAACTGTAACAAGATTTTAATACTTTGTTTAATAATTACACCAGGATGTCGACTGAGTGTAACCCAAGGTTTTAATATTTTGTTATCAATTATACCAAGTGTCCTTGTACATAATTTCACCCCTGTTTTAATTATTCTAGTGTCTATTAATCCATTCCCGTGTCCGGTTAAATGAACGATTATTCGTACATATAAATACCCCGCCCATCGTGTCCGATCGAGTGTATATGGTAATTTATAGGGACGCCCAATTGTAATTCTTTATATTAACATTAACAAACTATCATTTAGTTAAACAAATATAAAGCCCATTAATAGCCCATACACTAATTTCCACAAGTGTCGTTCTTTTGTCCAAACCCCAATTATGGTACAAAGCCCAATTACCCAATTTTAGTAATTAGCCTAACATCATGATTACTTCGGATTAAATAATCATAATAATAACTTAGCTACGAGACATTAAATTAAAAAGGTTGAACATAACTTACAATGATTAAAAATAGCGTAGCGTTACACGGACAGAATTTCGACTTACACCCTTACAACATTCGCTAACATACCCTTATTATTAGAATTATAATTAAAATTAAAATATAAAATATAAATATATATATATATATTTTACGTATGAATGAGAAAAGAGAAAGATAGATTGATATTTTTGGTGCACCAAAGCTCAATTTTTATAGGCATGTGGGCTGGAACTGGAGCTCATGCGATCGCATGGATTTATGCCTTCCAGGCCATGCGATCGCATGGCCAGCTGGGGAGGCTCATTTTTGGTTGTTTTCTTCTGCCGACGGTTTTATAAATAATATAATATATTAAATAATTATAAGAATTATTTAAATATTATATTTTATTTATGTGCATAGTTGACTTGTAATTTTAGTCCGTTGCGTCGAGCGTTGAGAGTTGACTCTGGTCCTGGTTCCGGATTTTCGAACGTTCTTGCGTATAATTTAATATCTTGTACTTTGCGTTTTGAATCTTGTACTCTTGTAATTTCGAGACGTTTCTTATCAATAATTGGAACCTCTTTGATTGTATTTTGTACTTTTGAGCTTTTTGGTCGTTTGCGTCTTCAATTCGTCGAATCTGTCTTTTGTCTTCACCTTTTATTATTTAAACGAATATCACTTGTAAATAGAACAATTGCAACTAAAAGCTTGTCTTTCTTGAGGAATAATGCTATGAAATATATGTTCGTTTTTAGCATTATCAATGGCTTAATTCTAGCTATTCCCTTTCGGTCTAACAAGTCATATCTCTCCTAGAATTCTGATTCTTCTTCAATATCGGTCACTGATGCTATTTGTTCTTTGTTCTTGGAAATGTCCTTCTTAATGCTTCCTCTTCAGAAACATCTTCCTTAGTCTTGAAGGTTGGTTCAGGAATTTCAACACAGTCCTCTTTTGACTGGGGTTCCTGAAATACCGGAATGAAATCTGTTTCTTCATTCGGTCTTCTCCTTAACAGAGGTAGGGGAATGCCTTGTCCTAGCAGTGCTATCTAGATAGTCTTGCCAAGAAAATTACTTTCGGAGAGAGGAGATTTATGTTGCCTAAGGTTCACGGCTGAATGATTGTCGAGATTTTCTTCAGGAGTTGTAAAGAACAGATCCTTAGAAATTTGATCTTGATTACATATAGCCATGGTTTCTTCCAGGTATTCGTTGACCAGCTCTTGAAAAGAATCAGTGAGATTTAGATCTTCTTCGCGAGGATGGTTCATGAGACGGTCAACATTGAATGTGACTTCTTCAGTTCCCACTCTTAATTTCAATGATTTCTCGTGTGCATCAATTACGGCCTTGGCAGTATTTAGGAATGGTCTGCCAAGTATGCGTGGGACCTTCGTGTCTTCCTCAATATCCATAATGACAAAATCAACGGGAAATGCGAACTTATCCACTCAGACTAGGACAACTTTAGCTATTCCTCAAGGAATCTTAACTAATCTGTCCGCGAGTTGGATAGTCATTCTAGTAGGCCTTAAGTCATTTAATCCTAGCTTTTTGAATGATGAATAGGGCAATAGGTTTACACTGGCTCCTAAGTCTGCTAATGCATTTCTAATTTGTACATCTTACAGGTAGCAAGGTACCGTAAATCTTTCTGTATCTCTTAACTTAGGGGGAATACCATGTTGTAATACTAATGAGCATTATTCATTTAAGGGCAAGCTAACTATCTTTCTTAATCACTTTTTGTTGGAAGGTAGTTCTTTGAAAAATTTAGCGCAGTTTGGCATGTCTACTAAAGCATCTACTGGTCGTACATTCAAATGAATATTCTTGATAATATCCCAATACTTAGCGAATTGCGCTTCCTGTTTTTCCTTCCTAAGCCTACCTTGGAAAGGTATGCGGGCGCGCGGAATAATTTCCGGGGCCTTATGAGGGATAGGTTCCGGTGGATTGAAAACTGGGTCAATTGACACAGGTTCCTTATCGGGAAAAATCTTGTATGGGTATATTAACAGTTGTTTCCTTCCCACCTCTAGTGATTACTAGGGCATCAAACTCACTACACTCTATATCAACTTTAGTGGTTAAACGTTTTAGCGTAAGCCGAAAATTGGTTATTAATTCTTCAAAAGTCTTTATCAAAGTATCGAACTTATTTTGACATTCTATGACTTGAAGGTTTATCATGTATTGCTTTTTCATAGATTTAACTAAAATTTCCTTAGAGTGGAGATTAGGTTTGTGCAATGGGAATATTATATTATGGTCCGAGCTATTTTGCTGTTTATGTGCCCATCTAGGGTAAGGATACCTTAGATTGGTTCTAGTAGCATCGGTGTTTTTAGGAATTGGTAAACTTTGAAGAGTGAGGGTGAGATCATGTAACCTAGTTTCTAGCATTTTTACCATATGAGTGAAGACGTCATCCTTCTCAGTAGCTTCATTGCTCCAATCTTCCTGTTGTGCAGCTATTGTGTCTAAGAGATTCCATGCTTCGTCTGCTATTCGTGACATGAAATTGCATTGCGAGGCAACGTCTAGGAGAGTCTTATCATCCTTGGTCAAACCATTGTAAAGCGTACAGATTATGTCTGCCTGACTTAACGAATGATTGGGACATCTTTTAAGCATCACCTTTAGTCTATTCCATGCTAGACACAATGACTCATTTTCTTTTTGATAAAAGTTTGTGATGTCATTTCTTAAACTGGTTTGTAGGGAGGGTGGATAAAATTTGTTTAAAAACTTGAAGGCTAGTTCCTCCCATGAATGTAATGAATTCGGATTAAGTTTGTCAAACCATGCTAAAGCGTGTGTAGGCAGAGAATATTGAAAAAGATGAAGTTTCACAATGTTTTTCTCGTTTTCTTCCTTCTTAAAAGAGTCATTCAGACTGATAAATTTGTTTAGGTGAAAGTTTGGATCGTCAATCGGTAATCCTTGAAATTTACAGATCATACTGACTAGTTTAATCATGTGTGAACTGATTTCAGGATTTCCTTCGGTTCCTAAGGTGATTGGTCCTCCTCTTTCCTCTAAGCATGACTTATGCATAGAAGCAAGGGTGTTTTGTTGTTCCATTTTTAGAATTTCTGTTTAAAAAGACTTAAAAATAACTTTTAGAAAATATTAATTGACTAAAAGGATCGATAAATTAATAAAAACAGTTATTCTTGAAATTCGGCCGCTAACCTTATCGGATATCTTAACTGATAGGACTTCTTACAGATTACTTTGTATCTAGGTGGCCAGGCCGACTACGGAGAGGCAGGATCCTTTTAGTTGCAATATAATTGGAGACTATTCGGAAAATTCAACAACCAAGTCCGTTTGTATGTCTTTATTAGACACCACCAATCAATACTTTTGTCTATTTAAAATTTTTCTCAATCAAAATATTCGATCCCCGGAAGTGGCGCCAGAAAACTTGTTACTACTATGATATGGCCGAAATGGACGGTTTTATTCGTGCGGTGTCGTTAGGCCACAGGACGTCGGATTCAGTTGATCAGGGTAGCAAACAGTGGTTTTGTTTATTTATATTGTGCGGGACCTAAATTTACTTTTACTTTCTAAGGTGTAGAAGGTGTAAGTTAACCTAGTGTCGTATTCTTGAATTGATTAACGAATTGAAGATCAAGCGGATAATTGTCTTTTATTTAAATTACCTAGATAAAGGATAGTAGTTGGTTTAAGCTAATGGTCCTAAGTACGGAAAAGTAAATAAAGTGGAAGGATATTCGGAGTATGCAGATCATGGAAATTGTGATGGACCCGTCAATACACTTAACGGCTTCGTCACTTGGTCCCACAGCTTGATCGAACTTAAATGAATTTAATAAATGACATTGCATTCTTTTGTTTCAAAAGTTTCCCAAAAAGGAAACATACCAAAATATGTAGTTTAAACAACCCAACATATTAATAACCAAAATTGACATTAAAAGATTGTCACCTAAACCCACAAGTTTAAATTATTCAAAAATAGAATGCAAGTTCAGAGTTTCATAAATGTTTAACAAAATCTGCCCAAATGCATGCAGACTCTTCTAACACAGCGGAAGCATCAAACAAACTCAAGTACCTGTGAAAACATGCGAGTAAACTGTCAACAAAAATGTTGAGTGAATTATAGGTTTAAATAAACATATAAGCTTTAGACCACAAGATTTAAAATGTTAGAAAACATAAAACATTATTTCATTATCAATGAGCCACCTGGTAACCACTTAACCCTTTTATTTACCCTTGGCAAACACAATAATAATGTACACTGAACAAGTGTATCTTCAACTAAATATGAAGTACTAAACATTCCGATTATAAATTGCTAGCGCGACTAGCTCGAAATGGGGTTGTCAAACCCGATAGATCTATCCGTAGGATTCGCGTTCACTAGTAGAAACCAGTGATTACAGTTACCAGACTAGGGAATATTTTTATTCAACTCATAATGAATAATTTAACTTTAATTGCCACTTGTGTCTAAACGTAAAAATAAAATACATGTAATCACATCCCAAAAATATAATTTGAAAAGTATGTAAAAATAGGACTATAACTCACCTTAAAGCAAATGAAGTAACCAGACAAAAATGCGAACAACAATGAAGTAAAGTGATCAAGAATGATCACAACGCCGACCTATAAATAAAGCAGGTCGATATAAATAACTAACTTAGGTCAAGTCTTAGTATGATAGCTATTGTACATGTTGCAAGTAGACATAGAACAACACTCAACATGCATCGATTTGATCGGAACAGCGTACGGATACACACTTTCTATTTTTAGAAAGTTTTTATTTTTAGCAGGTTTCTATTTTTGGAAAGTTTCTATTTTAGGAAAGTTTCTATTTTAGAAAAGTTTTTATTTTTGGAAAGTTTCTATTTTAGAAAAATTTCTATTTTTGGAAAGTTTCTATTTTTAGAAAATTTCTATATTTGGAAAGTTTCCATATTTAGAAAGTTTCTATTTTTTGAAAGTTTATAAGTTAGGAAAGTTTCCTTAATTAGAAAGTCAACAAAAGTCAATTGAAAGTCAAAGTCAACCGAAAGTCAACTCAAAAGTCAACCTTAGTCAAACATAGTTAACATTAGTTTTAAAAGTATAGGTTATAATAATAATATAGGTTATCATGTTATTTAAAGTCAATTATGTATAATTATGTCATAACATAAGTTTAATTAAATTAAAATGAATTATTAAAGTTAACATAAGTTTAAATTATATAATTAATATAACATAAGTATTTAATTAAGTAATTAAATATTAATCATAATATAAGTATTATTAATTAATAATAAATTTTAAATCATATCATAAGTATTATTAAATAATAATGAATTATTAATCATATCATAAGTTTCTAATTATAATTATTAAATCATAAGTATTTAATAATTAAATTATAATTAAATAATAACTAAGCCTTATAATAATTAATTAATTAATTAATCCTTATTATAAGTCTTATTATAATAATCTCATAATACAAGTTTAATACTTACCATAAGTATTTTTCATTAATAATAAAAGTATTATTAATCATAAGTTTAAGTAAATATTTAATTAAATCATAATTAATTAATAATGATATGATAAATATATATATATATATATATATATATATATATATATATATATATATATATATATATATATATATATATATATATATATATATCATAAGTCTTAAATTAAATAATTACTTTTTATATCATAAGTAATTTATTAATAATGAAATTCAATATTTATATCATAAGTCATAATTAATAACCATAAGTTTTAATTAAAAGTTCATCGGGTCATAACTTAAGCCCCGGGAATCAGTTTTCGGCAAGTCTCATATATCTTCGCCTAACCAACCCACCCGACACATTAGTGTACTCAAGAATACCCCAAGAACAGCCACCAAGTCGTGACCTATAGCCATTATTCAACTTGGAGCTTTAATCCGTTCAAAAACATGTTTTAGTCATAACGGATGATCCGTGGCTCGGATTTCGATAACCCGAACATGAAAGTTCATCCAATCATCAATCCTAACACACTAGTACACCCAAAATACTCCAAAAGTGGTCACAAAGTCGGACCATACCTGTACCAATTCGTTCTTACATTTTAATTTTAATTAAACACCATTTTAATCGTATCTAGAGCTCCGGGAATCGAAATAACATGAATCCGGAGTCTAAAATTAATGTATTGATGAGAGGAACTCATCTAAACACTTTAATTTCACTTTTATATCAGTTATTTTACAGAAATAAACAAACAAGCTGCTGTCCCAAAACAATCAAACTGAAAACATGTATAATCGAGCATTTCTGCGCATACTATCAACAATACAATAACATATAAGCATCATACTATCAAAATAACATATAAAAACAGTAAAATATAAGAAAAATCAAAAGCTTGGGTTAGGGTTTATAACCTAATCGAGAAAAGAAAGATATGAGCGTGTAGAGATCAGAGAGATGAACGCGGTTGTGTAAACGATTAGAGGATCCAAGCTCTTGATTGAATGAAGATGATGATGATGATGATGATGATGGGTGTGGTAGGCGACGACCAAGAAACAAAAAAGGAGAGGAGAAAGTGTTGAGAGCAAAATTAGAAAATTAGGTTTATGAAAAATGAAATAGTGTAAAAATGAAAAAGGAAAAGGCACTCCCCCCCATCTAAGGGGTTTGGCCAATTGGAGGGTGTGGGGTGGATCCCATGGCCCACTTTTGTTATTTGGTAAAGTCCTTGTGGCCCGAATGTCCGATCGAAACCCGAAACGAGAAAACACGACTACGCGATTGAAAATTCGGAGAGATAACAAATACGCGACGAAAAATATATAAAAACACTATATATAAATATATGAAATTAAAATATCATATTTAAAATAATTTGGACTTAAAAATCCCAAAAGCTTGACCGTTGGTTTGAAAATAGAAAAGATTTGCCGGATAGAAATCCGCGACAAGTAGAAACGTACGATTTAAAATATGAATACAAATATTCATTTAACACATAATAATTAATATATTATTATTAAAATAATAATATAGGTCATGAAAATGACGTGGCATGAATAACAGTTAACGGTCGTTAAATAATTAACAGTAAAAGATAACGGAAAAAGTAGGGTCGTTATAGTACCTTCCCGTTACGGAAATTTCGTCCCGAAATTTAAGCAGGTGCAGGGGTTGACTCAGCATCTGGGAACAAATGCGGTTATTTCTCTTCATCTGATCTTCACGCTCCCAAGGAACACCATGTCTAGAGACAATCTCCTTCAAATACAAACGAGTAAGCTTCTCCATCTAATCTGTTTCCTTAATCGACAAGAAATGAGCTAACTTTGTGAGTCAGTCAACAATAACCCAAATGGTATCATAACTACCCACAATTCTTGGTAACTCCGTAATAAGGTCCATTGTAATACCTTCCCACTTCCACTCGGGAATCTCAGGTTGCACCAACAGTCCTGACGGTTTTTGATGTTCAGCATTAACCTTAGCACAGGTCATACACTTAGCCACATAAGTAGCCACATCAGCCTTCAAATTAGGCCACCAATACAGCTCCTTAAGATCATGATACATCTTTCCTGAACAAGGATGAATAGAGTACCTAGACTTATGAGCCTCATCTAAAACAAGTTGTCGCAGATCACCAAACTTCGGAACCCAAAGAAGTCCCACAAATTACCTAGTACCATCTGCTCGTATCTCAAAATTCTTAGCCATGCCTCTTACTTTCTCGTTCACAAAATTCTCCTCCTTCAAGGCTTCTTGTTGTGCCTCAAGAATCTGCCTTGCGAGGTTGGTTCACCCCTCTCTTTATGACTTAACGCATCGACCACAACATTGGCTTTTCCCGGATGATATAATAGTTCACAATCATAATCATTCAACATCTCAACCCATCTTCGTTGCCTCATATTCAACTGTTTCTGATCAAGGATATGTTGAAGACTTTTGTGATCTGTGTACACTGTACTTTTGACCCCATACAAATAATGTCTCCAAATCTTAAGTGCAAACACAGCAGCTCTCAACTCTAAATCGTGGGTTGTATAATTCTGCTCGTGGATCTTCAACTCACGTGACACGTACGCAATAACTTTCTTTCATTGCATCAAAACAAAACCAAAGCCCTGACGCGAAGCATCACAATAAACAACAAAATCATCATTAACCTCAGGCAGTGACAATATCGGAGCGGTAGTCAACTTCTTCTTCAAAGTTTGAAAAGCAGTCTCTTGTTCATCCTTTCACTCATACTTCTTCCCCTTGTGCGTTAAAGCAGTCAGAGGTTTCACTATACGAGAGAAATCTTGAATGAACCTTCGATAATAACCTGCCAACCCTAGAAACTGATGAACCTGAGTAGGAGTTTTCAGAATTTCCCACTTCTCGATTTCCTCAATCTTAGCAGGATCAACCTGTATTCCCTGTTTACTAACAATATGTCCAAGGAATTGAACTTCTCTTAGCCAGAAAGCACACTTAGAGTACTTAGCGTACAACTCTTCTTTCCTCAACAGATCAAGCACCAACTTCAAATGTTCTTCGTGCTCTTCATCACTTTTAGAATAAATAAGGATGTCGTCGATGAATACAATAACGAATTTGTCCAGATAGGGTCTGCACACATGGTTCATGAGGTCCATGAACACAGCAGGTGCGTTTGTCAATCCGAACGGCATAATAAGGAATTCATAGTGACCATAATGGGTGCGAAAAGTAGTTTTCAAAACATCAGATTCTTTAACACGCAGTTGATGATAACCGGAACGAAGATCGATCTTAGAATAAACAGACGAACCTTGAAGCTGATCGAACAGATCATCGATTCTAGGAAGAGGGTAACGGTTTTTAACTGTAAGCTTGTTTAATTCACGATAATCAATGCACAAACAAAACGAACCATCTTTCTTCTTAACAAATAGAACAGGAGCTCCCCAAGGGGACGAACTAGGACGAATAAAACCCTTGTCTAACACCTCACGGAGTTGACTCGACAATTCTTGAAGTTCGGAAGGCGCAAGTCGATAAGGAGCACGTGCTACAGGAGCAGCACCGGGAACAAGATCGATTTGAAATTCTACCGCGCGTTGTGGCGGAAGACCAAGTAAATCTTCGGGAAATACCTCGGGAAAATCTCTAACAATATGAACATCACCAACGCTCTTATCTTCTCTATCAGAATCAACAACATGGGCTAGAATAGCATGACAGCCTTTGCGAAGATGTTTATGAACTTTCAAACAGCTAATAAGATTTAAGTGTCTGCATTTCGTATCCCCAAAAACCATCAGCGGCTCTCCAACCACATTAGTAACACGAACAGCTTTCTCATAACACACAATCTCAGCACGATTCATAGACAACCAATCCATACCAATAACAACATCAAAACTGCCTAGGTCAATCGGTATTAAATCTACCTCAAAATCTCTACCAGTCAGATTAATGTTACATTTACGATACACAGTCTTAGAAGTAAGCACTTTACCATTAGCTATCTCTACAACATAAGTATTGTCTAGAGGAGTTAACGAAGTTTTGATTTTTGGAATCAATTTACTCGACACAAAACTCAAATCAGCCCCCGAATCTAATAGTACATAAACTGATAAATCATTGACCGAGAATGTACCCGTAACAAGTTTAGGATATTCCTCAGCATCCCTGGCATTAATGTTGAACGCTCTTCCACGTGCATTCTCAGTAGTCTTCTTGTTAGGGTAGGCATCACGGAAATGCCCCGGCTTACCACATTCATAACAAACTCTCTGACTACCACCATTTCTCGGCTTCCCATTATCATTACCACCATTATTACCAATATTATTACCACCACCTGTAGCAGGAGTAGCAGTACCCGACATAAGCACCGTACAATCTTTAGCAATGTGTCCTTGCTTGGAACACCTCTTACAAGTAACCATACAATAGCCATCATGAGCCTTATTACATCGAGGACAAACACGCTGATTCTGGTTATTAGCACCAGAAGTATCTTGTTTCTTCTGCTGACCTTGGTTCTGGTTGCGGTTATTATCCCACTTCCTTTTCCCATTATCAGCCTTCTTAACAACTTCCTCACTGCATCAGTCACAGCTGCCTTACTTCTCCTCAAAATCTTATCATTAAGCTTATGGGCCATAGACATAGCAGCTTCAATAGTCTGGGGCTCACTCGACTCAACCCCATGCTCAATCTTCTCAGATAACCCGTCAATATAAGCTTCAATCTTAAGATTCTCATCAGCATAAGTATTAGGACACAACAAGGTCAACTCGAAGAACCTTTGTTCATAGGCATCTAATTCAGTGCCCTTCATCTTCAAGTTCTTAAGCTCAACTTCTAACTTCTTAAGTTCACCCCGGGGATGATAACGGGTGATCATTCTCTCTTTAAAGTTATTCCAAGTCAAACCACACGCCACATCATTACCAAAACTACCAACCAAGTTGTTCCACCAAGTTAATGCTCTATCTTTAAGAGTGAAGCTTGCGAAACTAACCTCATTAATAATGCTAAAAATGAACATATATTTCATAGCATTATCCCTCAAGAAAGACAAGCTTTTAGTTGCAATTGTTCTATTTACAAGTAATATTCGTTAAAATAATAAAAGGTGAAGACAAAAGACAGATTCGACGAATTGAAGACGCAAACGACCAAAAAGCTCAAAAGTACAAAATACAATCAAAGTGGTTCCAATTATTGATGAGAAACGTCTCAAAATTACAAGAGTACAAGATACAAAATGCAAAGTACAAGATATTAAATTATACGCAAGGACGTTCGAAAATCCGAAACCGGGACCAAAGTCAACTCTCAATGCTCGACGCAACGGACTAAAAATTACAAGTCAACTATGCACATAAATATAATATAATATTTAAATAATTCTTAAAATTATTTATATATTATATTTATATTTAAAATCCGTCGGCAGAATGCAAACAAAGACATGTGAGCTGGAATCCCAGGCCATGCGATCGCATGGCCTGCATGAGATAATCTCATGCGATCGCATGAGCCAAAAAGGCAGGCCACATGCTATAAATTTCGCAGTTTTGAGCGATCTTTTACACATCCATATATCTTTCTCTCTATCTCACTCGTATAATATATACATATATATTATAATTATAATTATAATTTTAATTTTTATTCTAATAATAAGGGTATGTTAGCGAATGTTGTAAGGGTGTAAGTCGAAATTCTGTCCGTGTAACGCTACGCTATTTTTAATCATTGTAAGTTATGTTCAACCTTTTTAATTTAATGTCTCGTAGCTAAATTATTATTATGCTTATTTAATGCCGAAGTAATCGTGATGTTGGGCTAAATATTAAAATTGGGTAATTGGACTTTGGACCCTAATTGGGGTTTGGATAAAAGAACGACACTTGTAGAAATTAGACTATGGGCTATTAATGGGCTTTATATTAACTAAATAATACCTCGTTAATTTAATACATAGACTTATAATTTGACGTATTTATATATAACCACTTACGCTTGACTGGGTACGGTGGGCGGGATATCTATAAATACCAATAATTGTTCAATTTACCTGACACGGAACTGGATTAATAGTTAATAGACTTGTTGAAACAGGGGTGGATTACATTCAAGGGTAATTGGTGTAATTGTTAACAAAGTAGTAAAACCTTGGACTACACGCAGTCGATAACATGGTGTATTCATTAAACAAAGTCTTAAGACCTTGTTACAATTCGAATCCTCAATTAGTTGGAATATTTGACTTTGGGAATAAGAATAATTTGACGAAGACTTCCTCATTTTATGATTATGACTGATGGACTATTATGGACAAATCCGTATGGATATATTGAATAATCCAGGACAAAGAACAATTAACCCATGGGAATAAACTAAAAACAACACGTCAAACATTATGATTACGGAAGTTTAAATAAGCATAATTTATATATTTCATATTTAATTGCACTTTTAATTATCGCACTTTTATTTATTGTCATTTTATTTAATTGCATTTTTAATTATCGTACTCTTTAATTATCGCAATTTTATTTTATCGCACTTTTATTTATCGCAATTTCATTATCGTTATTTACTTTACTCTTTAAATTAAGTTATATTTATTTTTAATATTTTACATTAGGTTTTAACTGAGACTAAAGTTTTAAAAATCGACAAACCGGTCATTAAACGGTAAAAAACCTCCCCTTTTTTATAATAATAATATTACTTATATATTTTTGTATTTTTACAAATATAAGTTAAAAAATATGGCGTTAAGCTTGTTTTGAAAATCCCTGTGGAACGAACCGGACTTACTAAAAACTACACTACTGTACGATTAGGTACACTGCCTATAAGTGTTGTAGCAAGGTTTAGGTATAACCACTCTATAAATAAATAAATCACTTGTGTAAAATTGTATCGTATTTAATAGTATTTCCTTGTAAAAATATAACTATTTTATACACCACCTAGCACACATCAAGTATTTTTGGCGCCGCTGCCGGGGAAAGTTAAACGCCGAAAGCGCAACGCTAAATATAAATATAAAAAAAAAGATTTTTATAAAGTTCCTTTTTTGTAAAAATATACGTTTTAATTATTAAAAACCAAAAATATAAAAAAAAAGAAAAACAAAATCTATATATTTGTTATTAAGAGTTGTTAAAAATTTATAAAAGTATTTTTATTTTAGTTTTTAAAATAAAATTTTTATTTAAGTTATTTTTTTATTTAATTTAAAATAGAAAAACAAAAAAAATAATAAAATAAAAGAAATCAAACGGCCCGGTACTGTAGCAGCCCAGAACCTGGCCCGAAACCCTAGCTCATGCGATCGCATGAGCCCGAAGGCAAAATTTCATGCGACCGCATGAAGCTGTCTGACACGCCACAGTTGACTGGTTCCAGCAATAATTACGTAATTATTATTATTATTATTATTTAATTAAACCCTAATTAGGTTTTTATTTATTTAATATTTAGTTTTAGTGTTATTTAATTAATTTGTATTTTTAGTTTAATTAGTTTTATTAATATATAAAATTAATACTTTTATAAAATAAATAATATAAAAATAATATTTTTATAAAAATTGTACTTTTTACAACTTTAAGTTTATTTTTATATTTTGTATCTTTTTATTCGTTTTAGCGTAATATTTGTATTTCGTTCGTAATTAATTTTAAACTTAGTATTTTGCCATAGTAGCTCTAGATTTTTAGGCTTTGCCGTAAAATCCCTTAAGTGCTTTTTCTTTAGACTAAGATTTAGGTGCTTTAGAATTTTACGACGCCGTTTTTATATTTTAGTACTTTTTAAGTTTTTGCCATTTGGGATATAGTTTTTCTTTTAAGCTTTAATACTTTTAGACACAACTTTTAATTCTTAGTTTTTAGTTCCTTTTTAAGTTTCGACGCGCTACTTTCTTTTTATTTTTTGACCTTTTATTTTTCGACATTTTTCGACGCGCAATCTTTTTCTTTCTTATTTCTCGACGCTCTAGTTTATAGGACATAGAATTTTTTTCTATTTCTTCTCTAAAATTTCAAAACGAAAAATTATTTTAAGTGGTTAAATTGATAGACATCCATTTTCTGGTTCGTAGTAATAGTTGGATTTATACGTGGACCGGGTTATTGGAACCAAACAGTACTCAATTATATTGAGACCAAACGAATCTTGCCCCTCTGCTGCATCTTTTGGCTATTCGAAACGTGGGCAAAATCAGAAAAGTCTATTAATTTGATAACTTATATAATTTTTCTTATTTTTATAACTAATAGGATATTCAGTGAATGCACCGAGCAAAACGTTCACCACCTTTTGTACGTTCACCACCTGTAACTCGATCAAGACATCTAGCAAATATTGTCGCCGTTGATTTTTCTTTAGAATCGTCATCCAGTCGACCAAGTACTCCAATTCAAATTCCCGATAATCCATTTTTTGAACCCGCCCTCATAATTGAGAATCCGGAGGATATTCAGGGACAATTCAGAGATCCTGAACCATTAATCTTTCCTCCAGAACCACCAATCATTCAAACGAAGATTGTAGAGAAACCAACCATTAAATCAGAATCCTCTAGTGATTCAGATTCAACAAATTCAATCATGGAAAATCTGGAACCTCTAAGTATGGAAGACCGAATGAGAGCTAAACGCACTGGCCAAGGTCATGCAATTACTCAACCTGACATTAATGCGCCAGATTATGAAATCAAAGGACAAATTCTACACATGGTAACTAATCAATGCCAATTTAGTGGTGCACCGAAGGAAGATCTAAACGAACATCTTCGTACCTTTAACGGGATCTGTACTCTATTTAAAATCCGAGAAGTAGAGGATGAACAGATATATCTCATGTTATTTCCCTGGACTTTGAAGGGAGAAGCCAAATATTGGTTAGAATCGTTACCTGAAGGGGCGATTGATACATGGGATGTCTTAGTTGAAAATTTTCTTAAACAATTCTTTCCGGCATCTAAAGCCGTAAGACTTCAAGGAGAAATTGTTACATTCACACAAAAGCCAAATGAAACTCTATATGAAGCGTGGAAAAGATTTGGAAAGTTATTAAGAGGATGTTCGCAACATGGTTTAGACACCTGTCAAATAGTACAAATATTCTACCAAGGATGCGACATCACTACAAGAAAAGATATCGATATAGCAGCTGGTGGTTCCATTATGAAGAAAACCACAACTGACGCTTACAAAATTATTGATAACACTGCTTCCCACTCACATGAGTGGCACCAAGAAAAAGATATCTTTAGATCATCTAAAGCAGCTAGAGCCGATTCTAGCCATGACTTAGATTCCATTTCCGCAAAGATAGATGCTGTCGAGAGACGAATGGAAAAGATGACTAAAGATATCCACTCAATACGAATTAGTTGTGAGCAGTGTGGAGGACCACATTTGACAAAAGATTGTCTCAGTATTGAACTAACAATGGAACAAAGAGAGAATGTTTCATACATAAACCAAAGGCTTGGAAATAATTATCAGAATAATTATCAACCGTCAACACCAATTTACAATCAAAATCAGAATTATAACCAAAATGTTCCATACAACAACCAACAAGGTCCAATCAATCAACAAGTATCCAATAATACTTACAACCAGCAAAGACCTATTTTTCAAAACAAACCACCACAAACCAATGATAAAAAGCCAAATTTAGAAGATATGATGTCGAAGCTAGTTGAATCTCAAACACAGTTTTTCACATCTAATAAACAAACCAATGAACAAAATGCTCAAGCATTTAGAAATCAACAAGCTTCGATTCAAAATTTAGAACAAGAAGTAAGCAACCTAGCAAGGTTAATAGGTGAAAGAAAACCGGGAAGTTTACCTAGTGATAAAAAATGCTAACCCCCGGAATGAAACAGCTAAAGCCATTACCACGAGAAGTGGTGTTACACTTAAACCACCTGAAATGCCTGTAATTTCTGATGAAACTATTCCTACTCCACAAGAACCACAATCTGAACAAGATAAGGAAAAAGAACCGGTAGTTGAAAAGGTTAATGAAGATAACACAGTTAAGGCTAAACCTTATGTTAAACCATATCAACCACCACTTCCTTACCCGAGTAAAATGAGAAAAGAGAAACTTGAAGCCGAGCAATCCAAATTCTTGGATATGTTTAAACAAATAAATGTAAATCTTCCTTTCATTGATGTAATTTCAGGAATGCCTAGATATGCTAAATTCTTGAAAGATTTAATCACAAATAGAAAGAAAATGGAAGAACTCTCGGCTGTTACAATGAATGCTAATTGTTTTGCAGTGCTGTTGAATAAGATTCCAGAAAAACTTTCAGATCCAGGAAGTTTCACAATTCCATGTTTTCTGGGAAGTCTTAGTTCAATAGAAGCATTGGCAGACTTAGGTGCTAGTATAAATCTAATGCCGTATTCACTATACGCTAAACTAGACCTTGGAGAATTGAAACCAACACGAATAAGCATACAACTAGCCGATCGAGCAGTAAAATATCCTAGAGGGATAATGAAGAACATGCTAGTTAAAGTTGGTACTTTAGTATTTCCAGTAGATTTTGTTATTCTGGATATGGAAGAAGATTCTCGAGTTCCTCTTATATTAGGAAGACCATTCTTAAACACGACTAAAGCAATAATAGACGTGTTAGGTAAGAAACTTACCCTAAGTATAGAGGACGAGAGTGTTACCTTTTTTATTAATAGAGCAATGCAAAAACCGTAATCTGCAGATGATACATGTTATTATATTCAAACTATAGATTAACATGCAGAATTGTTAGAAGAATTTCCAGAATTACAAGGAACAGGAGAATGTTCTTTAGGAGAAGGAACTAAACCAATTGGTGAAGCTGAAATGTTAGCTACACTTATGGCTAATGGATATGAACCAACAACAGAAGAAATTCAAATGCTAAAAGAAGAAGACAGATATCGATATAAATCATCGATAGAAGAACCACCGACATTAGAGTTAAAGCCACTTCCAAACCATTTGGAATATGCTTATTTACATGGTGAATCTGAATTACCTGTAATAATATCATCTTCTCTTACTGAAAATAAAAAATCTCAACTCATTTCTGTGTTAAAAGCTCATAAACCAGCTATTGCATGGAAGATTCATGATATTAAAGGAATAAGTCCTTCGTATTGCACACATAAAATCCTTATGGAAGAAGGTCATAAAACGTATGTGCAACGCCAATGAAGACTAAATCCTAATATGCAAGATGTTGTTAAGAAAGAAATTATTAAACTGCTAGATGCAGGTTTAATTTATCCAATTTCTGATAGTCCATGGGTAAGCCCAGTTCAATGCGTACCTAAAAAGGGTGGCATGACTGTCATCACAAATGAAAAAAATGAGCTTATTCCTACTAGGACTGTAACAAGATGGCGTGTTTGTATTGATTATAGAAAATTAAATGACGCCACCAGAAAAGATCACTTTTCCTTACCTTTTATTGATCAAATATTGGAAAGATTAGCCGGAAATAGTTACTATTGTTTTCTTGACGGTTTTTCCGGATATTTTCAAATTCCAATAGCACCCGAGGACCAAGAGAAAACCACGTTCACGTGCCCTTATGGTACTTTTGCTTACAAACGCATGCCATTTGGACTTTGCAACGCCCCTGCAACCTTTCAAAGGTGCATGATGGCGATTTTTCACGACATGATAGAAGAATGCATGGAAGTTTTCATGGATGACTTTTCAGTCTTCGGTGATACATTTGAATCATGTCTAGTTAATCTTGAACGAATGCTTATTAGATGCGAACAATCAAATCTAGTTCTTAATTGGGAGAAATGCCATTTCATGGTTAAAGAAGGCATCGTTCTTGGACATAAAATCTCAAAAGAAGGAATTGAAGTGGATAGAGCTAAAGTAGATGTAATTGCTAAACTTCCACATCCCACCAATGTTAAGGGAGTTAGGAGTTTTCTAGGGCATGCCGGTTTTTACCGACGTTTCATAAAAGATTTTTCTAAAATTGCCACTCCTATGAATAAACTCCTAGAAAAGGATGCTCCATTCATCTTTTCAAATGAATGCATAAAATCTTTTAATATTCTTAAAGAAAAACTCACTAATGCGCCGATCATGATAACACCAAATTGGAATCTACCATTTGAACTAATGTGCGATGCAAGTGATTTTGCAATGGGAGCCGTTTTAGGACAAAGGATTGAAAAATTATTTCAACCTATTTATTATGCTAGTAAGATGTTACAATGAGCACAAACAAATTACACAACTACTGAAAAAGAACTCCTTGCTATTGTCTTTGCTTTTGACAAATTTCGTTCATATCTCGTTCTAGTAAAAACGGTGGTCTATACTGACCATTCTGCTCTTAGATACCTATTTTCGAAACAAGATGCCAAACTAAGATTAATCCGTTGGATCTTACTCTTACAAGAGTTTGATATTGAAATCCGAGACAAAAAGGGAGCAGAAAATCTCGCCGCTGATCATCTTTCTCGTCTTGAAAATCCTGAATTAGAAGTTCTAAATGAATCGGCCATACAAGACAACTTTCCTGATGAATATCTATTGAAGATAGATTATAATAAAATTCCATGGTTTGCAGACTATGCAAACCATTTACTATGTGGATTCCTTGAAAAAGGATTGTCGTACCAAAAACGAAAGAAATTCTTTAGTGATATAAAACACTATTTCTGGGAAGATCCACATTTGTTTAAAAGTTGTCCCGATGGAATAATACGCCGATGTGTATTCGGAGATGAAGCTAGTAAAATATTAAACCATTGTCACACAGGACCAACATGAGGGCATTATGGGCCTCAACTAACAGCAAGAAAAGTTTACGATGCTGGATTCTATTGGCCTAAAATTTTCAAATACACACACCTTCTTTACAAATCCTGTGATGCTTGTCAAAGGGCCGGAAAAATAAGTCAACGTGATGAAATGTCACAAAATGTCATTCAAGTATGTGAAATATTTGACATTTGGGGTATTGAATTTATGGGTCCATTTCCAAAATCTCATAATAATCTCTACATTCTCGTTGCCATTGATTATGTATCTAAATGGGTGGAAGTACAAGCTCTCT
Organism: Rutidosis leptorrhynchoides; assembly: GCF_046630445.1. Lineage (NCBI taxonomy): Eukaryota > Viridiplantae > Streptophyta > Magnoliopsida > Asterales > Asteraceae > Rutidosis > Rutidosis leptorrhynchoides. Next base: position 169,315,087 of record NC_092342.1, on the reverse strand, counting down.
CAACTAACGATGCACGAGTTGTAGTCAACTTTTTAAAACATCTTTTTGCAAGGTTTGGAACACCGAAAGCTTTAATAAGTGATCGGCGTACTCATTTTTGTAATAATCAACTTGAGAAAGCTCTTAAAAGATATGGAGTAACTCATAAAATCTCAACCGCTTATCATCCACAAACAAGTGGACAAGTTGAAAATACCAACCGAGCTTTAAAACGTATTCTAGAGAAAACCGTAGGATCAAATCCAAAGGAATGGTCCATGAAATTGGAGGATGCACTCTGGGCTTTTAGAACAGCCTACAAAACTCCAATTGGAACCACACCTTTTAAACTCGTTTACGGAAAAGCATGTCATCTTCCAGTAGAAATTGAACACAAAGCATTTTGGGCTTTGAAGACATGTAATCTTGATTTACATGAATCCGGACGTCTACGATTAAGTCAACTAAACGAATTAGAAGAATTAAGACACGAAGCATACGAAAATTCGTTACTCTATAAAGAAAGAACGAAGAAATGGCATGATAAAAGAATCAGAAGTTCAAAAGAATTTAAAAAAGGAGACAGAGTTCTTCTTTTCAATTCACGATTCACGCTATTTCCTGGAAAATTGAAATCAAGCTGGTCTGGACCATTTATAGTCAAAAGAGTTTTCCCATACGGAACAATAGAGTTAATAAATTCAAATGGGATTGAATTTAAGGTTAATGGTCACAGAGTTAAACATTACATACATGGTCCGATGGAAGTTGACAATGAAGTCAATCATAATTTCACCACCCAAGAAAACCCTCAAAATGAAAACATAAATATGTTATCAACAACATATGAAAAATCAAAATTGGAAAATAAGGAGGATTCAAATTGGAGTGATGAAGAAGAATTCTTATATAAACCTCCCATTCTAAGAAACGAAGAAAAATGTGAACAAGAAGTTCAAATAGAAGTGAAAGAACCAAAAAAAGAACACCCGAAAAAGGTTTACAAACCAACTCGACTTACTAAAGCAGGAGACCCGGGTGAATTTATCATTTCTTTCTTGCTTAATGATGGTGCTGTATATAATGGACTCGCAGATTTAGGAGCAAGTGCAAATATTATGCCTCTTTCGTTATACAAAAGATTAGGTATGGGTAAATTAAAACCAACCAAAATAGGTGTTCAATCATTTGACCTAACCATTAAACACCCGGTTGGAATAGCAAGTAATTTACTTGTTAACGTGGGAAGTTTGACCTTTGTTGCAAACTTCATAGTGATTAATATGGAGGAAAACCTTGATATTCCTCTAATTTTAGGTCGCCCATTTTTAGCAACCACCGAGGCATTCATTGATGTAAGAGAAGGTAGAATGACACTTAGGGATGGTGATAAATCAATCACCTTTGTGAACCGAAAGTTTAGATCTCCACCAACCAAAACTGTTAGACCAATAAAAATACATAAGTGTGGGGAAGATGAAGAAACACTTAATGATGATCCAATCACAAAGAACCTCGTTGATGATACAAAATTAGATGAACCCATTTTTAACAGTTCAACGAAGAAACTTTATAAACGGATTCACGATGCTAAGATTAAGGGAAACTTTAAGTTATGTAACAGATTAGTATCCAATTTATCGCCAAAAGAAAAGGCAATGTTAGTTGAATTTGTGAAAGTTACGGAGGAAATCAACAAATGGATTGAAGCAAAAGTCAGAGATATACAAGTTGTTGATAGTCCAATTGAAAATGACGTTAATCACAATTTCAACACCACATCTAACTAAGTGTGGGGAGGTTCGAATCTTTTTAGGGTAATATATATTTCTGTTAGAGTTAGATATTCTGTTTTCGTGTAGTTTCCGAGAATGGAATCCGAATGGTCTTTCCCTAGCAGACCCTAAAGAACTAGTCTTCTCCCCCCATTCTGAATTTTTAATTTTTTTAGGTTTTACGAGATGAAGAATTCCCGTGAACTGAACCATGGTCTAATGCTACACGCTTTGATCACTAAACATAACAATGATACACTCCCGAGTGACCTGGTATCAGTAATAAGAGCCAGATTGGATGGAGTAAGAAAAGAACTCAGAAACGATCATAATAAGTTACATTTTGGTAAAGGAAAATCAAAATCCGCAGCGAAAAGAAGAGCACGACACATTGAAAGATGTCACAAATGCAGAAAATGGTCACACGAAGGTAAATGTTCAAATAATCAAATATATTCAAATACCGAATTTGTTACTTTATGCAGAGAAGGACCGTTCATATGTTTCGAAGAAAAAACATTGAATGCTCGAGGTTACGCCTATGTAGCTATGGAAAACCAATTAGTCCGACTATCTTATGAATGGGCGAAAACAGGTCACTGAGAATTCTATTTCACAAGTAAGTATGTACAGTTTTTATTTTTATTTTATTGTTTTTAACCTTTTGATAATAAACGCTAAATTGTTCGCTATAAAGTATTAAATTGATACTCAATAAAATTAGGTTTTGCGACCGAAATTATTGATATCATACAAAAATTTATTACATCACTGCGAAATTTACCGTTTATTCTTAAGGTATAAATATCTTTAATCGATCAAATCAAAATATTTCAAAAATTCGTCATGAGTTAAACTAGGTTATGGAACCGAAATTACTTTACCGAAAAGAGGGGCGTATATTTTTGATAATATTTGATTGATTAAAGTGGGATTAAAAAAAAACCAAAAAGATTTTTAATTTTATTTTTACTTTGTTTTTTTTAAAATTAATAAATTATTATTAAATTATTATTGTAAACTTTTTAAATCAATATATTTAAATTTGTAAATATTTGAAAAATTAATATTTTTAATATAAGTTTGTATGTATAAAAAATATATATATAATATAAATTTGGTGTGAATTTTTAAAATTTTAATAATATGAATTTTTAATTTTATGCATTTTAAATTTAAGTTTGGTGTGAATTTAAAAACAAAAATTTACTTTATTTCGCTTAATTAAAAATATGATTTTTAAAATTCGTCGTGAGCTGAAAACTAGGTCATTGAACCGAAATTGCTCTTCCCAAGGGAGGGACGAGAACTTTTATTATCATTATTTTTAATCTTATTAAATTAAAGTATGCCAAAAACATTAAAAAACCCAAAAATATTTAGTTTTAAAACCGCGCTTTGACTTTACAAATTTTAAAATTTTGTCGAGGGACGGACTAGGACATCGCTCCGAAACGCCCTCATTCTAAAAAGAAACAAATTTTTAAAATTTAATTTAATTATATGTTTTAAAAAGTGTAAGGTTTTTATAAAAAAAAATAAAAAATAGCAGACCCATGCGATCGCATGGGGTTTGCACTGGAACCTCATGCGATCGCATGAGACTGGAAATTAGGTCAGGAACGAAACTGGCAGCGAGCTGCTCTCTGTCTCCACTTTCACACATACACACATACGAACATACAAACACAAACACCTCTAAATCCATCATTTTAACACCAAAATTCACCAAATTTCTTGCTACAATCCGCTCTAAACATGAATTTGATAAGGAGTTTATCAAAAAGGGTAAAAATTTCACTCATAAACCTCTTTAAATTTGATTTTTAGTGTTCTTGAGCTATATTTTTCCTAATTTGATTTTGTTAATTTCTAGTGTAATTAGAGTTAAATTGTTAGTATTTTATGCATGTATAACCTAGATTGATGCTATTTAACATGATTTGAAGCCAAAAACTTCAAAAATTATAGAAATCTAGGGTTTGTGTTCTTGAACAATTTGGGGCTTTTTGATATAAACAGGTTATAGCCGATTTTTGTCATGAATCATTGCTAAATTAAGTAGTGTAACATGTTTAGGTAGCTAAATGATCCAAACTTTGATCCTAAACATGATTTTTGAGAATTAAAGTGGACTTTTTAGGTCCAAAATTCATGAACTTGATTAATTTGATATAATTGTCATTTGAGACTTGTTTAATTGCTAGTAATGACTATTTTAACATGTTATTTAAGTTGAATGCTTATGAACTTTGTAAACATTTTCATTTATGCTTATTTGGAAAAGTGTACAATTGTTAAAATTGTGAAAATGCGTATAAGTTTAAGTTTAATTTAACATGTTATTGTAATTATGTTAATTTGTTATTTTGCTAACACTAATGTATATTTGAATGCACAAAATTTGTGTTTAATGTGTTTTGCAGAGATTTACTAATACTGAAATTGGAGGTTCATCATCATCATCTAGACGACCTGCTCCAGAACCTGAGCCAGAAATGCAATACGAGCCCGAACAAGAACAACAACAGGAACCACAACAACAGCCTGATCAACACGTACCTTATTATGATCCGCTACAATTTGTTGATGCCTTCATAGTATTTTCGATACATCCACCAGTAGAATACCCAACGATTCCTGAACACACGTTGCATCCTAATTTGAGATTCGATAGAAGCTGGAGGTATTACCCAGCATATCAAAGTAATAAATTCAAACTAATACCGAAAAATGTAGAAGTGCCAAGGGTAATTGATTGGGATCCTTTGGAAAGGGTCCAACTAGCTAACTCAGTTAGGGAGCATCTGATCCAAAGGTATGGCAGTTCTTCTTTTACCGATTGGGAACGTCTATTCACCATTCGTTGACCTCTATATAAGGAATGGTGTGTTGAGCTGATGAGTACTATAGCATTAAATATAGATGTAGATACATTAGATGATAGAAGTTTTCTTAGATTTATACTTGGCCGTAGGATGTATAGGATGTCCATGCTGGACATGGCCAGGGCTTTGCAGATATATACTCCTAGTGAATTGCTACTACCCGATTGTATGAATTTGATTTATTGTGGTGAAAGGGTAGATAGGAATTTTGACGCGAACGCCGTCTGGAGGCGTATGTCAAACTATAATGTTTTTACACTGGGAGGAAAACACTCCTACTTACATATTAACAAAGCCGAGCTTCGTATAATTTATAGATTTTTGGCTAACTCGATTACACAGAGAGGTCACAACAAGGAGAAAATGACCTTACATGATTTATTTTACCTAAAGTGTATTCGAGACCCAAGAAGCTTTGTTAATATCCCCTACTGTGTTGGTTTTTATTTGTATAAGATAGTGGAAGGAATACAGGAAGGGGGGATTATAGGAGGAGGTATTTTTGTTACTCTCATTGGAGAGTATTTAGGTGTAGATAGGGACCAAGGGGGTCCACTTATGGTATGTAGGGAACAGGTTGAGCCTTTAGGATTGAAGGTCTATCAGGGTGCTAAGGTATTAAAGAGCAGACGCAACCAGCCAGTACCCTATGAGAGTTTCAGATGAGGAAATGGAGGAAGCGGATGACATTAGGGATGTCATTAGGGAGGCTATGACTGACATCTACCAGCGTGTAGACGAGGTAGATATGACAAACGGGGAGAGATTTAGTCGGATGGAGCAGTGGCAAGCCCGGAATGATTACGAGCATTCCAGGCAACGACAGCATGATAGATGAGACTATCATCAGCGACAGATTATGAGCCGGCTGTTACCTCAGGATCACTACATTCCGACCCGACCCGCTTACTATCCTCCACACCGGCCCGAGATGAGACCACCATATACTCTCTACGACCCTAATCAGGCCTACCAGTACACCTTTCACCAACCATGGAACCCGAACGATGACATGAACTGGAACCCCTATCCAGATTGATATAGTTCCGTTGGTGATTTCTATGATTTTTATCTTTTTATGATTTTTATTTATGTTTAAACATATGATATTGTGATACATTAATGTATTGTTTAATATTTTTATTATTTGGTACTAATATTTCATATTTGATTTGAAAGTGGGATTTTAAGTCCCATTTCAAATTACCATGCATGTTTATATTTGTATGTATGTATATTGTCAATTGTACACAACAGGGTAAAACAGCGCATTTTCAAAGACTGGCATTAAGTTCAGCAAAAGCTAGTACTTTTGATGACAAAACGAAAAACAAATGTGATGTAACAACAAGATGGAATGAACAAATGATGTGCACCATTTATCATTCAACAAACAAACGCCAATATGTTTGGAAACTTTGGTAAAATTTAATCATTTTTCTACGCTAGTCACCCTCAATAATTTAAATTGTTACTGATTTCTTGCAAATGAGGGCATTGCAAGATCTTATGTGTGGGAAGGGGTTAAATTCTTTCGGATTTTTAAAATTTTTAACTTAAAACACTTGGTTACCAAAATACTAGTAACACAGTAGTTGTATTAGAATCTAGTGCTATCTAATAATAAAGAACAACCCTAGTCTTATATACTGACTACCCAATTTTAGTAAAATTTTTCAAAATTTTCAATTAAATGAATTCAAAATCATGTTTATAAATATTTATGAACGATAAAACTAGGTGTTAATACCGAAATAATTGTTACCTCAGAAAGGACATAAATTGAGAAACAAACCAAAATGTTAGAATTCATTTAAAATGGAATAGAGGACAATAAAAAAGGAAAATAAAAGCCAAGTGTGGGAAAAATTTACCAAGTTATTTAAAAACATATATCACATATTTTGTACAAAGATACTTTTGTTTTGGACAAAATTAACCATTTTACCCAGAAAACTGTAATATATTTGAAAGAAAGATGGATCTACACGATGAATCAATTCCATCATTAAAAGGAAGTAAAGTCTTCCAGAAAAGACACGCTCTTCTTGATTTAGGTCAGGAAGTTGTCGTCCAGACCAGCTGTAGGTTGACGAAAAATCTAGAAAAGTCATCACTAAAATCAGCAGGAAATCCACGGAACTCAGCATCAAACAGGGTCGCCAAGTGATCAGACTTATTCTAACCATGAGAGGATCTGTCTCGTAAAATGGGGAAGGCGTCGTGCAAATTAGCTTGATAAGACTAATGAATCAGACCCCCGGAAAGGATAATCTCCTTAAATGATTAAAAATCAGCTTTTAAGCCTGATATTACTCAATCCTTGAGATTGACCTTAAAGATTGAGAATTAAAAACTCATGGAATTCAATGATATCTAAACTCGAGCTTGAACGAGAAAATATTTTGATCAAAATTACAAACCGATTTGTTTTCTGAAAATCCATTTTCAATGCGTTCATTACCATTGAACGTAAAATCCTAGGAATTCACCTGGAATTCATTAGGTCACCTAAGCTAAATCGGGTGTCAACCGTAAGAATTGTGGTTGCATAGTATGGTCGAAGACAGGACCTTGTGCCAGACCGAAAAACTATAGGGTGAGCTTTACTATTGCTCCTACAAAGGATAGTAATTGCATCCGACACGTTATAGACCATAATTAAAAGCATGTCAGGGGACATTGCCTTAACAGTTTCTTGTTCAACGCTTTCCTTTACAACCGGACGGTAGTTTACCGAAAGGTAATATACGGAGCAAGTATACTGGACGTGTTGCTTTCCCAATTCAAGGTTAGCAAGTGGGTGACACAAAACTGCAAGTTTTGAGCTAAAATTTTCAAATCTGAAACCCACCAAACCCACAAAAACATTTTGCAACACCGGTGAAGGGTTATTTCGGAAAACCTGTCTAGGGTAAAATCTAGCTTGAATTTTCAAAAGATCAAATGTTTTCATAAAGATCCAATTTCCTAAAGGATCTAAATTTTCATAGTCATGTGGGACTGTAAACCACATCGTTACTACCATTGTTTATACCGCCGTATAGAAATCACTGATGTACAAAGTGTGAAGAATAAAGAAGTGATTCTAGTATTTTCATTTCAAGACTATATTGCTTGAGGACAAGCAACGCTCAAGTGTGGGAATATTTGATAATGCTAAAAACGAACATATATTTCATAGCATTATCCCTCAAGAAAGACAAGCTTTTAGTTGCAATTGTTCTATTTACAAGTAATATTATTTAAAATAATAAAAGGTGAAGACAAAAGACAGATTCGACGAATTGAAGATGCAAACGACCAAAAAGTTCAAAAGTACAAAATACAATCAAAGTGGTTCCAATTATTGATGAGAAACGTCTCAAAATTACAAGAGTACAAGATACGAAACGCAAAGTACAAGATATTAAATCATACGCAAGGACGTTCGAAAATCCGGAACCGGGACCAAAGTCAACTCTCAACGCTCGACGCAACGGACTAAAAATTACAAGTCAACTATGCACATAAATATAATATAATATTTAAATAATTCTTAAAATTATTTATATATTATATTTATATTTAAAATCCGTCGGCAGAATGCAAACAAAGACATGTGAAAACCCAGGCCATGCGATCGCATGGCCTGCATGAGATAATCTCATGCGATCGCATGAGCCAAAAAGTCAGGCCACATGCTATAAATTTTGCAGTTTTGAGCGATCTTTTACACATCCATATATCTTTCTCTCTATCTCACTCGTATAATATATATATATATATATATATATATATATATATATATATATATATATATATATATATATATATATATATTATAATTTTAATTTTAATTCTAATAATAAGGGTATGTTAGCGAATGTTGTAAGGGTGTAAGTCGAAATTATGTCCGTGTAACGCTACGCTATTTTTAATCATTGTAAGTTATGTTTAACCTTTTAAATTTAATGTCTTGTAGCTAAATTATTATTATGCTTATTTAATGCCGAAGTAATCGTGATGTTGGGCTAAATATTAAAACTGGGTAATTGGGCTTTGGACCATAATTGGGGTTTGGATAAAAGAACGACACTTGTAGAAATTAGACTATGGTCTATTAATGGGCTTTATATTAACTAAATAATACCTCGTTAATTTAATATATAGAATTATAATTTGACGTATTTATATGTAACCACATACGCTTGACTGGTACGGTGGGCGAGATATCTATTAATACTATAATTGTTCATTTTACCGGACACGGAACTAGATTAATAGTTAATAGACTTGTTGAAACATGGGTGGATTACATTCAAGGGTAATTGGTGTAATTGTTAACAAAGTAGTAAAACCTTGGACTACACGCAGTCGATAACATGGTGTATTCATTAAACAAAGTATTAAGACCTTGTTACAATTTGAATCCCCAATTAGTTGGAATATTTGACTTCGGGAATAAGAATAATTTGACGAAGACTTCCGCATTTTATGATTATGACTGATGGACTATTATGGACAAATCCGTATGGACATATTGAATAATCCAGGAAAAAGAACAATTAACCCATGGGAATAAACTAAAAACAACACGTCAAACATCATGATTACGGAAGTTTAAATAAGCATAATTTATATATTTCATATTTAATTACACTTTTAATTATCGCACTTTTATTTATTGTCATTTTATTTAATTGCATTTTTAATTATCGTACTCTTTAATTATCGCAATTTTATTTATCGCAATTTCATTATCATTATTTCCCCCATACTCTACTTTAGTGGAATTGGGTTTTGTTGTTGTTGTCATTATCGTTATTTACTTTACGCTTTAAATTAAGTTATATTTATTTTTAATATTTTACATTAGGTTTTAACTGCGAATAAAGTTTTAAAAATCGACAAACCGGTCATTAAACGGTAAAAATCCCCTTTTTAAAATAATAATATTACTTATATATTTTTGTATTTTTACAAATATAAGTTAAAAAATATAGCGTTAAGCTTGTTTTAAAGATCCCTGTGGAACGAACAGGACTTACTAAAAACTACACTACTGTACGATTAGGTACACTGCCTATAAGTGTTGTAGCAAGGTTTAGGTATATCCACTCTATAATTAAATAAATCACTTGTGTAAAATTGTATCGTATTTAATAGTATTTCCTTGTAAAAATATAACTATTTTATACACCACCTCGCACACATCACTTATCCTCCTCTCGGACTCGGCTAACCCTGAAAATAGACTCAATCTTCTCAAACTAACGAGTAAGTCCTATGGGTCCTTCAGTTCAACTAAATTCTTGTGGACGAATTGCCATAAAAGTCTTGTGGGAGTATCTCACCTGGTTGTTGTTATTCACATTAGCATTAGCATTAGCTGCCATAGCAGCTGCTATCCCTTCAGAAATCGGGCGTTGCATGCGAGCTTCGTTGGACTCACGGGGAGGCTTGATCTTCAAAACAGAATAACACAACTGTTAGTACTAAGAATAATACCAGTGTTATAAAGAAATAGATCGAACGCAAAAAGATTAACTAATAAAATAATAGTCAATAAATACTATGAGTAATAACATGACAGTTATGATAGTTATAGAAATAGCCACCACATGCATACATACTTTATGATAGAAATCATACAACATACATAGGACCTAACATACATGAACTATATTACGCATAATATAACATGCCAAGAGTCACAACATCATAAATAAAATATGATAATGATAACACATGTCATAAAGAAATAACCATCCATACATAAATGAAAAATATCCCATAACAAAATCCTTAATAAAATCCTAAGGCAAAACGCCGTACATCACACCAAAAATGAATGTATAAAAGGACATTAAGTCTTATGAAATAAATAATCAATCATGAATCATCACATCACATCTGCTTGGAGCGGGTGTGATAAGCCGGACCGGTATGAGGCTCGTCAGGAGACTCATACTTCCTCAACTTCCCTTTCACATCCTCCAACTCCGTCTTCAGACCACGAATCACGCTCTCAAGAGCCTCGAACTTAACGTCCACCTCACGGTTATGCTTCATATTCTCAAACTCGATTCTATGCTTGAAACTAACGAACGTATCCATATCAGCTCTAATCTCATCTATCACCTCGTTATGCGGCAAAACACGCATACAGTCGCTGAGAGCATCAATACGAGTCTCATTCGTATATGCCCCGGTCATGTGAGTGATGGTAGCCATGTAGTAGTTAACAAGATCTCTTAGGCGAGGCTGTCGTGCACGACGAGCGGTAGTGGACGGTGAAACGGGAGCAGGAACGGAATTGTTGCTTGAAGCCGACATCTGCAAACAGTAAAACCACAAACCACATACAACATAGAAATATCATAAGCAATGACTTATAATTATTTCTCATACGAAATGAAATGCATAATAATGCTATAACAAGAAAGGTCGGACTGTAGACTAGACTCTAATGCACTGTAACGACCCAAACCAAACCATAATCGAACCCGCAGAAAATATCAAAATAAAAAAAAAATTTGTTCAGCTAGTGGCGCGGCGCGCCATTAACCTGCGCGGAGCGCCAAAACGGCCTGTCCCACTTTTTCATTTTTGCGAAAAAGATCACCCACTTCCCGACATATTTAGACGAAACGCTTTTAACAACATATTCCCATAAGTAAAACTAACACGATCCAAACATAAAATAAATTTTACAAAGCGGGGCCCACATCAACCATAAGTACGAGTTTAATATAAAACATGAGTTTCGACCACCAAAAGGTTTAAGTACCAAACGACACTACGAGCATGGTGTTTGGGATTAAACTACCCAAGTCTTGGTCAAACTCCAAAAGCTAATATCTCCAAAAGCGTCCCCTAACACAACGGGATCTCTACTCCAATCAAACACCCTTACCTTTGTCCATACCTGAGCCTATAAAAAGGTAAACAACGAGAGGGTAAGCAAAGCTTAGTGAATGCAATAATTACACATACATATATATAACCCATCTATTTGCAATCACAATCATTAAATACCTCATACGAACTTGTAACTCATTTAGCATGTATCGTACCCAAAACACTTAACAAGTCGTACGTTATCACAAAACTGCATTAGTATATACTTAACACAATGTATATATATATATATATATATATATATATATATATATAAACAATATGCTAAATAATCGACAATCTCAATATGGTTAACCATAAATGCAATGGTGCTACCGGCTCGTGGTTCACACCATACGCTATTGAGTCATACTCGTTTATAGTGCTACTGGCTCATCGTTCACACTCGATGCTACCGGCTCGTGGTTCACATCTTATTTTATAGTGCTACCGGCTCGTAGTTCACACTCGATGCTACCGGCTCGTGGTTCACATCTTATTTTATAGTGCTACCAGCTCATGGTTCACACTCGATGCTACCGGCTCATGGTTCACATCTTTTCGCACACATGTTAGGGCACTACCAGCTCGATGGTTCATACCATAACACCCACAAATAAACACGTCATATACACATACGTATAATTACTCCACTCACCTCAAAATCTCTTGTGAAAGATAATCAAGCTCGGAAATCTTCAATGTAACGTACCTATTACATTATACATAATATCAATCACAAACTCAAGTTGGTCAACCAACTAAAACTCCATTCTAGTGTTATCTTGACCCATGATGCAATTTCGACCCATTTACACGCTTAACCCTAATATTTGGGTTAACATCCCTAAAACCCTAATCATTAGCCAAGTTAGGTTTAAAACATATTTCAACACAAGGTTTATGCATTACACTCAAACATTAAGTAACTTAGGTCCATTTTGACCCATTTGACCAAATTAAGGTCAACACACCCATTTCGGGTCATCCACTAACCCACACAACGCCCATTTACTTATCTCTAGATGTGCTAGTAATTGACTAACTAATTTAAGCTCATAAACTTCAATTAATACTTTGAAAAACCCTAGTTAGTCATCTTTGAGTCTACATGACACATATTCACCCAAAACACCCAATTTACTAACAAAGTGGGTTTTAAGTTCACCATTAACCCTAACACTAACCCTTTCACAAAATTAAATTAGGAAATCAAGATTAGAGCATACCACTACAATCAAAACATAGCTAGAGGATAGATGAACAACTTTAAAGCTTGCACTTAGACCTGAAATCGGCTTCTTCTTCCTTGATTTGAGTTCTCTCACTCTAGAAAACCCTTTCTCTCACTAAATTAATTTGGAAGAGGTGAAGTAGATGAAAATGGTGTTATGAGGCTCACCAAACTGAATATAGAGCCTTAAAGTCGGCCCTTTAGTGAATTTACCAATTTGCCCTCAAAATATCTAATTAAAAAGAAAGGAATCTGTCACAGACCAATAGTGCGGCGCGCCAATACCCTGCGGGACGCGCAACACCCCCAGATCAGAATTTGTCCCCCTTTTTGAATATGTACAACAAAACCCCACTTCAAGTATCTTAATTACACTTATGTACACTACAAATAATCGGGTCTTACATGCACCCTAAAGACTAAGGGTTAACCACATTAATGCAGCCTAATTGCCTACAACCAGAGCTCTGATACCAACTGTGATGGCCCCATCAATACACTTAACGGCTCCGTCACTTGGTCCCACAGCTTGATCGAACTTAAATGAATTTAATAAATGACATTGCATTCTTTTATTTCAAAAGTTTCCCAAAAAGGAAACATACCAAAATATGTAGTTTAAACAACCCAACATATTAATAACCAAAATTGACATTAAAACATTGTCAACAAAACCCACAGGTTTAAATTATTCAAAAATAGAATGCAAGTTCAGAGTTTCATAAATGTTTAACAAATTCTGCCCAAATGCATGCAGACTCTTCTAACACAGCGAAAACATCAAACAAACTCAAGTATCTGTGAAAACATGCGAGTGAACTGTCAACAAAAATGTTGAGTGAATTATACGTTTAAATAAACGTATAAGCTTTAGACCACAAGATTTAAAACGTTAGAAAACATAAAACATTATTCCATTATCAATGAGCCACCTGGTAACCACTTAACCCTTTATTTACCCTTGCCAAACACCATAATAATATACACTGAACAAGTGTATCTTCAACTAAATACGAAGTACTAAACATTCCAATTATAAATTGCTAGCACGACTAGCTCGAAATGAGGTTGTCAAACCCGATAGATCTATCCGTACGATTCGCGTTCACCAGTAGAAACCAGTGATTATAGTTACCAGACTAGGAAATATTTTTGTTCAACTCATAATGAATAATTTAACTTTAATTGTCACTTGTGTCTAAACATAAAAATAAAATACATGTAATTACATCCCAAAAAATTACTTTGAAAAGTATGTAAAAACGGGACTATAACTCACCTTAAAGCAAATGAAGTAACCAGACAAAAATGCAAACAACAATGAAGTAAAGTGATCAAGAATGATCACAACGCCGACCTATAAATAAAGCAGGTCGATATAAATAACTAACTTAGGTCAAGTCTTAGTATGATAGCTATTGTACATGTTGCAAGTAGACATAGAACAACACTCAACATGCATCAGTTTGATCGGAACAGCGTACGGACACACTTTATATTTCAAGAAAGTTTCTATTTTTAGAAGGTTTTCATTTTTGGAAAGTTTCTATTTTAGGAAAGTTTCTATTTTAGGAAAGTTTCTATTTTTGGAAAGTTTCTATTTTAGGAAATTTTCTATTTTTGGAAAGTTTCTATTTTTAGAAACTTTCTATATTTGGAAAGTTTTCATATTTAGAAAGTTTCTATTTTCAGAAAGTTTATAAGTTAGGAAAGTTTTCTTAATTAGAAAGTCAACAAAAGTCAACTGAAAGTCAAAGTCAACCGAAATTCAATTCAAAAGTCAACCTTGGTCAAACATAGTCAACATTAATTTTAAAAGTATAGGTTATAATAATAAAATAGGTTATAATATTATTTAAAGTCAATTATGTATAATTTTGTCATAACATAAGTTTAATTAAATTAAAATGAATTATTAAAGTTAACATAAGTTTAAAAGATATAATTAGTATAACATAAGTATTTAATTAAGTAATTAAATATTAGTCATAATATAAGTATTATTAATTAATAATAAATTTTAAATCATATCATAAGTATTATTAATTAATAATGAATTATTAATCATATCATAAGTTTCTAATTATAATTATTAAATCATAAGTATTTAATAATTAAATTATAATTAAATATTAACTAAGCCTTATAATAATTAAATAATTAATTAATCCTTATTATAAGTCTTATTATAATAATCTCATAATACAAGTTTAATACTTACCATAAGTATTTTTCATTAATAATAAAATTATTATTAATCATAAGTTTAATTAAATGTTTAAATAAATCATAATTAATTAATAAACGATATGATAAATATATATATATCATAAGTCTTAAATTAAATAATTAATTTTTATATCATAAGTAATTTATTAATAATGAAATTCATTATTTATATCATAAGTCATAATTAATAACCATAAGTTTTAATTAAAAGTTCATCGGGTCATAACTTGAGCCCCGGGAATCAGTTTTCGGCGAGTCTTATATATATCTTCGCCTAACCAACCCACCCAAAACATTAGTGTGCTCAAGAACACCCCAAAAACAGCCACCAAGTCGTGACCTACAGCCATTATTCAACTTGGAGCTATAATCCGTTCAAAAACATGTTTTAGTCATAACGGGTGATCCGTGGCTCGAATTTCGATGACCCGAACATGAAAGTTCATTCAATCATCAATCCTAACACACTAGTATACCCTAAAGACTCCAAAAGTGTTCACAAAGTCGGACCATACCTGTACCAATTCGTTCTTACATTTTAATTTCAATTAAACGCCATTTTAATCATATCTAGAGCTCCGGGAATCAAAATAACATGAATTCGGAGTCTAAAATTAATGTCTTGATGAGAGGAACTCATCTAAACACTTTCATTTCACTTTTATATCAGTTAAGTTTACAGAAATGAACAACCAAGCTGCTATCCCAAAACAATCAAACCGAAAACATGTATAATCGAGCATTTCTACGCATACTATCAATAATACAATAACATATAAGCATCATACTATCAAAATAACATATAAAAACAGTAAATTATACGAAAAATCAAAAGCTAGGGTTAGGGTTTATACCCTAATCGAGAAAAGAAAGATATGAGCGTATAGAGATCGGAGAGATGAACGCGGTTGTGTAAATGATTAGAGGATCTAAGCTCTTGATTGAATGAAGATGATGATGATGTTAGGTGTGGTAGGAAATGGCCAAGAAACAAAAAAGGAGAGGAGAAAGTCTTGAGAGCAAAATTAGAAAATTAGGTTTATAAAAAATGAAATAGTGTAAAAATGAAAAAGGAAAAGGCACTCCCCCCATCTAAGGGGTTCGGACGATTGGAGGGTGTAGGGTGGGTCCCATGGACCACTTTTGTTATTTGGTAAAGTCCTTGTGGCCCGAACGTCCGATCGAAACCCGAAACGCGAAAACACGACTACACGATTGAAAATTCGGAGAGATAACAAATACGCGACGAAAAATATATATAAACACTATATATATATATATATATATATATATATATATATATATATATATATATATATATATATATATATATATGACATTAAAATATCATATTTAAAATAATTTGGACTTAAAAATCTCAAAAGCTCCACCGTTGGTTTGAAAACCGAAAAGATTGGCCGGATAGAAATCCGTGACACGTAGAAACGTACGATTTAAAATATGAATACAAATATTCATTTAACACATAATAATTAATATATTAATATTAAAATAATAATATAGGTCATGGAAATGACGTGGCACGAATAACAGTTAACGGTCGTTAAATAATTAACCGTAAAAGATAACAGAAAAAGTAGGGTCGTTACAGAAATGTTGACCAAGATATTAGTTTTGGGTTCGGGAAAGGTAATTATGCTTATGTTTAAGGAAATGTTTGGATTGATGTAGATCTGGTTGGATGAGCCAATCACACAGACCTACTTATATCTAGACTCTCAGAGTTCTCTTTGAGTAGTGAAAAGTATGTCACTTGGTTGTATAATTGAAAGGTAGCTATACCTTGGAGGTTATTCTCAGTAAAGTACTATATTTATTAGTAAGTTAAGCTCTAATATTAACCCTCATTATCGGTTTAGTTAACTGAATAACAATGTGCCGTGTTGATTGAACACTGATCACAAACGGAAGGAGTCCGTCGGTTTAAGTTGGAAAAACTTAAATGAAAACTAACAACCATATTATCATACTAATGAGATCATATCAATTCAAATATTATATAGCATTACTGATGATATACTGAAAGTAAAGTAGATAGAAACCTAATAGATACCTACACAGTTGATATGACTTAGTCCTAAGGCAACAATCAAACAAGAACATGCAATAGGCGTGGGTCACACAGTAAAGGCACTAACTAGATCTTAACAGCTCCTAAGAGGTCTCTTTGGAACAGTCAATAGGCATACTAGGTCATTCATGTCTCAATTTCTAAGTTACGTGTCCTAAAAGCGCATTAAATGCCTCTCAGGAACTCCGGCCATACCGAGTTCATAGAATCTTCAGATATAGTATAACCAGGGGTCTTAATCCTATGAAGTAGCTAAGTTCATATAGGTGGACAAGTCCTGATCACAACCTAGGTTGGTCAATCCTTAAGATGTTAGCATACAAATCTATCAGACTTACTAGTTCAATATTACGACAGTAACCGTACTAAATTAACATAATTACGCTAACCCAAACTTCGATCATGGCAACAATACATACAGATTAATTAAGCTATCATGGTAATATCGGAATGCATTATTAAACATAAAAGGTAAGAACACATGTTTAATACAAAAGATAAGCGTTTCGGATAAAAACCTGAAAAGGCTGAAGAAATCTGCCCAAGATCGCAGGGACTCGCCGGGATATATTTCGAAAAAAAAGCTACGCTAACTACTACTAAAAACTAACTAAAAGCTTGAAAATATAAAGTGAATTACAACTTGAGTCTGTGTTGAAATGGATGGAGAGAGCCCTTTAAATAGACTTGATTTTTGCCAGCAAACGGCTGGCAGGCCGTTTGGCAAGCCGTTTGCTAGGCCCGTTTGATTGTTTTGCCCGTTTAAGGTGCCCGTTTGATCAGGCCGTGTGGCAGTCCATTTGACATACAGGCAGGCCGTTTGGCAGGCTGTTTAGCTTGCCAGGTCAGCTGAATTCTCTGGATCGTAACTTGATTTCTTGTCTTTCACCGTTTTTGCTCTAGAATCTTCGTTTTAGCTCCATTTTACTTGATTCTTTTTGCATTGCCTTTGTAATTATTTAATCTACAATATCAACCAAACAAGCGATAATTTTGCCGACAAAGTTTGAATATTTGTTGATTTAGGGCTTAATATCAGGGGTAAAAACGTGACTTTTTGGCCGATATCAATTCTCGAAGAAGCAAACATCCGTTGTATTATCTACCACCGAAGCCAAATATGTAGCCATGGGAAGAGCATGAACACAAGTATTATGGATGAAGCAAACCTTCCTTGATTCTGCAGTTCACGTACGGTCAAACGACGGTCGACCATGTACGTAACCGCCTGGCGTCTGACGAATTCTTTTGTCTTTTATGTACCCTTTTTAATATCCAAACAACTTTTCCACCAACCACATCTCTTCTTTGAATCCCAACCACTGGATCTCTAGACGTTTTGTCCTATTTTCAAGTACTCTTCAAAGTGGTCCAAAACTCTTTCAATTTTCTTCAAGTTAAGCATCCAAAATTACTTTTTAATTTTGCCTATACTTGTTTAATTATGTAAGAATCTTTCCAAACTACTAGGAACACTTATTTTCTAGCATGAATTCATCCAATTATGTGAGTACAAATTGTTATGGGAAAACTACTTACAAATGTGCCACGAAAGTGTTTTCTTGCATAAATCTCATATATGTTTTAAGAATCTTTTTAACCCACTCATGCACACACATAAGTTTGAACAAGCCATTATGATACTTGTCAATCTCATGACTTTTACCTATACTTGGCAAACATAGATCAAAATGATGAAACTTGTCTAAATTTTCAAAAGAAATGGCACAAGTTACTTTCTAAATCTTCTTTTCAAAAATGAGTCTAGACAAGGACCAATCTACAGATGTTTAGCATATAGTTTTTCAAAAACATATAATAAACTTGAATGTTTTGCTAAAAATATTGTTTTCCTAGGAAATGACCAACACATGAAATCAACGTATAACAAAAAATAGGCAACACATGGAAACTATGACACTTCATGAAGAGGGTGTTGTTCATCATACCGAATTTCCCGAACTAACTCAACTTTTCACTCAAAAAATTGTTTCTCATTCCTTGAGTTTGATGAAGTCATTTATCCAACATTGATTAGAGAATTTTATACTCATCTTGACCTTTCAAATCCCGACCAAGCTGCATTTTGACTTTTCAATACACTCTATACTTGGTCTCATGACAATTTGCAACCGTTATGGCTATTTTAACCAATGGGCGTTCCTTCTATACTCCTTCTACCGATCTAAGGTCACTTAACCCCACATATTTAGTTACAACCTATCTTAGATCTCATTACCATTCCGGAAGTACCTCGAAATCCCAACCAACGACTTCGTATTCAAGATGACGAAATACGCCATGATCCTAAACTCCTACTGAACGTCATTTGCAACAACGTTTACTGTAGGGAACCTACCGCCACTCATGTCTCAGGAACCGAAGTTGTCATCATGTGGTCCTTTCTTACTCATGAGCCTATAAATCTCGCTTATCTCACGACTTGACGAATGGGTTACCTTTGGGAGCTAGGAAGTCGACTTCTTCCATACTCAAACCATCTTAATCAACTTTTTCAATTTGTTGGTGCCATTACCCCATCGCAAATTCCTCAACTCGTGTCAACAATTCCTCTCACCTATTGGATTGCACATCCGGTCATCATTATCTCTTCCGGCAATGAAGGATCAACTATCTACGATGCATTTAGCACCAGTGGCATTTATCATTAATTTAGAAATATTGGTTAAGATTAGGTTTAAGGGCCGGTGGATATAACGTTTGTCCCAAAGTTAAAACTTGTTATGTACTACTTATTTTCATTCACTTGTTATGCTTATTATGTTTGTTATCTTTTTTACTTTCGATATTGGTTCGAGGGGGAGCCATACTATTGATACACACGAATAATTGATAAGCTTGTATAATTTAAGGGGGAGCATTACTCTAGCGTGCGCTTAGTTCCAAGGGGAGCTAACCTTTTTGCTTCGACAAAAGAGGGAGAAAGTGTATGGTAAGTGATGTTAACACTTATGTCGGCTTCTAAACACTTACTCATATGTTTGTCATCATTAAAAAGGGGGAGAATATTGGTTAAGAATCCAATTATAATATTCAAAAGTTAATCACTTTGTTTTGACGATGAAACAAAAGAGATAAGTGCTTAATCATATGTAAGACAACATGAGTTCATAAACCTACACTATCTCTAGCAAAAGACCAATACACAAATTGTTAACTTGGTAAAACTGCTATACGGCTAAACCACGGTCGACCGTTAGTCTGACCGTGGATGTCGAGTACCAATGGCTGCACCATTTTTCAAAACTGTCAATCTGCGGTCAACCTCACGGTAGACCGTGGTGCGACTGCAGTTTTCTCTATAACCAATTTCATCCACTTTAAGATAGACCACTTTGAGGCATCTATAATTTATAAAACCTTTTTAAACATACTTATAATAGTTGCTTTCTTTGATTTCAAAAGAGTTTTGAACCAAAAGATATTAATTTTTACTAATCACACCTAATGACATCTTAATGACATCTTAAGCTCAAATAAGATTAAACATAAAAATGTTTTACTTTTTACTTGTTACAAAATGTCATTCAAATACATACTAATAATGGTCATTAAAAGTCCCAACAAAAGAGGTGCTCTCCCATGACTCTTATGTATCATTTTTATGTGTGATTGTGAACTAGTAAGTTGTTATAATAATCTCCAAGTAAGTTCTAACTAGATTCAAAGTAGTTCATTTGAGATGTAACAATGTTTCAAAGGGCAAGATACTTCAATTAGTAAAATGACAAGTAATTAAGAAGGGTTGATGAAGTTTTGGAAGGTAATGGTTTGTCAAGAGACAAAATTTTGCAATTACTATTGGTCCCTTGATTAACAACAGGAGTATTATAGGGGGGGGGGGGTGAATACAATTTCTTTGAATTAACTTACCAATTAATCACAGTTTAGTATTCAAGCATGTAATTTAAATAAAGTCAAAGGTAATTTTTCAACTGTTACTCTTTATTGATTAAATCACAAAGAATTACAACTATCCTTGGCGGAATGATAGTTGGTTGATACAGATTTACCTAAGTATAGCTATGAGGATAAACTTAAAGCTATTACACGTTTTGGATTCTAATTTATAAAACCCACACCACTAGTTGTTACAATAGTGGATACAACAATTTATAGTAGTCCTTTTATCTGTGTAATTATTCCATTATCTACTGGTACATAGGATGTCTGTACTCGTAGGGACAACTGCATCAGAGAGCGTGCTCTCCTCTTTCCTCTGTGGTAGCTATTTGCAGGATCATCCCAATTCGGTTTGGCACCACTATTTGTTTAAACAAATAAAATGTTGTGTTCCCTAGGCATTGACAAAGTATAGCACATGTCTGCACATGCGTTAAACTTCTGCATTCCCACGTGGTCATGTAAGGTCACTTGTCAGCCACCGACGCGTGTCCTTTCCTGTTCAACTTTGTCTTTGACTTCTGGTAAATAGTACAATTGATGTAGACCACTCAGGAAACTACTATGCTTGTAATGGAGCATAGTTGTCTTGTGTAGTAAGCTGCATTCCAGCTATGCTGGTTCTTCATTGCTGAGTCAATTGATATTGTTGAATTGCTGAGTATACATCCTGTGCTGATTGAAGAACACTGACTAATTTGTGCTGGTAGACTAAGCAGCAAACTAAACACTCGACACAGCAATATCTACTGTCTATATATAAAGACACTTGTGCTGACTGCACATAACATTTTAGTGCAAATAATTTATAGTTTTGTCATAATTAAATCCTTAATTATTTTGGGGACTCAACAATCTCCCCTTATTTGATGATGACAAAACCTATGACATTAAGAGAAAACACTAAAGCCAGCACTAAGGGACCTAATAAAAATAGACAGGAAATTTGTCCCTTTTAAGTTTGTTTTGGGATCTTTTGCTGAGTTATCTATATCTTAGAACTTGATATGATTTTGAAGATAAACTCATTTCATTTTCATTACAACAGAGTATATAAAATAATTACAAAACATTATAATGAAATATGAAATAATCAAAAGATACAAATTGAGCACTAGAAGGCTATTTGTCTTTATCTTTGTCTTTATCTTGTTCATCTTCAGATAGCTCTTCTTCTTTAACTTTGAGGGATGCCCAGGCTTCAAGAAACAAGTAAGGCACTTCAGCAGGGTCGAATACTAGAATCTAAGGAGGTAGAATGATGGGATCTCTTTTGTGTGGGCCTTCACCAGTAGATATCTTACCTTTAGGCTTTTGAGAAAGAACTTTTTCTACATTCACTACTGGTGCATTCCCATACTTTACTGCTTTGTTGAAGGGCTCTTGAAGTTCAGGTTTCAGTGTATCTTTGATACCACTTTTACCTTTACCAATAAAGTACTGCAGTATCTCCATCCATTCACTGAACCCTAAGGTTCTCAGTTCAGTGTAGTCAATTCTTTCCTAAACATTACATTCTCTGCTGACAGAGAAAGCCCTTTTTGTACCTTTGTGCACCATGATGATCTTGCTTGGATTTGATCTTCTGGTTAGCACATCACCATATTTGCTCCTATAGTAAAGATTAGATAATTCTAATGTTCGTTCAGTTTCTATAGGAGAATCAGCAGGTGCTTTCTTAGCAGCTTTCAGTTTATTGAATGTCTTGTCATGTTCTTTAACAATAGCTTTGGCTAACTTGAGGGACTCAGCCTCTTGCTTTCTATCAGCAGCCAACTTAGCTTCTTCTTCCTGAAGCCTTAGCCTCTCAACAAGTTCAGCATCAGCATCCTCCCTTCTTTGCCTTTCAACTTGTAGACCCAAAAGATAGTCATTGGCAGTGATGTTTAGGGATTTAGCTGTTTCAATCATCTTCCTGCCCTCAACAGTTTTAAGGGCATCATGATATTGCCTTAAATCCATATCCAGTTGCCGAGCCTCATGAAATTGAGCTTTCTCTTCATCAGTATGTAGCCTTTGACCATTGTTATTTAGATACACACCAATTTCAATGCCATAAGTCAAGGCAGTGATATAGAATGGCTGATCAAGTGGATGAAGCAGCAATCTAACTTGGCGTATCCTTTCAGAAATAGCTGTTTGTCTTTCCTCAAGCAATTCAAGTACAGTGATCTCTAGCCGCCTCTCTTTCATCTAGATTCATCCTTCTTAGATCTGGCTCACCTCGTGCAACTAAATCATCTTCCCAAGTTGTGTGTTTATCATGACATTTTGGGAAAGATGGAGGATACATGATTGATTCTGCTATGCCAGAAGAACTTACTGAGTACTAATCAATACGTTCATCCTGTGTCCTATTAAAATAAGCAAGAGTGCGGGCAGAGATAGGTGATTAAACAAATAAATGATCTCCTCTGCCTCAGAATGTGAAATCAGCAGGATCAACAGTATCAGCATCTTGTTTAGCACCCAACTCAGCTACCTTAGATAGGTCTTCAACACTTGTTACACCCAGCAGCACACTACTGGCTGGGTCTTCAATCACAGCACTCCTTGTTGTGTCTTTGGTACCAGCTGACTGATCAGTATCAGCTGGCACAACTGTCGCAGTATCTTCATCAGCTGCCTAAAATATGGGTCCTTTCCTTAGGGGCTGGTTGTCCTTTGGAGCAGATTTTACCCTTTGTTTGTCAATTGGCATGGGTTCAGCTGATGGTTCTTGTGATGATACTGGTTCTTGAGGAGACATATAGGGAACAATTGCTAAGTGCTCCCCCTCAGCTAATTCATCCTCATCAAGGTTGATGATGTCTACTGGCTGTTGATGTGCAGTTGGCTGAGCAGAAGATGCTGGTCGAGAGGATTGGCTGGTTTCTAAAATTGCATCTAGCCATTTCATGAAAACATCAGCTCTAACCCCTCCTGACTCAGTAGAAGCTAAGTAATCTTTCATCTCTTCAGGAGTCATCTTCATAATTCTGTCTGCTCATTCAGCATACAACTTTGCTTTCTTTTTATCATATTTCACCATGAACTTAGCATTTCTTTTCAAAGCTGCCCTTTTGTATTCAGCAATGCTGAGAAGTTCATCATGAATTTCATGCTTTTCAGGATTGAGGGATTGTACATGCTCAATTTTGGGTCATTTCAGAGCAGCAAATGCCTCAAATTTAGAGTTGAAAGCAGCATCTAGTTCCTGCTATCTCTTCTGATGCCTCTCTAGTTTTATTTTTATTTTTCATTTAATAGTTTGAGAGACAGTAAAAGATTCAGCTAAAGCCAGTTCAGACACATCACTGGGCTTATTGCCAGAACCAATATCATCCACGGATGTGGCAGACACAATGGGTTGACATTCACCAGCTGCCTAGACATCTGCTTCAGTATGAGCATTGCTGGGTTAGTGCCAGAACCTTGACCAGTACCATCACCACCATCATCACCATCCCTCCTTTGCTGTTTTGGAGCCTTTTCATGCTCATGCTCCCCCTCAGATTGTTTTCTCTTTTTAGACTTCTTTTTAGACTTCTTCTCCCCCTTTTTGTCATCAGTAGGGGCATAAGGATGAGCAGGGGAGACCTGTATGTCAAGTTCACTATCTGATTCAGGAACTGAATAGGCAAAGTTGTTCCAGTCAGCATCAGCAGGAGATAGATGGGCACCAGGATCTACACCATATTGCCTGAGACATAGGTTTGAAGTTCCAACTTCATTCCTTGCAACACCCATGGCCATTTGATCAACAGTAGCCCTAACATCAGCTTGTAGGGCAGCCATTCGTTGCATAGTATCTACCATTTTAACATAAATAGAGGCAGGAACCATTGTGGCTATTTGTTGTTCCTGCGAATCCAATCTCTCTTCTAAAACCCTATTTTCCTCATTTAGAAAAAGAATCCTTCTATTAGCAGCATCAATATGATCAATGTATTAATTGTGAGAGATGATTCGCCTTTTTAGGTCCTCCTATTCTTCATGGTGTTAGACAATGGCATCCACCGCAAGATCAGCAAAAGCACATACTTGTTTGAGCTGGGCTTCAATAGTGGAAGTTGTAACATCCCCAGCTCTGCGTATGGCTTCAGTCATTCGATCAACAAGAGTAGTGCGGATGGTTCTTTGTAGATTTGGTGTGATGCTGGCTACTGTACGATAAACAGTCAGTGTAGAAATAGCAGCCACCTCAGTAGGATCAAAACTACTGGTTGAGGGGCGATCACTAGCAGTGACAATAGGATAACCTCCATGGGGTGGTGGAGGAGGAAGGTCAGAATCTGACTCATCACCATAATCACCATCATTTTTACCTTCACCCGAACGTTTAGAACCACTGGTATCCTTGTCAACATCATTATCAGCATCATCAGTGAGATCCACTAGTGTGTCTTTGAAACCAGTCACATTATCAGTCACATTATCATGAGTGACTGGCTCGCCCTTACCAGCACCTTTATCAGCATCACCATTAGATGAAGAAGATGATGAGGAAGGAGCTGAAGAATCAGAAGGTACTGGCGAATCAGGGACATTCTGCATCACACACTTCTTAGTGACAGGATCGATGATGAACTTGAGAGGCCTCCAAGTACCAGGCCATGGAGAAGAAGCTGGAGCCATACCAAAGTAGTGGTAGTATGGCTGCTGATTAACTTTTTGTAGAGTGGCCAGCCTCTCATATACTTCTTCCCTTGCTGGTCGATCAAGCTGAGACAGTAGTTCAACCAGCTCTTCTCTAGGTAATTTGCTGGCTGACACTAAGGCACTTTGAGGATCAATAGTCAGCTGATCCACCAGCAAGGAAACTCTGGGAGTGATAGATGCTCCCCTATAAATGAAGTTAGGTACAACTTCATCAGGATCTGGTACCTGGCACACATATGGTTTCTTCTCAGCAGAAGCAGTAGCCTGAGAAGAATCAGTAGTGATAGCATTGGAGGCACCAGCATCCAAAGTAAATTCCGTAGAACTAGTGACATGTGTAGAATAGGCAGCATTTACTGCGATAAGCTCATCAGTAAGCACCATGTCACCCTGGTCACCACCTGTAGTAATTTTCTCAGTAGAAGCAGTGGGAGGAGTAACAATGGTAGAACCAGCAGCATCAAAATCAAGAACCTCCTTAACAATATTATCAATAACCTTTTCAAGTGCAGGAGGAGGTTCCATTATCATCTCATTAACCACTTCAGAATCAGTGGTTGAAGTAGCAATACCAGAGACTGTAGGAGGAGCAGCAGAAACATCAGCAGTAGCTAGCTCCTCATGAAAAGTAAGATCTGTGGAACCAGCATCCACAATGTCTCCAGTAGAGCTAGTAGCAGTAGAAGCAACAACACTAGTATCAGTACCACCAGTAGACAAATCAGTAGCAACAACACCAGTAGCAAAAATAGAGAGCTCATCAGTAGAAACAATAACATTGTTTTCTTGCTCCCCCTCTGCCTGTTCGTCTATCTTGCTAAGAACTGAAACAAGAGAACATTTTATGTTAACAATGAAGAGCCAAATAAATATGACTCAATAATTGCATCTGTTGTTAGTCTCTCGGGATAGACTGGTGATTTAGTCAACCCTTCGATTGAGATAGAGTTAGGTGTCTTTAAGTGCAGCTGTGACTCTGCTGACTCATTAGAAACACATGTTGACCCAGATAGTGTAAGAGTTCTGGGTGGTAATAATGTAGGAGTGTGACTCTTATCATGATTCAAGTAACAAATAGGATGTGCAGTATCCTGAGCTGATTTAGCACGATGAGGAGCCAACTCAAGTCTGCTTTGGGGGTCAGTTATGTTCGTTGCTGGTTGTACTGTCAGCAGAGGATATTTCATGAAGTATAATTTTGAAAAATGTAGAAGTGCCTAGTTAGAAGAGTATGGGTTGCTAATCTTCTTAACACTAGTTTTAAAACCAGTCAGCTTGGGGGCTAAGGTTGTGCCTTTAATTCCACTTTCATTTTTCAAGTCAGCAGTTAAAATATTTTTAATTAAGTTAGAGATTTCTGTTGTTTGGTCTAGAGACATACCAGGTTCCATAGCAGCTTTCTTTTCAGAAGCAGCAGTTGAGACTGGGGCAATCCCTCCTGTAGTTTGCTTGGAGCTAGCTTTAGCTCATTTGGATTTGCCTGTTACCAAGAACTAGTTAAGCAACGGATTCCAATACTAGAAGTGGGTAGTCAGTATATAAGACTAGGGCCGATCTTTATTATCAGAGAGCACTAGATTCTAATATAACTACTGCTTTACTAATATGTGAGACGGTAACTGTACTAGTTGAGGTAGCTGGTGAAATATCTCATTCATATTGATTATAAATGTTCCATATTAATTGATTTCGTCGCGAGGTTTTGACCTCTATATGAGACGTTTTTCAAAGACTGCATTCATTTTTAAAACAAGCATAACCTTTATTTTATCGATAAAGGTTTAAAAAAATTACGTAGATTATCAAATAATGATAATCTAAAATATACCATTTACACACGACCATTACATAATGGTTTACAATAAGAATATATTACATCAAAAATAAATTTCTTGAATGCAGTTTTTACACAATATCATACAAGCATGGACTCCAAATCTTGTCCTTATTTTAGTATGCAACAGCGGAAGCTCTTAATAATCACCTGAGAATAAACATGCTTAAAACATCAACAAAAAGGTTGGTGAGTTATAGGTTTAACCTATATATTATCAAATTATAATAATAGACCACAAGATTTCATATTTCAATATGCATCCCATACATAGAGATAAAATTCATTCATATGGTGAACACCTGACAACCGACATTAACTAGATGCAGATAAGAATATCCCCTATCATTCCGGGACATCCATCTAACATGATAAAACAACATCAAAGTACTCAAAGCATCCGCTACAATAGATGGGGTTTGTTGGGCCCAATAGATCTATCTTTAGGATTCGCGACAATTAGTAGACTGATTTACTAATTCTTAGGTTACCAAGTAAAAGGGGTATATTCGGCTTCGATCGTTCAACCATAGAAAGTAGTGTCATGTACTTGAATCTATTTTGTAAAACATTTATAAAGCTGCATGTATTCTCATCCCAAAAATATTAGATTTTAAAAGTGGGACTATAACTCACTTTCGCAAATTTTTACTTCGTCGGGAAGTAAGACTTGGGCACTGGTCGATTCACGAACCTATAACAAATATGTACATATATATCAAAGTATGTTCAAAATATATTTACAACATTTTTTAATACGTTTTAATGTTTTAAGCTTATTAAGTCAGCTGTCCTCGTTAATAACCTACAACTAGTTGTCCATAGTTAGATATACAGAAATAAATCGATATATATTATCTTGGATCAATCCACGACCCAGTGTATACACGTCTCATGCTAGATCACAACTCAAAGCATATATATTTTTGGAATCAACCTCAATCCTGTATAGCTAACTCCAACATTACTGCATATAGAGTGTCTATGGTTGTTCCAAATAATATATATACATGGGTCGATATGATATGTCAAAACATTTGCATACGTATCTATGGTATCCCAATATTATATAATATATTAGAATACATGTATAATACAATATAAGTTAGCTAGGATATGATTTGTATAGAATTGTTACAATATTTCCCGTAGCTACAACAATAAAAAAATATCCAATCTTGTTTTACCAATAACTTCTTCGTTTTAAATCCGTTTTGAGTGAATCAAATTTCTATGGTTTCATATTGAACTCTATTTTATGAATCTAAACAGAAAAAGTATAGGTTTATAGTCAGAAATATAAGTTACAAGTCCTTTTTGTAGGAGGTAGTCATTTTAGTCGAAAGAACGACGTCTTGATGACCATTTTGGAAAACATACTTCCACTTTGAGTTTAACCATGATTTTTGGATATAGTTTCATGTTCATAAGAAAAATCATTTTCCCATAAAAACAACTTTTAAATCAAAGTTTATCATAGTTTTTAATTATCAAACCCAAAACAGCCCGCGGTGTTACTACGACGGCGTATGTCCGGTTTTGTGGTATTTTTCGTGTTTCCAGGTTTTAAATCATTAAGTTAGCATATCATATAGATATAGAACACGTGTTTAGTTGATTTTAAACTTCAAGTTAGAAGGATTAACTTTATTTGTGAACAAGTTTAAAATTAACTAAACTATGTTCTAGTGATTACAAGTTTAAATCTTCGAAAAAGATAGTTTTATATATATGAATCGAATGATTTTATGAACATCATTACTACCTTAATTTTAGTAGGTAAACCTACTGGAAATGAAAAAAATAGATCTAGCTTCAAAGGATCCTTGGATGGCTTGAAAGTTCTTGAAGCAGAATCATGACACAAAAACAAGTTCAAGTATGATTTCCACTCGAAATAAGATTGTTATAGTTATAGAAATTGAATCAAAGTTAGAATATGAGTATTACCTTGTATTAGAAAGATATCTTACTGTAAATAAGAAATATTTCTTGAGGTTGGATGATCACTTTACAAGATTGGAAGTAAGCTAGCAAACTTGGAAGTATTCTTGATTTTATGAAATTAGAACTTATAGAATTTATGAAGAACACTTAGAACTTGAAGATAGAACTTGAGAGAGATTATTTAGATGAAGAAAAATGAAGAATGAAAGTATTTGTAGGTGTTTTTGGTCGTTGGTATATGGATTAGATATAAAGGATGTGTAATTTTGTTTACATGTAAATAAGTCATGAATGATTACTCATATTTTTGTAATTTTATGAGATATTTCATGCTAGTTGCTAAATGATGGTTCCCACATGTATTAGGTGACTCACATGGGCTGATAAGAGCTGATCATTGGAGTGTATATACCAATAGTACATACATCTAAAAGCTGTGTATTGTACGAGTACGAATACGGGTGCATACGAGTAGAATTGTTGATGAAACTGAACGAGGATGTAATTGTAAGCATTTTTGTTAAGTAGACATATTTGGATAAGTGTCTTGAAGTCTTTCAAAAGGGTATGAATACATATTAAAACACTACATGTAAATACATTTTGACTGAGTCGTTAAGTCATCGTTAGTCGTTACATGTAAGTGTTGTTTTGAAACCTTTAAGTTAACAATCTTGTTAATTGTTGTTAACCCATTGTTTATTATATCTAAAGAGATGTTAAATTATTATATTATCATGATATTATGATATATAATATATCTTAGTATGATATATATACAGTTAAATGTCGTTACAACGATAATCGTTACATATATGTCTCGTTTCGAAATCATTAAGTTAGTAGTCTTGTTTTTACATATGAAGTTCATTGTTAATACACTTAATGACATGTTTACTTATCATTTATCATGATTAAACATAGTGTATCAATATCTTAATATGATTCATTTGTATTTAGTAAGACGTTGTTATAACGATAATCGTTATATATATCATTTCGAGTTTCTTAATTCAATAAACTCAATTTTATGTATATAACTCATTGTTAAAATACCTAATGAGATACTTGCTTATCATAATATCATGTTAACTATATATAAAATCATATATATGTCATCATATAGTTTTTACAAGTTTTAACGTTCGTGAATCACCGGTCAACTTTGGGTGGTCAATTGTCTATATGAAACCTATTTCAATTAATCAAGTCTTAACAAGTTTGATTGCTTAACATGTTGGAAATACTTAATCATGTAAATAACAATTACATTTAATATATATAAACATGGAAAAGTTCGGGTCACTACAGTACCTACCCGTTAAATAAATTTCGTCCCGAAATTTTAAGTAGTTGGAGGTGTTGACGTATCTTCTGGAAATAGGTGCGGTTATTTCTTTTTCATCTGATCTTCTCATTCCCAAGTGAACTCAGGTCCTCTACAAGCATTCCATCGAACCTTAACAATTGGTATCTTGTTTTGCTTAAGTCTTTTAACCTCACGATCCATTATTTCGACGGGTTCTTCAATGAATTGAAGTTTTTCGTTGATTTGGATTTCGTCTAACGGAATAGTGAGTTCTTCTTTAGCAAAACATTTCTTCAAATTCTAGACGTCGAAAGTGTTATGTACAGCCACTAGTTGTTGAGTTAACTCAAGTCGGTAAGCTACTAGTCCGACACGATCAATAATCTTGAATGGTCCAATATACCTTGGATTTAATTTCCCTCGTTTACCAAATCGAACAACACCTTTCCAAGGTGCAACTTTAAGCATGACCATCTCTCCAATTTCGAATTCTATATCTTTTCTTTTAATGTCAGCGTAGCTCTTTTGTCGACTTTGGGCAGTTTTCAACCGTTGTTGAATTTGGATGATCTTCTCGGTAGTTTCTTGTATTATCTCCGGTCCTGTAATCTGTCTATCCCCCACTTCACTCCAACAAATCGGAGACCAGCTCTTTCTACCATAGAGTGCTTCAAACGGTGCCATCTCAATGCTTGAATGGTGGCTATTGTTGTAGGAAAATTCTGCTAACGGAAGGTGTCGATCCCAACTGTTTCCGAAATCAATAACACATGCTCGTAGCATGTCTTCAAGTGTTTATATTGTCCTTTCCCTCTGCCCATTAGTTTGTGGATGATAAGCAGTCCTCATGTCTAGACGAGTTCCTAATGCTTGCTGTAATATCTGCAAGAATCTTGAAATAAATCTGCCATCCCTATTAGAGATAACAGAGATTGGTATTCCATGTCTGGAGACGACTTCCTTCAAATACAATCGTGCTAATTTCTCCATCTTGTCATCTTCTCTTATTGGCAGGAAGTGTGCTGATTTGGTGAGATGATCAAGTATTACCCAAATAGTATCAAAACCACTTGCAGTCCTTGGCAATTTAGTGATGAAATCCATGGTAATGTTTTCCGATTTCCATTCCAGGATTTCGGGCTGTTGAAGTAGACCGGATGGTTTCTGATGCTCCGCTTTGACCTTGGAACACGTCAAACATTCTCCTACATATTTAGCAACATCTACTTTCATACCCGGCCATCAAAAATGTTTCTTAAGATCCTTGTACATCTTCCCTGTTCCAGGATGTATTGAGTATCTGGTTTTATGAGCTTCTCTAAGTACCATTTCCCTCATATCCCCAAATTTTGGTACCCAAATTCTTTCAGCCCTATACCGGGTTCTATCTTCCCGAATATTAAGATGTTTCTCCGATCCTTTGGGTATTTTATCCTTTAAATTTCCCTCTTTTAAAACTCCTTGTTGCCTCTCCTTTATTTGAGTAGTAAGGTTATTGTGAATCATTATATTCATAGCTTTTACTCGAATGGGTTCTCTGTCCTATCTACTCAAAGCGTCGGCTACCACATTCGCCTTCCCCGGGTGGTAACGAATCTCAAAGTCGTAATTATTCAACAATTCAATCCATATGCGCTGCCTCATGTTCAGTTGTTTCTGATTAAATATGTGTTGAAGACTTTTGTGGTCGGTATATATAATACTTTTGACCCCATATAAGTAGTGCCTCCAAGTCTTTAATGCAAAAACAACCGCACCTAATTCTAAATCATGCGTCGTATAATTCTGTTCGTGAATCTTCAATTGACTACAATTGAAACGCTTTTTCTTGTTCATCCTTCCATTCAAATTTCCTCCCTTTATGCGTTAATGCAGTCAAGGGTTTTGCTATTTTAGAAAAATCTTGGATGAATCTCCTATAATAACCAGCTAGCCCTAAAAATTGGCGTATGTGTTTCGGAGTTTTCGGGGTTTCCCACTTTTCAACGGTTTCAATCTTTGCTGGATTCACCTGAATACCTTCTTTGTTCACTATATGACCGAGGAATTGAACTTCTTCCAA
Organism: Rutidosis leptorrhynchoides; assembly: GCF_046630445.1. Taxonomy (NCBI): domain Eukaryota; kingdom Viridiplantae; phylum Streptophyta; class Magnoliopsida; order Asterales; family Asteraceae; genus Rutidosis; species Rutidosis leptorrhynchoides. Next base: position 169,282,291 of record NC_092342.1, on the reverse strand, counting down.
CCAAAATGCACACTTTGAAAACTTAGCGTACAGTTTTTCTTTTCTCAGCAAATCTAGCACTTTTATCAAATGTTCTTCATGCTCTTGATCATTCTTTGAGTAAATAAGTATGTCATCGATGAAAACAATGACAAAATTGTTAAGATATGGCCCACACACTCGGTTCATGAGGTCCATGAACACAGCTGGTGCGTTTGTTAATCCAAATGGCATAACCATAAACTCGTAATGACCGTAACACGTCCTAAAAGCAATTTTTGGAATATCATCCTCCTTCACCCGCATTTGATGATATCCAGAACGTAAATCAATCTTGGAATAAATCAACGAGCCTTGTAGTTGATCAAATAAGTCATCGATTCTCGGTAGTGGGTAGCGGTTCTTGATGGTAAGTTTGTTCAACTCTCGGTAGTCGATGCACAACCTAAATGTATCAACCTTCTTCTTGACAAACAAAATAGGAGCTCCCCACGGTGATGTGCTTGGTCGAATGAAACCACGCTCTAAAGTTCTTGTAATTGGCTCTGAAGTTCCTTCATTTCGCTGGATGCGAGTCTGTATGGAGCACGAGCTATTAGTGCAGCTCCCTGTACAAGGTCTATTTGAAATTCAACGGATCAGTGTGGAGGTAGTCCCGGTAATTCTTTCGAAAATACATCAGAAAATTCTTTTGCGACGGGAACATCATTGATGTTCTTTTCTTCGGAATTGATTTTCTCGATGTGTTCTAGCACAGCATAGCAACCTTTTCTTATTAGTTTTTGTGCCTTCAGGTTACTAATAAGATTTAACTTCACGTTGCTCTTTTCTCCGTACACCATTAAGGGTTTTCCTTTTTCTCGTATAATGTGAATTGCATTTTTGTAACAAACGATCTCTTCTTTCCCTTCTTTCAACCAGTCCATACCGATTATCACATCAAAACTCCCTAACTCTACTGGTATCAAGTCAAACTTAAATGTTTCGCTAACCAGTTTAATTTCTCGATTCCGACATATATTATCTGCTGTAATTAATTTACCGTTTGCTAATTCGATTAAAAATTTATTAGCCAAGGGCATCGGTGAACAACTTAGTTTAGCATAAAAATCTCTACTCATATAGCTTCTATCCGCACCCGAATCAAATAAAACATAAGCAGATTTATTGTCAATGAGAAACGTACCCGTAACAAGATCTGGGTCTTCCTGCGCTTCTGCTGTATTAATATTGAATACTCTTCCGTGGCCCTACCCATTAGTATTCCCCTGATTCGGGCAATTTCTACTAAAGTGGCCCGGTTTTCCACATCCAAAACTAACTATGGCGTTGTTATTAGTTCCGACATTATTTGTCCCTTTAGTTCTGTTATGCATTGGTCCGTAGATTTCGCACTTCTTCGCGCTATGACCATTTCTTTTACACCTGTTGCAAAATATCTTGCAGAACCCCAGGTGATTCTCTTCACATCTTTGGCATGGTTGTTTTTGGTTTTTGTTGCCATTGTTGTTATTGGGATTGTTGTTGGAATTGTTATTGCTGCTGCTGCTGTTGTTGTTGTTGTTGTTGTTATTGTTGTTGGGACGGTTATTGTAGTTGTTGTTGGGACGTTTGTTGAAGGTGTTGTTGCGATTGATGTTGCGGTTATTGGGATAGTTATTGCGATTGTAGTTGTGATTGTTGTTGTTGTATTGGTGACTCTTGTCATTGGTTTCTTCCCACTTTCTCTTAACTTGTTTCATGTTAGCCTCTTTGGTCGCCTGCTCTTTAATCCTTCCTTCGATCTGGTTCACTAATTTGTGAGCCATTTGACTTGCCTTTTGTATGGAGGTGGGCTCGTGTGAACTCACATCTTCTTGAATTCTTTCCGGTAACCCTTTTGCAAATGCGTCGATCTTCTCTTCTTCGTCTTCGAACGTTCTGAGACACAATAGGCACAATTCTGTGAATCGTTGTTTGTACGTGGTGATATCGAAACCTTGCATTCGTAATCCTCTAAGCTCTACCTTGAGCTTATTGACCTTGTTTCGGGGACGATACTTCTCGTTCATCAATTGCTTGAATGCTGACCATGGTAGTGCGTAAGCAGCATCTTGTCCTATCTGCTCGAGATAGGCATTCCACCATGTTAACGCCGTACCTGTGAAGGTATGCGTAGCATACTTAACTTTGTCCTCTTCAGTACGCTTACTTATGGCAAACACCGATTCGACCTTCTCGGTCCACCGTTTCAACCCAATTGGTCCTTCGATTCCATCAAATTCCAAAGGTTTGCAGGCAGTGAATTCTTTGTAGGAGCATCCTACATGATTTCTTGCCGAATTAGTTCTACTCCTAGATCCAGAGTTATTGTTATTTTGCATCGCAGCCTGCACTGCGGCTATGTTCGCTGCAAGGAAAACACGGAAGTCTTCCTCACTCATGTTCAAGTTCTGACGAGTCTCCGGTGCCATTTCCATAAAAAAAAATAGCCAAAAGAATTGAGTTAATCATATAGAATTTAAGAGTAGTCAATAGTATTTCATAGCATAATATGAACTCATTTATAAAAGCTTTTTCTTCATATTAGAGTTTTATAAGTTTAAATTCGGGTACTACCTACCCGTTAAGTTCATACTTAGTAGCTAATATACAATTCAACTACTACAATTCCATATGAAAAACTGATTATAATAATATATCACATACAAATATTCTTCAAACTTACAACATCGCTATATTACATATACATGAAATATAGTACACTTTGATACAGGACAGTTTTGAAGATATATCTAGTTAATACGCAAGTTGTTCAGTAAAGGAAATAAAGACTCGTAATTCATAAGTCCCGAAACAAGTCATGCATTCTGGTTTTACTAAGACGACTTCCCACCCTTGGTCTTGTGAAAAATAACCGTTATGACCATTGGCTAGGCAGCATGTTGTAATGTCGTCAAAAGGACGAGGGTTTTGTAATGTCCAACAGCCCCGTAATAATCTAAAAACCTTGTTTCTCACCCCAACTACTGAATCCGTCACTTGTGGGAAGGTTTTATTTAAAAGTTGCAATCCGATGTTCTTTTTCTCACTTTGGTAAGAAGCGAACATCACTAACCCATAATGTCACACCCCCAGTTAGGGCCTGGGTGAAATGTGACTTAATATCAAATCAACCAACATATTATAATATACGAGAACAATACTAAATGATAAAACAAGCTTTATTGAGCACGCAGCGGAAAATGAAACGTAGTTACAATGATAGGAATAACAATAATGGAAATGTTCACATGCAGAAGTAATAAATGCGATATCTCTTGATCCTATGTCCAAGTAGCATCACATAAGCAGTAAGTATAAGAGCTTGAATCAAACAGCACCTGAGACAAAACATGCTAAAGTGTCAACCAAAAGGTTGAGTGAAGTTCATAGGTTTAACAAATAAGTTTGACCGTTTGTTTTAGACCACAAGATTTAATTTGTAAGGTTGATCTCCCGCAGGATCAAAAAGTTATGCCAGTGCGTGATATTTAGACTAAACGTTCAAGTTTGCCCCATGACAAGTTAGTTCTACTTGTCGGTTTAATTTCATTATCAAGCAATACAAAGATAACATCAAATGTATCGGGGACGTTACTCCCGATAGGCCTACCCCCAATAACTAAGCATGCCGCATCACCTAAAAATATCACTGTAGGGACTTAGTCAGACATAGCCGGGTATAGCATAGTTTTAGTTGGTACTTGTGTCTAAATTGTAAATAGTAAAAGCAGCATGTGTCTCACCCCAATAAGTATAAAAAGTAAATTGAGCTCAAGTAAAGTGGGGCTATAAAAATCACATTTTATATTTTTCTTATGTTCTACTGATCAAAATAAGCTTAAGAAAAATTTATAGATTTTTGTTATGGTGTTTAAGTATTTATTTTCCATTTTCCTTTCGGTTTGTAATAATACAAAGTTTATAAAGAATTAATTATTAAATGAACCAAATTAATTCAACCAATATTTTTTCTATGCTTATAATGTTACAACAAAGTCAGAAAAATTATTTATACATTTATATAAATAGTTTAACTATTTAATCATACTATTGTGTAGTTTTTAGTTTTAATAAAAAATATTAAATAGAAATACATAACCATTAATTCTACAAATGATTTTATAACTTTATTAATAGTTATTAAGTAGTTTTTAATAGTTATCATGGTTAAAAACCTGCTGTAACATGTAATTTCATTTTATTATAAAAAACAGTTTAATCGGGTACTGTAGCGTTTTCAGAAGAAAATTCAAATTAAATATTAAACATGCGAATTTAATTATAAAAAAAATTTATAATTACCCTTACATATGATATAGCAAGCGACTAAAATAAAATTTTACAAAAAAATTCGTTTACTATTTAATAAAAATCATTTATGTATTTCGGTTTATAAAAAAAATCAGTTTTTGATTTTTAATAAATAATATTCCGACTTTATAATTAATGAAACTAATTTTTATAGACATTAGGATACTTAACACTAATTATCATGTATTTACATTTTTTATTAAAATTAATTTCGTATTTAATTAGTTTTTAACATAAAAACTAGCATAAAACTATATAAAAACTTAATAAAAACTATATAAATTAATTAGGGGACTTACAAAAAAATAGTTGCTGAGACTTGGGAGAGTTTCTTTCAAGTTGAGAGTGTTTTTTGAGGTGTGAGTTGAAATGAAACAAATGGGTGCTATTTATAGTGAAAATAAAGTTGATAAAATGAGTTTTATAATTTTTTTTTTAGTCAACAATAGGTGGTACTAGTTTATACCTTATTTTTAGTCAACATAAGGATGTAATGGTTTAAGATTCTTTAGTCTCATTATTATTACTATTATTATTTTTACATTTACTACATTGATAAGTATTATTTTCTTTTTACTAATTCATGACTTGTATATATTTAGTTCCCAATTGTTTTATTATTTATATAAATGTCACTTTTTATTTATTACTTACAGGTTATTAGTTATAATATTACATAAATGCATAAATTTTAATTAGTAGCGAGTGTCGACTAACAGTTTATTATTTTCATCTTTTATTAACTTGTCAATTATTGCACAAAGTTAATTAATATGTTTTCTAACTCTTAACACTTAACAATTGTTGATTAAAGTTTGATCATTAAGTTTTAATTATATTGTTTGGGCATTTAATATTGAAAAAAATATAGAATGCAAAAATGAGGGTCGTTATAGTACCTCCCCGTTATTGAAAACTTCGTCCCGAAGTTTTTAGGTAGTTTTCTCGTTTGCATCAGCAGTTGAGAAGAGATGGGGATATTTCCGTTTCATATGGTCTTTGCGTTCCCAGGTATATTCAGGGCCTCTACGCGAATTCCACCGGACTTTAACGATAGGTATATTGCTTTTACGCGTTTGTTTGACCTCTCCTTCCATGATTTCTATAGGTTCTTCAACGAAGTGCATTTGCTCATCAATGCGGACATCATCCAGAGGAATAACGAGTGTGTCATCGGCAAGACACCGTTTAAGATTTGAGACATGAAACACATCATGTACTTGACTAAGTTCGGTTGGCAGTTCTAATCGGTATGCCACGGGACCGACTCTTTCAGTTATTGTGAATGGTCCAACATATCGTGGACTGAGTTTACTTCTCTTACCGAAGCGGACAACACCTTTCCAAGGGGATACTTTCAACATGACTTTATCTCCAACTTGGTATTCGATGTCTTTTCATTTCTTATTGGCATAGCTTTTCTGTCGGCTACGGGCAGTTTCTAAACGTTGCTTGATTTGAACGATCTTTTCGGTAGTTTCGTGAATAATTTCAGGACCAGTTAAATGTCTGTCCTCAAGTTCATCCCAACACAAAGGGGATCTACACTTCCGTCCATATAAAGCTTCAAAAGGTGCAGCCTTAATGCTGGAGTGATAACTGTTATTATAAGAAAATTCAACCAAAGGTAGATGTCTATCCCATCCTTTGCCGAAATCGATTGCACAAGCACGTAGCATATCCTCCATAGTTTGAATGGTTCGTTCACTTTGACCATCGGTTTGCGGATGATAAGCTGTACTCATGTCGAGTTGAGTTCCAAGAGCAGATTGTAAAGTTTTCCAAAATCTAGAAACAAATCGACTATCGCGATCAGAAATGATCGAGATAGGAACACCATGACGTGAGACGATTTCTTTAATATAAAGCTGTGCTAATCTCTCCATCTTGTCGGTTTCCTTGATCGGTATGAAATGTGCAGATTTAGTAAGACGATCAACTACGACCCAAATAGTATCGTTACCGTTCGAAGTCTTAGGTAACTTAGTAACGAAGTCCATAGTGATACCTTCCCACTTCCACTGCGGAATGTCGGGTTGTGTCAACAGACCAGAAGGCTTTTGATGTTCGGCCTTGACTTTCAAACAAGTGAGACACTTACTAACATAAGTAGCAATATCGGCTTTCATGTTAGGCCACCAGTAGAATTCCTTCACATCGTGATACATCTTACTGGAACCGGGATGGATAGAATATCTAGTCTTATGTGCTTCATCCAAGACTAGTTCGCGAAGATTACCAAAACGAGGAACCCAGATTCTATTGCCAAAGTACCGTGTACCATTAGCTTTCACTTGAAGTTGGTTCTCAAAACCAATAGGTCCTTCACCTTCGATAAGTGTCGGTCTAATAGCTTCCAATTGAGCTTCACAGATTCGTGAAATAAGATTCGATTTGATTTTTAGGTTTAAAGCACGAACACGTTTAATATCGTCTTTTCGACTAAGGGCATCGGCAACTACATTCGCCTTGCCAGGATGATATTTCAGCTCACAATAATAATCGTTCAATGTCTCGAGCCATCGACTTTGCCTCATATTCAGCTGTTTTTGATCAAAGATGTGTCGAAGACTTTTATGGTCAGTGTACACCGTAAAGTGATTACCATAGAGATAATGTCTCCATATCTTTAATGCAAATACCACGGCACCTAACTCTAGGTCATGTGTGGTATAGTTTACTTCATGTTTCTTCAACTGTCTAGATGCATAGGCGATAACCTTCTCTCGTTGCATTAAAACACAACCAAAGCCATGCTTTGAGGCATCGCAGTAAACAACAAAGTCGTCGGTACCTTAAGGTAAAGAAAGAATCGGGGCTGTGGTCAACTTCTCCTTCAGAATCTTGAAAGCAGATTCCTGTTCTTCGGACCACTCAAATTTCTTCCCTTTTTGAGTCAGCTTTGTAAGAGGTTTGGCAATGAGAGAAAAATCTTTTATAAACCTTCGATAGTAACCGGCAAGTCCCAAAAATTGACGAATATGCTTTGCAGTCTTTGGTATCTCCCAGTTCTGAATAGCAGTAATCTTAGCTGGATCGACATGTATTCCGTTTCTATCAACAACATGTCCGAGAAATTGTACGGTTTTGAGCCAAAACTCGCACTTAGAAAATTTAGCATAAAGTTGTTCCTTTCGTAAGAGTTCAAGAATCATGCGCAAATGTTGCTCATGCTCTTTCTCATTCTTCGAATAGATCAAGATGTCGTCAATGAATACGATGACAAATTTGTCAAGATACGGTTTACAAACACGATTCACGAGGTCCATGAACACGGCAGGAGCATTAGTTAAACCAAAAGGCATGACACAGAATTCATAGTGCCCATAACGAGTGCGAAAAGCAGTCTTAGGAATATCGGATTCCTTGACCTTGAGTTGGTGATAACCGGATCTTAAATCAATCTTTGAATAAACACTTGACCCTTGAAGTTGGTCAAATAGATCATCAATACGTGGCAACGGATAACGGTTCTTGATAGTAAGCTTGTTAAGTTCGCGGTAATCAATGCACATCCTTAATGTACCATCCTTCTTTTTAACAAACAGAATAGGAGCTCCCCAAGGGGACGAGCTTGGACGAATGAAACCTTTATCCAATAGTTCTTGGAGTTGGTTGGATAATTCCTTCATTTCGGAAGGTGCTAAACGGTATGGTGCTTTAGCAACAGGAGCAGCACCAGGAGTTAAATCAATTTGGAATTCAACTTGTCGAGGAGGTGGAATACCCGGAAGATCTTCGGGAAACACATCGGGAAAGTCTTTAACTACTGGTACATCTTCAATTCGCTTCTCTTTCGATTCAATCAGATTAACGTGGGCTAGAATAGCTGGATAACCTTTCATAAGGTATTTGCGGGTTTTAATACAGGAGATAATATTGAGATTGGAACCACTCTTTTCACCTTGGATAATAAGAGTCTCTCCATTTCCTAATGGAACATGAACGGTTTTATCGTAACACATGATCGCAGCTCTTAATGGACGTAACCAATCCATTCCAACTACGACATCGAAACTTCCTAGCTCGACCGGCAAAAGGTCTATCTTAAATTCTTTGCTGGCTAAGATTAGGTTGCAGTTTTTATAAATTTTATCAACTTTCATGATCTTTCCATTGGCTACTTCTACTAATCGTTTAGTTTCTAAGGGTTGAGGCTTTTCAGTAAATAGGGTACAAAATTCATTAGATACGTAACTTCGGTCAGCACCAGTATCGAATAAAATAGTTGCGTAGCAATTATTGACGAGATACGTACCCGTGATGACCTCATCTTCATCTCGGGCTTCAGCAGCAGTAATAACAAATGCACGACCCTTTACAGCAGTAGTATTGGCTCCAGTAGCAGGATTATCTCTCTTCTTAGGGCAATTTGGACTAATGTGTCCCTTTTCCCCACAAGTATAACAAGTAGGAGGAGCTTTGGCAGGAACAATAGATTTATTCTTTGGAGGAGTCCTACACGTCTTAGCTACGTGTCCCACTTTCTTACACAACGAACAAGTGGCAGTGCACTGCCCCGGGTGATGCCTTTCACAACGAACACAAAAAGGATAAGTGCCCTTATAATTCGTCCTTGTACTATCCATAAGCTTTTTACTAACATTCTGAGTTGAACCTTGAGACGGCTCAAACTTCCTCTTACCATCATTACCCTTGGTTTCAACTTGCTTATTGGCCGACGCCCTTCTTCTCTTGGCCAACATGAGATTTTGTGCCATGAGAATCACAGCATCCAAAGTAACCTTCTCAGCAGCAATAACATTCCCTTGAACATCCTCGGGAAGACCTTCAATATACCGCTCAATTCTTCTAGCTTCAGTAGGAAACATTTCAGGACATAGAGTAGAAAGCTCCAGATAACGATTGGTATAATTCTCAATGTCAGTACCCTTGACCCTGAGTTCCCAGAACTCAGCTTCAAGCTTCTGAACTTGACTCCTTGGGCAGAATTTGTTGACCATCATACTTTTGAGTTCGTCCCATGGAATTGCATTAGCATTATCAATTCCTACGGACTTGGCATAAGCAGTCCACCAAGTTAAAGCATTACCACCCAACGAGCTAGTGGCATACTTTACTCGATCATCATCACCACAGTTGCAAATACGGAAAATAGATTCCATCTTTTCGAACCAACGAACTAGTTCGACAGCTTCTTCGTTTCCCTTAAAAGCGGGAGGGTGACAGTTTGTAAAGTCCTTGTAGGAACAAGGTTTTGGTTGAGTATTAGCATGATTAGCTTGGGCGTTGCCTTGGGCAGCAGCGAGTAACTGTTGGAATTGCTCAGTAGTTAACACAACGTTGTTAACGGTAGGTGCAGCTGAACGAACCATGATGTCACTACATAAAAGTGAACATATGTTTGATAAGTTTAACAAGTTATAAGTTTGAGTAATCACAAGTATGAATAAACTAAAGTATTGATATCGCATGATATTAATAAAACACTTTATATTATTAGAACGAGGCATTAAATAAGCCTTTATTACATGATTCGGAAATAGAAATTGTTTAAGGCACAGCCTTTACATAGATGGAAAATAGGAAAAATAACTAGGAAATATTAAGATTGAAGTAGTCTTCATATTTTGTCTCCAACCTTCTTCATAAACTCCTCAACTTTCTCATTTTTCGTCTTTTGTTTCTCATAGAGATACTCGAAGTTGTCATAAAGGTTGGTAACACGACTGTTTACGGCATTAGTGTTGTACTCTCTTATGGCAAGTTGTTCGTCGACTCGACCTTTCTCCATTTTCATTCGGACATCAACATCCTCCTTGAGGTAAGCAAGTGATTGCTTTCCCCAGCGAGTGTTGCGTTCTTCCTCGCACTTTAGAATCAGCAACTCCTTTCTTAGCTCGACATTTTCTTTCATAAGTTTCTTCATTCGACGATCCACTCTTTCCATGTGGCGAAGTAGACCTCCAATGTTTCTCTCGGTATCGTTTCGTAATCTCATGATTTCATACTTAGGACCATCATAAAAAGGAGATCGGGCTCTCTTCCTTGATGGACCAACTTCTTCATGCCGTTTTCCCTTATCTTGGGTTCTCGAAGTTGGGTAGTATTGAGGAGACCCATGTGAATCTAAAATAGTATTCGGGCTATAATTCAGCGGTGGTGAAGCAGGACTATAAAGAGGACTTCGAACTGGTCTCGAAGTTGAAGAGTGTCCAACACCTACTTCGGTGGTAGGGTTGTGAGTTGCTTTGTTGGGCTTGTTAACGCTTGAGCTTGACATCCTATCATTAGGAAAGAGACCTTGATTAGAATCTTTGAGTCAAGTTTATTAAAGCATAATTGTTAAGATTATACGACAATCCTAAGTGCTTTAAGTCTAAGGCAGGAAAGGTTATAGTTTCCTAGATTGCTAAGGCACCCTAGCTAACAAGTAAGGCACACATAAAAATGCAATCCTGGTTCTCTATAACAGCCTGGTTTGCTCTGATACCAATCTGTCACACCCCCAGTTAGGGCCTGGGTGAAATGTGACTTAATATCAAATCAACCAACATATTATAATATACGAGAACAATACTAAATGATAAAACAAGCTTTATTGAGCACGCAGCGGAAAATGAAACGTAGTTACAATGATAGGAATAACAATAATGGAAATGTTCACATGCAGAAGTAATAAATGCGATATCTCTTGATCCTATGTCCAAGTAGCATCACATAAGCAGTAAGTATAAGAGCTTGAATCAAACAGCACCTGAGACAAAACATGCTAAAGTGTCAACCAAAAGGTTGAGTGAAGTTCATAGGTTTAACAAATAAGTTTGACCGTTTGTTTTAGACCACAAGATTTAATTTGTAAGGTTGATCTCCTGCAGGATCAAAAAGTTATGCCAGTGCGTGATATTTAGACTAAACGTTCAAGTTTGCCCCATGACAAGTTAGTTCTACTTGTCGGTTTAATTTCATTATCAAGCAATACAAAGATAACATCAAATGTATCGGGGACGTTACTCCCGATAGGCCTACCCCCAATAACTAAGCATGCCGCAGCACCTAAAAATATCACTGTAGGGACTTAGTCGGACATAGCCGGGTATAGCATAGTTTTAGTTGGTACTTGTGTCTAAATTGTAAATAGTAAAAGCAGCATGTGTCTCACCCCAATAAGTATAAAAAGTAAATTGAGCTCAAGTAAAGTGGGGCTATAAAAATCACATTTTATATTTTTCTTATGTTCTACTAATCAAAATAAGCTTAAGAAAAATTTATAGATTTTTGTTATGGTGTTTAAGTATTTATTTTCCATTTTCCTTTCGGTTTGTAATAATACAAAGTTTATAAAGAATTAATTATTAAATGAACCAAATTAATTCAACCAATATTTTTTCTATGCTTATAATGTTACAACAAAGTCAGAAAAATTATTTATACATTTATATAAATAGTTTAACTATTTAATCATACTATTGTGTAGTTTTTAGTTTTAATAAAAAATATTAAATAGAAATACATAACCATTAATTCTACAAATGATTTTATAACTTTATTAATAGTTATTAAGTAGTTTTTAATAGTTATCATGGTTAAAAACCTGCTGTAACATGTAATTTCATTTTATTATAAAAAACAGTTTAATCGGGTACTGTAGCGTTTTCAGAAGAAAATTCAAATTAAATATTAAACATGCGAATTTAATTATAAAAAAAATTTATAATTACCCTTACATATGATATAGCAAGCGACTAAAATAAAATTTTACAAAAAAATTCGTTTACTATTTAATAAAAATCATTTATGTATTTCGGTTTATAAAAAAAATCAGTTTTTGATTTTTAATAAATACTATTCCGACTTTATAATTCATGAAACTAATTTTTATAGACATTAGGATACTTAACACTAATTATCATGTATTTATCATTTTTTATTAAAATTAATTTCGTATTTAATTAGTTTTTAACATAAAAACTAGCATAAAACTATATAAAAACTTAATAAAAACTATATAAATTAATTAGGGGACTTACAAAAAAATAGTTGCTGAGACTTGGGAGAGTTTCTTTCAAGTTGAGAGTGTGTTTTGAGGTGTGAGTTGAAATGAAACAAATGGGTGCTATTTATAGTGAAAATAAAGTTGATAAAATGAGTTTTATAATTTTTTTTTTTAGTCAACAATAGGTGGTACTAGTTTATACCTTATTTTTAGTCAACATAAGGATGTAATGGTTTAAGATTCTTTAGTCTCATTATTATTACTATTATTATTTTTACATTTACTACATTGATAAGTATTATTTTCTTTTTACTAATTCATGACTTGTATATATTTAGTTCCCAATTGTTTTATTATTTATATAAATGTCACTTTTTATTTATTACTTACAGGTTATTAGTTATAATATTACATAAATGCATAAATTTTAATTAGTAGCGAGTGTCGACTAACAGTTTATTATTTTCATCTTTTATTAACTTGTCAATTATTGCACAAAGTTAATTAATATGTTTTCTAACTCTTAACACTTAACAATTGTTGATTAAAGTTTGATCATTAAGTTTTAATTATATTGTTTGGGCATTTAATATTGAAAAAAATATAGAATGGAAAAATGAGGGTCGTTATACATAAGCATAACATGCTTCTTTATGTTGCATGTTAGAAGCTCTTTCTAATTCACGAAATCCTATGTTGGGATATGTTGAGTCAAAATAGGTTCTTAACCCATAGCGTAAAATTGCATTTGGGTTCCCCGTATTTAACGCTTTAAAGAAAACACGGCGTAACTTACGGTCTCCCCAATGTGATATACCCCACCTATGAAAGAAAAGCCTTTTATAAACTAACGCATTTCTGGAAAGTCTTTCAAATGTTTGACAAGTTAATTTCGCCATAACTAAATGTGCTGATGAATTCTGACAGACTCTAGACAAGATTTCTTCAATCATATCCTCTGGTAGATCTTCTAAAATATTCGGTTGTCTACCCTTAACGTCCATTTTGTTTTTATAATGTAAAATAGACAAGGATTAGATTCGTAAAAGATAATTAACAAACAATACAAGCAATTTTTACATAGAACATAAAAGTACAAGCACACTACAATACATATAATACACAACATGATTACAACCCTCTAATCTGAATCACTGGTTTCTTCTTCTTCGGACTTGGTTCGTTTTCCTAATTTTCTAGGGACATATGGTGCTCCTCTAACACGAGCCGTCGTTTTCCACAATGATTTAGAAAAACCTGGTGGTTTAGAGGTTCCCGAGTTATTGTTACAATTTAGGAAATACGGACGTTGCCGATACATATAAAGCTCATCGGGGTTGGAATCAGGTTTCTCTATTTTTATACCTTTTCCCTTATTATTTTCTTTTGATTTATTTAATTAGGTCGAGGTAATTTCTATAACATCATCAGAATCCTCATCGGGATCCGATTCATTGGAAAATTGGTAATCTTCCCAATATTTTTCTTCCTCGGCGGAAACACCATTGACCATTTTTAACTTTGGTTCGTTGGTTGATGATTTTCTTTTATTTAATCGATTTAATGTAGGTATCAATATTTCTTCCTCCGGAACCTCTTCTTCTTCCGGTTCCTCCTCTTTCGGTTCCTGTTCTTCCGGTTCCTCTTCGGGAATTTGTGAATCTTCCCAAAATATATTCGAATCTTTATTATTATTAGGTGAATCGATGGGATTTGTACTAGTGGTAGACATCTATCACACAATATCAAACACATTAAGAGGTTAATATATCACATAATATTTACATGTTAATAATATATAGTTTCCAACAAAAGTGTTAAGTAATCGTTTTTTTTTAAAAAAAACACGGTCGAAGTCCAGACTCACTAATGTATCCTAACAAACTCGATAAGACACACTAATGCAATTTTCTAGTTCTCTAAGACCAACGCTCTGATACCAACTGAAATATCCCGTTCATATTGATTATAAACGTTCCATATTAATTGATTTCATCGCGAGGTTTTGACCTCTATATGAGAAGTTTTTCAAAGACTGCATTCATTTTTAAAACAAGCATAACCTTTATTTTATCGATAAAGGTTTAAAAAGCATTACGTAGATTATCAAATAATGATAATCTAAAATATACCGTTTACACACGACCATTACATAATGGTTTACAATAAGAATATCTTACATCAAAAATAAGTTTCTTGAATGCAGTTTTTACACAATATCATACAAGCATGGGCTCCAAATCTTGTCCTTATTTTAGTATGCAACAGCGGAAGCTCTTAATAATCACCTGAGAATAAACATGCTTATAACGTCAACAAAAATCTTGGTAAGTTATAGGTTTAACCTATATATTATCGAATCATAATAATAGACCACAAGATTTCATATTTCAATATACATCCCATACATAGAGATAAAATTCATTCATATGGTGAACACCTGGCATCCAACATTAACAAGATGCATATAAGAATATCCCCTATCATTCCGGGACATCCATCGGACATGATAAAACAACATCGAAGTACTAAAGCATCCGCTACAACGGATGGGGTTTGTTGGGCCCAATAGATCTATCTTTAGAATTCGTGTTAATTAGTAGACTGGTTTACTAATTCTTAGGTTACCAAGTAAAAGGGGCATATTCGGCTTCGATCGTTCAACCATAGAAAGTAGTTTCAAGTACTTGTGTCTATTTTGTAAAGCATTTATAAAGCTGCATGTATTCTCATCCCAAAAATATTAGATTTTAAAAGTGGGACTATAACTCACTTTCACAGATTTTTACTTCGTCGGGAAGTAAGACTTGGCCACTGGTCGATTCACGAACCTATAACAAATATGTACATATATATCAAAGTATGTTCAAAATATATTTACAACATTTTTTAATACGTTTTAATGTTTTAAGCTTATTAAGTCAGCTGTCCTCGTTAATAACCTACAACTAGTTGTCGATAGTTAGATGTACAGAAATAAATCGATATATATTATCTTGGATCAATCCATGACCCAGTGTATACACGTCTCAGGCTAGATCACAACTCAAAGCATATATATTTTTGGAATCAACCTCAACCCTGTATAGCTAACTCCAACATTACTGCATATAGAGTGTCTATGATTGTTCCAAATAATATATATACATGGGTCGATATGATATGTCAAAACATTTGCATACGTGTCTATGGTATCCCAAGATTACATAATATATTAGAATACATGTATAATACAATATAAGTTAGCTAGGATATGATTTGTATGGAATTGTTACAATATTTCCCGTAGCTACAACAATAAAAAAATATCCAATCTTGTTTTACCCATAACTTCTTCATTTTAAATCCGTTTTGAGTGAATCCAATTGCTATGGTTTCATATTGAACTCTATTTTATGAATATAAACAGAAAAAGTATAGGTTTATTGTGAGAAATATAAGTTACAAGTCCTTTTTGTAGGAGGTAGTCATTTCAGTCAAAAGAACGACGTCTTGATGACCATTTTGGAAAACATACTTCCACTTTGAGTTTAACCATGATTTTTGGATATAGTTTCATGTTCATAAGAAAAATCATTTTCCCAGAAGAACAACTTTTAAATCAAAGTTTATCATAGTTTTTAACTATCAAACCCAAAACAGCCCGCGGTGTTACTACGACGGCGTATGTCCGGTTTTACGGTGTTTTTCGTGTTTCCAGGTTTTAAATCATTAAGTTAGCATATCATATAGATATATAACATGTTTTTAGTTGATTTTAAAAGTCAATTTAGAAGGATTAACTTTATTTGTGAACAAGTTTAGAATTAACTAAACTATGTTCTAGTGATTACAAGTTTAAATCTTCGAATAAGATAGTTTTATATGTATGAATCGAATGATGTTATGAACATCATTACTACCTTAATTTTAGTAGGGAAACCTACTAGAAATGAGAAAAATAGATCTAGCCTTAAAGGATCCTTGGATGGCTTGAAAGTTCTTGAAGCAGAATCATGACACAAAAACAAGTTCAAGTAAGATTTCCACCCGAAATAAGATTGTTATAGTTATAGAAATTGAATCAAAGTTTGAATATGAGTATTACGTTATATTAGAAAGATATCTTACTATAAATAAGAAAGATTTCTTGAGGTTGGATGATCACTTTACAAGATTGGAAGTAAGCTAGCAAACTTGGAAGTATTCTTGATTTTATGAAACTAGAACTTATAGAATTTATGAAGAACACTTAGAACTTGAAGATAGAACTTGAGAGAGATCAATTAGATGAAGAAAATTGAAGAATGAAAGTGTTTGTAGGTGTTTTTGGTCAGTGGTATATGGATTAGATATAAAGGATGTGTAATTTTGTTTACATGTAAATAAGTCATGAATGATTACTCGTATTTTTGTAATTTTATGAGATATTTCATGCTAGTTGCCAAATGATCGTTCCCACATGTGTTAGCTGACTCATATGGGCTGCTAATAGCTGATCATTAGAGTGTATATACCAATAGTACATACATCTAAAAGCTGTGTATTGTATGAGTACGAATACGGGTGCATACGAGTAGAATTGTTGATGAAACTGAACCAGGATGTAATTGTAAGCATTTTTGTTAAGTAGAAGTATTTTGATAAGTGTCTTGAAGTCTTTCAAAAGTGTATGAATACATATTAAAACACTACATGTAAATACATTTTAACTGAGTCGTTAAGTCATCGTTAGTCGTTACATGTAAGTGTTGTTTTGTAACCTTTAAGTTAACGATCTTGTTAATTGTTGTTAACCCATTGTTTATTATATCTAAAGAGATGTTAAATTATTAAATTATCATTATATTATGATATATAATATATCTTAGTATGATATATATACAGTTAAATGTCGTTACAACGATAATCGTTACATATATGTCTCGTTTCGAAATCATTAAGTTAGTAGTCTTGTTTTTACATATGAAGTTCATTGTTAATACACTTAATGACATGTTTACTTATCATTTATCATGATTAAATATAGTGTATCAATATCTTAATATGATTCATTTGTATTTAGTAAGACGTTGTTATAACGATAATCGTTATATATATCGTTTCGAGTTTCTTAATTCAATAAACTCAATTTTAAGTATATAACTCATTGTTAAAATACCTAATGAGATACTTGCTTATCATAATATCATGTTAACTATATATATAATCATATATATGTCATCATATAGTTTTTACAAGTTTTAACGTTCGTGAATCACCGGTCAACTTCGGTGGTCAATTGTCTATATGAAACGTATTTCAATTAATCAAGTCTTAACAAGTTTGATTGCTTAACATGTTGGAAACACCTAATCATGTAAATAAAAATTTCATTTAATATATATAAACATGGAAAAGTTCGGGTCACTACAGCTGGCTTCTTTCTTTTCACAGTTGGCTTGCACTGAGGTCCCTCCCCCTTAGCTGGTGCAACACCAGAAGCAGTCATTTGGTGAACTCCACCCCAAGCAGCAAGATACTCGAGCATGCCTGGTGTTAAACTAGTATATGAAGCAGTAGGAGCATCTTTTGGTATCCCCCTTGCTTTGGTGGCAGATCGAATGATTCATCAGCAATCTGCTGGTAAGCTTCACCCAGCTCATTTTCAAAAACAAGGCTCAAGAACCTTGGAAAGGGGATTAAGTGTGTTCGTTTGGGTGCAAGCACCATCTCCCTTAGCCGCAAGAAACTTTCACCGGCATAATCAATATTGCGGTTAAACAGCAACCCGTGACCAATCTTCAGCTCAAAATCTGAGCACTGGTTAAAACTCCCTGACTTTTGGCTGATGCATTGAGTCATCAATCCAAAGAAATAATACCATAGAGGTAGCATATGCTTCCTTAAGGGCGTATCAGCCACTGGTCGATTGAACTCTATAATTTCCAGTACCTCCCTTCTAAACTCATCACTGGTAGGTGAAGTAACAAAAGGTCCACTTGGCAGATGAAGAGCTCGTTGGATGGCATCAACAGTGATTGAGCAGGGTAGGGTTTCAGTAACCATGCCACAAATACATGGAACGTTCTGTGGAGTGGTGGCCATGGTAGCAGTATACCAGAATCTGGCCAAGCAGGCTGGATAAAGACGTGAAGGTACACCTGTAATTGCTCGAGCCAGAGGTGATTGCCGTATATAATTGATTAACGTTTCATAACCCATGTTGGCTTTGGTTTTGGGAATGCACAGGGAATGAGCAGCATTGCCTCTCGATAGGCAAATAAGAGTGTGATCTGGTGCATTAGCAGCCCTGACCAGATTAAGATGAAGATTGAACAGTGGACCCTGTATAAATTGTTCCTCGATGACCGGTGGAGGTTACTGTTCTAGTTGTTGTTGTTGTGATTATTGTTCCTCTGGTTGGTTTTCTATGGGTGGTGATTGTTGTTGTTGTTGGTCTGCCATTGATGAACTTGTTGAAGATGAGAGTTTGAAAGATTTGAAGATTTGAAGATTTGAGAATTTAGAGAGAAAAGTGTGTATGTTTGAAAGGTAAATCAAAGAGTTAATAACCGAAGTTTATTATGTGGAATGGATCACCTTATTTAACCTTTCGGATTGGTGGAAAAAGTGCAGGAGAGAGAAAATGGCAACTGTCATCTGCAGACGCTTGGGCAGATGTGACAGACTGGCACGTTTTTGAGGGGACATAGACTGTTGACATGAAGTTTAATCGGCTTGAGCACTCATACCTCCCATTAAGCATTAAATGCAGCAGTTTTCAATTCAAAAATGAAGTTAAAAACCATAAGATAAATTTTGTATTAAATACAAAAATTCTTTGTGACATTTAATATGTTATGAATTTAATTTTAAATCATTTGGAGTAAATGAGTTTCAGATTTAAGGTATCATTTAAGTATTGTGAGCTATTTATTATTTCGTTTTGAACATTGAATAACTATGATATAAAGACCTTGTTGTGCTGACTGTTTGACATGTAGGCAGTAAGTGAAAGTTGTAGCTTATTGGTTTATCCTACATGTTGTAGAACCAGCACACCAACAAAGTTGTCTTTGATTTTAGAGTTCAAGCATACCCAGCTCAGAGATGAGATAGTTAAAACATTTCTCATCTAAGGGCTTTGTGAAAAAATCTGCTAACTGCTGGTCTGTTGAAATAAAATGTAGCTCCACATCTCCTTTTTGAACATGATCCCTTATGAAATGATATCGAACGTCAGTGTACTTCGTTCTAGAATGCATCACAGGATTGTTGGTAATAGCAATAGCACTTATGTTGTCACAGTAGATTGGTGTTTTTGTAACATGAACGCCATAGTCCTTCAGCTGGCTTTGCATCCATAGTACTTGAGCAGTACAGCTACCAGCAGAAACATATTCTGCCTCAGCAGTGGATGTGGACACAGTATTTTACTTTTTGCTCGTCCAGCTGACTAGCCTACCACCCAGTAACTGGAAACCACCAGTAGTACTTTTCCTGTCTATCTTACACCCTGCAAAGTCAGCATCTGAATACCCAATTAGCTCGAAATCCTGGTCTTTGGGATACCAAAGACCACGTTTAGCAGTACCTTTCCGATACCTAAATATCCTTTTTATTGCTAACAAATGTGACTCTTTAGGATCAGCTTGATATCTGGCACAGAGACAAGTGGCAAACATAATATCTGGTCTGCTGGCTGTGAGATAAAGTAGAGACTCAATCATACCTCTGTATTCAGTGATATTGACTGGTTCACCATTGGGATCAGCATCAATTTTGATAGATGCTGCCATTGGTCTCCCTATATCTTTTAAACAGGTCAGACCAAATTTCTTTAACATATCTTTGATATATTTATCTTGACTTATAAAAATTCCATCATCAAGTTGTTTAATTTACAATCTTAAAAAGTATTGCAAATCTCTTTGTAAGCTCATTTCATATGTCTTTGACATAAGTTTTGAAAAATCTTGACAATGTTTCTCATTTTTAGAACCATAAAAAATATCATCCACATATATCTATACCAGCAAGAGATCACCATCTATCTCCTTTGAGAATAGAGTGGTATCAATTGTTCCAACTTTAAAACCTATACCAGTGAGATACATATGAAGTGTCTCATACCATGCTCTTGGTGCCTGTTTTAGGCCATATAGAGCTTTGTCTAACTTGTAGACATGGTCTGGATATTTACTGCTTACAAAACCAGGAGGGTGTTTGACATAGACTTCTTCCTGTAGCTTCCCATTTAGAAATGCAGACTTAACATCCTTCTGGAATACCCTAAAATTCATCTTAGCAGCATATGCCAAGAACAATCTAATAGCTTCCATCCTAGCCACTGGTGCATATGTCTCTCCATAATCCAATCATTCTTCCTGTTTGAAGCCCTGAGCGACCAATCTAGCTTTGTTTCTGATCACAATCCCATCTTCATCCATCTTATTCTTGAAAACCTACTTGGTACCAATGATCTTTTTAGTTTCATCATCAGGTTGAGGTACCAAAGTCCAAACCTTATTCCTATCAAACTGGGAAATCTCTTCTTGCATAGCTCCTGCCCAGCTAGGATCTTTGATTGCTACTTTAGGACATGCAGGTTCAATGGTAGATACAAAGCTCACATGCATACAAAAGTTGATGGTTGCACGTCTTCTTGTTTTAACACCACTTGCCAGATTACCAATAACTTATTCAATTGGATGCTCTTTTGTCGATCTAGTGTTATGAACAGGGGAGCTTGTTGTGGAACACACAGCATCTTGATCATCAGCTCGCTCAGAGGAATGAGCATCAGTGGGAGATAGCTGTTCATTATGAGTGTAACCAGTACCAGCTTGAGATCCTTCAGAACCAGTAGACCAATGCTCAAGTTGCAAAACTTCTGTAGAGCCAGTAGGTCCACCTGGTTTAGACACAGATGGAACAGAGTGTTCCATCTCATCATCAGAGAACTCAGCAACATGGATTGGTGAGGGATTTGCTGCTGGTTCTTCTTCATCATCTAGAGCTTGCTGAGTTGGCTCTTCAAACAGTAACTCCTCATCTTCTTGACCAGAGGATGAAGTAGGGGCAGTTTCATCAAATGTAACATAATAAATTCTTCAAAACAACCCATTCTTTTATTGAAAACCCTATATGCGTTTGACATGTTGGAATATCCAAGAAATATACCTTCATCAGCCTTAGCATCAAACTTGCCTAGCTGATCCCTATTGTTTAGAATGAAACAGGGAGTGCCAAATACATGAAGAAATGAAATTGAGGGTCTTCTACCTTTGAGAAATTCATAAGCAGTTATCTGATGTCTTTTCACTATTAAAGATCTATTATAGGTAAAACATGCATTGTTCACAGCTTCTGCCCAATATGAATTTTTTAGCCCAGACTCAGCCAACATAGATCTTGCTGCTTCAATGAGAGTTCTGTTTCTTCGTTCTGCAACACCATTCTGTTGAGGTGTTCTCACAGCAGAAAAATTCTGTGAAATACCTTTGTCAGCACAAAATTCTTCCAAAGTAGCATTTCTGAATTCTGTACCATGATCACTTGTAAGCTGCTTCACCAGTTGCCCATTCAGTAGTTCCATTCTTTTGATAAAATTGATAATTTCATCAGCAGCTTCACTCTTTTGCTTCAAAAAGAATACCCAAGTGTATCTGGAATATTCATCAACAATCACCAGTGTATACTTCTTCCCACTATAGCTGGCTATATTAATAGGACTAAAAAGATCCATATGAAGTAGGTGAAATGGTTTCTCAACAGATGAAATCTGCTTTCACTTGAATGAGGCATGGTGATGCTTCCCTTTTTCACATCCAGGACACAGTCTGTCCTTCATATAAGACATTGTGGGTAGCCCAGACACCAAACTTTTACTAGATAACTTATGAATATCTTTGAAGTTGAGATGTGAGAGTCTCTTGTGCCATAACCACTTAAGGTTGTCTACTGCCTTTGAATAAAAACAAGTATCAGTTGTTGTGACTGATGTGTTCATGTCAATTTGATACATGTTCTCATGTCTTTTTGCTGTCAGCAGTGGTTTCCCTGTCTTATCAAAAATAGTGCCAATCTTCCTTCTGAACTGGACTATCTTACTTTTGCTTGTCAGTTGGCTTATGCTGAGTAGATTATGTTTAAGCCCAACGACATATGCTACATTTAAAAATGTAACATTCCCATTTGTTAAAGTACCAAAACCCTTTGTGTAACCCAACGAATTATCTCCATATGATACAACTAGACCATCCTTTTCTTGATAGTCCATCAGCAGGGACTTACATCCGGTCATATGTCTCGAACAACCACTATCGAGATACCAGATTTGCTTATTTTGAATGCCCTGCACAGTAGATAAGAGTGAAGGTTTTTCGTATGCTCGAGAGACATATTAAACTAATGTGGCTAATATGTTATGATCCAAGTCGGGTCATACCCAATAACAAGCTTATCGACACCTTATATGTATTTGTCTTAACGATTGGATCATTAAATAAATACTCGACACTTAGATTTTAGAAAATTGGTTTTCTAAAATATAAACACTTGAGATAAATTATTTGGATAATTTATAAATTTAGGATTTAATTGTTTATATAATTAAACAATTATATTGTGTTATAATTTTATAAAAAGGTTTATAAAAATAAGCAAGTAACTAGCACCCTTTTATAAATATTGTAAAATATATAAAAAAAAAAGGGATGCATGGGGTGGCGTTTTTGGGTCCCAAGACAAGCCTCCCATGCTTGCTAGATGCTTTAACCATAACACATTGTTTTAGGACATGCAAGACTACATACACTCTAGCTAATCCTAATCTCAAGTATCATTAAAAAGTGAAAAACAATTTTTTCTTCCTCCTCCTCTTGCTGGCCGAAATCTTCTAGGAGGATTAAGTGGGTTCTAAAATTGTTTTGAAGCTTAATCTTGTGTCAAAAATCCTAACCAATTAAAGTGTGGTGTTTTTAATTGAAAGCTTATGGGTATAGCTCTCTTGAGGCTTCAAGTTAGAAGTAATTTCATCATCTTCTTCAACATCATCTAGTTGGAATTCTTAACCCTCAGTTAACTTGAGGACGTATACATCTTCTCTACTTGTTTTATATGTAAGCATAATTTCATGACTTGATATTAATATGGGATTTAACAAAATTGCTTAACAAATATACTTGTTCGATAAATGCTTCCGCTTGCTTTAACTATCTTAAAATTGGTTTTATGATTGTGTAAACTACATGAACATGTCACTTGTTAAATGTTAAATTCCATCAATGGTATCTAGAGCCGAAGTCTATGAAATATGCTTCTTATATATGGTCTATAAACCCACTATACTTGCATTCTAAGTACATGCATGAATATGGAATGCAAAAATTTTCGGGTTTGGGAGGATTTGTGATGTTGGCCGAATTCTTGGACACCCAAAATGGGTTTTGGGTTGCTCCATTTTGGTCATTTTGTTGTATGTTAATGTTCACAATCAATGCCTAGACCTTTTGTTTGTTTGGTTGATTTGTTAATCTTTCAATATGGTTGTTATATTCATTCAATTTGGTTTGTAAAATTAATTGTTCATTTGGTATGTAATATTAATTTTGGTTATGTAATTTATTTTATATTTGGTATGTAAAATAGATTAGGCTGTATTTTCATTTTTTAGAAAAAATGTATTAGGATATATTTTGTAAAAATGAAGATGCAAGATGATGACTTGAAGAACACAAGAAGGAGCATTTGAATGCAAGATTAAGTGGGAGATTTAAAATCTCCTACTTTGTGTCATAACCCCTTAACCGGTGACATTTGTTTTCGGCTAAACAAATATCTACCAAATTGGCTTGATTGTGAACATATTGTTTTGCTTGCTTGGTTGTTTATTGTATGATTGTAGATTGTATGTTTGTATGCCGCAAGTTAATATCACAAGTTAACAACAAGCAAGATGACAATTTAATTGGTTAAATTTGACATTATTAACGACATGCAAAACGACAATTTAAATGGTTAAATTAAAAATGGCTATTATGACATTAATAAATGGTTATTAACAACACTAAAAGGATTATAATAAATGGTTATTGAATCACATATATAAAATGGTTTATATCAAGTAATTGGCTAAATTAAAAGACATGAAAATGGTTTTTCATAAGTACCATACACTAAATGCATGTTGGTGTATGGCATTAAAGTTTTCTTAAAATAGATATAATGGAAACTTAAAATCCCTTCAATTAACAAGGTAAACAAGTTAAACGCCATCCTTTTGTGCAACACTTAAAAATATTAGGGAACTCATAATGGGATAAAGGTCACCTAACCGTTATGAGCAAACTAATGTGATTAAGGTGAATTTCACAAACTTGTGGGATAAAGGTCACCTAACCACTTGTATGTTAAATTTGCAAGTTTACACAAGTAGGACGACTTGATTTGGGAATCATGAACTTAGGGTCACCGAAGCATGAGGAACAAATAGGCGTTGATGGGATAAATATGCCATGCAAAAGGATTGCATGATCCCATAACTTAGAAGTTGCAAAAGAATTGCAATTGTCATATAATGACTACCTAGCTAAATCAAATGAAGGGATAAAGGTCACCTAACCGAAATTTGGTTTACCGTTGGATTCTAAAATTTAATAAATATCAATTGGATTTAAAGGGTATTGATTGTTATATTAAAATTAATACTTAAACAACTTTGTTAAATTTTGTAGATGGCCTCCAATAACAACAACAACATTCTAAACGCACCTATCAACTTTAACAACCTATCATTGAGGTCAATCCTTGAAAAGGAAAAACTCAACCATACGAACTTCATGGATTGGTTCCGCAATCTAAGAATTGTCCTCAAACTAGAGGATAGGGCGTATGTGTTGGAAGACCCCATTCTCGATCAACCGGACAAGGATGATACGGAAGGCATGGCTTATTGGGAGAAATATTGCACTGATTCGGTGCAAGTTTCTTGCCTCATGCTTGGGACTATGATACCAGAACTCCAAAAGGATTTCGAGCATCATAGTGCATATGACATGATCACACGATTGGAGGAGATGTTCCTTCAACAAGCTCGTGTCGAGCGCTTTGAAATGGTCCGAGCGCTTCATGTATGTCGGATGGACGACTCCCAATCCGTTTCATCTTATGTCCTTAAGATGAAAAGCCTAATTGATCGAGTGAACCGTCTAAACTGCAACGTGTCTAATGAATTAGCCACGGACCTTATCCTTAATTCCTTATCAAAGAGGTTTGACACATTTGTAATGAATTACAACATGAATGGATGGGATAAAAGCGTTGGCGAATTACATGCCATGCTTAAGACGGCCGAAGCGAGCATGGGTAAAAGGGCTTCACCCATGTTTATGATCAATGAAGGCGGGTCCAAAAACAATAACACTTCTAAGCCAAAGACGGCTAAGAGGAAAGGACCCGCCTACCAAGGCAAAGGTAAGGGAAAGGGGAAGATGGTTACCCCAACCAACAATAACAAGAAGCAAAAGGTTACCGGTAAAGCTAACCCCAAGGAAGATCCGTGATTTGGTTGCGGTGAAATGGGTCACTGGAAACGCAACTGCTCGGTCTACCTAAAGGAGTTGAAAGAAAAGAGGGATGCAGGGCAAACCTCAGGTAATGTATATATGGTATACATTGAGCTTAGTATTACTTCTTCTAATACATGGGTATTAGACACAGGATATGGAACTCACATTTGTAATTCTATGCAGGGGTTCAAAAGAAGTAAACAAGAAGCGGGAACATCAAGTCTCTACATGGGAAATGGAGCTAAGGTGCACGTAGTAGCTCAAGGAAACTTTATTCTAAAGCTTCCAAGTGGTTTGGAACTTATTTTGAAAAATGTTTTGTATGCACCCGATTTATCGCGAAACATTATTTCTGTATGCCGTTTGAAACAATATGGTTTTAATATTAATTTCATTAATGATGATATCCATGTTTCTTTAGATAATGTGTTCTATTTTAAGGCTTCGCCTTCAAATGGTATTTATGAACTGGTTCATGATGACACATCATACAATAGCTCAATATTCCATGCAAACACCAAGAAACTTAAAAGGGATTTGAGTGATTCCTACTTATGGCATTGTCGCCTTGGTCACATAAACAAGAATCGAATGCATACACTTCAAAAGAATGGACTTTTGAAAACAAATGAACTAGACTCGTTTGATGTATGTGAATCTTGTTTACAAGGCAAAATGACTAAAGCACCTTTCAAAGGGACCTATGAAAGGGCTAAAGACTTATTGGGATTAATACATTCGGATGTATGTGGACCCTTTAAGCCCATGACTAGGAAAGGTGAAAGATACTTCGTCACTTTCATTGATGAATTTAGTCATTTCGGATATGTCTACTTGTTAAGACATAAGGATGAAACTTTCGAAGCATTCAAGGAATATCAAAACGAAGTACAAAATCAACTCAATAAGACAATCAAGGTACTTTGTACCGATAGAGGAGGTGAATACCTAAGCGATGCTTTCCAAGATCATCTTAGAAGTTGTAGGATTATCTCGCAACTTACTCCACCCGGGACACCACAGCTTAATGGTGTATCCGAAAGGAGGAACCGAACCCTAATGGATATGGTTCGATCTATGATGGCTAGAAGCTCATTACCTCTATCATTTTGGGATTATAGTCTATGATCCGCGGCTCGTATTCTAAATATGGCCCCAACCAAGAAAGTGGAACGAACTCCTCATGAGATGTGTTTTGGAAAACCTCCATCTCTATCATACTTAAAGGTATGGGGATGTGAAGCACATCCTAAGCATTACGTCCTGAATAATTTGAATGCTCGATCCACGAAGTATATCTTCATAGGATATCTCAAGGATGATATGGGATACTATTTCTATGATCCAACCGAGAAAAATGTATTTGTTGCTCAAAAGGCTGAATTCCTTGAAACTAAGTTGCTAATGGAAGAAAATAGTGAAAGGAAGATAGATCTTGAAGAGGTTCAAGATCAAATAGATGATACGCAATTGGTTAACACTAGCACTCAACATGAAAATGTTGAGAATGATCAAATGGATGATCAAAATACACAAGACGTTTGCAGATCTGGTAGGATTAGTAATCCTCCTGAGAGATATGGGTTTCTCATGGATGGTTGCTATGTGGTTGATTTGGATGAACCAACAAACTACCAAGATGCTTTATCAAGGATTGATAAGGATAAATGGCAGGAAGCCATGATCGCTGAGATGCAATCCATGTATGACAACCAAGTTTGGGAACTTGTTGAACAACCTACTAGCTCAAGGCTAGTTGATTGTAAATGGCTTTTCAAAATGAAAACCAATACACATGGAAACTTGGATAATTATAAAGCTAGACTTGTAGCAAAAGGTTTCACTCAAACTCAAGGGGTTGACTATGATGAAACTTTTTCGCCTGTGGCAATGCTAAAGTCTATTAGGATACTACTTGCCATTGCTGCTCATTATGATTATGAAATATGGCAAATGGATGTCAAGTCCGCTTTCCTAAATGGACATCTTGAGGAAGATTTCTATATGGTTCAGCCTGAAGGTTTTGTTGATCCGAAATATCCTAAAAAGGTATTCAAGTTAAAGAAGTCAATCTACGGATTGAAACAAGCATCTAGAATGTGGAATCATCATTTTAATGAGGAGGCCAAGATATTTGGCTTCATTAAAAATGGTGATGAAGCTTGTGTATACAAGAAAGCTAGTGGGAGCACAATCAAGTTCCTTGTACTATATGTGGATGATATATTGTTATTTGGAAATGATATTCCGGCAATGCAAGGTGTTAAAACTTGGCTAAGTAAATACTTCTCCATTAAGGATCTTGGAGAAGCAAAATACGTTTTGGGGATTGGGATCTACATGGATAGATCCAAGAAACTGATAGGTTTGAATCAAAGTGCATACATTGAAAAGATCTTGAAAAGGTTCAAGATGGAGAACTCTAAGAAAGGTTTGGTACCTATTCAAAAGGGAACACGTCTCAGTTCATCTTAGTGCCCCACCACGAAAGATAAACAGGAGAGAATGAAGAAAGTCCCATATGTGTCTGCCATTGGGTCAATTATGTATGCAATGATATGCACTAGACCGGATGTGTCATGCGCTCTTAGCCTGACAAGTAGATACCAGAATAACCCATGAAACAGTCATTGGATTGCGGTCAAAAGTATATTGAAATACCTTAGGAGGACTAAGGATATGTTTCTAATATATGGGTCTGGTGAGGAGGAACTCGCTGTAAAAGGTTACGTGGATGCGAGTTTCCAAAATGATCGAGATGATTCTCGATCACAATCCGGTTAAGTATTCACATTAAATGGAGGTGCGGTCTCTTGGAAGAGTTCAAAATAGGATGTTGTTGCACTATCCACTACAGAGTCAGAGTACATTGCCACCTCATTGATAGCTCAGGAAGCTGTATGGATGAAGAAATTCATCGACGACTTAGGAGTAGTCCCTTCCATTCAGGACCCTCTTGATATCTTTTGTGACAACGAAGGTGCGATTGCTCAAATTAAGGAACCTCGTGCTCACCAAAAGACCCGTCACATTGAGCGGAGATTCAACTACATAAGGGATGAAGTTGAAAAAGGAAAGATATGTATTCTCAAAGTTCACACAGATCTTAATATAGCGGATCCTCTCACGAAGCTCTTACATGGAGCAAAACATACTGGACATGTTTGTGCATTAGGGCTTCGATATTCTAGTGATTGGTCATGATCTGTTTTAAGTTTTGTAACGGAACGAAATTGTTCAAACTCATTAATATAATTATGGTATTAATCTATTTTGAGTTATGTTCCTACTTTGCATATTTTATCCATGAATAAATAATTATTCTAAATTCCGTAGTCGATCACATTTGTGGGAGCAAGTGTGAGGTTTAAACTATTATGAACTCGGATTGGTATACATTCACGGGATGAATGTAGAGCAAGGTTGCAACCAAGGTTCATAGATATTTGTGAGATACAAATATTGGAAGACCCGCCCTCAAGATTTACTAAATGGAGCCTTTATGGTTGATCACATGTAATCTTGAGTAAAGGCGAATATCATTGTATCCTCTGATCTGAGATACATATTGGGTTCGAATATTCACCAAGTATTGTGCCTTGATTCTTTCCTTCGATATTCTGAAATATGGTAGTTCACACGGAGGAGCTCAGGTATAATGCAAGGTATATATCTAGGACGTATGTAATCAAGATGGAATTTGTCCCTCTTATTCGTTGAGAGTCAGATGTCTAAGGCCTGATAAACTTAACTCTAGAAGAGAGTGATCACTCTGTGTCTCTTGGATTTAACATGACATCTAGGATGAAAGGATATAATGAAAGATTCACCTATTCATATTCGAGATGGAAACTCGAAAGGGATGATGTTATTGAATGGCACAAGGTCATAACACATTGGGGGTGATGGACGGTCGTTAGGTGGTATCCATCACTTGCATTAATTTCTTATGTTTCTCGTACAAGTGGGAGATTGAAGGTTTTTCGTATGCCCGAGAGACATATTAAACTAATGTGGCAAATATGTTATGATCCAATTCGGGTCATACCCAATAACAAGCTTATCGACACCTTATATGTATTTGTCTTAACGATTGGATCATTAAATAAATACTCGACACTTAGATTTTAGAAAATCGGTTTTCTAAAATATAAACACTTGAGATAAATTATTTGGATAATTTATAAATTTAGGATTTAATTGTTTATATAATTAAATAATTATATTGTGTTATAATTTTATAAAAAGGTTTATAAAAATAAGCAAGTAACTAGCACCCTTTTATAATTGTTGTAAAATATATATAAAAAAAAGGGGAGGCATGGGGTGGCCTTTTTTAGGTCCCAAGACAAGCCTCCCATGCTTGCTAGATGCTTTAACTATAACACATTGTTTTAGGACATGCAAGACTACATTCACTCTAACTAATCCTAATCTCAAGTATCATTAAAAAGTGAAAAACAATTTTTTCTTCCTCCTCCTCTTGCTGGCCGAAATCTTCTAGGAGGATTAAGTGGGTTCTAAAATTGTTTTGAAGATTAATCTTGTGTCAAAAATCCTAACCAATTAAAGGGTGGTGTTGGTAATTCAAAGCTTGTGGGTATAGCTCTCTTGAGGCTTCAAGTTAGAAGTAATTTCATCATCTTTTTCGACATCATCTAGTTGGAATTCTTAACCCTCAATTAACTTGAGGAGGTATACATCTTCTCTACTTGTTTTATATGTAAGCATAATTTCATGACTTGATATTAATATGGGATTTAACAAAATTGTTTAACAAATATACTTGTTCTATAAATGCTTCCGCTTGCTTTAACTATCTTAAAATTGGTTTTATGATTGTGTAAACTACATGAACATGTCACTTGTTAAATGTTAAATTCCATCAAAGAGATTAGTTATTTTTGGGAACCCATCCAAGGATGGGTTCTGGAAGGGTCATCTTTGATGATCTCTTCCTGTCTGCTGGCTTGCTTGAAGAGGCAGCAGTATATGGGGTTAGGGTTAGAGTACATCGGTTGGCTAAGTGAAACTTGCTGCCACACTTGTAGCATTTTCTCACATTTGGTATCGGTGACTGGTCATACACTGAGTAAATAGGTGTAGTAAGATCGGGTCTACTTTCAGATATGGCAGCTATGAGCTGGTCAAGCTTGACTATCGTTATCTCAGTGATAGATGGCTCAGCACGTGATTCCACAATTTGGTTCTCTTTAGCTTTTCCCTTAAGGGTAGCTTTCCTTTTAGAACCAGTATCATAATCATGGTATACTGCCTTGCCTTTGTTGTTCAACGAGCCAGTGTGGGAAGTTACAGACCCGTCAGCTGATACCGGATGATTCATGTGAATCTTGATTGCTGCCTTTGACTTGAAAGTATTGCATTTAGCTGGCTTGTCAGCAGCTACTGGTTGACCAGTACAATTTTCATCAGCTGGCTCAGCATTGGTGAAATTTGAACATGAAGGGGAATCAATTGTTTTTGACTTTCTTTGGTTGTTTTCAGTGATTTCCCTTTTAATGCGTCTTTCCTTTGGAGTCATGTAGTAAATACTTGATGGATCAGTAGTTTCATCAATTGAAGTACTGGTTTCCTTGGCTTTTACTTCAACCTCCAAGATTTCTTTCATGGACGGTGATGGGGTCCTGTAGGTCTGACAAACTTATTTGTTAAGACCTTTTTACCCTTAACTATCTTGGCAAAAGTATTTGGCAAGACAGCTTCAGGATTAGTTTCGAGAATGGGGTCCATGTAAGTAACTTCTGCAAGAGCAGTAACAGCAGCATAGTCACCAGCAAAGAATGCTTCAACTTGGGCAGGCACCTGCTCATTCACACATTTTGTTGTGCGTTGAACAGATGTACACCAGGAAGCAACAATCTTTTTGAGATCGTTTAGCTGGTTCTTGACCTCTGCTGCCTCAATGTGAAGAGACTTTAAAGCAAAATTTTGTTTTTCAAGTTTTGAAATTTCATCTTTCAAGATTTTAATTTCATCATTTTTGCCTTTAAGTATTTCATTTAGAGATTTGTTATCAGATTTTAAAACTTCTTCACGTTTACTGCCTCTACATAAATCAACTCTAAGGTAGTCAAACATTTCAGCTTTTTCATCATCAGTATAAGTTCGAAAATTATCAACCTTATACAGCATTTCAGATTTCCATTGAGGTGAATCCTTTTTCAGATCAGCTTCCCTCATATCAGCCATAAACGTACTACCATTATCATCCTCATCAGACTCCTCGACCTCCTTGGCCATCAAACACATCTTTCTACCAGAAGCATAACCAGCATCATCATCATCAGTATCATTGTCAGATGATGAAGAAGAGCTGGTTTCATCTTAGTCATGATGCTCAGCAACTAGAATCTTTACTGGCTTCTTTCCATTCTTATCAGCCTTTGCACTTTCCTTCATCTGAGCTTTCATAGCTTTGTACTTGTTCTTGTACTTGTCAGCTTTTGAGAAAGAGTTAGCAAGTGAGACAGAAGGTTTCCTGGACATGCATTCAGCTGCAAAATGTCCAACCTTCCCACAGTTATAACACTCAGATTTAGGACTGTAACAACCCTGCTTTTTCCGTCACTTCCGTTAACTTTTTGTTAATTAATTTAACGGCGATTACTTGACTCTTATGCGTTTATGTGTAATAAATACATACTTGATCCTTGAAGGGTTACAATAATTAATATGGGTTGATATTAATGCGAATAAACATTTCAGATAAAGAAATACGATAAAAACAATACGATTTTCATAACTGCTTTTCGAGCAACAAAACGCTCGGGTTTATTTTAATAATTAATTTATTAATTAGTAACTTTTTAAAAATATTTAATTTATTGGATTTTTAATAAATTAAACGTTTGGTTGCGTTTTAACGATAGGTTTAGCGTTCCGGGCATTGGGTACGACTAAACGGCACTTGAAACGGACCAAGAGTACAAGCAGTCCTAACGAAGTTAAATTTAAATACCAATTAATCAAAATGATAATAAAAAGCTCTTTGACAAACATTACCATAATACATACACTACGAAATAGAGAATGGATGGATGCCCAAATTTGACTAACATTTATCAAGTTAAAAATTTGCATTTGCATGTGGGTTTCTATTTTAAATTAGTGATTTAGTGGTTCATGAAATGTGTAGTGTTTCAAAGTCAAAAGAAGGTAGCTTTTAACATGTGCAAGTTGTAGTTGGTTATTGGTTCTTTTCACATATAGTTTTCACATGTATACGTGGTTATTGATTATTTTGTTGCCTCACTAAATTATCATTTGTTTCCAAATATGAGTTAGTTAGAGTCAAAAGTTGTAGGCAAGGAAGTATTATTAATTATATTTCTCAAATTCCATACATACTCACATATACGTAAGTAGCTAGGGGCTATCTCTTCTTTGAATAAAATTAATAAATATTTGTTTCTGAGTTTCGGAAAATTATCTTGATCCATATTACTATACCACTAATTCCTCGCTTAGGTAAGATCTAAAAACTCAATTTTTCCATATTTATTTTCTAATCATATGATTTTGATGTTCTATTGCTCAATTGGCCGCGTTTGTACATATATTTAGTCGTTATATTATCCGAATTGCGAGTTAGGGTTTAATCACGAATTGTATTTCTATGCTACTGATTTTTGACTTTGTTTTCTGCAATTGACAAATGTTTAGATGGATAGCTTTCGAAAAACTATTAACTTTATGCTTTGATTTCACTTGATTTCGTTACCGTATGCTTAAGATATGCTAAATCGAAACTTTGACTAGTTTATAATTGAAAACCGAATTCTCTGAGATATGTGTTTACTTAATTAGCTAATGAAAAGTGTACTACTGTAATTCTTGTGAAAAATCATGCATGTTAGACTTAAGAATTGAATCAAAAGCTTTTGTAATGCTCCCGATATGTTTAAACGAAGATTCATACGTTAAAGTGTACCGAAACTGTTTTAATGCTAGAAATAACTACCTAGAGTGAACTAGAAATTGATTGAGGGTTTTATCTTATGTATTATGTTATTTCATATGTTCCTTGACATATTTCATTAGCATGTTAATATCTGAAAACGTTAATTGCCATGAGTTATAAACTTGATAAATTTACATGTCTAGTTGATGTCTAAAACTGATAGATCAGTAAAGATCGGTTAGTCTGTACAAATTGGCTAAACAAAAATTTCTTGATTTTTGATATGTGTTATTTTAACTTGTCCTTGAACCATGGCCACTAGTCTTGTATCAATTTCATATCCCTAGCTCCAGTTATAGCCAAAACGAAATCAGTGCGCGGTCAGAAACTGACTTGGCAAACTATAAATGTATCCCTTCTGATTCCTGACTTTTAATTATCGTATGAGACCCTGGATGGACTTTTTGGAATCGATTTTGAGTATACTTATGATCTGGAGTTTTCCATGTTTGCATGAATTTTGTACTATGAGATAATATGCTAAGTTTGCTACATGTACATGAACTTTGTGCAAAACGATAAACTGAAATTGTGAAATTGAGCATTTACGACCTAAAACGTGTTGTTTGACTTAGGTTTGACATGTTGACCAATATTTGACATGAACCTACTAATTTTGACCTTAGTTGATTACTTTGGCCAAGTTTGACTTTTGGGTTGACTTTGGTTGACTTTGTTCGACTTGCATGATCTAGTTGACTATATGTTGACTTTTACTTTGAAACGCGTCGAGTCGAGCAATAAGACAACTTACACTATGAAACCACATTTGCTTAAGACATATATGTTGACCAACCTGAATACGTATACTTAGGTTGCATTACTCGGCACTAAACCGTACAAGTTATTTGTCCACTTTTCAATCCGAGCTTTATTCAAAGGTGAGTCTACAGTCCTGCTTTTTTTCATGTTTTCAGGGATGAGAATACACGCTGTTGTTACTTACATTTTTACAAATGCTTTTTTATTGACACAAGTACTATATATGCATATTGAGTTTGTTCAAAAAGCCTCTAGCTTGAATACTTTAAATACCATCGGTGTAGGCACAATTTAGATGGACGGATCCATTAGGTTGACAACCTCACCCTACAATATTAACTGTGGTGCATTTACTTTGAACATTAAATACACTCGAACAAGTGTATAACATTTTATGAGATAAAGGCGGGTATAGTGGATTCTATACTCTGGTCATTGCTAGTATTCAGGTGCTCATAGATTATGCGAACGTTTCGCAACTTGGAGTTGTACTTGTAAAATCTTGTGGTCACGGAACTTAAACTATTTTTATGATAACTTTCTTTCAGATATTGTTACATTAGTTTAAACCTGTAGATTTACCAACATTATTTGTTGACCTGTTTCTGCGTGTTTTATTCTCAGGTCCTTAAGAGGTAGACTTTCGCTGTGTTTGCTGCATGGTCTGGCCTTGGAGTCAGCATATTATTTAAAGAACATTATTTACTTTCGCATTTAAAACTTTTGTAACTGTTTAAATATTGTTGGCTTGTGGTTACGATCACAACAGTGTTTCTATTTTGGAATTTATTGACTTATGTTTTGAAGTCAACTTCTAATAAAATTAAATGCGATTGCTTTAAACGTCTTATATAGAGAGCGTAACTGTTAACTGTGGGACCTTGATTAACACGCCGTCAGATGGTAATGTGGCGAGGTGAAATGTCCCGTTCATATTGATTATAAACGTTCCATATTAATTGATTTCGTTGCGAGGTTTTGACCTCTATATGAGACGTTTTTCAAATACTGCATTCATTTTTAAAACAACCATCACCTTTATTTTATCAATAAAGGTTTCAAAAGCATTACGTAGATTATCAAATAATGATAATCTAAAATATACTGTTTACACACGACCATTACATAATGGTTTACAATAGAAATATATTACATTGACATATGTTTCTTGAATGCAGTTTTTACATAATATCATACAAACATGGACTCCAAATCTTGTCCTTATTTTAGTATGCAATAGCGGAAGCTCTTAATATTCACCTGAGAATAAACATGCTTTAAACGTCAACAAAAATGTTGGTGAGTTATAGGTTTAACCTATATATATCAAATCGTAACAATAGACCACAAGATTTCATATTTCAATACACATCCCATACATAAAGATAAAAATCATTCATATGGTGAAAACCTGGTAACCGACATTAATAAGATGCATATATAAGAATATCCCCATCATTCCGGGACACCCTTCGGATATGATATAAATTTCGAAGTATTAAAGCATCCGGTACTTTGGATGGGGTTTGTTAGGCCCAATAGATCTATCTTTAGGATTCGCGTCAATTAGGGTGTCTGTTCCCTAATTCTTAGATTACCAGACTTAATAAAAAGGGGCATATTCGATTTCGATAATTCAACCATATAATGTAGTTTCACGTACTTGTGTCTATTTTGTAAATCATTTATAAAACCTGCATGTATTCTCATCCCAAAAATATTAGATTTTAAAAGTGGGACTATAACTCACTTTCACAGATTTTTACTTCGTCGGGAAGTAAGACTTAGCCACTGGTTGATTCACGAACCTATAACAATATATACATATATATCAAAGTATGTTCAAAATATATTTACAATACTTTTAATACATTTTGATGTTTTAAGTTTATTAAGTCAGCTGTCCTCGTTAGTAACCTACAACTAGTTGTCCACAGTTAGATGTACAGAAATAAATCGATAAATATTATCTTGAATCAATCC
Source organism: Rutidosis leptorrhynchoides (assembly GCF_046630445.1). Classification (NCBI taxonomy): domain Eukaryota; kingdom Viridiplantae; phylum Streptophyta; class Magnoliopsida; order Asterales; family Asteraceae; genus Rutidosis; species Rutidosis leptorrhynchoides. Next base: position 169,245,762 of record NC_092342.1, on the reverse strand, counting down.
ACGACCCAGTGTATACGTATCTCAGTATTGATCACAACTCAAACTATATATATATTTTGGAATCAACCTCAACCCTGTATAGCTAACTCCAACATTCACATATAGAGTGTCTATGGTTGTTCCGCAATATATATATATATAGATGGGTCGACATGATAGGTCAAAACATTGTATACGTGTCTATGGTATCTCAAGATTACATAATATACAATATTAGTTGATTAGGTTATGGTTGGAATAGATTTATTACTAACTTTCACGTAGGTAAAATGAGTAGTTTTTATCAACCTTGTTTTACTCGCCATTTCTTCGTTTCTAATCCGTTTTGAGTGATTCCAGTGGCCATGGTTTCGTATTGAACTTAAATTTATGAATCTAAATAGAAAAAGTATAAGTTTATAGTCAGAAATACAAGTTACAAGTCGTTTTTGAAAGAGGTAGTCATTTCCATCGAAAGAACGACATCTTGATGACCATTTTGAAAAACATACTTTCACTTTGAGTTTAACCATGATTTTTGGATATAGTTTCATGTTCATAAGAAAAATCATTTTTCCAGAAGTATAGCTTTTAAATCAAAGTTCTTCTTAGCTTTTAATTATCTCAACCAAAACAGCCCCGGTTTTACTACGACGGCATATATCCAGTTTTATGGTGTTTATCGAGTTTCCGGGTTTTAAATCATTAAGTTAGCATATCATATAGATATGGAACATGTGTTTAGTTTATTTTAAAAGTCTAGTTAGAAGGATTAACTTTATTTGCGAACAAGTTTAGAATTAACTAAATTATGTTCTAGTGATTACAAGTTTATAACGTTGAATAAGACAGCTTTTTATGTATGAATTGAATGATGTTATGAACATCATTACTACCTCAAGTTCCTTGGATAAACCTACTGGAAATGAGAAAAATGGATCTAGCTTTAAAGGATCCTTGGATGGCTTGAAAGTTCTTGAAGCAGAATCATGACACGAAAACAATTTCAAGTAAGATTTCCACTCGAAATAAGATTGTTATAGTTATAGAAATTGAATTAAAGTTTGAATATGATTATTACCTTGTATTAGAAATATAACCTACTGTAAGTAACAAAGGTTTCTTGATCTTGGATGATTACTTGGAATGGATTTAGAAAACTTGGAAGTAAACTTGCAATCCTGGAAGTATTCTTGATTTTATGAAACTAGAACTTTTGAAATTTATGAAGAACACTTAGAACTTGAAGATAGAACTTGAGAGAGATCAATTAGATGAAGAAAATTGAAGAATGAAAGTGTTTTTAGGTGTTTTTGGTCGTTGGTGTATGGATTAGATATAAAGGATATGTAATTTTGTTTTCATGTAAATAAGTCATGAATGATTACTCATATTTTTGTAATTTTATGAGATATTTCATGCTAGTTGCCAAATGATGGTTCCCACATGTGTTAGGTGACTCACATGGGCTGCTAAGAGCTGATCATTGGAGTGTATATACCAATAGTAGATACATCTAAAAGCTGTGTATTGTACGAGTACGAATACGGGTGCATACGAGTAGATTTGTTGATGAAACTGAACGAGGATGTAATTGTAAGCATTTTTGTTAAGTAGAAGTATTTTAATAAGTGTCTTGAAGTCTTTTAAAAGTTTATGAATACATATTAAAACACTACATGTATATACATTTTAACCGAGTCGTTAAGTCATCGTTAGTCGTTACATGTACGTGTTGTTTTGAAACCTTTAGGTTAACGATCTTGTTAAATGTTGTTAACCCAATGTTTATAATATCAAATGAGATTTTAAATTATTATATTATCATGATAATATGATGTATGAATATCTCTTAATATGATATATATACATTAAATGTCGTTACAACGATAATCGTTACATATATGTCTCGTTTCAAAATCATTAAGTTAGTAGTCTTGTTTTTACATATGTAGTTCATTGTTAATATACTTAATGATATGTTTACTTATCATAATATCATGTTAACTATATATATATATATATATATATATATATATATATATATATATATATATATATATATATATATATATATATATATATATATTCATATATATGTCATCATATAGTTTTTACAAGTTTTAACGTTCGTGAATCACCGGTTAACTTGGGTGGTCAATTGTCTATATGAAACCTATTTCAATTAATCAAGTCTTAACAAGTTTGATTGCTTAACATGTTGGAAACACTTAATCATATAAATAACAATTTCATTTAATATATATATAAACATGGAAAAGTTCGGGTCACTACAGTACCTACCAGTTAAATAAATTTCGTCCCGAAATTTTAAGCAGTTGGAGGTGTTGACGTATCTTCTGGAAATAAATTCGGGTATTTCTTCTTCATCTAATTTTCTCATTCCCAGGTGAACTCGGGTCCTCTACGAGCATTTCATCGAACCTTAACAATTGGTATCTTGTTTTGCTTAAGTCTTTTAACCTCACGATCCATTATTTCGATGGGTTCTTCGATGAATTGAAGTTTTTCGTTGATTTGGATTTCATCTAACGGAATAGTGAGATCTTCTTTAGCAAAATATTTCTTCAAATTCGAGACGTGGAAAGTGTTATGTACAGTCGCGAGTTGTTGAGGTAACTCAAGTCGGTAAGCTACTGGTCCGACACGATCTATAATCTTGAATGGTCCAAGGTACCTTTGATTTAGTTTCCCCCGTTTACCAAATCGAACAACGCCTTTCCAAGGTGAAACCTTAAGCATGACCATTTCTCCAATTTCAAACTCTATATCTTTTCTTTTACTGTCCGCGTAGCTCTTTTGTCGACTCTGGGCGGTTTTCAATCTTTGTTGAATTTGGATGATTTTCTTGGTAGTTTCTTGTATTATCTCCGGACCCGTAATCTGTCTATCCCCCACTTCATTCCAACAAATCGGAGACATGCACTTTCTACCATAAAGTGCCTCAAACGGCGCCATCTCAATACTAGAATGATAAATGTTGTTGTAGGAAAATTCTACTAACGGTAGGTGTCGATCCCAACTGTTTCCGAAATCAATAACACATGCTCGTAGCATGTCTTCAAGCGTTTGTATCGTCCTTTCGCTCTGCCCATCAGTTTGTGGATGATAGGCAGTACTCATGTCTAGACGAGTTCCTAATGCTTGCTGTAATGTCTGCCAGAATCTTGAAATAAATCTGCCATCCCAATCAGAGATAATAGAGATTGGTATTCCATGTCTGGAGACGACTTCCTTCAAATACAGTCGTGCTAACTTATCCATCTTGTCATCTTCTCTTATTGGCAGGAAGTGTGCTGATTTGGAGAGACGATCAACTATTACCGAAATAGTATCAAAACCACTTGCAGTCCTTGACAATTTAGTGATGAAATCCATGGTAATGTTTTCCCATTTCCATTCCGGGATTTCGGGTTGTTGAAGTAGACCTGATGGTTTCTGATGCTCAGTTTTGACCTTAGAACACGTCAAACATTCTCCTACGTATTTAGCAACATCGGCTTTCATACCCGGCCACCAAAAATGTTTCTTGAGATCCTTATACATCTTCCCCGTTCCAGGATGTATTGCGTATCTGGTTTTATGAGCTTCTCTAAGTACCATTTCTCTCATATCTCCAAATTTTGGTACCCAAATTCTTTCAGCCCTATACCGGGTTCCGTCTTCCCGAATATTAAGATGCTTCTCCAATCCTTTGGGTATTTCATCCTTTAAATTTTCCTCTTTTAAAACTACTTGTTGCGCCTCCTTTATTTGAATAGTAAGGTTAGTGTGAATCATTATATTCATAGATTTTACTCGAATGGGTTCTCTGTCCTTTCTACTCAAGGCGTCGGCTACCACATTTGCCTTCCCCGGGTGGTAACGAATCTCAAAGTCATAATCATTCAACAATTCAATCCACCTACGCTGCCTCATATTCAGTTGTTTCTGATTAAATATGTGTTGAAGAATTTTATGGTCGGTATATATAATACTTTTGACCCCATATAAGTAGTGCCTCCAAGTCTTTAATGCAAAAACAACAGCACCAAATTCCAAATCGTGAGTAGTATAATTTTGCTCGTGAATCTCCAATTGTCTAGACGCATAAGCAATCACCTTTGTTCATTGCATTAATACACAACCAAGACCTTGCTTCGATGTGTCACAATAAATCACAAAATCATCATTCCCTTCAGGCAATGACAATATAGGTGCAGTAGTTAGCTTTTTCTTCAATAACTGAAACGCTTTCTCTTGTTCATCCTTCCATTCAAATTTCTTCCCTTTATGCGTTAATGCAGTCAAGGGTTTTGCTATTCTGGAAAAGTCTTGGATGAACCTTCTGTAGTAACCAGCTAGTCCTAAAAACTGGCGTATGTGTTTTGGAGTTTTCGGGGTTTCCCACTTTTCAACAGTTTCTATCTTTGCCGGATCCACCTTAATACCTTCTTTGTTCACTATGTGACCGAGGAATTGAACTTCTTCCAACCAAAATGCACACTTTGAAAACTTAGCGTACAATTCTTCCTTCCTCAATACTTCTAACACCTTTCTCAAATGTTCACCGTGTTCTTGGTCATTCTTTGAGTAAATAAGTATGTCATCAATGAAAACAATGAAAAACTTGTCAATGTATGGTCTACACACTCGGTTCATAAGGTCCATGAACACAGCTAGTGCATTAGTTAAACCAAACGGCATGACCATAAACTCGTAATGACCGTAACGTGTTCTGAAAGCAGTCTTTGGAATATCATCTTCTTTCACCTGCATTTGATGATACTCGGAACGTAAGTCAATCTTTGAATAAACAGACGAGCCTTGTAGTTGATCAAATAAGTCGTCGATTCTCGGTAGTGGGTAGCGGTTCTTGATGGTAAGTTTGTTTAACTCTCGATATTCGATACACAACCTGAATGTACCATCTTTCTTCTTGAAAAACAAAACAGGAGCTCCCCACGGTGATGTGCTTGGTCGAATGAAACCACGCTCTAAAAGTTCTTGTAGTTGGCTTTGCAGTTCTTTCATCTCGCTGGGTGCGAGTCTGTAAGGAGCACGAGCTATTGGTGCAGCTCCTGGTACAAGATCTATTTGAAATTCAACGGATCGATGTGGGGGTAATCCCGGTAATTCTTTCGGAAATACATCGGGAAATTCTTTTGCGAAGGGAACATCATTGATGCTCTTTTCTTCATTTTGTACTTTCTCGACGTGTGCTAGAACAGCATAGCAACCTTTTCTTATTAGTTTTTGTGCCTTCAAATTACTAATAAGATGTAGCTTCGTGTTGCCCTTTTCTCCGTACACCATTAAGGGTTTTCCTTTTTCTCGTATAATGCGAATTGCATTTTTGTAACAAACGATCTCTGCTTTCACTTCTTTCAACCAGTCCATACCGATTATCACATCAAAACTCCCTAACTCTACTGGTATCAAGTCAATCTTAAATGTTTCGCTAACCAGTTTAATTTCTCGATTCCGACATATATTATCTGCTGGAATTAATTTACCATTTGCTAATTCGAGTAAAAATTTACTATCCAAAGGCGTCAATGGACAACTTAATTTAGCACAAAAATCTCTACTCTTATAGCTTCTATCCGCACCCGAATCAAATAAAACGTAAGCAGATTTATTGTCAATAAGAAACGTACCCGTAACAAGATCCGGGTCTTCCTGTGCCTCTGCCGCATTAATATTGAAAACTCTTCCGCGGCCTTGTCCATTCGTGTTCTCCTAGTTCGGGCAATTTCTAATAATGTGGCCCGGTTTTCCACATTTATAATAAACTACATTGGCATAACTTGCTCCGACACTACTCGCTCCGCCATTACTCATTCCGACACCATTTGTTCCTTTCGTTCTGTTAACCCCTGGTCCGTAGACCTCACACTTCGCCGCGCTATGACCATTTCTTTTACACTTGTGGCAAAATTTGGTGCAGAACCCCGAGTGATACTTTTCACACCTTTGGCATAGCTGCTTCTGATTGTTGTTGTTGTTGCGGTTATTATTGTTGTTGGGATGATTGTTGTAGTTGCTATTGTTGTTGTTGTTGTTGTTATTGCTGTTGTTGTTGTTGTTGGGCCGTTTGTTGTAGTTGCGATTGATGTTGCGATTGTTGGGATAGTTGTTGCGATTATTGTTGTAATGGTTGTTGTTGTTGTATTGGTGATTCTTATCACCGTTTTCCTCCCACTTTCTTTTGACTTGCTTCACATTGGCCTCTTCAGCAGTCTGTTCTTTAATTCTTTCTTCAATCTGGTTCACTAGTTTGTGAGCCATTCTACATGTCTGTTGTATGGAGGCGGGCTCGTGTGAACTTATATCTTCTTGGATTCTTTTCGATAATCCTTTCACAAACGCGTCGATCTTCTCTTCCTCATCTTCGAACGCTCCCGGACACAATAGGCATAATTCTGTGAATCGTCTTTCGTACGTGGTAATATCAAATCCTTGGGTTCGTAACCCTCTAAGTTTTGTCTTGAGCTTATTGACCTCGGTTCTGGGACGGTACTTCTCGTTCATCAAGTGCTTGAATGCTGGCCACGGTAGTGCGTAAGCATCATCTTGTCCCACTTGCTCTAGATAGGTATTCCACCATGTTAACGCAGAACCTGTGAAGGTATGCGTAGCGTACTTCACTTTGTCCTCTTCAGTACACTTACTTATGGCAAACACCGATTCGACCTTCTCGGTCCACCGTTTCAATCCGATCGGTCCTTCGGTTCCATCAAATTCCAAAGGTTTGCAGGCAGTGAATTTTTTGTAGGTGCATCCTACACGATTTCCTGTACTGCTAGATCCAAGGTTATTGTTGGTATGTAGCGCAACCTGTACTGCGGCTATGTTTGAAGCAAGAAAGGCACGAAATTCCTCTTCACTCATATTCAAAGTGTGTCGAGTAGTCGGTGCCATTTCCTTCAAAATAGTCAAATGAAACGAGTTAATCATATAGAATATCAAGAGTAGTCAATAGTATTTCGTAGCGTAATATGAACTTATTTATAAAAGCTCTTCCTTCATATTAGCGTTTTATACTCTTTAATTCGGGTAGTACCTACTCGTTAAGTTCATACTTAGTAGCTAACATACCATTTCAACTACTACAATTCTATATGAAAAACTAATCACAAAAAAATATATATCATATTCAAACCTTTATACAATAACTTGCAAACTTACAATACCGCTATTTTACATATAGCATGAAATATAGCACATAAAACTTTGATACAAAGTAGTTGCGAAGATAATTCTAGTTAATAAATAAGGCGTTCAGTAAAGGCAACAAAGACACGTAATTCATACGTCCAGAAATAAGTCATGCATTATGGTTTTACTAATACCACTTCCCATCCTTGGTATTGTGGAACGTAACCGTTGTGACCGATAGTATGACAGCGTGTGGTAATGTTGTCAAAAGGACGAAGGTTACGTAATGACCAACAGTCTCGTAATAACCTAAAAACCTCATTTCTTACCCCAATTACCGACTCTGTCACTTGTGGGAACGTTTTGTTTAATAGTTGTAGCCCGATGTTCTTTTTCTCACTTTGGTGAGAAGCGAACATTACTAACCAGTAAGCATAACATTATTCTTTATGTTGCATGTTAGCCGCTTTTTCTAAATCATGAAGTCCTATATTCGGATACATTGAGTCAAAATAATTTCTTAACCCGTTGCGTAAAATAGCATTTGGGTTTCCCGCAATATATGCGTCAAAGTAAACACATCGTAACTTATGGATTTCCCAATGTGATATCCCCCATCTTTCGAAAGAAAGCCTTTTATAAATCAAGGCATTCTTGGAACGTTCTTTGAATGTCTTACAAACTGATCTCGCCTTAAATAATTGTGCCGAGGAATTCTGACCGACTCTAGACAAGATTTCATCAATCATGTCTCCGGGTAAGTCTTCTAAAATATTGGGTTGTCTATCCATTTTGTGTTTTTATACTGTAAAACAGACAAGAGTTAGATTCATAAAAAAATACTTATTAATACAAGCAATTTTTACATATATCATAAAGCATAAGCACACTATATTACATATATTACACCACACGAATACAACTATCTTATTCTGACTCGCTCGTTTCTTCTTCTTCGGTTTTGGTTCGTTTTTCCAAGTTTCTAGGGATATATGCTGTTCCCCTAATACGAGCCGTCGTTTTCCACATTGGTTTAGAAAAACCTGGTGGTTTAGAGGTTCCCGGGTTATTGTCACAACTTAAGAAATACGGGTGTTGACGATACATATAAAGTTCATCGGGTTTGGAATCAAATTTCTCTATTTTTATGCCATTTCCCTTATTGTTCTCTTTTGCCTTATTAAATTGTGTTGGGGTAATTTCTATAACATCATCGGTATCCTTGTCGGGATCCGATTCATCGGAGAATTGGTAATCCTCCCAATACTTTGCTTCCTTGGCGGAAACACCATTGACCGTATTTAACTTTGGTCGGTTGGTTGAGGATTTTCTTCTACTTAACCGTTTTATTATTTCCCCCACTGGTTCTATTTCTCCTTCGGGTTCCGATTCTTCTTCCGGTTCCGACACTTCTTCCGGTTCCTCTTCGGGAACTTGTGAATCAGTCCACGAATCATTCCAATTTACATTTGACTCTTCATTATTATTAGGTGAGTCAATGGGACTTGTTCTAGAGGTAGACATCTATCACAAAATATCAAACGCGTTAAGAGATTAATATATCACATAATATTCACATGTTAAAAATATATAGTTTCCAACAAAATTTGTTAAGCGATCATTTTTCAAGTAAACACGGTCGAAGTCCAGACTCACTAATGCATCCTAACAAACTCGATAAGACATACTAATGCAAAATTCTAGTTCTCTAAGACCAACGCTCGGATACCAACTAAAATGTCCCGTTCATATTGATTATAAACGTTCCATATTAATTGATTTCGTTGCGAGGTTTTGACCTCTATATGAGACGTTTTTCAAAGACTGCATTCATTTTTAAAACAACCATAACCTTTATTTTATCAATAAAGGTTTCAAAAGCATTACGTAGATTATCAAATAATGATAATCTAAAATATACTGTTTACACACGACCATTACATAATGGTTTACAATAGAAATATATTACATCGACATATTTTTATTGAATGCAGTTTTTACATAATATCATACAAACATGGACTCCAAATCTTGTCCTTATTTTAGTATGCAACAGCGGAAGCTCTTAATATTCACCTGAGAATAAACATGCTTTAAACATCAACAAAAATGTTGGTGAGTTATAGGTTTAACCTATATATATCAAATCGTAACAATAGACCACAAGATTTCATATTTCAATACACATCCCATACATAGAGATAAAAATCATTCATATGGTGAAAACCTGGTAACCGATATTAACAAGATGCATATATAAGAATATCCCCATCATTCCGGGACACCCTTCGGATATGATATAAATTTCGAAGTACTAAAGCATCCGGTACTTTGGATGGGGTTTGTTAGGCCCAATAGATCTATCTTTAGGATTTGCGTCAATTAGGGTGTATGTTCCCTAATTCTTAGATTACCAGACTTAATAAAAAGTGGCATATTCGATTTCGATAATTCAACCATAGAATGTAGTTTCACGTACTTGTGTCTATTTTGTAATCATTTATAAAACCTGCATGTATTCTCATCCCAAAATTATTAGATTTTAAAAGTGGGACTATAACTCACTTTCACAGATTTTTACTTCGTCGGGAAATAAGAATTGGCCACTGGTTGATTCACGAACCTATAACAATATATACATATATATCAAAGTATGTTCAAAATATATTTACAATACTTTTAATACATTTTGATGTTTTAAGTTTATTAAGTCAGCTGTCCTCGTTAGTAACCTACAACTAGTTGTCCACAGTTAGATGTACAGAAATAAATCGACAAATATTATCTTGAATCAATCCACGACCTAGTGTATACGTATCTCAGTATTGATCACAACTCAAACTATATATATATTTTGGAATCAACCTCAACCCTGTATAGCTAACTCCAACATTCACATATAGAGTGTCTATGGTTGTTCCGCAATATATATATAGATGGGTCGACATGATAGGTCAAAACATTGTATACGTGTCTACAGTATCTCAAGATTACATAATATACAATATAAGTTGATTAGGTTATGGTTGGAATAGATTTATTACTAACTTTCACGTAGGTAAAATGAGTAGTTATAGAAATTGAATTAAAGTTTGAATATGATTATTACCTTGTATTAGATAGATAACCTACTGTAAGTAACAAAGGTTTCTTGATCTTGGATGATTACTTGGAATGGATTTAGAAAACTTGGAAGTAAACCTGCAATCTTGGAAGTATTCTTGATTTTATGAAACTAGAACTTTTGGAATTTATGAAGAACACTTAGAACTTGAAGATAGAACTTGAGAGAGATCAATTAGATGAATAAAATTGAAGAATTAAAGTGTTTGTAGGTGTTTTTGGTTATTGGTGTATGGATTAGATATAAAGGATATGTAATTTTGTTTTCATGTAAATAAGTCATGAATGATTACTCATATTTTTGTAATTTTATGAGATATTTCATGCTAGTTTCCAAATGATGGTTCCCACATGTGTTATGTGACTCACATGGGCTGCTAAGAGCTGATCATTGGAGTGTATATACCAATAGTACATACATCTAAAAGCTGTGTATTGTACGAGTACGAATACGGGTGCATACGAGTAGATTTGTTGATGAAACTGAGTGAGGATGTAATTGTAAGCATTTTTGTTAAGTAGAAGTATTTTGATAAGTTTAATTTCTCTATCCCAACATATATTATCTGCTGAAATTAATTTACCGTTTGCTAATTCGAGTAAAAATTTACTATCCAAAGGCGTCAATGGGCAACTTAACTTAGCACAAAAATCTCTACTCATATAGCTTCTATCCGCACCCGAATCAAATAAAACATAAGAAGATTTATTATCAAAAAGAAACGTACCAGTAACAAGCTCCGGGTCTTGCTGCGCTTCTGCCGTATTAATATTGAAAACTCTTCCGCGGCCCTGCCCATTAGTATTCCCCTGATTCGGGCAATTACTTCTAATGTGGCCAGGTTTTCCACATCCATAACAAACAAAGGCGACATTACTTGTTTCGCCACTATTTGTTCCTTTAGTTCTGTTAAACTTTGGTCCGTAGACCTCACACTTTTTCGCACCATGGCCAGTTCTTTTACACTTGGTGCAAAATGTCATGCAGAACCCATTCTGGTGGTACTCTTCACACCTTTGGCATTTTTGGTTTTTGTTGCCATTGTTGTTATTGAGGTTGTTGTTGGGATTGTTATTGTTGTTGGAACGGTTGTTGTAGTTGTTGTTGTTGTTGGGACGTTTGTTGTAGTTATTGTTAGGATTGCGGTTATTGTTGCGATTGTTGTTGCGGTTGTAGTTGTAATTGTTGTTGTTGTTGTTGTATTGGTGACCCTTGTCACTGGTTTCTTTCCACTTTCTCTTGAGTTGTTTCGTGTTGGTTTCTTCGGCGCCTGCTCTTTAATTATTTCCTCAATCTGATTTATAAGTTTATGAGCCATTCTACTTGCCTTTTGTATGGAAGCGGGCTCGTGTGAACTCACATCTTCTTGAATCCTTACTGGTAACCCTTTTACAAATGCGTCGATTTTCTCTTCTTCATCTTCGAACGCTCCCGGACACAATAGGCACAACTCTGTGAATCGTCGTTCATATGTGGTAACGTCGAACCCTTGTGTTTGTAACTCTCTAAGTTCTGCCTTGAGCTTATTGACTTCGTTTCTAGGACGGTACTGATCGTTCATCAACTGCTTGAATGCGGACCACAATAGTGCGTAAGCAGAATTTTGTCCTACATGTTCAAGATAGGTGTTCGACCACGTTAACGCAGTACCTGTGAAGGTATGCGTAGCGTACTTAACTTTGTCCTCTCCAGTACACTTACTTATGGCAAACACCGATCCGACTTTCTCGGTCCACCGTTTCAATCCAATTGGTCCTTCGGTTCCATCAAATTCCAAAGGTTTGCAGGCAGTGAATTCTTTGTAGGTGCATCCTACACGATTTCTTGTGGAATTAGTTCCACTGCTAGATCCAGAGTTATTGTTATTTTGCATCGCAGCCTGTACTGCGGCTATGTTTGCTGCAAGGAAAACACGGAAGTCTTTCTCGCTCATGTTCAAATTCTGACGAGTCGCCGGTGCCATTTCCTTCAAAAAAATAGCCAAAAGAATTGAGTTAATCATATAGAATTTAAGAGTAGTCAATAGTATCTTGTAGCATTATATGAACTTATTTATAAAAGCTTTTTCTTCATATTAGCGTTTTATAAGTTTAAATTCGGGTACTACCTACCCATTAAGTTCATACTTAGTAGCTAATATACAATTCAACTACTACAATTCCATATGAAAAACTGATTTTAATAATATATCACATACAAATATTCTTCAAACTTACAACTTCGCTATATTACATATAACATGAAATATGGTACACTTTGATACAGAACAGTTTTGAAGATAAAACTAGTTAATACGCAAGTTGTTCAGCAAAGGAAATAAAGACACGTAATTCATAATGTAGTGACCCGAACTTTTCCATGTTTATATATATATTAAATGAAATTTTTATTTTACATGATTAAGTGTTTCCAACATGTTAAGCAATCAAACTTGTTAAGACTTGATTAATTGAAATAGGTTTCATATAGACAATTGACCACCCAAGTTGACCGGTGATTCACGAACGTTAAAACTTCTAAAAACTATATGATGAAATATATATGGTTATATATATAGTTAACATGATATTATGATAAGTAAACATATCATTAAGTATATTAACAATGAACTACATATGTAAAAACAAGACTACTAACTTAATGATTTTGAAACGAGACATATATGTAACGATTATCGTTGTAACGACATTTAATGTATATATATCATGTTAAGAGATATTCGTACATCATAATATCATGATAATATAATAATTTAAAATCTATTTTGATATTATAAACATTAGGTTAACAACATTTAACAAGATCGTTAACCTAAAGGTTTCAAAACAACACTTACATGTAACGACTAACGATGACTTAACGACTCAGTTAAAATGTATATACATGTAGTATTTTAATATATATTCATACACTTTTGAAAGACTTCAAGACACTTATCAAAATACTTCTACTTAACAAAAATTCTTACAATTACATCCTCGTTCAGTTTCATCAACAATTCTACTCGTATGCACCCGTATTTGTACTCGTACAATACACAGCTTTTAGATGTATGTACTACTGGTATATACACTCTAATGATCAGCTCTTAGCAGCCCATGTGAGTCACCTAACGCATGTGGGAACCATCATTTGGCAACTAGCATGAAATATCTCATAAAATTACAAAAATATGAGTAATCATTCATGACTTATTTACATGAAAACAAAATTACATATCCTTTATATCTAATCCATACACCAACGACCAAAAACACCTACAAACACTTTCATTCTTCAATTTTCTTCATCTAATTGATCTCTCTCAAGTTCTATCTTCAAGTTCTAAGTGTTCTTCATAAATTCCAAAAGTTCTAGTTTCATAAAATCAAGAATACTTCCAAGATTGCAAGTTTACTTCCAAGTTTTCTAAATCCATTCCAAGTAATCATCCAAGATCAAGAAATCTTTGTTACTTACAGTAGGTTATCTTTCTAATATAAGGTAATAATCATATTCAAACTTTAATTCAATTTCTATAACTATAACAATCTTATTTCGAGTGGAAATCTTACTTAAAATTGTTTTCGTGTCATGATTCTGCTTCCAGAACTTTCAAGCCATCCAAGGATCCTTTGAAGCTAGATCTATTTTTCTCATTTCCAGTAGGTTTATCCAAGGAACTTGAGGTAGTAAGGATGTTCATAACATCATTCGATTCATACATATAAAGCTATCTTATTCGAAGGTTTAAACTTGTAATCACTAGAACATAGTTTAGTTAATTCTAAACTTGTTCGCAAATAAAAGTTAATCCTTCTAACTTGAATTTTAAAATCCACTAAACACATGTTATATATCTATATGATATGCTAACTTAATGATTTAAAACCTGGACACATGAAAAACACCGTTAAATCGGATTTACGCCGTCGAAGTAACACCGCGGGCTGTTTTGGGTTAGTTAATTAAAAACTATGATAAACTTTGATTTAAAAGTTGTTATTCTGGGAAAATTCTTTTTATTATGAACATGAAACTATATCCAAAAATTATGGTTAAACTCAAAGTGGAAGTATGTTTTCTAAAATGGTCATCTAGACGTCGTTCTTTCGACTGAAATGACTACCTTTACAAAAACGACTTGTAACTTATTTTTCTGACGATAAACCTATAATTTTTCTGTTTAGATTCATAAAATAGAGTTCAATATGAAACCATAGCGATTTGATTCACTCAAAACGGATTTAAAATGAATAAGTTATGGGTAAAACAAGATTGGATAATTTTTCTCATTTTAGCTACGTGAAAATTGGTAACAAATCTATTCCAACCATAACTTAATCAACTTGTATTATATATTATGTAATCTTGAGATACCATAGACACGTATACAATGTTTTGACCTATCATGTTGACACATCTATATATATTTCGGAACAACCATAGACACTCTATATGTGAATGTTGGAGTTAGCTATACAGGGTTGAGGTTGATTCCAAAATATATATAGTTTGAGTTGTGATCAATACTGAGATACGTATACACTAGGTCGTGGATTGATTCAAGATAATTTTTATCGATTTATTTCTGTACATCTAACTGTGGATAACTAGTTGTAGGTTACTAACGAGGACAGCTGACTTAATAAACTTAAAACATCAAAATATATTAAAAGTGTTGTAAATATATTTTGAACATACTTTGATATATATGTATATATTGTTATAGGTTCGTGAATCAACCAGTGGCCAAGTCTTACTTCCCGACGAAGTAAAAATCTGTGAAAGTGAGTTATAGTCCCACTTTTAAAATCTAATATTTTTGGGATGAGAATACATGCAGGTTTTATAAATGATTTACAAAATAGACACAAGTACGTGAAACTACATTCTATGGTTGAATTATCGAAATCGAATATGCCCCTTTTTATTAAGTCTGGTAATCTAAGAATTAGGGAACAGACACCCTAATTGACGCGAATCCTAAAGATAGATCTATTGGGCCTAACAAACCCCATCCAAAGTACCGGATGCTTTAGTACTTCGAAATTTATATCATATCCGAAGGGTGTCCCGGAATGATGGGGATATTCTTATATATGCATCTTGTTAATGTCGATTACCAGGTGTTCACCATATGAATGATTTTTATCTCTATGTATGGGATGTGTATTGAAATATGAAATCTTGTGGTCTATTGTTACGATTTGATATATATAGGTTAAACCTATAACTCACCAACATTTTTGTTGACGTTTAAAGCATGTTTATTCTCAGGTGAATACTAAGAGCTTCCGCTGTTGCATACTAAAATAAGGACAAGATTTGGAGTCCATGTTTGTATGATATTGTGTAAAAACTGCATTCAAGAAACTGATTTCGATGTAACATATTTGTATTGTAAACCATTATGTAATGGTCATGTGTAAACAGGATATTTTAGATTATCATTATTTTATAATCTACGTAAAGCTTTTTAAACCTTTATTTATGAAATAAAGGTTATAGTTTGTTTTAAAAATGAATGCAGTCTTTGAAAAACGTCTCATATAGAGGTCAAAACTTCGCAACGAAATCAATTAATATGGAACGTTTTTAATCAATAAGAACGGAACATTTCAGTTGGTATCCGAGCATTGGTCTTAGAGAACCAGAAAATTTGCATTAGTGTGTCTTATCGAGTTTGTTAGGATGCATTAGTGAGTCTGGACTTCGACCGTGTTTTCTTTAAAAATGATTGCTTAACATTTTTGTTGGAAACTATATATTATTAACATGTATATATTATGTGATATATTAATCTCTTAACATGTTTGATATTGTGTGATAGATATCTAACTCTAGCACAAATCCCATTGACTCACCTAATAATAATGAAGAGTTGAATATATATTGGACTGATTCACAAGTTCCCGAAGAGGAACCGGAAGAAGAATCAGAACCGGAAGAGGAGGAACCGGAGGAGGAAATAGAACCGGTGGGGGAAATAATAAAACGGTTAAGTAAAAGAAAATCCTCAACCAACCGACCAAGGTTAATTATGGTCAATGGTGTTTCCGCCAAGGATGCAAAATATTGGGAGGATTACCAATTCTCCGATGAATCGGATTCCGACGAGAATTCCGATGATGTTATAGAAATTACCCCAACTGAATTTAAAAAGGCAAAAGAAAATAATAAGGGAAATGGCATAAAAATAGAGAAATCTAAATCCAACCCCGATGAACTTTATATGTATCGTCAACACCCGTATTTCTTAAGTTGTGACGATAACCCGGGAACCTCTAAACCACCAGGTTTTTCTAAACCAATGTGGAAAACGACGGCTCGTATTAGGGGAACATCATATATCCCTAGAAACTTGTCAAAACGAACCAAAACCGAAGAAGAAGAAACGAGCGAGTCAGAATAAGATAGTTGTATTCGTGTGGTGTAATATATGTAATATAGTGTGCTTATGCTTTATGATATATGTAAAAATTGCTTGTATTAATAAGTATTTTTTTTATGAGTCTAACTCTTGTCTATTTTACAGTATAAAAACACAAAATGGATAGACAACCCAATATTTTAAGAGACCTACCCGGAGACATGATTGATGAAATCTTGTCTAGAGTCGGTTAGAATTCCCCGGCACAACTATTTAAGGCGAGATCAGTTTGTAAGACATTCGAAGAACATTCCAAGAATTCCTTGGTTTATAAAAGGCTTTCGTTCGAAAGATGGGGGATATCACATTGGGAAATCCATAAGTTACGATGTGTTTACTTTGACGCATATATTGCGGGGAACCCAAATGCTATTTTACGCAACGGGTTAAGAAATTATTTTGACTCAATATATCCGAATATAGGACTTCGTGATTTAGAAAAAGCGGCTAACATGCAACATAAAGAAGCATGTTATGCTTACCGCTTAGTAATGTTCGCTTCTCACCAAAGTGAGAACAAGAATATCGGGCTACAACTATTAAACAAAACGTTCCCACAAGTGACGGAGTCGGTAATTGGGGTAAGAAATGAGGTTTTTAGGTTATTACGAGACTGTTGGTCATTACGTAACCCTCGTCCCTTTGACGACGTTACAACACGCTGTCTTATCAACGGCCATAATAGTTATGTTCCACAAGACCAAGGATGGGAAGTAGTCCTAGTAAAACCAGAATGCATGACTTGTTTCTAGACGTATGAATTACGTGTCTTTATTGCCTTTGTTGAATGACTTGTGTACTAGCTAGAATTATCTTGACAACTATCTTGTATCAAAGTTATTGTGTGCTATATTTCATGCTTTATGTAAAATAAGCGGTATTGTAAGTTTGTAAAATATTGTATAAAAGTTTGAACGCGAAATATTATTATAATCAGTTTTTCATATAGAATTGTAGTAGTTGAATTGTATATTAGCTACTAAGTATGAACTTAATGGGTAGGTACTACCCGAACTTAAACTTATAAAATGCTAATATGAAGAAAAAGCTTTTATAAATGAGTTCATATTATGCTACGAAATACTATTAACTACTCTTAATATTCTGTATGATTAACTTGTTCCATTTGACTATTTTGAAGGAAATGGCACCGACTACTCGACACATCGTGAATATGAATGAAGAGGAATTCCGTACTTTTCTAGCTTCAAACATAGCCACAGTACAGGCTGCACTACATACCAACAATAACATTGGATCTAGCAGTACATGAAATCGTGTAGGATGCACCTACAAAGAATTCACTGCCTGCAAACCTTTGGAATTTGATGGAACCGAAGGACCGATCGGATTGAAACGGTGGACCGAGAAGGTCGAATCGGTGTTTGCCATAAGTAAGTGTACTGAAGAGGACAAAGTGAAGTACGCTACGCATACCTTCACAGGTTCTGCGTTAACATGGTGGAATACCAATCTAGAGCAAGTGGGACAAGACGATGCGTACGTACTACCGTGGTCAGCATTCAAGCACTTGATAAACGAGAAGTACCGTCCTAGAACTGAGGTCAATAAGCTCAAGACAGAACTTAGAGTGTTACGAACCCAAGGATTTGATATTACCACGTACGAAAGACGATTCACAGAATTGTGCATATTGTGTCCGGGAGCATTCGAAGATGAGGAAGAGAAGATCGACGCGTTTGTGAAAGGATTACCGGAAAGAATCCAAGAAGATATAAGTTCACACGAGCCCGCCTCCATACAACAGGCATGTAGAATGGCTCACAAACTAGTGAACCAGATTGAAGAAAGAATTAAAGAACAGACTGCTGAAGAGGCCAATGTGAAGCAAGTCAAAAAAAGTGGGAGGAAAATGGTGATAAGAATCACCAATACAACAACAACAGCAATTACAACAATAATCGCAACAATTATCCCAACAATTGCAACATCAATCGCAACTACAACAAACGGCCCAACAACAACAACAACAACAGCAACTACAACAATCATCTCAACAACAATAATAACCGCAACAACAACAACAACAACAACAACAATCAGAAGCAGCTATGCCAAAGGTGTGAAAAGTATCACTCGGGGTTCTACACCAAATTTTGCAACAAGTGTAAAAGAAATGGTCATAGCGCGGCGAAGTCTGAGGTCTACAGACCAGGGGTTAACAGAACGAAAGGAACAAATGGTGTCGGAACGAGTAATGGCGGAGCAAGTAGTGTCGGAGCAAGTTATGCCAATGTAGTTTGTTATAAATGTGGAAAACCGGGCCACATTATTAGAAATTGCCCGAACCAGGAGAACACGAATGGACAAGGCCGCGGAAGATTTTCAATATTAATGCGGCAGAGGCACAGGTAGACCCGGAGCTTGTTACGGGTACGTTTCTTATTGACAATAAATCTGCTTACGTTTTATTTGATTCGGTTGTGGATAGAAGCTATATGAGTAGAGATTTTTGTGCTAAATTAAGTTGTCCATTGACGCCTTTGGATAGTAAATTTTTACTCGAATTAGCAAATGGTAAATTAATTTCAGCAGATAATATATGTCGGAATCGAGAAATTAAACTGGTTAGCGAAACATTTAAGATTGACTTGATACCAGTAGAGTTAGGGAGTTTTGATGTGATAATCGGTATGGACTGGTTGAAAGAAGTGAAAGCAGAGATCGTTTGTTACAAAAATGCAATTCGCATTATACGAGAAAAAGGAAAACCCTTAATGGTGTACGGAGAAAAGGGCAACACGAAGCTACATCTTATTAGTAATTTGAAGGTACAAAAACTAATAAGAAAAGGTTGCTATGCTATTCTAGCACACGTCGAGAAAGTACAAACTAAAGAAAAGAGCATCAATGATGTTCCCGTCGCAAAAGAATTTCCCGATGTATTTCCGAAAGAATTACCGGGACTACCTCCACATCGATCTGTTGAATTTCAAATAGATCTTGTACCAGGAGTTGCACCAATAGCTCGTGCTCCTTACAGACGCGCACCCAGCGAGATGAAAGAAATGCAACGCCAATTACAAGAACTTTTAGAGCGTGGTTTCATTCGACCAAGCACATCACCGTGGGGAGCTCCTGTTTTATTTGTCAAGAAGAAAGATGGTACATTCAGGTTGTGTATCGACTACCGAGAGTTGAACAAACTTACCATCAAGAACCGCTACCCACTACCGAGAATTGACGACTTATTTGATCAACTACAAGGCTCGTCTGTTTATTCAAAGATTGAATTACGTTCCGGGTATCATCAAATGCGGGTGAAAGATGATGATATTCCAAAGACTGCTTTCAGAATACGTTACGGTCATTACGAGTTTATGGTCATGCCGTTTGGTTTAACTAATGCACCAGCTGTGTTCATGGACCTTATGAACCGAGTGTGTGGACCATACCTTGACAAGTTAGTCATTGTTTTCATTGATGACATACTTATTTACTCAAAGAATGACCAAGAACACGGTGAACATTTGAGAAAGGTGTTAGAAGTATTGAGGAAGGAAGAATTGTACGCTAAATTTTCAAAGTGTGCATTTTGGTTGGAAGAAGTTCAATTCCTCGGTCACATAGTGAACAAAGAAGGTATTAAGGTGGATCCGGCAAAGATAGAAACTGTTGAAAAGTGGGAAACCCCGAAAACTCTGAAACACATACGCCAGTTTTTAGGACTAGCTGGTTACTATAGAAAGTTCATCCAAGACTTTTCCAGAATAGCAAAACCCTTGACTGCATTAACGCATAAAGGGAAGAAATTTGAATGGAAGGATGAACAAGAGAAAGCGTTTCAGTTATTGAAGAAAAAGCTAACTACGGCACCTATATTGTCATTGCCTGAAGGGAAGGATGATTTTGTGATTTATTGTGACGCATCAAAGCAAGGTCTCGGTTGTGTATTAATGCAACGAACGAAGGTGATTGCTTATGCGTCTAGACAATTGAAGATTCACGAACAAAATTATACGACGCATGATTTGGAATTAGGCGCGGTTGTTTTTGCATTAAAGACTTGGAGGCACTACTTATATGGGGTCAAAAGTATTATATATACCGACCACAAAAGTCTTCAACACATATTTAATCAGAAACAACTGAATATGAGGCAGCGTAGGTGGATTGAATTGTTGAATGATTACGACTTTGAGATTCGTTACCACCCGGGGAAGGCAAATGTGGTAGCCGACGCCTTTAGCAGGAAGGACAGAGAACCCATTCGAGTAAAATCTATGAATATAATGATTCACAATAACCTTACTACTCAAATAAAGGAGGCGCAACAAGGAGTTCTAAAAGAGGGAAATTTAAAGGATGAAATACCCAAAGTATCGGAGAAACATCTTAATATTCGGGAAGACGGAACCCGGTATAGGGCTGAAAGGATTTGGGTACCAAAATTTGGAGATATGAGAGAAATGGTACTTAGAGAAGCTCATAAAACCAGATACTCAATACATCCTGGAACGGGGAAGATGTACAAGGATCTCAAGAAACATTTTTGGTGGCCGGGTATGAAAGCCGATGTTGCTAAATACGTAAGAGAATGTTTGACGTGTTCTAAGGTCAAAGCTGAGCATCAGAAACCATCAGGTCTACTTCAACAACCCAAAATCCCGGAATGGAAATGGGAAAACATTACCATGGATTTCATCACTAAATTGCCAAGGACTGCAAGTGGTTTTGATACTATTTGGGTAATAGTTGATCGTCTCACCAAATCAGCACACTTCCTGCCAATAAGAGAAGATGACAAGATGGAGAAGTTAGCACGACTGTATTTGAAGGAAGTCGTCTCCAGACATGGAATACCAATCTCTATTATCTCTGATAGGGATGGCAGATTTATTTCAAGATTCTGGCAGATATTACAGCAAGCATTAGGAACTCGTCTAGACATGAGTACTACCTATCATCCACAAACTGATGGGCAGAGCGAAAGGACGATACAAACGCTTGAAGACATGCTACGAGCATGTGTTATTGATTTTGGAAACAGTTGGGATCGATATCTACTGTTAGCAGAATTTTCCTACAACAACAGCTACCATTCAAGCATTGAGATGGCGCCGTTTGAAGCACTTTATGGTAGAAAGTGCAGGTCTTCGATTTGTTGGAGTGAAGTGGGGGATAGACAGATTACGGGTCCGGAGATAATACAAGAAACTACCGAGAAGATCATCCAAATTCAACAACGGTTGAAAATCGCCCAAAGTCGACAAAAGAGCTACGCTGACATTAAAAGAAAAGATATAGAATTTGAAATTGGAGAGATGGTCATTCTTAAAGTTGCACCTTGGAAAGGCGTTGTTCGAATTGGTAAACGAGGGAAATTAAATCCAAGGTATATTGGACCATTCAAGATTATTGATCGTGTCGGACCAGTAGCTTACCGACTTGAATTACCTCAACAACTCGCGGCTGTACATAACACTTTCCACGTCTCGAATTTGAAGAAATTTTTTGCTAAAGAAGATCTCACTATTCCGTTAGATGAAATCCAAATCAACGAAAAACTTCAATTCATTGAAGAACCCGTCGAAATAATGGATCGTGAGGTTAAGAGACTTAAACAAAACAAGATACCGATTGTTAAGGTTCGATGGAATGCTCGTAGAGGACCCGAGTTCACCTGGGAGCGTGAAGATCAAATGAAGAAGAAATACCCGCATTTATTTCCAGAAGATACGTCAACACCTCCAACTGCTTAAAATTTCGGGACGAAATTTATTTAACGGGTAGGTACTGTAGTGACCCAAACTTTTCCACGTTTATATATATATATATTATATGAAATTTTTATTTTACATGATTAAGTGTTTCCAACATGTTAAGCAATCAAACTTGTTTAAGACATAATTAATTGAAATAGGTTTCATATAGACAATTGACCACCCAAGTTGACCGGTGATTCACGAACGTTAAAACTTCTAAAAACTATATGATGACATATATATGGTTATATATATAGTTAATATGATATTATGATAAGTAAACATATCATTAAGTATATTAACAATGAACTACATATGTAAAAACAAGACTACTAACTTAATGATTTTGAAACGAGACATATATATAACGATTATCGTTGTAACGACATTTAATGTATATATAGCATGTTAAGAGATATTCGTACATCATAATATCATGATAATATAATAATTTAAAATCTCTTTTGATATTATAAACATTAGGTTAACAACATTTAACAAGATCGTTAACCTAAAGGTTTCAAAACAACACTTACATGTAATGACTAACGATGACTTAACGACTCAGTTAAAATGTATATACATGTAGTATTTTAATATGTATTCATACACTTTTGAAAGACTTCAATACACTTATCAAAATACTTCTACTTAACAAAAATGCTTACAATTACATCCTCGTTCAGTTTCATCAACAATTCTACTCGTATGCACCCGTATTTGTACTCGTACAATACACAGCTTTTAGATGTATGTACTATTGGTATATACACTCCAATTATCAGCTCTTAGCAGCCCATGTGAGTCAACTAACACATGTGGGAACCATCATTTGGCAACTAGCATGAAATATCTCATAAAATTACAAAAATATGAGTAATCATTCATGACTTATTTACATGAAAACAAAATTACATATCCTTTATATCTAATCCATACACCAACGACCAAAAACACCTACAAACACTTTCATTCTTCAATTTTCTTCATCTAATTGATCTCTCTCAAGTTCTATCTTCAAGTTCTAAGTGTTCTTCATAAATTCCAAAAGTTCTAGTTTCATAAAATCAAGAATACTTCCAAGATTGCAAGTTTACTTCCAAGTTTTCTAAATCCATTCCAAGTAATCATCCAAGATCAAGAAACCTTTGTTACTTACAGTAGGTTATATTTCTAATACAAGGTAATAATCATATTCAAACTTTAATTCAATTTCTATAACTATAACAATCTTATTTCGAGTGGAAATCTTACTTGAAATTGTTTTCGTGTCATGATTCTACTTCAAGAACTTTCAAGCCATCCAAGGATCCTTTGAAGCTAGATCTATTTTTCTCATTTCCAGTAGGTTTATCCAAGGAACTTGAGGTAGTAAGGATGTTCATAACATCACTCGATTCATACATATAAAGCTATCTTATTCGAAGGTTTAAACTTGTAATCACTAAAACATAGTTTAGTTAATTCTAAACTTGTTCGCAAATAAAAGTTAATCCTTCTAACTTGACTTTTAAAATCAACTAAACACATGTTCTATATCTATATTATATGCTAACTTAATGATTTAAAACCTGGAAACACGAAAAACACCGTAAAACCGGATTTACGCCGTCGTAGTAACACCGCGGGCTGTTTTGGGTTAGTTAATTAAAAACTATGATAAACTTTGATTTAAAAGTTGTTATTCTGGGAAAATGATTTTTATTATGAACATGAAACTATATCCAAAAATTATGGTTAAACTCAAAGTGGAAGTATGTTTTCTAAAATGGTCATCTAGACGTCGTTCTTTCGACTGTAATGACTACCTTTACAAAAACGACTTGTAACTTATTTTTTAGACTACAAACCTATACTTTTTCTGTTTAGATTCATAAAATAGAGTTCAATATGAAACCATAGCAATTTGATTCACTCAAAACGGATTTAAAATGAAGAAGTTATGGGTAAAACAAGATTGAATAATTTTTCTCATTTTAGCTACGTGAAAATTGGTAACAAATCTATTCCAACCATAACTTAATCAACTTGTATTGTATAATATGTAATCTTGAGATATCGTAGACACGTATACAATGTTTCGACCTATCATGTCGACACATCTATATATATTTCGGAACAACCATAGACACTCTATATGTGAATGTTGAAGTTAGCTATACAGGGTTGAGGTTGATTCCAAAATATATATAGTTTGAGTTGTGATCAATACTGAGATACGTATACACTGGGTCATGGATTGATTCAAGATAATATTTATCGATTTATTTCTGAACATCTAACTGTGGACAACTAGTTGTAGGTTATTAACGAGGACAGCTGACTTAATAAACTTAAAACATCAAAATATATTAAAAGTGTTGTAAATATATTTTGAACATACTTTGATATATATGTATATATTGTTATAGGTTCGTGAATCAACCAGTGGCCAAGTCTTACTTCCCGACGAAGTAAAAATCTGTGAAAGTGAGTTATAGTCCCACTTTTAAAATCTAATATTTTTGGGATGAGAATACATGCAGGTTTTATAAATGATTTACAAAATAGACACAAGTACGTGAAACTACATTCTATGGTTGAATTATCGAAATCGAATATGCCCCTTTTTATTAAGTCTGGTAATCTAAGAATTAGGGAACAGACACCCTAATTGACGTGAATCCTAAAGATAGATCTATTGGGCCTAACAAACCCCATCCAAAGTACCGGATGCTTTAGTACTTCGAAATTTATATCATATCCGAAGGGTGTCCCGGAATGATGGGGATATTCTTATATATGCATCTTGTTAATGTCGATTACCAGGTGTTCACCATATGAATGATTTTTATCTCTATGTATGGGATGTGTATTGAAATATGAAATCTTGTGGTCTATTGTTACGATTTGATATATATAGGTTAAACCTATAACTCACCAACATTTTTGTTGACGTTTAAAGCATGTTTATTCTCAAGTGAATACTAAGAGCTTCCGCTGTTGCATACTAAAATAAGGACAAGATTTGGAGTCCATGTTTGTTTGATATTGTGTAAAAACTGCATTCAAGAAACTGATTTTGATGTAACATATTTGTATTGTAAACCATTATGTAATGGTCGTGTGTAAACAGGATATTTTAGATTATCATTATTTGATAATCTACGTAAAGCTTTTTAAACCTTTATTTATGAAATAAAGGTTATGGTTTGTTTTAAAAATGAATGCAGTCTTTGAAAAACGTCTCATATAGAGGTCAAAACCTCGCAACGAAATCAATTAATATGGAACGTTTTTAATCAATAAGAACGGGACATTTCACATAAGTCCAGAAACAAGTCATGCATTCAGGTTTTACTAAGGCGACTTCCCATCCTTGGTCTTGTGGAAAGTAACCGTTATGACCATTGGCTAGGCAGCATGTTGTAATGTCGTCAAAAGGACGAGGGTTTCGTAATGTCCAACAGCCCCGTAATAATCTAAAAACCTTGTTTCTCACCCCAACTACTGAATCCGTCACTTGTGGGAAGGTTTTATTTAAAAGTTGTAACCCGATATTCTTTTTCTCACTTTGGTAAGAAGCGAACATCACTAACCCGTAAGTATAACATGCTTCTTTATGTTGCATGTTAGAAGCTCTTTCTAACTCACGAAATCCTATGTTGGGATATGTTGAGTCAAAATAGGTTTTTAACCCGTAGCGTAAAATTGCATTTGAGTTCCCCGCATTTAACGCTTTAAAGAAAACACGGCGTAACTTACGGTCTCCCCAATATGATATACACCACCTATCAAAGGAAAGCCTTTTATAAACTAAAGCATTTATGGAAAGTCTTTCAAATGTTTGACAATTTAATTTAGCCGTAACTAAATGTGCTGATGAATTCTGACCGACTCTAGACAAGATTTCCTAAATCATATCCTCTGGTAGGTCTTCTAAAATATTCGGTTGTCTACCCTTAACGTCCATTTTGTTTTTATACTGTAAAATAGACAAGGATTAGATTCGTAAAATATAATTAACAAACAATAGCTGACGGTGAACCTATGATGATTTATGGAGAGAAGAACGGTTCACAATTACATCTCATTAACTGCTTGAAAGTTCAGAGATATGTGAGAAAGGGATGTATCGCGTTTATGGCTCATGTAAGCCAAATTGTACCTGATGAAAGGAGACTCGAAGATGTTCCTATAGTTAAGGAATTTCTTGAAGTTTTTTCGGAGGAGTTACCTGGTCTCCCACCGCATTGAGAAGTTGAGTATCGGATAGATTTAGTGCCAGGAGTGAAATGTCCCATTCATATTTATAAACATTCCATATTAATTGATTTCATCGCGAGGTTTTAACCTCAATATGCGACGTTTTTCAAAGACTGCATTCATTTTTAAAACAAGCATAACCTTTATTTTATCAATAAAGGTTTAAAAAGTATTACGTAGATTATCAAATAATGATAATCTAAAATATACTGTTTACACACGACCATTACATAATGGTTTACAATAAGAATATATTACATCAAAAATAAGTTTCTTGAATGCAGTTTTTACACAATATCATACAAGCATGGACTCCAAATCTTGTCCTTATTTTAGTATGTAACAGCGGAAGCTCTTAATAAAAACCTGAGAATAAACATGCTTAAAACGTCAACAAAAATGTTGGTGAGTTATAGGTTTAATCTATATATTATTAAATCATAATAATAGACCACAAGATTTCATATTTCAATATACATCCCATACATAGAGATAAAATTCATTCATATGGTGAACACCTTGTAACCGACATTAACAAGATGCATATAGAATATCCCCATCATTCCGGGACACCCATCGGACATGATAATTTCAAAGTACTAAAGCATTCCAAATTCCAGAATGGGGCTTGTTGGCCCCGATAGATCTATCTATAGGATTCGCGTCAATTTGGGGATCTGTTCCCAAATTCTTAGGCTACCAAGCTAAAAAGGGGCATATTCGGCTTCGATCATTCACCCATATAATGTAGTTTCATTTACTTATGTATATTTCATAAAATATTTATAAAGTTGCATGTATTCTCATCCCAAAATATTAGATTTTAAAAGTGGGACTATAACTCACTTTCACAGATTTTTACTTCGTCGGGAAGTAAGACTTGGCCACTGGTCGATTCACGAACCTATAACAAATATGTACATATATATCAAAGTTTGTTCAAAATATATTTACAACATTTTTTTAATACGTTTTAATGTTTTAAGCTTATTAAGTCATCTGTCCTCGTTAATAACCTATAACTAGTTTTCCATAGTTAGATGTACAGAAATAAATCGATATATATTATTTTGGATCAATCCATGACCCAGTATATACACGTCTCAGGCTAGATCACAACTCAAAGCATATATATTTTTGGAATCAACCTCAACCCTGTATAGCTAACTCCAACATTACTGCATATAGAGTGTCTATGGTTGTTCCAAATAATATATATACATGGGTCAATATGATATGTCAAAAAATTTGCATACGTGTCTATGATATCCCAAGATTACATAATATATTAGAATACATGTATAATACAATATAAGTTAGCAAGGATATGACTTGTATAGAATTGTTACAATATTTTTCGTAGCTACAACAATAAAAAAATATCCAATCTTGTTTTACCCATAACTTCTTCGTTTTAAATCCGTTTTGAGTGAATCAAATTGTTATGGTTTCATATTGAACTCTATTTTATGAATATAAACAGAAAAATTATAGGTTTATCGTCGAAAATATAAGTTACAAGTCATTTTTGTAAGAGGAAGTCATTTCAGTCGAAAGAACGACGTCTTGATGACCATTTTGAAAAACATACTTCCACTTTGAGTTTAACCATGATTTTTGGATATAGTTTCATGTTCATAAGAAAAATCATTTTCCAGAAGAACAACTTTTAAATCAAAGTTTATCATAGTTTTTAATTATCAAACCCAAAACTGCCCGCGGTGTTACTACGACGGCGTATGTCCGGTTTTACGGTGTTTTTTGTGTTTCCAGGTTTTAAATCATTAAGTTAGCATATCATATAGATATAGAACATGTGTTTAGTTGATTTTAAAAGTCAAGTTAGAAGGATTAACTTTTGTTTGCGAACAAGTTTAGAATTAACTAAACTATGTTCTAGTGAT
Source organism: Rutidosis leptorrhynchoides (assembly GCF_046630445.1). Lineage (NCBI taxonomy): Eukaryota > Viridiplantae > Streptophyta > Magnoliopsida > Asterales > Asteraceae > Rutidosis > Rutidosis leptorrhynchoides. The sequence continues at coordinate 169,217,211 of NC_092342.1, read as the reverse complement.
TACATGTTCAAATCTTCGAATAAGATAGTTTTATATGTATGAATCGAATGATGTTATGAACATCATTACTACCTCAAGTTTAGTAGGTAAACCTACTGGAAGTAACAAGAAATAATCTATCTTCAAAGGATCTTGGATGACTTGAAAGTTCTTGAAGCAGAATCATGACACGAAAACAAGTTCAAGTAAGATTTCCACTCGAAATAAGATTGTTATAGTTATAGAAATTGAATCAAAGTTTGAATATGAGTATTACCTTGATTTAGAATGATATCTTACTGTAAACAACAAGGATTTCTTGAGGTTGTATGATCACTTTACAAGATTGGAAGTGAGCTAGTAAACTTGGAAGTATTCTTGATTTTTATGAAACTAGTACTTGTAGAATTTATGAAGAACACTTAGAACTTGAAGATGGAACTTGAGAGAGATCAATTATATGAAGAAAATTGAAGAATGAAAGTATTTGTAGGTGTTTTTGGTCGTTGGTATATGGATTAGATATAAAGGATATGTAATTTTGTTTTCATGTAAATAAGTCATGAATGATTACTAATATTTTTGTAATTTTATGAGATATTTCATGCTAGTTGCCAAATGATGGTTCCCACATGTGTTAGGTGACTCACATGGGCTGCTAAGAGATGATCATTGGAGTGTATATACCAATAGTAGATACATCTAAAAGCTGTGTATTGTACGAGTACGAATACGGGTGCATATGAGTAGAATTGTTGATGAAACTGAACGAGGATGTAATTGTAAGCATTTTTGTTAACTAGAAGTATTTTGATAAGTGTATTGAAGTCTTTAAAAAGTTTATGAATACATATTAAAACACTACATGTATATACATTTTAACTGAGTCGTTAAATCATCGTTAGTCGTTACATGTAAGTGTTGTTTTGAAACCTTTAGGTTAACGATCTTATTAAATGTTGTTAACCCATTGTTTATTATATCAAATGAGATGTTAAATTATTACATTATCATGATATCATGATGTATTAATATATCTTAATATGATATATATACATTAAATGTCGTTACAACGATAATCGTTACATATATGTCTCGTTTCGAAATCATTAAATTAGTAGTCTTGTTTTTACATATGTAGTTCATTGTTAATATAGTTAATGATATGTTTACTTATCATAATACCATGTTAATTATATATATATCCATATATATGACATCATATAGTTTTTACAAGTTTTAACGTTCGTGAATCACCGGTCAACTTGGGTGGTCAATTGTCTATATAAAACCTGTTTCAATTAATCAAGTCTTAAAAATTTTGATTGCTTAACATGTTGGAAACACTTAATCATGTAAATAACAATTTCATTTAATATATATAAACATGGAAAAGTTCGGGTCACTACAAGGAGCGGCACCGGTGGCTCGCGCACCGTACAGACTTGCACCCCAGAGCTTCAAGAGTTATCTAGCCAATTGCATGAGTTGTTAGACAAGGGATTCATTCGACCGAGTTCTTCACCTTGGGGATCTCCGATTTTGTTTGTTAAAAAGAAAGATGGGTCGATGAGGTTGTGTATCGACTACAGAGAATTGAAAAAGTTGACAATCAAGAATCGGTATCCTCTACCGAGGATTGATGACTTATTTGATCAACTACAAGGATCGAGTTATTATTCGAAGATTGATTTAAGATCCAGATATCACCAAATGAGAGTCAAAGAAACTGATGTCCCGAAGACGGTGTTTAGAACACGATATGGACATTATGAGTTTACAGTGTTGCCGTTTGGTTTGACGAACGCACCAGCAGTGTTCATGGACCTCATGAACTGTGTGTGTAAGCCATACCTAGATAAATTCGTCATTGTGTTTATTGATGATATATTGGTGTACTCCAAGAACAAGGAAGAGCAAGAACAGCATCTACGATCGATATTGGCCATGCTTAGAAAAGAGCAGTTGTATGCAAAGTTCTCTAAGTGTGACTTTTGGTTACCAGAGGTACAATTTCTTGGCCATGTTGTAGGGGTCAATGGAATACAGGTCGATCCAGCAAAGATTGAGTCGGTTAAGAATTGGGAAACTCCAAAGACGCCAACTCAGATCTAGAAATTTTTGGGTTTAGCTGGTTACTACAGGAGATTCATCGAGGGATTCTCTAAGATTGCCCGACCATTAACCGCGTTGACTTATAAGGGAAAGAAGTATGAGTGGTTAGAACCGCAAGAAACAGCATTTCAGTTGTTGAAGGATTAGTTAACAACTGCACCGATATTGTCTCTACCCGAGGGAAGTGAAGATTTTGTTGTTTATTGTGATGCTTCACGTCAAGGAATGGGTTGCGTGCTCATGCAATGATATAAGGTTATTGCTTATGGATCGCGATAGTTAAAGATTCATGAGCAGAACTACACTACGCATGACCTTGAATTAGGAGCTGTTGTCTTTGCATTTAAAATGTGGAGACACTACCTGGTATGGAACCAAATTTACTATCTTCACTGACCATAAGAGTTTACATCACATATTCGATCAGAAACAGCTCAACATGAGACAACGACGTTAGATGGAACTACTTAACGATTATAACTGCGAACTTCAATACCATCCGGGCAAAGCGAATGTTGTGATGGATGCTTTAAGCAGAAAGGAGTGAGAGAAACCCCTCAGAGTTAAAGCTCTTAATATAGTTGTCCATACAAATCTCACATCACAGATCCGGGAAGCACAACGAGAAGCCATGAAGCAAGAAAATGTCGATGTTGAATTTCTAAGAGGAATGGATAAGAAATTTGAAATCCAGGAGGACGAAACACGGTACTTTGCTAATCGAATCTGGGTACTAAAGTTTGGTGGATTGAGAGAACTAGTGTTGGAAGAAGCACACAATTCAAGGTACTCAATTCATCCGCGATCAGATAAAATGTTCCAAGATTTGAAGGCGCTTTATTGGTGGCCAAATTTAAAAGCTGATATTGCTACCTATGTCGGAAAGTGCTTGACTTGCGCTAAAGTCAAGGCTGAACATCATAAGCCATCAGGGTTATTAACTCAACCATAGATTCCCCAGTGGAAGTGGGAAGGTGTTACCATGGACTTCATCACGAAACTGTAGAGAACAGCGGGAGGATACGATACTATTTGGGTTATCGTGGATCGTCTCACTAAGTCTGCACACTTCTTACCAATAAGAGAAACTGATAAAATGGAGAAGTTGGCTCAGGTTTACATTAAGGAAGTCATCTCTAGGCATGGAGTTCCTATATCTATTATATTCGATCACGACAGCAGATTCATTTCAAGGTTTTGGCAGTCATTACAGAAAGCAATGGGGACCCGTTTAGATATGAGTACAGCATATCACCCCAGACAGATGGCCAAAGCAAACGAAATATTTAGACTTTTGAGGACATGTTGTGAGCATGTGTCATTGATTTTGGAAACAGATGGGATAAGTACTTACCACTAGCTGAGTTCTCATACAATAACAGCTACCATGCGAGCATAAAAGCTGCACCTTTCGAAGCGTTATACGGAAGGAAATATAGATCTCCTGTTTGTTGGAGTGAATTGGAGGATAGTCAGTTGAAAGGTCCTGAGATTATTCAAGAGACAACTGAGAAAGTTCTACAGATTCAGGAACGATTGAGAACGGCTCGGAGTCGTCAAAAGAGTTACGTCGATGTTAGACGGAATGACATAGAATTCCAAGTTGGTGACAAGGTTATGCTTAAGGTATCACCTTGGAAGGGCGTTGTACGATTTGGGAAATGAGGTAAACTGAGTTCTAGATATGTTGGACCGTTTGAGATAACTGAAAGAGTCAGACTGGTAGCTTACAGGTTGGAAATGCCACAAGCACTCAGTGGTATACAAGACGTTTTTCACGTATTCAACTTGAAGAAGTGCTTAGTCGACGAGAATTTGATTATTCCATTAGAGGAACTGTGTATTGACGACAAACTTCATTTCATTGAAGAGCCTGTCGAAATCTTGGGTCGTGAGGTCAAACAGTTGAAGCAAAGCAAAATTCCTATCATTAAAGTTCGGTGGAACGCGAGAAGAGGACCAGAGTTCACGTGGGAGCGTGAAGATCAGATGAGACTGAAATACCCGCAACTGTTCCCCGAGGAAACTACTTCAGCGGATGATCACTAAAATTTCGGGACGAAATTTTCATTAAGAGGTGGGTAATGTAACAACTCTGCTTTTTCCGTCACTTTCGTTAACTTTCTGTTAATTAATTTAACGGCGATTACTTGACTCTTATGTGTTTATGTGTAATAAATACATGCTTGATCCTTGAAGGGTTACAATAATTAATATGGGTTGATATTAATGCGAATAAACATTTCAGATAAAGAAATACGATAAAAACGATACGGTTTTGATAACTGCTTTTCGAGCAACGAAACGCTCGGGTTTATCTTAATAATTAATTTATTAATTATTAACTTTTTAAAAATATTTAATTTATTGGATTTTTAATAAATTAAACGTTTGGTTGCGTTTTAACGATCGGTTTAGCGTTCCGGGCATTCGGTACGACTAAACGGCACTTGAAATGGACCACGAGTACAAGCAGTCCTAACGAAGTTAAATTTAAATACCAATTAATCTAAATGATAATAAAAATCTCTTTGACAAACATTGCCATAATACATACACTAAAAAATAGAGAATGGATGGATGCCCAAATTTGACTAACATTTATCAAGTTAAACATTTGCATTTGCATGTGGGCTTCTATTTTAAATTAGTGATTTAGTGGTTCATGAAATGTGTAGTGTTTCAAAGTCAAAAGAAGGTAGCTTTTAACATGTGCAAGTTGTAGTTAGTTATTGGTTCTTTTCACATATAGTTTTGACATGTATACGTGGTTATTGATTATTTTGTTGCCTCACTAAATTATCATTTGTTTCCAAATATGATTAGTTAGAGTCAAAAATTGTAGGCAAGGAAGTATTATTAATTATATTTCTCAAATTCCATATATACTCACATATACGTAAGTAGCTAGGGGCTATCTCTTCTTTGAATAAAATTAATAAATATTTGTTTCTGAGTTTTGGCAAATTATCTTGATCCATATTACTATACCACTAATTCCTCGCTTAGGTAAGATCTAAAAACTCAAATTTTCCATATTTATTTTCTAATCATATGATTTTGATGTTCTATTGCTCAATTGGCCGCGTTTGTACATATATTTAGTCGTTATATTATCCGAATTGCGAGTTAGGGTTTAATCACGAATTGTATTTCTATGCTACTGATTTTTGACTTTGTTTTCTGCAATTGACAAATGTTTAGATGGATAGCTTTCGAAAAACTATTAACTTTATGCTTTGATTTCACTTGATTTCGTTACCGTATGCTTAAGATATGCTAAATCGAAACTTTGACTAGTTTATAATTGAAAACCGAATTCTCTGAGATATGTGTTTATTTAATTAGCTAATGAAAAGTGTACTAATGTAATTCTTGTGAAAAATCATGCATGTTAGACTTAATAATTGAATCAAAAGCTTTTGTAATGCTCCCGATATGTTTAAACGAAGATTCATACGTTAAAGTGTACCGAAACTGTTTTAATGCTAGAAATAACTACCTAGAGTGAACTAGAAATTGATTGAGGGTTTTATCTTATGTATTATGTTATTTCATATGTTCCTTGACATATTTCATTTGCATGTTAATATCTGAAAATGTTAATTGCCATGAGTTATAAACTTGATAAATTGACATGTCTAGTTGATGTCTAAAACTGATATATCAGTAAAGATCGGTTAGTCTGTACAAATTGGCTAAACAAAAATTTCTTGATTTTTGATATGTGTTATTTTAACTTGTCCTTGAACCATGGCCACTAGTCTTGTATCAATTTCATATCCCTACCTCCGGTTATAGCCAAAACGAAATCAGTGCGCGGTCAGAAACTGACTTGGCAAACTATAAATGTATCCCTTCTGATTCCTGACTTTTAATTATCGTATGAGACCCTGGATGGACTTTTTGGAATTGATTTTGAGTATACTTATGATCTGGGGTTTTCCATGTTTGCATGAATTTTGTACTATGAGATAATATGCTAAGTTTGCTACATGTACATGAACTTTGTGCAGAACGATAAACTGAAATTGTGAAATTGACCATGTATGACCTAAAACGTGTTTTTTGACTTAGGTTTGACATGTTGACCAACATTTTACATGAACCTACTGATTTTGACCTTAGTTGATTACTTTAGCCAAGTTTGACTTTTGGTTTGACTTTGGTTGACTTTGTTCGACTTGCATGATCTAGTTGACTATATGTTGACTTTTACTTTAAAACGCGTCGAGTCGAGCAATAAGACAACTTACACTATGAAACCACATTTGCTTAAGACATATATGTTGACCAACCTGAATACGTATACTTAGGTTGCATTACTCGGCACTAAACCGTACAAGTTATTTGTCCACTTTTCAATCCGAGCTTTATTCAAAGGTGAGTCTATAGTCCCGCTTTTTCATGTTTTCAGGGATGAGAATACACGCTGTTGTTACTTACATTTTTACAAATGCTTTTGTATTGACACGAGTACTATATATGCATATTGAGTTTGTTCAAAAAGCCTCTAGCTTGAATACTTTAAATACCATCGGTGTAGGCACAATTTAGATAGACGGATCCGTTAGGTTGACAACCTCACCCTACAATATTAACTGTGGTGCATTTACTTTGAACATTAAATACACTCGAACAAGTGTATAACATTTTATGAGGAAAAGGCGGGTATAGTGGATTCTATACTCGGGTCATTGCTAGTATTCAGGTGCTCATAGATTATGCGAACATTTTGCAACTTGGAGTTGTACTTGTAAAATCTTGTGGTCAAGGAACTTAAACTATTTTTCTGATAAGTGTCTTGTGACGACCCGGGAATTTTCGACCGAATTTAAACTTAATCTAAATATGATTTCGACACCTTCCTTTATATAATCTACACACACACACACACACACACACACACACACATATATATATATATATATATATATATATATATATACAATGAGCTAACAGTGTACCCATTTCTGTTTTCTAAAGGTACTATATTATTATTATTATTATTATTATTATTATTATTATTATTATTATTATTATTAGTTGTTATTAATTACTAGTTTTATCTTATTAAAGTATATATAGATAACACTGTTATATATGTCATATTGTATCAAATTTGTTATACGTCATTATCCAAACTCGTTTTCCTGTCTGACGAAATAGTTTGCCAAATTCAATTATTACTAGAAAACAATCTACTAAAGTAATCAATTACTGTTTTTAATTGAAGGAATTACTCTGATTAACTTTATTGATTGATTATTACGTGACGTTACTTTTCTTTTGTGTGACACTGACTCTATCACTCCCTCTTTATATATTCATACATATTATTAGGATACATATATATTTACTCATGCATATACACAGTTGTATTTAAGAATCATATATGTAACATCACCACCATCGCCAAACACCAAGCCATCTCATGCCATCCCCACTCTTCGGCCATCACCAACCTATAACACCCACTTCAACTTTGAACCACCATTTCTATGAACAAGAATTCATGTCAGTTATGTGCGATTGAGAAGCTCAACCCCGAACCATCACCATCAATACCATCACCCTTGAGTTTTATTGAACCCGCTTGTTTGGTTGTCCGTTTTTTTTTTGTTTACTACTACCCTTACAACTTGCGTACACCATATGATCTTCACCACTCTAACCATCATCATAAATCATCATCATTGTTTTCATGTTCTGCAGTTTTTGGACACCATAACCACCGTCATCCAATCTTCCACCATCCTCAAAACCACCACCTTTTAAACGTCACTCTCTTCCTCCACGAGACCACCACCATATTTTTTTTTCTTTCAACCGAAACAAGCACAACACCACCTGCGTATTCCTTCTACTACTTATGCTCTTCTATTTTGGCTGCAAAAACAACCCAAGAACTCGCAAACCGTTTCTTTCATGTTCTCTTTCGTAAAATATAAACCATTTTTTATATAGTGGGTTACATGAGTGATGATTCATAATAAAGAAATCAAGAAGTAAATTAAACAAATGATAAAGCTATGGTGGGGTTTTTGTGTCACTAGCTAGACGTTTTTTTTTTAGATTGAGAATCTAAACAACATCAAGTTTGGATTAGTGGTAGACAAGTGGATAAAGATAACATGAGATGAAATAATAATGTCTATATATATATTGATCTTACAAATATGCGAGACATATGATTGCATGGAGACAAAAGGATAAATTCCAAACATCGTGACATATTATATAGTTTAATATAGACGTGGGGTTATATTTGTTTCTCTTGGTCGACCCATATTAAGTCTAATGACTTTTGGATATTTTTTTAAATACATGATGATGAGGTAAGGATGATGGGTTGGTAGTGCTGCTTCCAGACGAATCCCTTCTCAACCACGAAATTATTGAGCATTTTACTTAAACTATATTAGGCTTGATTATTTTTGGTGGATCCAACAAATTAAGCTAATGGACTATTAAAATATGGACTCCTTAAAAGTTAATTGGGCCGTGAATGGAGTTGCATAATAGGACCGAGAAGTTTAAGGAAGAAGTATGTTGATCACAGTTTAGAAAATGACGATATGGGTTATGAGATTATAATTCGATATTAAAACAGAAAAACAAATATGCACGATTGGTTAGGAGTGTTTCGGGTTAAGCGTAAGGTCGCAGGTTCGAGCCTAGGCAACAACAAGTTATTTTCTTTTAAAACTTGCTTCCTTTAAAGGTAGTTTTCTTATCTTATTATTATTATTATTATTATTATTATTATTATTATTATTATTATTATTATTATTATTATTATTATTATTATCAATATAAGCATCATTATTAGAATAATTATTATTATTAACATTTTTATTATTATCATAATTATTATTATTACTATTATTAAAAAAATCATTATTTTTAAAATTCTCATTTATATTAAAATTATCATTTTCATTAAAATTATTAGTATTATCATTTTTTTTATTATCACTATCATATTTATTAAAAGAATCATTATTATTAAAATTTTCATTATTAATAAAAAACTATTTTTTTATATATAAAAATTTCATCATCATTATTATTATAACAAATAAAATATTTTGTATATCAAAATATATTTATACTATAATTATATTAATATTACTTATATATTAAAAATATTAACATTTTTATATATATACAAAATAGATACATATATAACTTGTAATTTAAGATATATATTATATAAACAAAATATGCATTAGAATTTAGTACAAATTTTATGTAAACTACAATACTAAATATATAAATACTATATAATAAATAGATGGAATTATTTGATTTTCATTATATGCTTTAATATGTATAACTGATATAGGTTCGTGAATCCGAGACCAACCCTGCACTTGTTCAGTGCCGTCATATGTATTTTTACTACAAAATACAGTATAGTGAGTTTCATTTGCTCCCTTTTTAATTGCTTTTGCAATATATATTTTTGGGCTGAGAATACATGCGCTGCTTTTATAAATATTTACGAAATAGACACAAGTACTTAAAAATATATTCTACGTTGAGTTGTACCACTGGCATATTTCCCTGTAGCTTGGTAACTACTATTTACATGAGTATTGTAAACGCGAATCCTGTTGATAGATCTATCGGGCCTGACCACCCCAACCGGACTGGACGACCAGTATTCAACGGTTGCACAGTACTTCGTTTCGGTGACTACACTTGGTACGGTGTAGTGAGATTTCATAATAAAGGGAATATGCGACGTGATTAAATGTTAAGTATGGTTACCAAGTGCTCAACCACTTAGAATGCTTTACATACACTTGCGAGTGTATTATGTTTATGTTTATGAAATCTTGTGGTCTATTAACATATTGAAATGATTATTATGATAAACCTATGAACTCACCAACCTTTTGGTTGACACTTTTAAGCATGTTTATTCTCAGGTATGAAAGAAACCTTCCGCTGTGCATTAGCTCATTTTAAGGACATTACTTGGAGTCGATCATCGCAATGGGACCAAATGTTGATGACTTCGTCCAGGTGGATAAGGACGGGTCGTTACAGGTGGTATTAGAGCGTAGGTCCTAGCGAACCAGGTCTTGCATTAGTGTGTCTAACTGATAGTTATTAGGATGCATTAGCGAGTCTGGACTTCGACCTTAGCTGCATATTATAAGTATTGTTTATCATTTCTAGGGGAAAACTACCTGCTTATCATTCCTAAGTCTAGACACGACTTCCTGCACTTATTTGATAGATAGTGTATAGATAAATTCATATCTTAGCGTATCTGTTACTGTAGACTTTATCTGACACGTTTCCTTAAATCCCTTCGTAATCTACGGGATCTTATGTACTATGTATAGGTATTCTATATAATTAGAATACCATCCGATATCCGAAAATCATTTCATATCGAAAAATCCTTTATTCAATCGTACGCAATGGAACTCACCATTAGATCAAGTCTCTCGGATTTCGATATGGAGTCCCACTCCAGCTCCGAAAGCAGCGTCACCAGAATGAATCAATCAATCAGCCATCCTCAATTTATCTGATGGGTTTGTAGTCGACTTAACCAATGGAGACGAGAAGAAGGCGATCCCTTCCACCAACCGAATTCACCTTTTGGCGAAGAACCTGAATCACTTACCGACGAATCAATCCGAAACACCATTTTCACCCTCATTTCCCGAATATCTCAACACGATTATATTTTTTTTAAAATTCTAAACCTTATTCATCCGCTCGTTTCGACTGTCAATCATCCCGGAGTAATAGAAGAAGTCAACGAGCTTTGCGCTCGAGTAGTAGCTTTGGAGAATATGGTGCAGAACCTACCAGCTTCAGCAACATCACCAGCACCAACAGTACCACCAACAACCCAAGTTTCAACATCACATGCCTCAACATCTCATTCTATACCTTGAGCATAATCATCATTCTACGTATCGTTCTATCTACTTTATCTTCGTTCTACATATCGTTCTACATCGATTATCTTCGCTCGACATGGCGATTATGTAATTTCTAAAGTTTTAGAGATTACGTAATCTAGTTCCAACGATAAATCAAATGAGTTTAATATCTTATTAACTCATAAAATCCATGATTACATCTGAAGAAAATATATATATGTATGTATATTTTCATAAAGATTGTAATTAAAAATTCTTTCGTACAAACTGTTAATGGTGAATATATTTTAACGGGTAGGTAATACCCGAGGAATATTTAGATTTCACATTAATAAGTTGCACTGTACATTCATCGAATCTGATTCAACGGTCATTTACTATCCTATGTACAACCACCGATATACGTATCCGTTCACCACAGAATAACCATTTCCATTTAAATTTCATATTTGGATTTTTACCTATCAGAATCCAACAAGTGGCATAATGAAGAAAATATTGGACAAAATAAAATTTGTTAGAAACAAACGAATTAACTAATTGAAATTTTGTTAAGAATCCACGCTAACTGTTCCAGCTAACTGTTCCTAGCTAACTGATTACATTTTATTTATCGCAATTTAATTATCGCAATTTTATTTATTGTCATTTAATTTCTGTTATTTACTTTACGCATTTAATTTATCGTCATTTAATTTCTGTTATTTATTTTACGCACTTTAAATATCGGGACACGTATACAAGGTTTTGACATATCATATCGACGCATCTATATATATTATTTGGAATAACCATAGACACTCTATATGCAGTAATGCGGGAGTTAGCTATACAGGGTTGAGGTTGATTCTCAAATAATATATATACTTTGAGTTGTGATCGAGTCTGAGACATGTACACGGGTCACGATACGTATTAATTAATTCAAATATTATAAATTAAATTATATATGAATTATTGGACTGTTAACTGTGGACTATCGATTGGAACTATCAACATTGGACAATTAAAAAAATGAATTAAAATATTAATTATAACATATGAAACTAAACAATTCTTCAAGTTTGCCACTTGATTTTCATCTTAAACCTCATTCGTATCTTGACGATTACAATTTGCGTTTAAACCTTTCATGATTCTTGAAAATATCTCAATCGAGAAGATGAACCAACCGCACTTCATCTACGGAAGAAAAGATTGATGCATATGGTTATGCACCTGAAAAACCCTCGGAAACTAAGTAAACGTTTAACACATATCTGTGCTAGCTTCTTTGGCGCTATTATTACCCAAAATAATTTTGCAATTCCTTTCCAAATTAGCCAATTTTGTCACAACTCCAGCAAGTTGATTTCGACTTCTCATTCAAAACAACCTTATTATAACCTCGGAATATATACGTGCTTATTTATTATTACTAGAGAACCTTTTATATTCCACCATACTACCATCAGCGTTTAATCATCTCAAAACGCAATTCTCCTGAAAACACCTCGATTTTTTTTAACCAATGATCCAGATCCGTTAACTTTGAAAATGCTGACAAAGCAGCATGTTGTAGATGGTCTTAATGGCCAAAAGTTGATGATAAAGAAGGAAGTGATAGGAATGCTCGATAGAAAATTTGGTACTGAAAATCGGATTGAGCAAACCATGAATGAGACTGTGGACAAATCACAAACACTAAACCTGTACTTAACGAATCCAGATGATTCAGTATCTGCTGAAACCTTTAAACGAATATCTTGCTCCTACTTATTTTAAATCCACGCGGAAGGATTTTCTTCATCAACCTTCGATTTTAGAAATTCCAAAATATCATCATAAATATCTTGGATATTTCTGAGGATATATTCATAAATATTCTTGTCCGAAATTATCTATCTTCTCGTTCTATCTATGTTACCTCATAAAAGAAACTGTTTCAGTTTCTATCCTTCTATGAAATTTGAGTTTAAACTATGGATTATTTTTGGAGAAGTGTAGGGAATTGAAGCATGAGTTAGTATAATATAATGACGCCGGGCCAACGTGGTTATATTACAGTAAGTCATGCTAAATTTTTAATGTAATGTGATGATGATTCACAGACCTTATCCTCATCATGTGACATGCTACATAACTCTTTCATCCTAATTAACCTCTGAACATATCAAGAAAATATATTCTTGATAGTTCTATTTTTAATGATTCTGGTAATTTGACAAATCAAATCGTGCTATTACGTTCTTTCTTGATTATAACATCAAATTCATTCGAAACTCCATACTTACAAATTCTGGACCATTACTCGTTTTACTAGAGATTGAGAGGAGATTAAAAAGACAAAGAGCTCCGAAACATAAGGGAAGATATAAAACTCGACAACAACACTGAAATTACAATAATTAGAAATTAAAATATCACGACAATTAAAGATTAAAAGATTACGACAATTAAACTAAAAATATTAGAAATTAAAAACTACTCTTCGTCGTCGTCGTCATCTGCGATGTAGCGTTCACCAGTCATTTCACCATCTGTGAGTTACTCTGGAGACATCGGCATTTCTCTTGTTGCTTCAGCTACTACTTCAGCTGATTCATCGAGGTAACGATAACCCAATGTCTCTTCATCTTCAAGAACCACATACAGAGAAATGCGTTTACCACGATCTTCAATGGTATCTTTTATAAAGTACCATTGATCATCGGTACACAGAAAACTTGCCCTACAATCCACATCATAATCGTCTTTATAAAAGAACACAGACGTGAATTCACACGGAACTTTTTCCTTCAGAAAGGATAGCAAGTCTTGTAAACCAACATCACGAATGTCGATATCTTCAAACGAAATAATGTTGCCCCACTTGTATTCCTTCATTTGATTACGAAAATCACCTCCGTAATGAACATCGAATGAAACAATCATTGGGGGAAGTGTTAGCATTTTGCAGTTTGGGAATGTTTGATTTTGATTTTGAGAAAGGTGGAAATATAAAAGAAATATATGTTTGAGTGTATAAAATGAGGTATATGGTTGGTATTTATATAGTGTAAAAGTGGCCGTTGGGATAGCCGTTGAGATTTTTTTTTTTACTAACGCCTAAAAATTGAGCGAGTTTTGGGCGGAGGTGGACGATGCCGTTGGGACCTCTCTTATGATAGTTTCATTCGTACTCTTCGAATAAACGAATTGTTTTATCTATATGTCTCAATGTGGATAAAACTCTATTTATCAGCTCATATTTGTCATGAAAACATTTCTATTGTTAACCATGACAACCACATTCAAATTTCGGGACGAAATTCCTTTAACGGGTAGGTACTGTGACGACCCGGGAATTTTCGACCGAATTTAAACTTAATCTAAATATGATTTCGACACCTTCCTTTATATAATCTACACACACACACACACACACACACACACACACACACATATATATATATATATATATATATATATATATATATATATATATATATATATATATATATATATATATATATATATATATATTGAGATACAATGAGCTAACAGTGTACCCATTTCTGTTTTCTAAAGATACTATATTATTATTATTATTATTATTATTATTATTATTTTTATTATTATTATTATTATTATTATTATTATTATTATTATTATTATTATTATTATTATTATTATTATTATTATTATTATTAGTTGTTATTAATTACTAGTTTTATCTTATTAAAGTATATATAGATAACACTATTATATATGTCATATTGTATCAAATTTGTTATACGTCATTATCCAAACTCGTTTTCCTGTCTGACGAAATAGTTTGCCAAATTCAATTATTACTAGAAAACAATCTACTAAAGTAATCAATTACTGTTTTTAATTGAAGGAATTACTCTGATTAACTTTATTGATTGATTATTACGTGACGTTACTTTTCTTTTGTGTGACACTGACTCTATCACTCCCTCTTTATATATTCATACATATTATTAGGATACATATATATTTACTCATGCATATACACAGTTGTATTTAAGAATCATATATGTAACATCACCACCATCGCCAAACACCAAGCCATCTCATGCCATCCCCACTCTTCGGCCATCACCAACCTATAACACCCACTTCAACTTTGAACCACCATTTCTATGAACAAGAATTCATGTCAGTTATGTTCGATTGAGAAGCTCAACCCCGAACCATCACCATCAATACCATCACCCTTGAGTTTTATTGAACCCGCTTGTTTGGTTGTCCGTTTTTTTTTTTGTTTTCTACTACCCTTACAACTTGCGTACACCATATGATCTTCACCACCCTAACCATCATCATAAATCATCATCATTGTTTTCATGTTCTGCAGTTTTTGGACACCATAACCACCGTCATCCAATCTTCCACCATCCTCAAAACCACCACCTTTTAAACGTCACTCTCTTCCTCCACGAGACCACCACCATTTTTTTTTCTTTCAACCGAAACAAGCACAACACCACCTGCGTATTCCTTCTACTACTTATGCTCTTCTATTTTGGCTGCAAAAACAACCCAAGAACTCGCAAACCGTTTCTTTCATGTTCTCTTTCGTAAAATATAAACCATTACAACCATTTTTTTTTTTTTTGTGTCAACATGTACCAAACAAAGATAACCACTTGCCAATTTGTTTATATAGTGGGTTACATGAGTGATGATTCATAATAAAGAAATCATGAAGTAAATTAAACAAATGATAAAGCTATGGTGGGGTTTTTGTGTCACTAGCTAGACGTTTTTTTTTTTAGATTGAGAATCTAAACAACATCAAGTTTGGATTAGTGGTAGACAAGTGGATAAAGATAACATGAGATGAAATAATAATGTCTATATATATATTGATCTTACAAATATGCGAGACATATGATTGCTTGGAGACAAAAGGATAAATTCCAAACATCGTGACATATTATATAGTTTATTATAGACGTGGGGTTATATTTGTTTCTCTTGGTCGACCCATATTAAGTCTAATGAATTTTGGATATTTTTTTAAATACATGATGATGAGGTAAGGATGATGGGTTGGTAGTGCTGCTTCCAGACGAATCCCTTCTCAACCACGAAATTATTGAGCATTTTACTTAAACTATATTAGGCTTGATTATTTTTGGTGGATCCAACAAATTAAGCTAATGGACTATTAAAATATGGACTCCTTAAAAGTTAATTGGGCCGTGAATGGAGTTGCATAATAGGACCGAGAAGTTTAAGGAAGAAGTATGTTGATCACAGTTTAGAAAATGACGATATGGGTTATAAGATTATAATTCGATATTAAAACAGAAAAACAAATATGCACGATTGGTTAGGAGTGTTTCGGGTTAAGCGTAAGGTCGCAGGTTCGAGCCTAGGCAACAACAAGTTATTTTCTTTTAAAACTTGCTTCCTTTAAAGGTAGTTTTCTTATCTTATTATTATTATTATTATTATTATTATTATTATTATTATTATTATTATTATTATTATTATTATTATTATTATTATCAATATAAGCATCATTATTAGAATAATTATTATTATTAACATTTTTATTATTATCATAATTATTATTATTACTATTATTAAAAAAATCATTATTTTTAAAATTCTCATTTATATTAAAATTATCATTTTCATTAAAATTATTAGTATTATCATTTTTTTTATTATCACTATCATATTTATTAAAAGAATCATTATTATTAAAATTTTCATTATTAATAAAAAACTATTTTTTTATATATAAAAATTTCATCATCATTATTATTATAACAAATAAAATATTTTGTATATCAAAATATATTTATACTATAATTATATTAATATTACTTATATATTAAAAATATTAACATTTTTATATATATACAAAATAGATACATATATAACTTGTAATTTAAGATATATATTATATAAACAAAATATGCATTAGAATTTAGTACAAATTTTATATAAACTACAATACTAAATATATAAATACTATATAATAAATAGATGGAATTATTTGATTTTCATTATATGCTTTAATATGTATAACTGATATAGGTTCGTGAATCCGAGACCAACCCTGCACTTGTTCAGTGCCGTCATATGTATTTTTACTACAAAATACAGTATAGTGAGTTTCATTTGCTCCCTTTTTAATTGCTTTTGCAATATATATTTTTGGGCTGAGAATACATGCGCTGCTTTTATAAATATTTACGAAATAGACACAAGTACTTAAAAATATATTCTACGTTGAGTTGTACCACTGGCATATTTCCCTGTAGCTTGGTAACTACTATTTACATAAGTATTGTAAACGCGAATCCTGTTGATAGATCTATCGGGCCTGACCACCCCAACCGGACTGGACTACCAGTATTCAACGGTTGCACAGTACTTCGTTTCGGTGACTACACTTGGTACGGTGTAGTGAGATTTCATAATAAAGGGAATATGCGACGTGATTAAATGTTAAGTATGGTTACCAAGTGCTCAACCACTTAGAATGCTTTACATACACTTGCAAGTGTATTATGTTTATGTTTATGAAATCTTGTAGTCTATTAACATATTGAAATGATTATTATGATAAACCTATGAACTCACCAACCTTTTGGTTGACACTTTTAAGCATGTTTATTCTCAGGTATGAAAGAAACCTTCCGCTGTGCATTAGCTCATTTTAAGGACATTACTTGGAGTCGATCATCGCAATGGGACCAAATGTTGATGACTTCGTCCAGGTGGATAAGGACGGGTCGTTACATGTCTTTCAGATATTGTTACATTACTTTAAACCTGTAGATTCACCAACATTATTTGTTGACCTGTTTCTGCGTGTTTTATTCTCAGGTCCTTAAGAGGTAGACTTCCGATGTGTTTGCTGCATGGTCTGGCCGTGGAGTCAGCATATTATTTAAAGAACATTATTTACTTTCGCATTTAAAACTTTTGTAACTGTTTAAATATTGTTGGCTTGTGGTTACGATCACAACAGTGTTTCTATTTTGGAATTTATTGACTTATGTTTTGAAGTCAACTTCTAATAAAATTAAATGCGATTGCTTTAAACGTCTCATATAGAGGGTGTAACTGTTAACTGTGGGACCTTGATTAATGCGCCGTCAGATGGTAATGTGGCGGGGTGTTACAAGGACCCTTGACTGATTTGCTGCTATACCTAGCAAATGGTTTCTTACTCCCTTTGTATGACTTGCTAGTTTTGTTACGATTAAACCTTTTGAACTTCCTAGCCAGCAAAGCCATACCTTTAGAAAAACCTTCCACATCATCTTCATCATCACTGCTTTCTTCAGACCCAGTACCACTATCCACATCATCTTCAGCTGACTCTTATTCTGCTATCAACTTTTGAACCAGTAAAGCCTTTTGAGCTTTCTTTTTAGCGGCAGCCATAAGAGTAGTATCATCTGTTTTAGAAGATTTTGAAGTGGTTGGGGCAGACTTAAAATTTTCTTTCAAGTTTAGTTCAAGTTTAGCTTCTGCCTTCTCATGGTTCCAAAGTGTACCATAGAGGGAAGACATGTTAAAGTTCTTTAAAGTCTGGGTGGTTCTTATTGGGTTACTCACTGGTTTCCATTTGACAGACAATGAGTCAATGAATTTGTTTACTTGTTCAAAGTCAGTATATGTGATTTTCAAAGTAAGCAGGTCAGCAACTAAGGAGTTAAACCTAATGAAGGTTTGCTTAAGGGTCTCATTCTTATAAGCAAAGAACATTTCATACTCTCTTTTTAAAGTAATAATCTTGTTCTGTCTTGAAAGGACCCGTTCATATACATTATAAACGATTCACAATAGTTGATTACATCGCGAGGTATTTGACCTCTATATGATACATTTTACAAACATTGCATTTGTTTTTAAAAGACAAAATTTCTTTACATCGAAAATTGACAGGCATGTATACCATTTCATAATATCCACTATTCAACTATAAATTGACTTAATAATAATAATCTTTAATGAACTCAATGACTTGAATGCAACGTTCTTCGAAATATGCCATGAAACACTCCAATTAATATCTTTAAAATGAGCAAATGCACAGCGGAAGATTTCTTTAATACCTGAGAATAAACATGCTTTAAAGTGTCAACCAAAAGGTTGGTGAGTTCATTAGTTTGTCATAATCATTCATTTTCATCATTTTAATAGACCGCAAGAATTTCATTTCCAGTTCTCATAAATATACGTCCCATGCATAGAGACAATAATCATTCATATGGATTGAACACCTGGTAACCGACATTCACAATATGCATATAAGAATATCCCCATCATTCCGGGATCCTCCTTCGGACATGATATAAATTTCGAAGTACTAAAGCATCCGGTACTTTGGATGGGGCTTGTTGGGCCCAATAGATCTATCTTTTGGATTCGCGTCAATTAGGGTGTCTGTTCCCTAATTCTTAGATTACCAGACTTAATAAAAAGGGGCATATTCGATTTTGATAATTCAACCATAGAATGTAGTTTCACGTACTTGTCTCTATTTTGTAAATCATTTATAAAACCTGCATGTATTCTCATCCCAAAAATATTAGATTTTAAAAGTGGGACTATAACTTCAAATCCGTTCATCGAAATCATTCGATATCTAAATAAAAAGTTCTTAATTTTTCGCTAGCTTTCCAACGACATGCATATCTTATACCTTATCTCAGTCGCATATATAACTAATTCAGGATTCAACATAACCTAACTAAAGGCAATATCAAAAGTACAAACATGCATAATCCTATATACTCGAGCACTAGTCAGGGATACACTATTAGTATGTAAAAGTTAAATTATGAGTACTCACGTATCAATATTGAGATTCAATATTGCAGGAAAGGTACGTAGACGCAACGAAAATGATAAACACTATATTGACCTCACGAGCATACCCATGAACCATTCTCAATCACCTCCATAGCTATAACCCATAAATTCCTTAATCCAATCCCACTCGAAAAACAATTTCGAAATCACTCGGACCGCACTCCGACGTAATATTTTATGTATACTAATAATATCTTGAAATAATACGGAGTAAATATATATATGTAAATCGATTGAGATAGTTTAGAGAAAAATATTTTTAAGTTTCTATGAAATAATGAAACCTATTGAATTCTATTTATAATAGATTTTTGAATTATTAAAGTGAATTATTAAAGTATGAATTATTAAAGTAAATTATTAAAGTATGAATTATTAAAGTGAATTATTAAAGTATGAATTATTAAAGTGAATTATTAAAGTATGAATTATTAAAGTGAATTATTAAAGTATGAATTATTAAAGTGAATTATTAAAGTATGAATTATTAAAGTGAATTATTAAAGTATGAATTATTAAAGTGAATTATTAAAGTTAAAGTAAAGTAAAAATAAAGTAAAGGTAAAGTTAAGTATAGTAAAAGTATAAAATTATATATGTATAATACGCGTATAAATATATATAATATTAATTTAAATCATTATATATATTTAATAACATAAAATATAAATATCGTTATCTTTATCATACTAGTTAAGTAATGAGTTGTCAAAAGTGATTCTAGATATTTATAAAAGTTATATACATTTTAATAATAAAGTTCTTTTTAAATTAAAAACGTTTTTGTACGTTTGAAACTAAATAGATCAATCGAGTCTTTATGAGATTCAATCTTCCACTATCCTTTGTCTAGTTCTCAATGATTGACAATCTATTCTTATTTATAAATCACTTTACCATTTTTCGAATATTGTTAAAATGGAAAGATTTCACAAATCAACGTGGGCCTTTCAACAGAGACTTGTAATCATAATTCAATATATCTAATAATTCAATCATTTGATCTTATCTTCTAATTCCATTGATAAACATTTTGAAACAGATACAATCATATAAAGTATTTAATCTAATATTTTGTTTACGTTTCAAGTTATAACATATATACACATATACATATATAATCATATTCGTTTAATGGTTCGTGAATCGTTGGAACTTAGTCGAGGTTGAATGAATGTATGAACATAGTTTAAAATTCTTGCAATTTAACTTAACAAATATTGCTTATCGTGTCGGAAACATATAAAGATTAAAGTTTAAATTTGGTTGGAAATTTCCGGGTTGTCACAGTACCTACCCGTTAAAGAAATTTCGTCCCGAAATTTGAGTGGAAAGGTCGTGAATGATAATAAGTATGTTTTCATGATGCATACAGGCTGAAAATTAGAGTTTTATCATCAGCGAATAATTTGGATAAACAATCCATTTATATGAAGAGTACGAATGAAGCTAACATAGAAGAGTGAAATGAGTAAGTGTAGATTCATCTTATCATTTGATGTAGATATGATTGATTTCCAGATTTCAAGGGATTTGAAGAAAATCTTTGTAATAAGATTTGATTCTCCGGTAACAAAGGGAATTAGGATCCGCTTTAAATGCGATCGTCCATTTTAATGGTTCTGTCAGAGATTTTCTTATAAATTTACCTCCTTCGTTTTCTTACAACTCACACCTTCTGTTGATGCATTTTATGCAAGTCCCTAGACATCTACCCACATCCATTGCAGGTACAACAGTTTACAGGCCACCATAATCATTCGTTATTATCCTATCCGTGTTTGTATGTGGTTACAGGAACTGCAGGAACGAGATTTGGATGTTTGACTATGTTAGACTTAGTCAGACGTCCGAGTGAAGCCTCACTCGTACGGATGACAGGCTCATACGCACGGTTGATGCTGAGCTAAGTCACAATTACAACCTAAATGAGAAGACACGAGTGAGTGATCACCCGTACGGCTGATGAAGCCAACTCATATGTGTGATGAATGAATCGTACGGGTGAGTCAATAGCAGGGGTATATAAAGTCTTATGTTCTTCATTTTAGGTTAAGCCTCTCATTTGTTACACACACTCAGATCTGGTGAGCTCCTCCGATTCTCTCTCAACCCAAATCACCCAGGTGGTGAATAATAGCTCTAAGTGTTGATCTAATCACAATTGATTTAGTTGTGGTATGACTAAATTAATCCCAAAAAGCTTAACCTATTCACTAGAGGGTTTGATTCACTTATTCCGTAATTGTGTGAGTTAAATCTGTTGATTTCTAAGTTCCTAGTCATGTTTCATCACCTTCTATTCTTTCCCCCTCAACTCATATTTTAAAGTATTCATCAATATGCTCCATCCAGTTCTGATTCTCGATATACTTCTAACTTTCATATCGGTCATTCTTCTTTTTCATCTACCGCTGGAAGAATCTATTTACTTCTACTATACTCTTGGGTTTATAGTGTTTCTAGTTCTCCCGTGTCTTTATATTGCTATATGCATCGATATATATGGTTTATAACTTTTGGTTTGTCGTTGGGCTTTATATCTTCCCTTATATTTCAAAGTCTCTGTTTCTATCTTCTATAATCATTGTCATCCACAGTTAATGCTCTCTTTTATTTGCTGCAATTTATACCCCAATTTCTATTTCAAAGTTTTGTCCTTTCGTTTCTTCTTCTTGCGATTAAGCACCGCTTGTAATGGTCCAGAATTTGCAGATATGAATTTTGGAATGAACATTGTTAATGTTCTAGGAAGAAAATTGTAATGGCATGATCTTGACTTGTCAAATTACCAGAATACCTCAGAAAAAGCCGAATCATCAAGAAATATTTTCTTGATATTTTAGAGGTTAAATAGAATACAAGAGTCGTATAACATGGCACATGATGATGTTATGATCTGTGAATCATCACGTTCCATTTAGAAACTCAGCATGAATTATTGTAATATAATCACGTTGATCAAGTGTCATTATATTATACTAACTCATGCTTCAGTTTCCAACACTACTTCAAAAATATTCATATTTTAAACTCAAAGGTTTATAGAGTATAGGAACTAAACAGTTTCCTTTTTGATGTAATACAGATAGCGCAAAGAGATAAATGATTCCAGATAAGAATAGTTATGGAAATATCTTCAGAAATATGGAGGATATTTATAATGAAAGATACGATGATATCTTAGAATTTCTAATATCAGAGGATGATGAAGTATGTTATCTGTAAGGGTTTAGTGTCAGGAGCAAGGTATTCGTTAATGACTTCAGCAGACATTAAATCATTTGGATTCTTTGAAGGCAGGTTCAGTCTTTGTGATTTGTCCACAGCCTCCTTCATACTTTGCTCAATCCGTTTTCCAGTTCCAAAACTTCTCTATTTCTGAGCTTTGCTAATACACTAATCTTTACCATCAAACTTTTTACTGCTAAGGTCGTTTACAGTTTTTGTTACTTCATCAGCATTTCGAGAACTAGTTCGCGGTTCAGAGTGTTTTTCAGAAACTTCACATTCGAAGTATGTAAGCCTTGGAAATAGACGTTATGTATAACTGTTGGCGTCAACATGTTGTGAGATTTCAAAATACTGATTTCTAATTCCCAATGATTCATATGGCAATTCTCGTTACAAGAGGCAGATGAGTAAATGATGAGGTTTCGATAAATATAATGATTCTTCGGAATGCCCAAGATCAGTGAAGTTGTTGGTAAGTTTATTGCTAATGTGGTGGAATATGAAAGGTTCTCCGGTAACAAAAGGGTAATCACATATATCAAAATTATGATAAGGCTACTCCGAATGAAAAAATCAAAATTGTCTTGCTGGAGCTGTGATATAATTTGCTACTTTGCAAAGGAATTGCAAGGTTATTTTTGCTAATAAATTCCAAAAGATCTGACACAGATATGTGTTGAATTATGACTTTGGTTTCGAGAGCTTTTTAAGTATATAACTGTGGGTAATATGTGGTTGGATCATCATCTCGATTGCTCATTATTTGAAGTGTCTTCAGAGATTTTCGAAGGGTTTGAACACAGATTGTAATCGTTTGTATACATTTGATGTTCTAACACACTTTTGAAGTCAAAGTATAGCTTTGAAAGATGTAGGAATCTAAAAGTGATGGTACCGGTTATATCTCAAATTGAATTCTGAGATTTTAAAATCAGAATATGTAATTGGGTTTGAATGGGTATGGTTGTTTTGATTTCTATGAAAGAATGTATATTATTGTGAAAGTAGGAAGTATAATTGATAATTTGCTTAATCTGATTCGAAGAATGTAACATATTAATTGTGAATTTATATATATCTCTCGGGTATTACCTACCCGTTAAAAAAAATTTCACAATTAATATTTTGTACATAAGAATTTTATTTCAGTCTTTATGAAAAGATATATGTATATATTCTTCTCATATGTAACATAGATTTTAATGAGTTAATACTAAATTAAACTCATTCGATTTACGGTTGGAAGTAGAATTGAATAATTCCTTGAAGGCTTTAGAGGTTACATAAGTATTTCTTCAATAATATTGAAATTATGAATCAATACTTCGTTATTTGTTGAGATGTGATGTTGGTTTTTGTTAAATTCTTGTGAACTTCGCAAAGTACGAATGATGTTATCTGAAAAGTTTCGATTACATCAATGATGAAGTGTAAAATCAAATATATACTTGATTTATTAGGAATTGGAATTTGTTGAATTGAGACAGAGATTGTAGTTAACGATGGTTAAGTCGCGGGTGAGGGACGTACATTATTGCATATTTGTAATATGAATTAACCGAGTAGTTAAGATTCACACACAATAGCTTAGCACGGAAAGATTTATTTTTTATTTCAAAATATATATATATATATATATATATATATATATATATATATATATATATATATATATATATATAATTTCTTCAGAGGGAATGAGTTAATTCTTCATAACTTGTTGATACAATATACACGTTATTGATTCGTAATGATGTAAACAGTGATTCTTGAACTGACGAAGTTTGTGATGTTATAGGTGTTGTTGATTCTGATGTTGACTGTACTGACGATGATGGTGACGCTGACGGTACTGTTGATGCTATTGGTAAAACAAGTTTAACTTGTTAATCACACACCATTTTTGTCAGGGTTTCTACTCTTCCTTCTATCATTTTGGTTCGCTTAACTGATTTGTGGATAGGGCTAGATTAGATAATCTCTAAGACTTTAGAGATTATATAATCGCCGCGGAATGTTTCTCTAATAAAGTTATGAATTAATACTTCGTCAGTTATTGTTGTTGGTACTCCTTGGTATCTATGGTGCGTATGACGTTGATGCTCGTGGGACAGATTGTGAAGTTGAGGTTTACAACGCGGTTGTGGTTGGAGGTGGTAATGGTACTGTTGGCGTTGATGATAGTGGTACTGGTTATGCTGCTGATGCTGCTGCTGGTGTTTGTAATCTCTGCACCATATTCTCCAAAGCCACTACCCGAGCGCGAAGCTCGTTGACTTCTTCTATTACACCGGGGTAAATGTCGGTTCGGACGAGCGGATAAATAAAATCTAAAATTTGATGTAACATATAATCGTGATGAGATACTCTGGAAATGAGCGAGAAAATGGTGTTTCGGACAGGTTCGCCGGTAAGTGCTTCAGGTTCTTCGTCAAGAGGGCAATGTGGTGGATGGAAGGGATCACCTTCTTCTTGTCTCCAATGATTGAGGAGGCTACGAACCCATCCCCAATTCATCCAGAATGGGTGATGACTGATTGGTTGATATATTCCGGTCACACTGCTTTCGGAGCTTGAATGGGATTCCTTTTCAAAATCTGAGTGACTTGAACTGATGACCAATTCCATTTCGTACGATTGGATAAAGGATTTTTTTTCTATATGAAATGATTTTGGCTAATGGATGGTATTCTAATTACATAGAATATATATATATATATATATATATATATATATATATATATATATATATATATATATATATATATATATATATATATATATATATATATATGTATATATATATATATATGTATATATATATATATATGTATATATATATATATATGTATATATATATATATATATATATATATATCAAAAGATTTCGTAGATTACGGAGGACTTTGCGGGATATGTCAGACAAAGTTTAAAGTAACAGATACGATAAGATATGATTTAGCAGATATGCTAAGATATGAATTTTTGTCTATACACTATTCTTGCAATCAATGCAGCAAAGTGTGTCTTAGACTAAAAATGATAAGCAGGTCATTTCCCGAGGATGATAAGTAGTTAATTTTCGACACAAAATGATAAGCAAAACTTTTGACATGCAGACACGGTGGAAGTCCAGACTCACTAATGCATCCTATCGACTTATCAGTTAGACACACTAATGCAGACCTGGTTTGCTAAGACCACCGCTCTGATACTAACTGAAAGGACCCGTTCATATACATTATAAACGATTCACAATAGTTGATTACATCGCGAGGTATTTGACCTCTATATGATACATTTTACAAACATTGCATTTGTTTTTAAAAGACAAAATTTCTTTACATCGAAAATTGACAGGCATGTATACCATTTCATAATATCCACTATTCAACTATAAATTGACTTAATAATAATAATCTTTAATGAACTCAATGACTTGAATGCAACGTTCTTCGAAATATGCCATGAAACACTCCAATTAATATCTTTAAAATGAGCAAATGCACAGCGGAAGATTTCTTTAATACCTGAGAATAAACATGCTTTAAAGTGTCAACCAAAAGGTTGGTGAGTTCATTAGTTTGTCATAATCATTCATTTTCATCATTTTAATAGACCGCAAGAATTTCATTTCCAGTTCTCATAAATATACGTCCCATGCATAGAGACAATAATCATTCATATGGATTGAACACCTGGTAACCGACATTCACAATATGCATATAAGAATATCCCCATCATTCCGGGATCCTCCTTCGGACATGATATAAATTTCAAAGTACTAAAGCATCCGGTACTTTGGATGGGGCTTGTTGGGCCCAATAGATCTATCGTTAGGATTCGCGTCAATTAGGGTGTCTGTTCCCTAATTCTCAGATTACCGGACTTAATAAAAAGGGGCATATTCGATTTCGATAATTCAACCATAGAATGTAGTTTCACGTACTTGTGTCTATTTTGTAAATCATTTATAAAACCTGCATGTATTCTCATCCCAAAAATATTAGATTTTAAAAGTGGGACTATAACTTCAAATCCGTTCATCGAAATCATTCGATATCTAAATAAAAAGTTCTTAATTTTTCGCTAGCTTTCCAACGACATGCATATCTTATACCTTATCTCAGTCGCATATATAACTAATTCAGGATTCAACATAACCTAACTAAAGGCAATATCAAAAGTACAAACATGCATAATCCTATATACTCGAGCACTAGTCAGGGATACACTATTAGTATGTAAAAGTTAAATTATGAGTACTCACGTATCAATATTGAGATTCAATATTGCAGGAAAGGTACGTAGACGCAACGAAAATGATAAACACTATATTGACCTCACGAGCATACCCATGAACCATTCTCAATCACCTCCATAGCTATAACCCATAAATTCCTTAATCCAATCCCACTCGAAAAACAATTTCGAAATCACTCGGACCGCACTCCGACGTAATATTTTATGTATACTAATAATATCTTGAAATAATACGGAGTAAATATATATATGTAAATCGATTGAGAGAGTTTAGAGAAAAATATTTTCAAGTTTCTATGAAATAATGAAACCTATTGAATTCTATTTATAATAGATTTTTGAATTATTAAAGTGAATTATTAAAGTATGAATTATTAAAGTGAATTATTAAAGTATGAATTATTAAAGTTAATTATTAAAGTATGAATTATTAAAGTGAATTATTAAAGTATGAATTATTAAAGTGAATTATTAAAGTATGAATTATTAAAGTGAATTATTAAAGTATGAATTATTAAAGTGAATTATTAAAGTTAAAGTAAAGTAAGAATAAAGTAAAGGTAAAGTTAAGTATAGTAAAAGTATAAAATTATGTACGTATAATACGCGTATAAATATATATAATATTAATTTAAATCGTTATATATATTTAATAACATAAAATATAAATATCGTTATCTTTATCATACTAGTTAAGTAATGAGTTGTCAAAAGTGATTCTAGATATTTATAAAAGTTATATACGTTTTAATAATAAAGTTCTTTTTAAATTGAAAACGTTTTTGTACGTTTGAAACTAAATAGATCAATCGAGTCTTTATGAGATTCAATCTTCCACTATCCTTTGTCTAGTTCTCAATGATTGACAATTTATTCTTATTTATAAATCACTTTACCATTTTTCGAATATTGTTAAAATGGAAAGATTTCTCAAATCAACGTGGGCCTTTCAACAGAGACTTGTAATCATAATTCAATATATCTGATAATTCAATCATTTGATCTTATCTTCTAATTCCATTGATAAACATTTTGAAACAGATACAATCATATAAAGTATTTAATCTAATATTTTGTTTACGTTTCAAGTTATAATATATATACACATATACATATATAATCATATTCGTTTAATGGTTCGTGAATCGTTGGAACTTGGTCGAGGTTGAATGAATGTATGAACATAGTTTAAAATTCTTGCAATTTAACTTAACAAATATTGCTTATCGTGTCGGAAACATATAAAGATTAAAGTTTAAATTTGGTTGGAAATTTTCGGGTTGTCACATGTCTAACCTCATCCATGCCTTCATATGTAACATCTAGATAGTCTAACATAAGCTTAGCATTCAGTTTTTCCTTAATCAGTTTGAACAGGTGATTAGGTAAAGTTATAGCTAATAGAGTTCTGATCTTAGGGTTAAGTCCAACACGACATTTGTCCTCAGCATCTCATTTGGTTGGAGTGAGAACAACCTCTCTGCCAGGAATGACAGGAGTGTCAGCAGTGGCTGGAATGCTATCAATAGTTTCAGTTGAGACAAATGGACCATCTGTGGCAATACCAGGTATAAGTGGGTCAATAGACTCTAGGTGAAGTATGAACCTTGCCTTCCAAGTTTCATACTCATCTTCATCAAATTTGGGTGGTCTATTGGATGAGGCATTTTCAAGGTAATCTGTATTTGAGTATGCTGCCATGAGAGAATTCAGATCCAAGATATTAATTTATCAACACTGAAGCTCTGATACCAGTTGTTGGTCCCTTGATTAACAACAGGATTATTGTAGGGGGTGAATACAATTTCTTTGAATTAACTTACCAATTAATCACAGTTTAGTATTCAAGCATGTAATTTAAAATAGATTCAAAGGTAATTTTTCAGCTGTTACTCTTTATTGATTAAATCACAAAGAATTACAACTATCCTTGGCGGAATGATAGTTCGTTGTTACAGATTTACCTAAGTATAGCTATGAGGATAAACTTAAAGTTATTACACGTTTTGGACTCTAATTTATAAAACCCACACCACTAGTTGTTACAATAGTGGATACAACAATTTATAGTAGTCCTTTTATCCGTATAATTGTTCCATTGTCCACTGGTACATAGAATTTCTGTACTTGTGGGGACAACTGCATCAGAGAGTGTGCTCTCCTCTTTCCTCTTTGGTAGCTATTTGCAGGAACACCTCAATTCGGTTTGGCACCACTATTTGTTTAAACAAATAGAATGGTGTGTTCCCTAGGCATTGGCAAAGTATATCAAATGTCTGCACATGCGTTAAACTTCTACATTCCAACGTGATCTTGTAAGGTCACTTGTCAGCCGCCAAAGCGTGTTCTTTCTGTTGGAAATATATTCTCGGGTTGGTTACGGTTCAATCGTGTTTTGACCGTGGTACATATATTCCGAAGGTATGCCCATGATATTAAATAATATAAAGTCCATTTATCCTATTCGGTCACACACAAAGGCCAATCGTAAATTGTTTGATATACCTTCTAATCGGGAATTAATTTATTAATTATTTGTTAATGGTTTAAGAAATTAAACAAGTTTTGAGATTATTTAATTTAAAGTTGATGTGTATACATATGTCCTGTATATGTACATACATGCATTTTAGAAAATATACCCACATAATAAAATATCAATAGAGGTGGCATGCTTGTTTTAAAAACCGATACATGCTTCTTGAAAAGATAGCCACATGGAAATTGGGAGGCATGCTTGACCTTCAAAAGACCCACATGGGTAGTGATGTTTTCTAATTTTTTTTTTTAAGATACTGATACAAAAGGGTAGTAGTATCAAACAAAATAATCATTATCATTTTGTTATTCTCCGAAAAACTCTTTTCTCCTTTTTAACAAAAACAAATCGGTGGTTTTACAAAGGAAGAAAAAAAAGGGTTTTTAAAAATAGAAGGTATAGATCAAAGCAAGGTTGGAACTTTGGGTGTCTACCGTTTAGAGGAACTCTCCTTTGGG
This sequence comes from Rutidosis leptorrhynchoides, assembly GCF_046630445.1. NCBI lineage: Eukaryota > Viridiplantae > Streptophyta > Magnoliopsida > Asterales > Asteraceae > Rutidosis > Rutidosis leptorrhynchoides. The sequence continues at coordinate 169,186,879 of NC_092342.1, read as the reverse complement.
TTCTCTATAAGCTAGTATCTTCAAGAAAAGCTACAAAGGTTGTAATCAAACCTATTCTTGTTCGTTTATTTAATTTCGTTTGCTAAAAGTTTTGTACATGGGTCCTTGGAGGAGTATGATTTTGTAAATTTTAAAATGCTTCCGCTCACTATTATTTTGGTATCATACTCCAACAAGTGGTATCCGAGCCATCTTGTACAAGTTTTAGCAAACTTTTCTTATGATAATAAGTTTTGATGAATGTGTTATGCATGATACTTGGAGATGATTATGCATAACGAACATGCAAAACTATTATCATGATTTGTGTTTTTATGTTTCCTAAATAATATTTGAATCTTGGGTTTTGGCAAAATGTTAAATGGTTAATCTCATTTTAAAAGTTATTTTTTAGCTTGGACAGTCCGTCTTTGATGGACTATTTCGAGGCTTTAAACTCCATATTTTCGTATGAGGCCAACTGTATTTGAAAGCTAACTAAAAGAACTTAAATTTGAAAAAACAATTCATCGAAAACGGATTAGAAATGAGTAAGATATGATCATTTAAAGTTGATGTATGAATCTGCCAAAAATTAATTCCGAAAATTAAAAAAGGTAACTTGCATGTTGACTATTAAAGATTCAATGTTTAAGAAAATAAAGTACATGAATTCCTTTCATGTTTTACATGAAATGAGAAAATTAAAATTATTAATTTTAGACTTTATGTTTGGTTAAAGTGAATAAATCTCCAACATGTTTTGATTAACTTAATATGTTTGTTTGGATGGTTTTGGCATGAAAACCATACTTACAAAATATGAAGTGGGTTTACATGCATACATAAGTTATGTAAACAAGGATTGATTATTTTGTGTGCCATTAAGTGTTGTTTAAATTAATCCTTATCGAAACATGTTTCATGAAAATGAATATTTGGCACTCCATTTGTTTTCTATGTGATTGTTGTATGAAATCGGTAGTATTTGCCTCAATAAGACCCTTGTGTGGATGTTTGGTTGTATGATTTAATTTATTATTTATTCGGATGAATGTAATAATTTATTAAACGGCTTTCATGTCGTGTTTATTATTTATTCGGGATGAATGTAATAATTTATTAAACGACTTGCATGTCATCTTTCTATTTATATTGTATTTGTAATAGTATAGGAAATAGAATAGTTTTTTTTATTTTGTAACATAATGCAACCAAGAATGGAATCAAGAAGATGATATTCACAAGGCGGCCCATCCGAGCATATAATGGAGATGGCGGTTTTAGTGGGAGCCAATTCTCACACAAGGTTATGTCCCTAGTTGACCATGTTTTTTCGTGTGTTGGCTCACCGGAAAAACGCATAGGACTCGAGGCATACTACCGATATTTACGTGTCATGATTATTATTGTTTTATTATTTGTCTATGCCATGCTAGCTAGAAAATGTTTTAAAAAGAAAAGGACAATAATCATATAAAATGGTTTGGTTAAAATTAGTTTAACAAACGCAACACGCAATACATAATTAGCAAATGTTTTAAAATGGTATAAACTACTTTTGCTAAAAGAAAACAAAAACCCGTTTTAAATGTAAACTTTACGCTACCCATGAGTAGTACACACATCCAAACCTTCTACCTATTAGAGTTCGCGATACCCTAGAGTCTTGGGCCGGACTTTAATTGGGTGTTTGGAAGGGTGAGGTGAATTTCGCGATACCCGAGAGTCTTGGGCCGGATTTTACGTGTATCTATCACGGATGATTTACAATCTGAAATCGTGGTTCGCGGCAAACCCGCCACGAGGAAGGATTTGCGTAGAAGGGATTAAACATGCCAAGTGAAATAATTGATTATCACTAAATCCCGCAGAAGCTAAGAATTTCATAATGGATGAAATTGGTAATATGTTTACCTACCTAAATAGCTTATGATTAGCGATCTGCGGCAAACCCGTCGTTACCATAAGTGAAATATGGATCTTAACCTTGTTAATTATAATTGTTTGAATATTGAACACACTTGGGTAATTATCTTAACAAGGATTAAACATATCAAACTAACTAATACAACTTACTTTAAAAATATGACAGATGTCTGCAACAAACACAAATCCAACTCCGTCATCAATCACTAATTTCTGCCTTAAAGGGCTCCTCAAAAGGACAAGCTTACGGGCTTGAACTACATGGACTGGCTTCGCAACCTAAGAATTGCTCTTAGGATGGAAGGAAAGATCAGGGCAATTGAGGAACCCTTACCGGCAGAACCCGGATCGAGAGTTACACAAGCGGCTAGGGACGAGTTTGAAAAATGACGTTCCGAGTCTAATGAGGTAGCATGCTTGAAGTTGGCGACCATGTCTCCAGAGCTCCAAAAGGGCATGGAGAGCTTAGGGTCGTATGACATGCTTAACCAACTCAAGGACATGTTCCAATAACAAGCAAATCAAGAAAGGTTTGACACCGTGAAAGCTCTCATATCTTGCAAAATGGCAACGGGAAGTTGCATTAGTGTCCATGTACTACAAATGAAAGGGTACATAGACTGGCTAGAGTGCCTTGGTTTTTCCATAAGTCAGGAGTTTGCAATGGATTTTATCCTGAACTCGCTGACTAGTGCATATGAAGGATTCATTATGAACTATAATATGAACAATATGGAGAAAACAATCATGGAGCTCCATGGCATGTTGAAAACCGCTGAGGCTAACATGGCCAAATCTAAACCTGCAACTACTGTCCTAGCCATTCGTGAAGGTGGGATCAAGAAGAAGAAAAACAAAACAAATGGCAAGAACAAGGGCAAGGGTAAGGTTGGCACATCCAACTTCAAACCTAAACCTAAGGGCATTGCTAACTCTTCTACTTCAAAGATTCCGCAAACCAAGTATCCTGAAGAAGCAATATGCTTCCATTGTGGGGATAAAGGACATTGGAGGCGCAATTGTACCAAGTACTTGAAGGAACTTAATGAACTACAGGCTAAAGGAGTCGCCCTACCTTCAGGTTTGTTCATGATTGAACTAAACAATACTTCTATTTCTAATTCCTGGGTATTGGACACAGGATGTGGTACTCACATTTGTACTAATGTGCAGGGACTCACAAGAAGTATGAAGCTGAAGACCGGAGAGCTTAATCTAATCATGGAAAACAAGAACGTTGCCTCTGTTGACATCATTGGAGAATACAAGCTTTCTTTTGATTCTGGTTTATGTATTGTTTTGTCTAATGTTTGCTACAGTGCCGAAATGGCAAGAAACATTATATCTTTTGATGCTTTATTTAATGATGGTTTTAATTTTAGTTTTGATAATGGATCAATACTTGTTCACAAAAATGGGATGTTTTATTTCAAGGCTAGTCCTTGTAAAGGCATCTTGGAAACCACAGCAAAGCTAAATGATAGTTCAATCTACAATGTTAATTCATCCAAAGATGTTTTGGATAAAACGTATCTATGGCATTGTCGTTTAGGCCATATAAACAAGAAACGCATAGCATAACTCCAGTCAGATGGAATTTTAGAATTATTTGATGTTACATCATATGACGAATGTGAATCTTGCTTGTTAGGAAAAATGACAAAAGCACCTTTCACAGGAAACTGTGAAAGGGGTAAGGATCTGTTGGAGTTGGTACACACTGATGTGTGCGATCCGTTCAGATCGCCTACTAGACACCAGGAATGATACTTCGTTACATTTACTGATGACTTCAGTAGATATGGTTATGTTTATTTAATTAAACAAAAGTCTAAAACTTTGGGAGTGTTCAAGGCATAACAAAACGAAGTAGAAAATCAACTGAACAAAAGAATTAAGATTCTCCGATCTGATAGATGTGGTGAATATCTTAATGACAAATTTCGTGATCATCTACGGAGTTGTGGGATATTCTCACAATTAGCTCCTCCTAGAACACCACAGCATAATGGTGTGGCTGAAAGGAGGAATCGAATGTTACTTGATATGGTTCGATCCATGATGAGTTGAAAGGACCCGTCCTAATCCATCCGGACGAAGTCCATATCGATTATAAACGATTCACAACAGTTGATTACATCGCGAGGTACTTGACCTTTATATGATACATTTTACAAACATTGCATTCGTTTTTGAAAAGACAATCTTTCATTACATCGAAAGTTGATAGGCATGCATACCATTTCATAATATATCTAACTAAAATTGACTTAATAATAATCTTGCTGAACTCGACGATTCGAATGCAACGTCTTTTGAAATATGCCATGAATGACTCCAAGTAATACCTATAAAATAAGCAAATGCACAGCGGAAGATTTCTTTCGTACCTGAGAATAAACATGCTTTCAAGTGTCAACCAAAAGGTTGGTGAGTGCATTAGTTTAACATAAATAATCATTTCCATCATTTTAATAGACCACAAGATTTTGATTTTTCAGTTCTCATAAATATACGTCCCATGCATAGAGATAAAAATATCATTCATATGGATTGAACACCTGGTAACCAACATTCACAATATGCATATAAGAATATCCCCATCATTCCGGGATCCTCCTTCGGACATGATATAAATTTCGAAGTACTAAAGCATCCGGTACTTTGGATGGGGCTTGTTGGACATGATAGATCTATCTTTAGAGTTCGCGTCAATTAGGGTGTCTGTTCCCTAGTTCTTAGATTACCAGACTTAATAAAAAGGGGCATATTCGATTTCGATAATTCAACCATAGAATGTAGTTTCACGTACTTGTGTCTACTTCGTAAAATATTTATAAAAATTGCGCATGTATTCTCAGGCCAAAAATGTAATGAGTAAAAGGGAGCAAATGAAGTCACGCATATAAATAATATAAAACAGTTAATAAAGCATTTGCATGTATTCTCAGCCCAAAAATGTAAAGAGTAAAAAAGGGTAAATGAAACTCACGCATATAAATATTGTAAAACAGTTAATAAAGCATTTGCATGTATTCTCAGCCCAAAAACGTAAAGAGTAAAAAGGGCAAATGAAACTCACGCATATAAATATTGTAAAACAGTTAATAAAGCATTTGCATGTATTCTCAGCCCAAAAACGTAAAGAGTAAAAGGGAGCAAATGAAACTCACCTAATGTATTTTGTAGTAAAAATACATATTACGACATTGAATAATGCAGGGTTGGCCTCGAATTCACGAACCTATATCATTCGTATATATATATATATATAATAATACATATACTTGTAATCGGACAATTATATATATATATATATATATATATATATATATATATATACACATTATTATTAATGATCAAATTTTTATATTTGTAACATATATATTTCATTATTAATATACATTCATTTTTGTTCTATATAAAAATATTAATTTTCGTTATGTTATATGTATTAAATATATTTTTAATATATATATATATATATATATATATATATATATATATATATATATATATATATATAAATATATTATTTATATATTAATAGTAGTAGTTATAATAATATCAAAATAATATCAACAGTGGTAAAAATGATAATTATTATAATACTTATTATTATTAGTAAAGATAATAATGTTAATAATTCTATTAATGATAATGATATTTATAATAATTGTACAAATGTTAATTATAATGTTAATGGTAGTAATGATAACGATAATTAATAATTTTAACAATACTAATAATGATCATACTGGTTTTAATACAATTATAAATTTAAAATAATGGTATTTTTAGTTATAATGATAATATTAATACTTTATAATAAAATTTAATACTAATTATAATCATATCAACAATATTAACAAGGATAATATTAATACCTATGTTAATGATATCAATAATAATTCTATGAATTTTATTAATATCACTTTTTATTAATCTTGCTAAGATAACTATAATGATATTACCTAACAAGAATAATTACATTAATAATACTTATAAGATTAATAATAATAGTAATAATAATCAAGATTACACCACTTATAATTATAATTATGCTAATAATAATAATAATACTAATACCTATAATACTTATACTTATATTAATTATAATAAAAGAATAATGATAATAACAATAATAAGAATAATAATAACAATATCAAAATTAGAAAATAAAAATGGAAACTACCTAAAGAACTTCTTAAAAAAGAAAACTGCCGCAAGTAAGGATTGAACCCTCGACCTCTCGTAAACTCGAAACATCCCCAAACCACTACTCTGTATCTGTTTTCTCATTTATAACCCAGGTAAAATAAAATAAAACCCGTGTGAAAAAAACAGTGCCTTCTTCTTCCCCAAGATTCAGTCGACCCAGAACACATATAAATCCACAAACTTTGAAATGGTTTTTATAAATTGTAACATAAAAAAAAACTCAACTTAATTTGTATGAATTTAAATTACTAGACTAAAAAAAATTAAAGAAAATAGAAACTAATTCATTGATGCTCGTCGCTGCTGTACAAAAAAAATAGATTTTGAGATTTATCACATTTTGGACGAAGTTTATAACACGAATTAAGTTTCATATTGTAGCGACCCGACCAAATCATGTTTGACGGCGCCGACTACTTCGGTCCCGTTGCGTGGTCATAAGTCTTTATTATGACGTTTGACCAAAATATGTCGCATTCATTTCATAAGTAAAAGGATGTTTCAAGTTTACAAATGTAGTTCAAAAGATTAGTTACAATACAAAGTTTAACGTACGAATGAAACCTATGCGACACAATTTAAAGTAGTCAAAAGACGCTCCAACTATGCATGCATACTCGACATCCAAGCAAGTATCAAAAAGAGTGCGGAAGCATGTATCAAGTAGCTTTCAAGGACCTGAGAAAACATATAGAAAACTATCAACGAAAACGTTGGTGAAATCATAGGTGTTTTGGTAAACGTTGCATTTGAACCACAAGATTTAATATAATATGATTATCAAAATCATTTGCATTCCAAAGTTGTTATTTGTTTCGCGGGCACCCAATTATCAAACTTAACTGTTTTGCACCCTTTGCGTAGTGTTAGAACATACACTAGACCCAAAAATATATTTCATCCGCTAACGGTAGCGAACCGTCCGAATGAGGCTCGTCAAGCCCATGTGATCACATAATATAAGTTCACGTTTACACCCTGCAAGTGTAACTAATGATAATTGAATTGAGGCTTTTTGTTCAAACCCGTACGTGGAATGTTCGCTTTCGTACTTGTGTTCAATGTATAAAAGTATGATACGTATATGTTTCTCATCCCATAGTTTAAAGCATAAAAGTTGTTTGAAAGATGGGACTATGATCTCACCTTGAGTGCACGTATGAAAAGTACTTCACAAAGTAACGTGTGCGAAGGATAATGCTAGTCTTGACCTAAATAAATAGGTCGTATCAATAACGGTAAACACGATAGGTCAAAGATGTTCAATTAGTCCTATGGCACGTTACGACTCGATTATGTAGCATGTGAATCAAATTGTCAAGTTTCACGCAAGATACAAGTATAGAAACAAGTTAGGAAAGTTGCATAATCATTTGGTTAAGTTTGACAAAAAGTCAAACTTTGGTCGGTCAAAGTCAACAAAAAGTCTACACGTTCGGGTCGGGTCCCGAACTATTTTTCAGAGGTTTTTATACATATATAAACATGTTAGAACAAGTCTCATGTGAATCGGAGGTCCATAGGGTGCCAAACATTTTTCATAATTTGACCAAGGAGGTCAGAACCTGACCACGGCTTAGGCCGCGCCGCGGCCCAGGATTTTCGCGCCGCGACAATACACGGGAGCTGGTACCTGGTCAGTCTCAAATGTCCAAGTCTCAATTCCAAACACTTTCAAGCATAACTCGCAAACCGCTAATACTTAGAACTCGTATCTTATATCGTTAGAAAGGTAATTTGACAAAGAACACAACTAAATACATTTCACCAACCAAAAATGTTATTTGTAACAATCGGCTTTCCAAAGTAAATGATCAATTAATGCACACATTTAATACTCAAATTTGATAAGTGCACATTTATGATTTGGGCATTTAATGCATACATACAACATGCCGTTTTGTAGGTAATCGAGCATACAATACAACTAACTACTTACTAACAATAATTCATGGCATTCAATGCATCAAATATTCATTTCAAGCTTATCAAATCCTAACCCAATTTCACCAAATTCACTAATCAAGTTTATGGAGTTTTTTCAAGCAACCTATACATCAAATTGGAGCTAGTGATACTAGGAACACATTTAATACGTGCATTCATAACATTTAACAACATTCAAACAACCAAATCACCAAATCAAACACACCAAAGTTCATACTCAAGCTAGTTACTTCAAATAACGAAATCGAGCATATATATCATATATTCATGTTAGACTTGAGCCATAGACACTAATTAACAATTTATAAGTTCAAAATAACAAGAACACAAAATCTAGTGATTTTAGAAAGTTACCCAAACTTGATGAAGTCGGTATGGAATCGAAGAGGAAGTTGCAAGGATTCCAAATATGTAATTTGTTTTGCAAGACACCCGCTAGCTTGGATTTAGATGATGATTCTTTGATATGGAGTTTGAGAGAAAATTGGAAAGTAGTAAAGAAAAAGAGAAATGAAATGAAAAAGGTAGGAGGAAGGGGTTGACTAGTCAAATGCTAGTCACCTCTTTGGCACTTTGGCGAAACTAGTCCCTCAAGTTCGGTTGCGGGTGCATGAATTACCTAAACGAGATATTTTTAAAACGCGTATTAACGGGAGATGTTATAAACATATAACAGGATTTAAATAGTTAAATAGAAAAGTAAACGGAAAAAGGCGGGATGTTACATTACCTACTCCTTAAAAGAAATTTCGTCCCGAAATTTAAGTAGGCGTAGTAGTCGTTGTTTCTTCCTCGGAATTTCGCGTTTCCGGAATCGGGAATAAATGAGGGTATTTCTTTTGCATTTGATCTTGCCTTTCCCAAGTAAACTCGGGTCCCCTTTTAGCGTTCTAACGGACTTTAACAATCGGAATTCGGCTTTGTTTCAATGTCTTGACGGAGATGTCCACAATTTCAACCGGTTCCTCCACAAAATGAAGTTTGTCATCAATAGTAAGTTCCTCGAGAGGGATGACAATATCGGGTTCGGCAAGACACTTTTTCAAGTTAGATACATGGAAGGTAGGATGAACGGAGTTCAATTGAGGCGGAAGATCTAAACGATAAGCAACGGTTCCAATACGCTCCAAGATTTCGAAAGGACCAATATACCACGGATTTAGCTTCCCGCGTTTCCCAAAATGGATTACACCCTTCCAAGGTGCGACTTTTAACATGACACGGTCATCGACTTGAAATTCAAGGTCGTTGCGTCTTTTGTCGGTATAGCACTTTTGACGACACCGGCCCGTCCGAAGCCTATCTTGGATTTGAACGATCTTCTCGGTGGTTTCGTGAATGAGTTCGGGTCCGGTGATTTGTACGTCACCTACTTCGGCCCAACAAAGAGGAGAACGGTATTTTCGGCCATATAGCGCTTCAAAAGGTGCGGCTTTAATACTCGCGTGATAACTATTGTTGTAAGAGAACTCGGCGAGAGGTAAGTGCTTGTCCCAAGCTTTTCTAAAATCAACCACGCAAGCTCGTAACATGTCCTCCAAGGTTTGAATTGTGCGTTCGCTTTGCCCATCAGTTTGGGAATGATATGCGGTGCTCATGTCTAAATGCGTCCCAACGCTTCTTGCAAGGTACGCCAAAATCTAGAAACAAAACGGCCATCTCGGTCGGAGATAATCGATAAAGGTACACCGTGTCGGGCTACGATCTCCTTGATATAAAGTCGTGCAAGTTTCTCCATTTTGTCGGTCTCCTTCATGGCGAGAAAGTGTGCGGATTTGGTGAGATGGTCAACAATAACCCAAATGGTATCATAACCGCCCATCGTTTTTGGTAGTTTGGTGATAAAATCCATTGTTATTCTTTCCCACTTCCATTGCGGGATTTCGGGTTGTTGAAGTAATCCGGACGGTCTTTGGTGTTCGGCTTTGACTTTGGAACATGTCAAACACTTGGAAACATAAGTAGCTACGTCCCTTTTGATGTTCAGCCACCAATATAGTTGTTTAAGGTCGTGGTACATCTTATTAGCACCGGGGTGAATCGAGTATCGCGACTTATGGGCTTCATCTAAAATAAGGCTTCGTAGGTCCCCATAACTACGCACCCAAATCCTTCCGGCAAAATATCGGAGTCCGGTTTCCTTGATTTTGAATCGAGAGACGAGAATATTCAAGAGCTCGTGTGAAATGTTTTCATCCTTGAGAGCCTCATCTTGGGCTACCCGAATCTGGCTATTAAGGTTGGTGTGGATGGTGATGTTTAAAGCTCGGACACGAAGAAGCACCGTTCTTTCTTTTCGAATTAAGGCATCGGCTACTACATTTGCCTTCCCGAGATGGTAATGAAGCTCGTAATCGTAATCGTTTAAGGTTCCAATCCACCGTCATTGTCTCATGTTTAGTTGCTTTTGATCGAAGATGTGTTGGTGACTTTTGTGATCGGTAAAGATAGTACTCTTGGTTCCATAAAGATAGTGTCTCCACATTTTAAGTGCAAAGACAACGGCTCCGAGTTCGAGATCATGTGTCGTATAGTTTCGTTCATGAATTTTGAGTTGTCGAGAAGCATAAGAAATGACTTTCGTTCGTTACATCAACACACACCCAAAACCATGTTTCGAGGCATCGCAATAAACAACAAAATCGCGATTGCCTTCGGGAAGTGAAAAGATAGGAGCGGTGGTTAGCTTTGTTTTCAAGATTTGAAATGCGGATTCTTGTTCGGTCGCCCAATTGAATTTCTTTCCCTTGTGAGTTAAAGTGGTTAGAGGACGAGCAACCAAAGAGAAATCCTTGATGAATCTACGGTAGTATCCGGCGAGACCCAAGAATTGACGAATGTAAGTAGGAGTAGTGGGAGTCTCCCATTTACTAATGGCTTCGATTTTCGTTGGATCGACTTTAATACCTTGGTCACTTACAACATGACCAAGAAATTGAACTTCCTTCAACCAAAATTCACACTTGGAGAATTTGGCATAGAGTCGTTCTTGTCTTAAAAGTTCAAGCACGAGCCGGAGGTGTTCCTCGTGTTCTTCTTCGCTTTTAGAATAAACCAAAATATCATCGATGAACATGATAACGAATTTGTCAAGATACGGTTTGCACACGCGGTTCATAAGATTCATGAACACCGCCGGTGCGTTTGTGAGACCAAATGGCATTACAAAAAATTCATAACTACCATAACAAGTTCAGAAAGCGGTTTTGGAGACATCTCCCCCCTTAACCCTTAATTGATGATAACCCGAGCGGAGATCCATTTTTGAATATACACAAGACCCTTGTAGTTGATCAAAGAGGTCATCGATGCGAGGAAGAGGATATCGGTTTTTAACCGTCAATTTGTTTAGTTCACGATAATCAATGCACATTCGTAGGGATCCGTCTTTCTTTTTAACAAACAAAATCGGAGCGCCCCAAGGTGAATGGCTAGGTTGGATAAAACCACAATCAAGTAGTTCTTGGATTTGACTTTGCAATTCTTGCATCTCGGATGGAGCGAGTCTATAAGGTGCACGTGCTACGGGTGCGGCCCCCGGAATAAGATCGATTTGGAATTCAACCGGTCGATGAGGTAGAAGACCCGGTAATTCGTCGAGAAATACATCGGAATAGTCACTAACAATTGGCACATCATCGATGTGCTTCTCATCGGACTCGAATTTCTTAACGTGAGCAAGGATCGCAAAACAACCCTTACGGAGTAGTTTTCTAACTTTAATACACGAAACGAGGTTGAGTCCGGTGCAACTCTTATCGCCATAGACGATCAAAGGTTCACCATTCTCGATAGGGATTTGGATTGCATTAAGATCACAAAGGATGTGAGATTTTGTTTTAGCTAGCCAATTCATACCGATTAATACATCGAAGCTTCCTAGTTCCATGGGTATCAAGTCAATTTCAAACACATTACCCAAAATATTTAACGTACACCCCCGGTAATATGTGTCGGCACTCAATAGTTTTCCGTTGGCCACTTCAAAGGTATAAGTGGTATCTAGTAGGAGTGGTGGAGTATTAAAAGAATGAGTCAAAGTCTTGGATACAAAACTCTTATCGGCACCCGAATCGAATAAACAAGTAACATAAGTGTTGTTGAGGAGAAACGTACCCGTGACTAATTCATTGTCATCTCGGGCTTCCTCGGTGTTGATGTTGAAAGCTCGGCCGCATGTGTTGGGGTTGGCTTTCTTCTTCGGACATGCATTTCTAAAATGTCCCGTTTGGCCACATTCATAACAAGTACCCGGTTTTAGAGCATTGGGCACCTTTTGAGCGACGGGGGCGGCACTTCTACAATCGTTGGCCACATGACCACCCCTTTGGCACCGGTGGCAAAATAGATTGCTACATTCACCATAGTGGTGCTTGTGGCATTTGTTGCAAAAGGGTTTATTTCCGCCATAACTTTTCTTGGCGTCGGAGGTGTAAGGCTTCTTAGCAAAGTTGTCGTTGCTTGATTGGGAGGGTTCCCACTTTCTTTTGTTGCCGCCCGATTTATCCTCAGCTTTAGGTGCTGGAACTACGATTTCTTCAACCGTTTCGATCAATTGGCGGGCCATGTTCAATGTTTGTTGTAGGTTAGCGGGTTTGGATGACATCACCCCTTGTTTGATGCTCTTTGGAAGACCATACATGTAAAGTTCGACCCTTTGAGATTCAGGGTTCACGAGGTTGGGACACATCAAGGATAGTTCGGTGAATCGTTGATTATAGGCCTTGAGATCATTTCCGACCGCCTCTAAGGTTCTTAGCTCTTGTTCGAGCTTTCGGGTTTCTTCACGAGGGAAATACTCGATGACCATCTTTTCCCTTAAATCGGCCCAAGAGAGGGCGTGAGCTTCATCGGTACCCACCGATTGTACATAAGTATTCCACCATGTAAGAGCGACACCGGCGAAGGTGTGAGTGGAGTATTTGACCTTGTCTTGCTCCCGACAACCGCTTATGCTAAAGACGGCCTCCGTTTGCTCAAACCATCGAGTAAGAGTAACCGGTCCCCCGGTTCCATCAAAAGTGTGAGGTTTGCACCCCATGAAGGATTTGTAGGAGCACCCTTCGTTTGAGTTACCGGCTCCATTGTTGTTGTTGTTGTGGTTGTTGCTATTGTTGGAGGAGTGATCGGCCATGGCCGCTTCCACGGCGGTGGCTATCATTCGTTGTAGAGCTTGTTTGGGAGTCTCATGGCGTGGCACACGACGAGGAGGCATTGTTCCTTCAAAACACAAGAATACCGTTGATTAGTATTCTTAATAATACTAACCATGATATGGAATAAGGATAGAGAAAAATTTTCGTTGACTCGCCTTAAATTCTTTATGTCATAATGTCGGAATGTTCATATGAGTCACCGTAATATAATCCCGGAAATTATATTACCCTAATTCATATGTGTATTCGACACTAATTCATATAGTCAAGGTGGCGCGTCAATTAAATTAAATAACGTGAGATTAAGGTTGAATAAGAATTTGATGTGATAGACGAGTTCGAGTATAATGCACAAGTAGTCAAGTAATTCCTACTTCAAGTCTATATGCCGGTTGTAGTCTAGACTCACCAATGTACCTTATGACTCGGGGTTGACACCAATGAACTCTAAATCCCTACAACCAACGCTCTGATACCATCTGTAGCGACCCGACCAAATCATGTTTGACGGCGCCGACTACTTCGGTCCCGTTGCGTGGTCATAAGTCTTTATTAATACGTTTGACCAAAATATGTCGCATTCATTTCATAAGTAAAAGGATGTTTCAAGTTTACAAATGTAGTTCAAAAGATTAGTTACAATACAAAGTTTAACATACGAATGAAACCTATGCGACACAATTTATAGTAGTCAAAAGACGCTCCAACTATGCATGCATACTCGACATCCAAGCAAGTATCAAAAAAAGTGCGGAAGCATGTATCAAGTAGCTTTCAAGGACCTAAGAAAACATATAGAAAACTGTCAACGAAAACGTTGGTGAAATCATAGGTGTTTTGGTAAACGTTGCATTTGAACCACAAGATTTAATATAATATGATTATCAAAATCATTTGCATTCCAAAGTTGTTATTTGTTTCGCGGGCACCCAATTATCAAACTTAACTGTTTTGCACCCTTTGCGTAGTGTTAGAACATAAACTAGACCCGAAAATATATTTCATCCGCTAACGGTAGCGAACCGTCCGAATGAGGCTCGTCAAGCCCATGTAATCACATAATATAAGTTCACGTTTACACCCTGCAAGTGTAACTAATGATAATTGAATTGAGGCTTTTTGTTCAAACCCGTACGTGGAATGTTCACTTTCGTACTTGTGTTCAATGTATTATAAAAGTATGATACGTATATGTTTCTCATTCAATAGTTTAAAGCATAAAAGTTGTTTGAAAGATGGGACTATGATCTCACCTTGAGTGCACGTATGAAAAGTACTTCACAAAGTAACGTGTGTGAAGGATAATGCTAGTCTTGACCTAAACAAATAGGTTGTATCAATAACAGTAAACACGATAGGTCAAAGATGTTCAATTAGTCCTATGGCTCGTTACGACTCGATTATGTAGCATGTGAATCAAATTGTCAAGTTTCATGCAAGATACAAGTATAGAAACAAGTTAGGAAAGTTGCATAATCATTTGGTTAAGTTTGACAAAAAGTCAAACTTTGGTCGGTCAAAGTCAACAAAAAGTCAACACGTTCGGGTCGGATCCCGAACTATTTTTCTGAGGTTTTTATTCATATATAAACATGTTAGAACAAGTCTCATGTGAATCGGAGCTCCATAGGGTGCCAAACATTTTTCATAATTTGACCAAGGAGGTCAGAACTTGACCACGGCTTAGGCCGCGCTGCGGCCCAGGATTTTCGCGCCGCGACAATACACGGGAGCTGGTACCTGGTCAGTCTCAAATGTCCAAGTCTCAATTCCAAACACTTTTAAGCATAACTCGCAAACCGCTAATACTTAGAACTCGTATTTTATATCGTTAGAAAGGTAATTTGACAAAGAACACAACTACATATATTTCACCAACCAAAAACGTTATTTGTAACAATCGGCTTTCCAAAGTAAATGATCAATTAATGCACACATTTATTACTCAAATTTGATAAGTGCACATTTATGATTTGGGCATTTAATGCATACATACAACATGCCGTTTTGTTGGTAATCGAGCATACAATACAACTAACTACTTACTAACAATAATTCATGGCATTCAATGCATCAAATATTCATTTCAAGCTTATCAAACCCTAACCCAATTTCACCAAATTCACTAATCAAGTTTATGGAGTTTTCTTAAGCAACCTATACATCAAATTAGAGCTAGTGATACTAGGAACACATTTAATACGTGCATTCATAACATTTAACAACATTCAAACAACCAAATCACCAAATCAAACACACCAAAGTTCATACTCAAGCTAGTTACTTCAAATAACGAAATCGAGCATATATATCATATATTCATGTTAGACTTGAGCCATAGACACTAATTAACAACTTTATAAGTTCAAAATATCAAGAACACAAAATCTAGTGATTTTAGAAAGTTACCCAAACTTGATGAAGTCAGTATGGAATCGAAGAGGAAGTTGCAAGGATTCCAAATATGTAATTTGTTTTGCAAGACACCCCCTAGTTTGGATTTAGATGATGATTCTTTGATATGGAGTTTGAGAGAAAATTGGAAAGTAGTAAAGAAAAAAAGAAATGAAATGAAAAAGGTGGGAGGAAGGGGTTGACTAGTCAAATGCTAGTCACCTCTTTGGCACTTTGGCGAAACTAGTCCCTCAAGTTCGGTTGAGGGTGCGTGAATTACCTAAACGAGATATTTTTAAAACGCGTATTAACGGGAGATGTTATAAACATATAACGGGATTTAAATAGTTAAACGGAAAAGTAAACGGAAAAAGGCGGGATGTTACACATATTACACCTATAATCTATTGAAATTATCAATTGATCCTAAAAGCTAAACACGAATTCGAATTTTACAAAGAATGGACTGTTTGACTTTTTCATTCGGTACCTTGACTTTCAAAATTAATAACCAATTTGATAAATTAAAACTTGGAAATCTACAGAAAGATTCATTACACGATCTAGAACACTTCTGCATTTTTAAATCTTTAAGATTAAAACGAAATTTATGTTTTTGATTCTCACCTTATTCTAACGGGGAACGAGGTTTGGTTTAATGAGTTTCTGTTTTAATTCTTGAACAGCAGTAGTAAATTGATAATGATAGTGGTAGTTGATTGTGTTATCTGATAGATTTCTGTATGTGAATTGGTTGTGTCGACACATCCTTATGAGTAGAAAGAAAAAAAACGAAAAGGAGGAAGAAAACAATTTAAGCAGGTAGGAATTGAATGATTACGAGTATTATCTGTTATATATCTATATAAGTATCAATATATCTATATAACTGTTCTTTATATAATCTAACTTAGTAAATATATAGTTATAACCGTATAACATTAATTATAATTAATCTTTTTATATAAATGTATTAATATTACTCTTAATATAATTTTATAAATGATAATAAAAGTAATAATATAATGATAATAATATTAATACTACTTAATAACTATAATATTAATTATTATTAATAAAATTACCTACAATAATAAATAAAAAAATAATGATAGTAATATGAGGATATTAATAATAACCAACACGTTACTTTTTAATAAGTTTGTTAATAATAATCTATAAGAATGATAATAATATTATTCCTAATGATACAATTAGTAAATTGTATTATTTTCTAATAATATAAAACAAATTTTTATGATAATGAAAGTAATACTATTATCATAACAACTATATTTTAATTTGTGATTACATTTTATGTATTAATATTACAATTTATTACTTATGTAGTGTAATGTTTACCAATTTTATAATATATAATTTAATATTTATGCACTATATACATATTACAATATATATATAATAGTTACATATATTTATACGTAAATTCATTTTAAATTACAACTTACTTATTTTGTTTCTTATTTTATATATTTAACTCTAAGGTTTAAATTATATTTTATTGTTTTCATTTTATCATATATACATATACATTTATATATTCATGTTTATTTACAAACACATGTTCGTGAATCGTCGGGATTGTCAAAGGTATAAATGAATGTATAAAAATAGTTCAAAATTTTTGAGACTCAACATAACACTCTTTGCTTATCGTGTCAGAATTATATAAAGATCAAGTTTAAATTTAGTCGTGTAAATAGTACATGATGATGGTATGTTCTGTGAATCATCACATTCCATTAGAAACTCAACATGAATTACTGTAATATAATCACGTTGATCAAGTGTCATTATATTATACTAACTCATGCATCAGTTCCCAACATTACTTCAATAGCTTTCATATTTTAAGCTCGAAAGTTTACAGAATATAGAAACTAACAGTTTCTATATGATGTAACACTGATAGTACGAAGAGATTAATGATTTCAGATAAGAATAGTTATAAAAATATCTTCAGAAATATGAAGGATATTTATAATGAAAGATACAATAATATCTCGGAATATCTAAGATCAGAGGAACATAGAACCTATTGTCTGCAAAGGTTTAGAGTAATGAGCAAGATATTCACTAAAGACCTTAGCAGACATTGAATCATTTGGATTCCTTGAAGTCAAACTTATTCTTTGTGATTTGTCCACAGCTTCCTTCATAGTTTCGCATAATCCGCTTTTTGGTACTAAATTTTCTATTGGGTGTTTTCAATACTCCATTCTTTATCATTAAACTTTCGACGGTTAAGGTCGTCTACAGTTTTTGCTGCTGTATTCAGCTTTTCAAAATTTAGAGTATTAATTCGCAGACTGGGTGCTTTTCAGAATTTTCAAAATGGAAGATCATAGTTCTAAGAGATAAATGTTATATGGATACATATAACTATTGATGTGGAATCGTTGCGAGACTCAAAATACAGATTTGCTGATTCCCGGTAATTGGTATGGCAATTCTTGTTACAAGATGCGGATGTATACATGATGAGACTTCAATAGATAAATATAGTGATTTATCGGAGGGATTTAAACCAAGGAGCGACGAGGTTGCTGGTACATCTGCTGGTAATATGGTGGAATATAAAAGGTTCTCTGATAACAATAAAAGAGCACGCATATATATCAAAGTTAAAATATGGTTGGTTTGAACGAAAAGTTGAAGTTGACTTGTTGGAGCTGTGACAAAATTGGCTAATTTGAAAAAGAATTGCAATGTTATTTTCGGTAATAACAATGCCAAAGAAGCTAGCACAGATACGTGTTAATCGTTTACTCACTTTTCGAGAGTTTTTCAGGTGCATAACTATATGCATCGATCTTTTCTTCCGTAGATGAAGTGCGGTTGGTTCATCCTCTCGATTGAGGTGTTTTCAAGTATCATGAAAGGTTTGAACGCAGATTGGAATCGTCAAGATACAAATGAGGTTTAAGATGAAATCAAGTGGCAAACTTGAAGAATCATTTAATTTCATATGTTATAATCAATATTTTAATTCATTTTAATTGTCCAATGTTATTAGTCCACATTCGATAGTCCACAGTTGACAGTCCAATAATTCTTATACAGTTTAATATACAATATTAGAATTAATTAATACGTGTCGTGACCCGTATACGTCTCAGACTCGATCACAACTCAAATTATATATATTATTGTAGAATCAACCTCAACCCTGTATAGAGAACTCGATCATTACTACATATAGAGTGTCTATGGTGATTCCAAATAATATATATAGATGCATCGATATGATATGTCAAAACTTTGTATACGTGTCCCGATATTTAAAGTGCGTAAAATAAATAACAGAAAATAAATGACGATAAATAAAGTGCGTAAAGTAAATAACAGAAATTAAATGACGTTAAATAAAATTGCGAGAATTAAAATTACGATAAAATAAATTACGATAATTAAATTGCGATAAATAAAATGTACTATGGAATTAACAGTTAGCTAGGAACAGTTAGCTAGGATCTTGTTAGCGTGGTTTCTTAACAAATTTCTATATTGTTAATTAGTCTGTTTCTAATCAATTTTTATTGTGTCCATTATTTCTTCATTATGCCACTTGTTCAATTCTGATAGATCAAAATCCAAATATGAAAATTGAATGAAAAGGGTTATTCTGTGGTGAACGGATTTGTATATCATTGGATGTAAGTAGGATATTAAATGACCGTTGAATCAGATTCGAAGAGTGTACAATGCAACTTATTAATGTGAATCTTAAATATTCCTCGGGTATTACCTACCCGTTAAAATATTTTCATCGTTAACAGTTTGTACAAAAAGATTTTTAATTACTATCTTTATGAAAACATATATACATATATATTTTCTTCAGATGTAATCATGGATTTAATGAGTCAGTATGATATTAGACTCATTTGATTTACCGTTAGAATAAGAATAACTAATCTCTAAATCATTAGAGATTATATAATCGCCATGCCGAACGAAGATAAATGATGTAGAACGATTCGTGGAACGATAATTATACTCGAGGTACAGAATGAGATGTTGAGGCATGGATTGTTGATAGTACTGGGGTTGTTACTGATGGTACTGTTGGTGCCGGTGATGTTGTTGAAGCTGGTAAGTTTTGCACCATGTTCTCCAAATTGATTACTTGAGCGCGAAGTTCGTTGACTTCTTCGATTACTCCGGGGTGATTGTCGGTCGAAACGAGCGGATGAATAAGGTTTAGAATCTGATTTATGATATAGTCATGGCGAGATATTCGAGAAATGAGGGTGAAAGTGATGTTACGAACAGGTTCGCCGGTAAGTGCCTCAGGTTCTTTGCCAAAAGGTGAATTCGATTAGTGGAAGGGATCGCCTTCTGCGGGTCTCCATTAATTAAGTCGACTACGAATCCATCAGATAAATTGGGGATGGATGATTGGTTGATTCATTCTGGTGAAGTTGCTTCCGGAGTTTAGATGACTATCCATTCGGAATAACTGTCGGGATAACTATCGGAATAGCTGTCGGAATCCGAGGGACTCGAACTGGTTGAGGGATTCATCTCGTACGATCAGATGAAGTATTTTTGATAAGAAATAGATTATAGGATGTAGATTAGTATCTTGCAATACATAATTTACATATGTATATATAATACTACAATCTCATAAGTTACGGAGGAATCTACGAAAGCTGTCAGGCAAAGATAACAATAACATATACGCTAAGATATGAATTAGCAGATACGCTAAGATATGAATTTTGTCTATACACTATTCATGCAGTCAATGCAATAAGATGTGTCTAGACTAAGAATAATAAGCAGGTAATTTACTAAGGATGATAAGCAAATGATTTTCGACACGAAATGATAAGCAAAACTTTTGACATGTAGACACGGTCGAAGTCCAGACTCACTAATGCATCCTAATGACTTATCAGTTAGACACACTAATGCAGACTTGGTTCGCTAAGACCACCGCTCTGATACCAACTGAAAGGACCCGTCCTAAACCATCCGAACGAAGTCCATATCGATTATAAATGATTCACAACAGTTGATTACATCGCGAGGTACTTGACCTCTATATGATACATTTTACAAACATTGCATTCATTTTTGAAAAGACAATCTTTCATTACATCGAAAGTTGACAGGCATGCATACCATTTCATAATATATCTAACTAAAATTGACTTAATAATAATCTTGCTGAACTCGACGATTTGAATGCAACGTCTTTTGAAATATGCCATGAATGACTCCAAGTAATACCTATAAAATAAGCAAATGCACAGCGAAAGATTTCTTTCGTACCTGAGAATAAACATGCTTTCAAGTGTCAACCAAAAGGTTGGTGAGTCCATTAGTTTAACATAAATAATCATTTCCATCATTTTAATAGACCACAAGATTTTCATTTTTCAGTTCTCATAAATATACGTCCCATGCATAGAAACAAAAATATCATTCATATGGATTGAACACCTGGTAACCGACATTCACAATATGCATATAAGAATATCCCCATCATTCCGGGATCCTCCTTCGGACATGATATAAATTTCGAAGTACTAAAGCATCCGGTACTTTGGATGGGGCTTGTTTGGCCCGATAGATCTATCTTTAGAGTTCGCGTCAATTAGGGTGTCTGTTCCCTAATTCTTAGATTACCAGACTTAATAAAAAGGGGCATATTCGATTTCGATAATTCAACCATAGAATGTAGTTTCACGTACTTGTGTCTACTTCGTAAAACATTTATAAAAATTGCGCATGTATTCTCAGCCCAAAAATGTAATGAGTAAAAGGGAGCAAATGAAGTCACGCATATAAATATTATAAAACAGTTAATAAAGCATTTGCATGTATTCTCAGCCCAAAAATGTAAAGAGTAAAAAGGGGCAAATGAAACTCACGCATATAAATATTGTAAAACAGTTAATAAAGCATTTGCATGTATTCTCAGCCCAAAAATGTAAAGAGTAAAAAGGGCAAATGAAACTCACGCATATAAATATTGTAAAACAGTTAATAAAGCATTTGCATGTATTCTCAGCCCAAAAACGTAAAGAGTAAAAGGGAGTAAATGAAACTCACCTAATGTATTTTGCAGTAAAAATACATATTACGACATTGAATAATGCAGGGTTGGCCTCGGATTCACAAACCTATATCATTCGTATATATATATATATATATATATATATATATATATATATATATATATATTATATATATATATATATATATATATATATATATATTAATACATATACTTGTAATCGGACAATTATATATATATGTATATATATATATATATATATATATATATATATATATATATATATATATATATATATATATATATATATATATATATATATATACATTATTATTAATGATCAAATTTTTATATTTGTAACATATATATTTCATTATTAATATATATATTCATTTTTGTTATATATAAAAATATTAATTTTTGTTATGTTATGTGTATTAAATATATTTTTAATATATATATAAATATATCATTTGTATATTAATAGTAGTAGTTATAATAATATCAAAATAATATCAACAGTGGTAAAAATGATAATTATTATAATACTTATTATTATTAGTAAAGATAATAATGTTAATAATTCTATTAATGATAATGATATTTATAATAATTGTACAAATGTTAATTATAATGTTAATGGTAGTAATGATAACGATAATTAATAATTTTAACAATACTAATAATGATCATACTGGTTTTAATACAATTATAAATTTAAAATAATGGTACTTTTAGTTATAATGATAATATTAATACTTTATAATAAAATTTAATACTAATTATAATCATATCAACAATATTAACAAGGATAATATTAATACCTATGCTAATGATATCAATAATAATTCTATGAATTTTATTAATACCACTTTTTATTAATCTTGCTAAGATAACTATAATGATATTACCTAACAAGAATAATTACATTAATAATACTTATAAGATTAATAATAATAGTAATAATAATCAAGATTACACCACTTATAATTATAATTATACTAATAATAATAATAATACTAATACCTATAATACTTATATTAATTATAATAAAAGAATAATGATAATAATAATAAGAATAAGAATAATAATAACAATATCAAAATTAGAAGAAAAAAAATGGAAACTACCTTAAGAACTTCTTAAAAAAGAAAACTGCCGCAAGTAAGGATTGAACCTCGACCTCTCGTAAACCCGAAATATCCCCAAACCACTACTCCGTATCTATTTTCTCGTTTATAACCCAGGTAAAATAAAATAAAACCCGTATGAAAAAAACAGTGCCTTCTTCTTCCCCAAGATTCAGTCGACCCAGAACACATATCAATCCACAAACTTTGAAATGGTTTTTATAAATTGTAACAGAAACAAAACTCAATTTAATTTATGTGAATTTAAATTACTAGACTAAAAAAAATTAAATAAAACAGAAACTAATTCATTGATGCTCGTCGCTGCTGTACAAAAAAAAATAGATTTTGAGATTTATCACATTTTGGACGAAGTTAATAACACGAATTAAGTTTCATATTACACCTATAATCTATTGGAATTATCAATTGATCCTAAAAGCTAAACACGAATTCGAATTTTACAAAGAATGGACTGTTTGACTTTTTCATTCGGTACCTTGACTTTCAAAATTAATAACCAATTTGATAAATTAAAACTTGGAAATCTACAGAAAGATTCATTACACGATCTAGAACACTTCTGCATTTTTAAATCTTTAAGATTAAAACAAAATTTATGTTTTCGATTCTCACCTTATTCTAACGGGGAACGAGGATTGGTTTAATGAGTTTCTGTTTTAATTCTCGAATAGCAGTATAAATTGATAATGATAGTGGTAGTTTATTGTGTTATCTGATATATTTCTGTATGTGAATTGGGTGTGTCGAAACATCCTTATGAGCAGAAAGAAAAAAAAAACGAAAAGGAGGAAGAAAACAATTTAAGCAGGTAGGAATTGAATGATTACGAGTATTATCTGTTATATATCTATATAAGTATCAATATATCTATATAACTGTTCTTTATATAATCTAACTTAGTAAATATATAGTTATAACCGTATAACATTAATTATAATTAATCTTTTTATATAAATGTATTAATATTACTCTTAATACAATTTTATAAATGATAATAAAAGTAATAATATAATGATAATAATATTAATACTACTTAATAACTACAATAACAATTATTATTAATAAAATTACCTATAATAATAAATAAAAAAAATAATGATAGTAATATGAGGATATTAATAATAACCAACACGTTACTTTTTAATAAGTTTGTTAATAATAATCTATAAGAATGATAATAATATTATTCCTAATGATACAATTAGTAAATTGTATTATTTTCTAATAATATAAAAAAAAATTAATGATAATGAAAGTAATACTATTATCATAACAACTATATTTTAATTTGTGATTACATTTTATGTATTAATATTACAATTTATTACTTATGTAGTGTAATGTTTACCAATTTTATAATATATAATTTAATATTTATGCACTATATACATAAGACAATATACATATAATAGTTACATATATTTATACGTAAATTCATTTTAAATTACAACTTACTTATTTTGTTTCTTATTTTATATATTTAACCCTAAGGTTTAAATTATATTTTATTGTTTTCATTTTATCATATATACATATACATTTATATATTCATGTTTATTTACAAACACATGTTCGTGAATCGTCGGGATTGTCAAAGGTATAAATGAATGTATAATAATAGTTCAAAATTTTTGAGACTCAACATAACAGTCTTTGCTTATCGTGTCAGAATTATATAAAGATCAAGTTTAAATTTGGTCGGAAATTTCCAGGTCATCACATGAGTCGCACAATGCTTCCAATCAGTTTTTGGGGTTACGCCCTACAAACTGCTGCAAGGATCCTTAACCTCATCCCAACTAAGAAAGTTTCCAAAACACCTTATGAGATATGGCATGGCAAAACCGTGTCTCTCTCGTATCTTAGAATATGGGGATGTGAGGCTTATGTTCGTCGTGAAGCTCAAGATTAAGTTGAACCCAGATCTGAAAAGTGTTTATTTGTTGGATACCCGACTGATTCTTTTGGATATTTTTTTACAACCTTACTGAGAACAAAGTCTTTGTGTCTCGAAGGGGAGTCTTCCTTGAAAAGGATCTCATATCAAAAGGAACCAGTGGGAGCAAAATTGACCTTAAAGAAATTCAAGAATCAACCGACATGGAAACCGATATTGGAACCAATTCTCCTCAAGAGGTCGACGAGCCTGCTGTTGAGAGAGAAACTGACCTACAGCCACCACCCATACGTAGATCTGATAGAGTGCGTCAAACACCAAAGAAATATAGTTTACACATATTTGAGGGTAATGACAAAAATATAGATTCTGATGAACCTATTACCTATCAGGAAGCGATGACAGGCCCCGAGTCTGCCAAATGGAAGGAAGCTATGGACAACGAGATTCAATCCATGCATGATAATCAAGTCTGGACCTTGATTGATCATACACCAGGAATTAAAACCATTGGGTGTAAGTGGGTCTTCAAGAAGAAGACTGACATGCATGGAAATGTACACACATTCAAAGCCAGACTGGTGCCTAAGGGTTACACGCAACAACATGGTGTAGACTACGATGAAACTTTTTCACCAGTGGCTATGTTGAAATCCATTAGAATACTTCTTGCCATAGCTGCATTTTATGACTATGAAATATGGCAAATGGATGTAAAAACAGCTTTCCTTTGTGGTAAGCTAATAGAGGATGTGTTTATGACACAGCCTGAGGGTTTTGTACATCCTAAGTATCATAAAAGTGTGTTCAAGCTTCAAAAGTCCATTTATGGACTTAAACAAGCTTCTCGTAGCTGGAATCTTTACTTTAATGAGAAAATCAAAGAATTTGGTTTTATCAGAAGCGAAGATGAGCCATGTGTCTATGTTAGGTCTAGTGGGAGTGTTGTAGTCTTCCTTATACTATATGTCGATGACATATTACTCATGGGAAATGATATCCCGACATTGAAAGATGTCAAAGCTTGGCTAGGGAAATGTTTCTCCATGAAAGATTTGGAAGATGCAACATATATTTTGGGAATTAAAATCTATCGAGATAGATCAAGGCGATTGATTGGGCTAAGCCAAAGTGCATATGTGGATAAGAAACTGAAGAAATTCGGTATGCATAACTCCAAGAAAGGGTATGTTCCTATGAACCCTAGAATGATATTGAGTAAGTCTCAATGTCCTAATTCTGACTTGGAGTCAGCTGCCATGAGTCGGACTCCATATGCTTCAGCTATAGGATCGATCATGTATGTCATGATATGCACTAGGCCTGACGTATCGTATGCACTAAGCATGACTAGTCGTTATCAGGACAACCCTGGTGAAGCTCATTGGATAGCAGTCAAGAACATTCTAAAGTATCTTAGGAGAACTAAAGAGATGTTCTTGGTCTATGGTGGGAATGACGAGCTGAGCGTCAAAGGATACTCTAACGGTAGTTTCAATCAGATAGAGATGATTGCTCTTCACAATCAGGATTTGTATTTATGTTGAACGGTGGAGCCGTCACTTGGAGAAGCTCCAAGCAAAGTACTATTGCTGATTCTACGACAGAAGCCGAGTATATAGCGTTAATGAAGCTGCTAAAGAGGCCATGTGGATAAAGAAATTCATCAGGGATCTAGGTGTGGTTCCTACAATCCATGATCCTGTTGAGATTTTCTGCGACAATGTGAGTGCGGTTGTCTTGGCTCAAGAACCGAGATCACAAAAGCGCACACGACACATACTCAGAAAGTACCATTACATCCGTCAACTTGTAGCAGATAATGACATATTATTAAATAGAGTAGACACGACTAAAAACTTGGCTGATCCTTTCACCAAGCCTTTGCCACAGACTAAGCATGATGCTCATAGTATGTCTATTGGCATTCGTGTCATTGATGATAAAGTTTGATTGTATTTATTATGTAAAGTTTGACACTTTAAACATTCAGCAATAATATATGTTGCAATTGATCTGATGATTTATATATTGAGATTATATTATACGAACGATGCGATCATTTCATTGTATATTGCCATGTTTCATTTTGCATGTTTTAACTTCCAATGAATATTATTTCATAAACCTCCACAGTCGGTCATTCTCTACGGAAGAGAGAATTGAATTAAGGCTGCTATGAAGTGTAGTAATATAGGCTTATATGAAACTACATTCACAAGGAACTTGATAGTTGATTCAAGGTTCTGGAATGACCACACTTAGACGCTACTTCATGGTTTTAAGTCACGAGTAAGCTCTAAGATGGCAACATCATTTATCCTAGAGTGGATATGCATGAGGAATCCTGACATAAACTATATTCAACTTTGACCTATTTCTAACACTGTGCGTAAATGCCAGTCATAAGGGTGCAGATCAGGTATAATATGGGATGTGGTGGATGTCTATACAGTTGAAGCAATTTGTTCCTTCTTCTCTTAGCAAGTTGAAGCGATATCTCTGGGCCCCTCGTTGATTTGTGCTGAATTAAATGCATGGCCATGCTGCGACTGAATTAATGCAATTGCAGTCTATTTGATCACCACAAATCTCAATCGGGAAACATACTCTTGAACGATGATGATTGACACTTAACCATGTCACACGTTCATAAAGATGTAACTTAACTGACTAGTTGTTACACATGGTGTGTCTTTTAAGACTAACCAATATTATTAATGTCAGTGCAAGTGGGAGTCTGTTGGAAATATGTTCTCGAGTTGGTTACGGTTCAACCGTGTTTTGACTGTGGTACATATATTCCGAAGGTATGCCCATGACATTAAATAATATAAAGTCCATTTATCCTATTCGGTCACACACAAAGTCCAATCGTAAATTGTTTGATATACCTTCTAATCGGGAATTAATTTATTAATTATTTGTTAATGGTTTAATAAATTAAACAAGTTTTGAGATTATTTAATTTAAAGTTGATGTGTATACATATGTCCTGTATATGTACATACATGCATTTTAGAAAATATACCCACATAATAAAATATCAATAGAGGTGGCATGCTTGTTTTAAAAACCGATACATGCTTTTTGAAAAGATAGCCACATGGAAATTAGGAGGCATGCTTGACCTTCAAAAGACCCACATGGGTAGTGATGTTTTCTAAAAAAAAATTTAAGATACTGATACAAAAGGGTAGTAGTATCAAACAAAATAATCATCATCATTTTGTTATTCTCCAAAAAAACTCTTTACTCCTTTTTAAACAAAAACAAATCGGTGGTTTTACAAAGGAAGAAAAAAAAGGGTTTTTAAAAATAGAAGGTATAGATCAAAGCAAGGTTGGAACTTTGGGTGTCTACCATTTAGAGGAACTCTCCTTTGGGTTCTCTACAAGCTAGGATCTTCAAGAAAAGCTACAAAGGTTGTAATCAAACCTATTCTTGTTCGTTTATTTAATTTCGTTTGCTAAAAGTTTTGTACATGGGTCCTTGGAGGAGTATGATTTTGTAAATTTTAAAATGCTTCCGCTCACTATTATTTTGGTATCATACTCCAACACTTTCCCATTCAACTTTGTCTTTGACTTCTGTTGAATAGTACAATTGATGTAGACCACTCAGAAAACTACTATGCTTGTAATGGAGCATAGTTGTCTTGTGTAGTAAGCTGCATTCCAGCTATGCTGGTTCTTCATTGCTGAGTCACTTGATATTATTGAATTGCTGAGTATACATCCTGTGCTAATTGAAGAACACTGACTACCTGGTGCTGGTAGACTAAGTAGCAAACTAAACACTCGACACAGCAATATTTGTTGTCTATACATAAACAAACTTGTGCTGACTGCACATAACATTTTAGTGCAAATAAATTACAGTTTTGTCATAATTAAATCCTTAATTATTTTGGGGACTCAACAATCTCCCCCTATTTGATGATGACAAAATCTATGACATTAAGAGAAAACACTAAAGTCAGCACTAAGGGACCTAATAAAAATAGAAAGTAAATTTGTCCCTTTTAAGTTTGTTTTGGGATCCTTTGCTGAGTTATCTATATCTTATAACTTGATATGATTTTGAAGATAAACTCATTTCATTTTCATTACAACAGAGTATATACAATAATTACAAAACATCATAATGAAATATGAAATAATCAAAAGATACAAATTGATCACTAGAAGGCTATTTGTCTTTATCTTTGTCTTTATCTTGTTCATATTCAGATAGCTCTTCTTCTTTAACTTTGAGGGCTATCCAGGCTTCAAGAAACAAGTAAGGCACTTCAGATAGCTCTTCTTCTTTAATACGAGTCTACCGGAAGAGGTATTCACACCTTCCCTTGTAAAGGGTATTTTGTTCTTCTCCCCCACCGATGTGGACAAGTCTGATAACTCACCCTGCTTTCAAAATCAACTTCAATGAATTTCATCAAGGATATGCTCTTACTCAACAATCATAATGCTTATGTCCTACTGGCATCGGTGCCAACAGAAACTTTATCGCTAGAGAATTCTGTCACAACGTTTGGGATCCAATATCTGCATTAGACAATGTGAACCCTATGGGACTATTAACTGGGAATAAAACGCATCATGATTGATGTCATTTTAGTTTAAGGAGGTCCTGCCTTAAGAAGTTTGATCGTACACTTCCAACGTAAACGTCTCTCGCCCGAAACTCACCCTAAACTTTAATCGACGGTTGCTCCTAATCCTTTCACATTTAGAAGATAAGACCCATACTGTTAAGCTCATAACAACCTTTCGTACTGAACAGTACTTATACCGACAATTGGCGAGCCATTACAATAGAACCTTGTGGTTGGAATGGACTGGTTATATGACGACACAACCGAGGCTGTGGTGACCAGAAGGTCGTTCGAATTCCTTTTACCGAAGATGAATCAATGATGGTGTACGGAGAGAAGATCAATACACCGTTGTGTTACATTAATTACTCGAAGGTCCAAAAGTACATGAGATAAGGATGTCTTGCAATTCTGGCACATGTGAGCAAAGTTGAATCAGTAGTTACGAGACTCAAAGATGTCCCAACCGTTAGAAATTTTCCTTAAGGTCCTTCCGAGAGAATTACCAAGTCTTCCACCGCATAGAGATGTTGATTTTCAAGATTGACTTAATGCCGGGAGCGACGCCTGTAGCACGTGCACCGTATAGACTGACACCCCTAGAATTGCAAGAGTTATCTAGTCAACTACAAGAGATTTAGACAAAGGATTCATTCGACCAAGTTTTTCACCATGAAGAGCACATGTGCTCTTTGTTAGGAAAAAGAATGGATCTATGAAACCTTGTATTAAGAATAGATACCCGCTACCGAGAATCAATGATCTGATAGATCAATTGCAAGGATTTGGATGTTACTCTAAGATGATCTGAGGTCAGGTTACCATCAGGTAAGAGTAAAAGAGACAGATATACTGAAGACAGCATTTAGAACACGCTATAGACATTATGAATTTACCGTAATGCCGTTTGGATTGACGAACGCACCGGCAGTGTTTATGGATTTCATGAACCGTGTGTGTAAGTCATATCTGGACAAGTTTGTTATTGTGTTTACTGATGATATTCTAGTATATTCTAAGAACGAGGAAGAGCATGAACAACATTTCCGTTTAATACTAAAGATGCTCAAGAAGGAGCAGATGGATGCGAAGCTTTCAAAGTGTGACTTTTGGTTACAAGAAGTCCAATTTTTGGGTCATATCGTAGGTGTTAATGGTATTCACGTTGATACTGCGAAGATAGAAATGGTCAATAAGTGGGAGACTCCTAAGTTGCCAACGCATGTTCGGCAATTTTTAGGTCTTGCAGGTTATTATAGAAGATTCATTGAGGAATTTCCTAATATTGCCCGACTGTTGACAACAATGACTCACAAGGGTAAGAAGTATCAATGGACTGAGCTGCATGAGTCCACATTTTAGTTGTTAAAAGAGAAATTAACTACTGCCCCAATTTTGTCTTTGCCCGAAGGAACCGGGGACTTCGTGATTTATTGTGATACTTCACGACAGGGTTTTGGTTGCGTGTTGATGTAACGGAAGAAAGTGATTGCTTACAGATCACGACAACTAAAGATACACGAACAGAACTATACAACTCATGATTTGGAACTAGGTGATGTGGTCTTTGCACTGAAGATGTGGAGACATTACTTGTATGGTACTAAGTTTACTGTTTTCACGGATCACAAGAGTTTGCAACATATCTTTGACTAGAAACAGCTCAACATGAGGCAGAGATGTTGAATAGAGCTATTGAATGACTACGACTACGAGATTTTCTATCATAATGGCAGACTAATGTCGTTATAGATACCTTAAGTAGGAAGGAAAAGGCTAAACCTCTCCGAGTTAGGGCATTAAATATGACTATTCGAAGGAATCTTACTTCTCAGATACGTGATGCACAGCTAGAGGTGTTAAAAGAGGAGAACGTTGCTATTGAGTCACTCAGAGGAATGGATAAGAAATTCGATGTTCGAGAAGATGGAACTCGATATTTCATAGATAGAATTTGGGTACCGAAGTTGGCGGATTAAGTGGACTAGTGCTAGATGAATCACACAAGACGAGGTATTCTATTCACCCTAGATCCGACAAGATGTACCAAGAACTTAAGGAACTGTACTGGTGGCCTAATATGAAAGCAGGTATCTCAACCTATGTTAGTAAGTGCTCAACGTGTGCTTAAGTAGAAGCGGAGCATCAGAAGCCGTCAGGACTGTTTACACAGTCAGAGATTCCCCAGTGGAAATGGGAACGTATTACCATGGATTTTATTACTAAGTTACCCAAGACTGTGGGAGGTTATGATACGATTTGGGTTATCATTGATCGTCTCACAAAGTCTACTCATTTTCTACGGATTAAGAAAACAGGTGAGATAGAGAAGTTGGCACAGATCTATATAAAGGAAGTAGTTTCCCGATATGGAGTGCCAATATCCATTATTTCTGACAGAGACAACAGGTTTGCATCTAGATTCTGGCAAGCATTGCAAGAGGCAATGGGAACTCATTTAGATATGAGTACAGCATATCACCCGAAACCAATGGTCAAAGCGAGAGAACCATCCAAACATTAGAAGACATGTTAAGAGTATGTGTTATTGATTTTGGAAATGGATGGGATAGACATCTACCACTAGTAGAATTTTCATATAACGATAGTTGTCACGCAAGTATAAAGGCAGCGCCTTTTGAAGCACTTTATGATAGGGAGTGAAGATCACCCGTATGTTGGACTGAGTTAGGTGATAGTCAATTTACTGGTCCTTAGATCATACACAAAACAACCATGAAGATCGCGCAGATACAAGAGAAACAGAAAGTGGCGCGAAGTCGTCAAAAGAGTTACGCCAACATTAGAAGGCGAGATTTAGAATTTCAGGTTGGAGATAAGGTTATGCTCAAGGTATCACCCTGGAAGGGTGTAGTGCATTTTGATAAGCTAAGCAAGCTAAGTCCGTGGTATATTGGATCGTTTGAGATTACCGAAGGAATTGGACCGGTAGCGTACATACTAGAGTTACCGCAAGAACTCAGCGAAGTTCATGACACTTTTCATGTTTCTAACTTAAAGAAAGGCTTATCAGACGAAAGTTTGGTAATTCCTTTGGAAAAGATACAAGTTAAGAGTAGACTTCATTTCGTAGAGGAACCTATTGAAATTACGGACCGTAAGGTCAAATGTATAAAGCAGAGCAACATACCGATTGTTAAAGATAGAAGGAACGCCCGTAGAGGACCAGATTCACGCGGAAACGTGAACAGCAGATGAGACAAAAGTATCCGTAACTGTTTTTTTAGGAGACGGCTACGGCGGACGTGCACTAAAATTTCGGGACGAAATTTTTCATAACAGGTGGGTAATGTAACAACCCGACTTTTTTCGTTTACTAACGTTACTTGTCCGTTAAATATTTAACGGTGATTACTTAGAACTTTATGTGTTTGATTGAATTAAATGCATCCTTGATCCTAGTGGATTACTTGAATCAATATGGTTATATTAATTTATGAACTTATTTCGGATAGCAAAAATAACTATAAAATGTTACGATTAAGTTAATCACCTAGAAAGCTTTTCCGTTTACGGAACACAGTAAAACGACAAAATAATTATTTATAATAATTATTGACTTTATGAAAAACATATTTAATTTATTATATATTTAATGAATTAAACTTGGTGGGATGCGTTTTAACGACTAGTTAACGTTTCGGAGATCCGGTACGGTTAACGGCACTCGAAACAGACCACGCGCGTACAAGAAAATAACGAAACGAATGGTATTTCACTTTTAATCATTATTTTATGTACTTATTATATTTTAAACATACTTTCAATTTATTATAATTTATATAGATTAAAAACGCGAGAAATTAACGTTTATCGATCCGGTTTGCGTTTTCGGCTAACGACACTTAATGAGTACACTTAGGAAACTTGTCTAGCAACATTTGTAAGCCTATGGACCCCCTTAAAGAGCCATTCGGTCGAATACTTCCCCCCACTGTGACGACCAAGAAAATTTCGACTAATTTTAAATCAAACTCTCGATACGATATTATATTTTGAGACGATAAGAAAAGTCTGTAATCCTGAGTCTCAAATTTTTTTGAATGGTTTTCACACAATCAATTACCCTTCGACCATTCCCGACGATTCACGAACAAATATTTGTAAATAGATATGTGTATATATATATATAAATAATAACTGGAAATATAATTTGAAATATTATATGTTGTTGTTATTAAATGTAATTATGTAAAAAAAAATATGATATTGTGAAAATTATTATTTAAAACGTATCTCTATATATAAATAAGGTATATTAAATATATATATAGTATGATTTCGAACCTATTTAGTAAACAACGGTAACACTCGTTTGACATGCGATTGTGATTAAACAAATTTAAATACGAAGACGGAAGACAGAAACGAAGATTTGAAGACGTAAATGGCCAAAACACTCAAACGTACAAGTTACACTTCAAGTGATATAATTTATCAATAAATTGAGTCTAAAGATTGACGAAAGTACAAGTTGTGAAATGCAAAGCACAACATTTCAAAGCATACGAAATGACGTTCGAAAAATCGGAAGCGAGTCAGAAACCGAGCCTCAACGTGCAAGACAAGGGAACTAAAATTATGAGTCAACTATGCAATAGAATATAATATAATATATAAATAATTATATAAATTATACAGTATATACATTATAAATATATAAAATAGATGTCGACAATATAAATGACAAAATGGTGGCTGCTACTTTTTAAGTCACGTTTATTTTCACTTGTAGTTTTATATTATATCATCACACAATTTTCTTCCCACTTGCAATAACAAACCACCTTTCACTATCCACTATATTTTACAAGATATATCCTAGATACATGTAACAACATATATACAGAGATATGGAGATATTAACCAAAGCCAAACATCCTTTTCAAATCAAACTACCACTGCCACCTATTTGCCTTACTGTGTTTGATACATTTTTTTTTTCATCCACTAGTACATCTAATATAAATAATAAATATTTAGTATATAGATATATAATACAGATAGATATGCAAGAATTGAAAACATCTTTCATCTTTATCCTTGTTTTCTGTCATTCTAGCCAACAAATTTCGAAAAACAACTTGCAGCCACCACAACCTGCCATCAACCACCATCAACCTCCTCGACACCACTACCATCGAGAACTACCAACAAGAACAAACCCACAAAATCTTTACTCGATCACGATTTCATGTTCTATAATCAAAAACCCATTTGTTGAGGTTGAACCGAGACCATGAAGCATACACCAACTCGCCACCATCTTCAAGAAAAACCACCACCTATTTCTATATATATATACCTACGTGCATAATCATCACCACCACTACAACTATCTACCACTCGTTACCACCCCAAATTATCACCATATACGAAACCATTGAAACCTTTTGTTGTTGTACTACTACTTCTGTGATTGTAGCACAACCACACACTATTCACCATCGATCATCTTGTTTTCGTTTAATTATCAAACACAACGACCATCGTTCACCACCTCTAGACCACCACATTAAATCATTGAAACCACTTAACCATTACCAAGAACATCTTTCGGTGCTCAACCTGTTCGACCACACAAATCTAAACTTGCTACTATTTCATGTTCTTATTACTAACGAGAACCGCTAAGTAATCACCATGTTCAACTACCATGTTCAACCACCATCTTCACTATTGCCATTTACTTTTCTATTTCTTGATCAAACACCAATCATGAACTTTTGTCACCTGCAGCCATTTCTGTCAAGAAGAAGCCCAACAATTTGCTACTGTATTCATTTGTCTGATTTCCGGTTTCATTACAGTGATACATCAAGATTTCACATACGATAACCACAATGGTATTAGTATAAAACTTGATCTTTGAGCAAGAAAAAGAGTTGAGCACTTAGTGAGTTAACAAGGTTATTAAATATTAATAAACACTAAAGTAATATTTTTTTTTTCTTTTCTATCATGTCCCGTTACCTTTATTAGACACATCGAATATTTGGTATTTATTGTGGGACTTAGTGTCTTGCAATTATTTTGAATTATTGGGGCAACCTAGTTGACTTAGTGTAATAACGAACCTAGGAATGTAAAATCAAATTTGTTGGATTGACCGATTGAGAAGAAGATGAATATATGATGATATGATTCGTAGATGATAATAAAGATTCAAAGGTGATGACTAGCGAGATGGAGATGATGATTATGATATAGATGACGGTCATCACGATTAACGACTGCTGTTCTATTCATTTTCCAAACCCAAACCAACACCGTCCTTAATTCGAAACACAACCCAATACTAGACGAATTGTTGCTGCTATTCTTTATGATCTTACGGTTGCTTGTTGATTTTCCTATTCGAACATCACAACCCAAAATCACCCTATCACAGCTATTACGAAGGACTGCTGCAAATCGAAGATGTTATTGATTGTTGTTCATCCTAGTTGATCGATTACTACGGTTACCGGATGGCTGTTGCTATTAGGTTTCTTTCTGACGACAATCACCGATTAACTATAAGTATTCGAACAACTAAGTTGTAGTCTCCTGGACCAGACCCATTAGGTTAGATAATGAGCAGAATGGTTACTAGAATGTTTGGCCCTGTTTATGGGGCTTGTCAATTTGCTAGATGGGCTTAATATATTGATAAGTTGGGCCAGAACAGTTTTAAAGGTGATGATCCTAATAATGATAACTCGGAATTCGGGTAAATGAGGGTAATATCACGAGTTGATGATGAGATGATCGTAACATAATGAATGATAGTGATGATCATGATGAGATGATTATGATAATTATGATACACTGGTGATGATGATGGTAAAGAATTGATGATCATGAGATTATGATAATGGTATAAATTTTATCATCATTATTATTACATATTATTATTATTATTATTATTATACTAATGCAAATATTAATACTATAGATATTATTATTATTATCATTAATATTAACATGATTATTAAGATTATTATTAATATTATTAAAATTATCATTAATATTAAAAGTATCATTATCATTAGAATTATCATTTTTTCTAGTATTATTATTATTATTATTATTATTATTATTATTATTATTATTATTATTATTATTATTATTATTATTATTATTATTAATTTTATCATTTTGATTATTAAATTATTGTTATTATTATCATTATTATTATTATTTATAACATTTTTTTATTATTATTTTTTTATATATTATTACAATTATTATTATTAAAAATTATTGATATTATTATTATTACAAAGAGTATTAATATTATTATTATGATTATCATTATTAACATATAACATTTTTATTATTAGTATTAACATTACTATTAATATTATAAGTAATAATGCAATTATATATATAAAGATATTAATTCTTATACATTATAAAATATTAATAAAGTTAGATGATTAAATGTGTTATGTGCTAATATATATATATATATATATATATATATATATATATATATATATATATATATATATATATATATATATATATATACTTGATATAGGTTCGTGAATCCGAGGTCAACCCTATACTTGTTCAATGTCGTCATATGTATTTTTACTATAAAATACAGTACGGTGAGTTTCATTTGCTCCCTTTTTAAATGCTTTTGCAATATATATTTTTGGGACTGAGAATACATACGCTGCTTTTATAAATGTTTTACGAAATAGACACAAGTAATCGAAACTATATTATATGGTTGAATGATCGAAGACGAATATGCCCCTTTTGCTTGGTAGCCTAAGAATTAGTAAACCAGTCTACTAATTGACGCGAATCCTAAAGATAGATCTATTGGGCCTAACAAACCCCATCCGTTGTAGCGGATGCTTTAGTACTTCGATGTTGTTTTATCATGTCCGTTGGATGTCCCGGAATGATAGGGGATATTCTTATATGCATCTTGTTAATGTCGGTTACCAGGTGTTCAATCCATATGAATGATTTTTGTCTCTATGCATGGGACGTATTTTTATGAGAAATGAAAAATGAAACTTTTGTGGTCTATTAAAATGATGGAAATGATTATTTATGTTAAACTAATGAACTCACCAACTTTTTGGTTGACACTTTAAAGCATGTTTATTCTCATGTATGAAAGAAATCTTCCACTGTGCATTTGCTCATTTTAGAGATATTACTTGGAGTCATTCATGACATATTTCAAAAGACGTTGCATTCGAGTAGTTGAGTTCATCAAGATTATTATTAAGTCAATTATAGTTGGATATATTATGAAATGGTATGCATGCCGTCAACTTTCGATGAAATGAAAGTTTGTCTTTTAAAAACGAATGCAATGTTTGTAAAATGTATCATATAGAGGTCAAGTACCTCACGATGTAACCAAATGTAATGTATTCGTCCAGATGGATTAGGGGGTCTCTACAGGTGGTATCAGAGCGGTGGTCTTAGCGAACCAGGTCTGCATTAGTGTGTCTAACTGATAGTCGTTTGGATGCATTAGTGAGTCTGAACTTTGACCGTGTCTGCATGTCAAAAGTTTTGCTTATCATTTCATGTCGAAAAAATACCTGCTTATCATTCTTAGGGAATCACTTGCTTATCATCCCTAGTCTAGACACATCTTACTACATTGATTGCATGAACAGTGTATAGACAAAATCCATATCTTAGCGTATCTGCTAATGCGTATCTTAGCGTATCTGTTACTGTAAACTTTGCCTGACATATTTAGCAAATTCCTCCATAATCTACGGGATCTTCTGTGCTAAATATAAGTATCCTATGCAATTAGAATACCATCCGATAGCCGAAAATCTTTTCATATCGAAAAATCCTTTATTCAATCGTACGAAATGGAACTTGTCACTAGTTCAAGTTCTTCAGCACCCGACAGCTATTCCGACATGGATGTTCACCTAAGCTCTGGAAGCAGCGTCACCAGAATGAATCAACTAATTCATCTGATAGGTTCGTAGTCGAATTAATCAATGGAGACGCGAAGAAGACAATCCTTTCCACCAACCGAATTCATCCCTTGGTGGAGAACCTGAAGCACTTACCGGTGAACCAATTTGAAACACCATTTTCACCCTCACTCCAGAGTATCTCGCAGTAATTATATTATATTTCATATTCTAAACCTTATTCATCCGCTTGTTCAAACTGCCAATCATTTTGGAGTAATAGAAGAAGTCAACGAGCTTCGCGTTCGAGTAATAGCTTTGGAAAAAATGGTGCAAAACTTGCCAGCTTCAGCAATATCACCGGCACCAATAGTACCACCAACAACACAAGCCTCGACATTTCGATCTGTACCTCAAGCATAATCATCGTTCTACATGACGTCCTACTTCATTTATCTTCGTTCGACATGATAATTATGTAATCTCTGATGTCTTAGAGATTATGTACTCTAATTCTAACCGTAAATAATATGAGTTTAACATCATATTAACTCACTAAATCCACGATTACATCTAAAGAAAATATATATGTAAGTATATTTTCATAAAGATTGTAATTGAAAATTCTTTTGTACAAACTGTTAATGGTGAAAATATTTTAACGGGTAGGTAATACCCGAGGAATATTTAGTTTTCACATTAAAAATTACACTGTACATTATTCAATTCAGATTCAGTGGTTAATAGTAATACTGCCCAAATTCGCACATATACGTATCCGTTCACCAAAGAACAACTATCTTCATTCAAATTTAATTTCATATTCGAATTTTGACCCATCAAAATCTAAGTCAAGATTTAACAGAAGACATCACTTTTAGATTCCTACATCTTTCAAAGCCATACTTTGAATTCAAAACTGTGACAGATCCATTGGCGTGTTATTACCGAAAATAACGTTACAATACCTTTCCAAAATTAGTCAATTTTGTCACAGCTCCAACAAATCAACTTCGACTTTCATTCGGATTAGCCTTATTATAACTTTGATATATAAGTTTGCCACTTGATTTCATCCTAAACAATCATTCGTATCTTGACGATTACCATCAACGTTTAATCATCTAAAAACACAAATTCTCTTGAAACCACCTCAGATTGATAGCCGATGATTCAGATATGGTAGCATTAAATGCAGAGGAAATGGCCAAATTGTAGATGGTCTAAATGGCCAAAAGTTTGATAATAAAGAATGGAATGTTGGGAACGCTCAATAGAAAATTTGGTACTGAAAAACGGATTGAGTTAACCATGAAGGAGACCAAGGACAAATACAAGGACCAAACCCTATATTCAAAGAATCCATGTAATTCTGGATCCGATGAAATCTTTAGAGAATATCTTGCTCCGTACCCATGTCAAATCATGTGGAAAATCTTTCTTCATCAACCTTCAATCTTGGAAATTCTGAAAATATCATCATAAATATCTTCGATATTTCTGAGGATATTTTCATAACTCTTCTTATCCGAAATTAGTTATCTCTTCGTGCTATCTGTATCACATCATAAAGAAAACTGTTTTAGTTTCTCTATTCAAGTTTTAATTTATGAATGAATTCCGGAGAAGTGTTGGAAATTGAAGCATGAGTTAGTATAATATAATGTGCTTGGCCAACGTGATTATATTACAGTAAGTCATGCTGAGTTTCTAATGAAACGTGATGATGGTTCACAGTAGATCATACCATCATCATGTGTCATGTTACATAACTCTTTCATTCTGCTTAACTTCTAAACATATCAAGAAAATATATTCTTGATAGTTCTATTCTCAGTGATTCTGGTAATTTGACAAATCAAATCGTGCTATTACGTTCTTTCTTGTTTAGAACATTAAGTTCATTCGAAACTCCATACTTACGAATTCTGGAACGTAACTCACTTTACTAGAGGTCGAAAAGAGAATAAAAAGGCAAAGAGCTCCGAAACATAAGGGAAGATATACAACTCGACAACAACACAGAAATCACAAACCGTGTACATTAATACGAATAGTAATATAAAGACACGGGAGAATGAAAAACACTATCACCCCAAGGTAATAGTAGAAGTTAACAGATTCCTCCGGTGGTAGATAAAAAAAGAGGAAGACAGAAGCGATTGTCAGAAGAAGGACAAGGATCAGTACTGGATTAAGCATTTTCACAATCTTTAGAAGTATGGATTAAGGATGAAAGTATAGGAATGGTAAAAGTAATGGAACAGAAGAAGTTAATTTATAGTGAAATATCTGATAAAGAAATCAAGACAAATTACCGCATTTAATCAAAGAGGATCATAATTTCCGTAATTACCGAAGAATC
The DNA here is from genome assembly GCF_046630445.1 of Rutidosis leptorrhynchoides. Lineage (NCBI taxonomy): Eukaryota > Viridiplantae > Streptophyta > Magnoliopsida > Asterales > Asteraceae > Rutidosis > Rutidosis leptorrhynchoides. Next base: position 169,146,273 of record NC_092342.1, on the reverse strand, counting down.
AAATCTTATATAGATTTAGAAGATTTTCTTTAAATCCCTTGAATTCCGGAAGAATACCTATGACTATGTCAAAAGTTAAATCTCTATCTCAATCTTTTGTGACAGCTTCACTCGTACGCTTCACAAAATTGAATCGTTTTATCTATATCAATCAATAATGATAAAACTCTATTTATCAACTCATATTCGTCATGAAAACATTTTTATTGTTAGCCATGACGACCTCACTCAAATTTCGGGACGAAATTTCTTTAACGGGTAGGTACTGTGACGACCCGAAAAATTTCGACTAATTTTAAATCAAACTCTCGATACGATATTATATTTTGAGACTATAATAAAAGTCTGTAATCCTGAGTCTCAAATTTTTTTGAATGGTTTTCACACAATCAATTACCCTTCGACCATTCCCGACGATTCACGAACAAATATTTGTAAATAGATATGTGTGTGTGTATATATATATATAAATAATAACTGGAAATATAATTTGAAATATTATATGTTGTTGTTATTAAATGTAATTATGTAAAAAAAATATGATATTATGAAAATTATTATTTAAAACGTATCTCTATATATAAATAAGGTATATTAAATATATATATATGGTATCATTTCGAACCTATTTAGTAAACAACGGTAACACTCATTTGACATGCGATTGTGATTAAACAAATTTACATACGAAGACGGAAGACAGAAACGAAGATTTGAAGACGTAAATGGCCAAAACACTCAAACGTACAAGTTACATTTCAAGTGATATAATTTATCAATAAATTGAGTCTAAAGATTGACGAAAGTACAAGTTGTGAAATGCAAAGTACAAGGATATAAAGCATACGAATTGACGTTCGAAAAATCGAAACCGAGTCATAAACCGAGCCTCAACGTGCAAGACAACGGAACTAAAATTACTAGTCAACTATGCAATAGAATATAATATAATATATAAATAATTATATAAATTATATATACATTATAAATATATAAAATAGATGTCGACAATATAAATGACAAAATGGTGGCTGCTACTTTTTAAGTCACGTTTATTTTCACTTGTAGTTTTATGTTATATCATCACACAATTTTCTTCCCACTTGCATTAACAAACCACCTTTCACTATCCACTATATTTTACAAGATATATCCTAGATACATGTAACAACATATATACAGAGATATGGAGATATTAACCAAAGCCAAACATCCTTTTCAAATCAAACTACCACTGCCACCTATTTGCCTTACTATGTTTGATATATTTTTTTTTTCATCCACTAGTACATCTAATATAAATAATAAATATTTAATATATAGATATATAATACAGATAGATATGCAAGAATTGAAAACATCTTTCATCTTTATCCTTGTTTTCTGTCATTCTAGCCAACAACTTTCGAACAACAACTTGCAGCCACCACAACCTGCCATCAACCACCATCGACCTCCCTGACACCACTACCATCGAGAAATACCAACAAGAACAAACCCACAAAATCTTTACTCGATCACGATTTCATGTTCTATAATCAAAAACCCATTTGTTGAGGTTGAACGGAGACCATGAACCATACACCATCTCGCCACCATCTTCAAGAAAAACCACTACCTATTTCTATATATATACCTACGTACATAATCATCACCACCACTACAACTATCCACCACTCATTACCACCCCAAATCACCACCATATACGAAACCATTGAAACCTTTTGTTGTTGTACTACTACTTCTGTGATTGTAGCACAACCACACACTATCCACCACCGATCATCTTGTTTTCGTTTAATTATCAAACACAACGACCATCGTTCACCACCTCTAGACCACCACATTAAATCATTGACACCACTTAACCATTACCAAGAACATCTTTCGGTGCTCATCCTGTTCGACCACACAAATCTAAACCTGCTACTATTTCGTGTTCTTATTACTAATGAGAACCACCAAGTAATCACCATGTTTAACTACCATGTTCAACCACTATCTTCACTATTGCCATTTACGTTTCTATTTCTTGATCAAACACCAATCACGAACTTTTGTCACCTGCAGCCATTTCTGTCCAGAAGAAGCCCAATAATTTGCTGCTGTATTCATTTGTCTGATTTCCTGCTTCATTACAGTGATACATCAAGATTTCACCTACGATAACTGTGATGACCCGAAAATTTCCGACCAAATTTAAACTTAATCTTTAAATGATTTCGACACGATAAGCAAAGTCTGTAATATTAAAGTCTCAAAAATTTTGAACTATGTTCATGTATTCATTTACCTTTTGACAAATCCCGATGATTCACGAACCAGTGTTTGTAAATATGTATATATATAATTATGTGTAGGTATATAAATATTACTTGTGTATATATATTTTGTTATATTAAATTTAATTGTTTAAAATATATAATTAATAAATGTATTTACTTAGTAAAAATTTATTATTTAAAATTGTTCTTATATATATAAAGAGCATATTGAATAAATATGATTTTGGACCTATTCTGTAAATGTCTGTAACACTCGGTTGACATTTATTTAGTGTTCATAATGATATAGTACATATGTATGAAGATTTAAAATAAAAGTTGAACTGTAAATCGATTACGAAGATTTTAGGCTTCATGAAAATATTTTTACCTGTTTAAGATTAAAAACTAGTACTCTATACATATAAATTGGAACAGAAAATAAATAATTATCGAATCTTTTTGATCAGGTTTCAAACAGTTAATGAGTGAAATAATTAAATATATTTATTCTAAAAGTTTGGGAATTTTAGGAACACTTTTATACGATAACTGTTTAGCAATGGACACGATACAGCCATCCGGGATAAACTGTCGGTAGAGATTACTAATTGATGCACGTTTAAATTTCAATGAGCATTAATTATCATTATATTGCCAGTTGTTTAACATAACCACTTGTGTTATTATTGTTAAATTATTATTATTATTATTATTATGGTATATAGTTATAGATGACAGATAGATAGATGAATATATATACATACATATGCAATTTTGATCAAACCCACTTCAAGACATTTACATTTTTGCTTTGGTTTCACATTCGATCAAACTATCACCTAGCTTCATCATCATACCACGATCACAATTAACAACCACTTCAAAACCACCTTAAACCTGCACCCATAACCACGATCATCATGTTGCCACTACTTATGATTTTCTAATTCCTGTTCATCGCCGTGAAAACACCATCATTTCCACTGCCACCTTCACACCCATTTGATCACTAATATAAACACCACCCATCGGCTATTATTACAACCACCTTCTCCACTTCATAACTCCAACCGTCGGCCACCACATCAACCGCCACCCCCAATCTTTTCTCTCTCTCTCTCTATACTCCCTCTCTACATTTTTTTCTCTCGTAAACCTTGAAACTAACCATCTATCTATATTCTGATTCATTCTCAAACTGCAAACAAGTAACCACTTCACACCATGACGGGATGTTGAAGATGATGAACCGTGGTGAAGAATTATGATGATGACGATAAGATGATGATATTAAGATAATGAAAACGAGGATGATGAGATGATGCTATGTAATGTTATGATGTCAGCGAATTTTGATGATGACCATAGAAAGATGTTGATGTTTGATCAAGATAAAAACGTTAATATGAGGATGAGGTATAATGGCGTAAAGAAATGATGATGATTGTGATTAAGGAAATGATATTGATAATGATACATGTATGATGTTAGATGATGATGATGTGTGGAATTTGATGATGACGATTATACGGTACAGAAGTGATGGTAAACATTGAGTGTTTGCTTAGTTTCCTCCTGGACCAAATCTCAACAACTCCTATTCTTAATTAACTTGGGCCATGGAGTGCTAATGGACTCATGATCTATTTGGAATCCTTTGTACAGTTGGGCCGATGTGGGATTGGGCCTATGCTTTGTTTTTCCTTTTGGACCGATGAGATTGGGGCAGGAGCTGTGCAGCAGAAGTTAATTTTTTTTTTTGAAAGGAGTACATGGAACAATGATGAAGGGAAACCGAATGAAATGAGTTAAATATTTGTTGAAATCATAGAATTACAGAAAAGTAGAAGTGGAGGAAGGGTTTTGAGTGTTAGCATGTGAGTGAGAGGTCTCGGGTTCGAGCCCGGATGGTGGCGTCTATTATTTTTTAAAGCCTATTCTAGTGAGGTAGTAATTTTACTATTTTTATTATTATTATCTTGTTCTTGTTATTGTTATTATTATTTTTATTATTATTATTATTATTATTATTATTATTATTAGTAGCTCATTATTATCAAAACTATCATTTTTAACAAATAAATATTTTATACATAAAAACACACTTATTATATATACTATAATTATATTGAGATTCCCTATAACTATATGAAAAACATATTAATATTATATAAATACTTACACATAACAAATTAGGTATTTTAATATAATGCTAAATATATATAGATATTAATATAACTATAATAATCATTTCTGATATATATACAAAATAAATATATATAACACATAATTTAAGATATAATATAAGTATATGATTTTAAATGAAATTTAGTATAAATTCCATATAACTACAATTACATAAATAACATATAGTAATAAATGAAATTAGGTGATTTCCATTATATGTTTTAATAGATAAATAATTGATATAGGTTCGTGAATCTGAGGCCAACCCTACACTTGTTCAATAACGTCATATGTATTTTTACTACAAAATACAGTATGGTGAGTTCATTTGATTCCCTTTTACTCTTTACATTTTTGGGACTGAGAATACATGCGCTATTTTTACAACTGCTTTATTAAATGCTTTTGAAATACATTTTGAACTGCGAATACATGAAATGCTTTTATAAATGTTTGATGAGATAGACACAAGCAAAACATTCCTCGAATGAATTATTATGCAGACAGAAGTTCTGCGGATTATTATTGAATTATGTGGACATGATAATTGCCACCATTGAATTATGTGGACATGATAATTGCCACCATTGAATTATGTGGACATGATAATTGCCACCATTGAATTATGTGTACATGATAATTGCCACCATTGAATTATGTGGACATGATAATTACCACCATTGAATTATGTGGACATGATAATTGCCACCAATTGATGTGAATGTTATGTATCGAGAGAATGATTTTTATACACAGGTTATGTGTATTAGTTTTTGTGCACGAGATATGTGTACGGTTACTATGATTTATGAAAAATGGATTTCGTACACGAGAAAGGTGTACTGTTTTTAGAAGATATCGCATGTACATTACAGGTGGGTATAGGATTCGGACCCATTTGTACCATGCAGGATTTAAATCTTGTGATCTATCAAAATGATGAATTTTATTGTTTTATGTTAAACCTATGAACTTACCAACCTTTTGGTTGACACTTGAAAGCATGTTTATTCTCAGGTATGAAAGAAATCTTCCGGTGTGCATTTGCTCATTGTAAAGACATTATTTGGAGTCGATCATCGCAATGGAACCAGATGTTGGTGACTTCATCCGGACGGATTAGGAAGGGGTATGACATGTGGTATCAGAGCGGTGGTCTTAGCGAACCAGGTCTTGCATTAGTGTGTCTAACTGATAGTTGTTAGGATGCATTAGTGAGTCTAGACTTCGACCGTGTCTGCATGTCAAAAGTTTTGCTTATCATTTTTGTCGAAAATCATCTGCTTATCATCCTTAGGAAATTACCTACTCATTATTCTTAGTCTAGACACATTTTACTGCATTAACTGCATGAATAGTGTATAGACAAAATTCATATCTTAGCGTATCTGACAATTCATATCTTAGCGTATTTGTTACTGTAGACCTTGCCTAATATCTCTCGTAAATTTCTCCTTAATTTAAGGGATCCTGGTACTATATATATCTATGCAAATTATGCATTGAGAATACCATCTAACTATCAATTGCTATCACTAAACTCTTCATACCAAAAATCTTTTCTGTGATCGCGTAAGATGGCCTCTACGAATCGACCACGTTCCTCTGACTCTAAAGACAGCGTGACAGGAGCACACCAACCAATCAACTATCGTGATTACTGGATAAAATAAGGGTAGGTTCGCAACATACTCACCCTATGGAGAAGGGAAGAAGGTACTCCATATCATGAACTGAATCTACCACCTAACCTTGGAGTACTCGACCCGCTCACTGGTGAACCTGTTCGCAACACCGTTTATACCCTTTTTGCAAGAATTTTTCATCTTGAGGCTACCATTAACGGAACTAGAGAAGATATCCAACCTCTACCTCACACTGATGACCAACCAAGGTTAGTAGAAGAAGTTAGAGAACTCCGAGCTCGAGTATTAACTTTAGAGAGTACAGTACATAATTTGCAAGCACCAGCAGTATCACCAACACCAGTAACATCACCAGCCTCACCACCAACAACACTAGTACCACCAACAACAACATCCGCGTCACCAGCTTCGACATCTCATTCTGTACCTCGAGTATAATCATCGTTCTACATGACGTTCTACATCATTTATCATCGTTCGACATAGCGATTATGTAACCTCTAATGTTTTAGAGATTATATATTCTTGTTCTAACGGTAAATCAAATGAGTTTAATATCATATTGACTCATTAAATCCATGGTTACATCTGAAGAAAATATATATGTATATATGTGTTCATAAAGATTGTAATTAAAAATTCTTTTGTACAAACTGTTAATGGTGAAAATATTTTAACGGGTAGGTAATACCAGAGGAAATTTAAATTTCACATTAATGAGTACACTGTACATTCTACGAATCTGATTCAACGATCATTTACTATCTTACTTACATCCACAGATATACGAATCCGTTCACCGCAAAATAACCATTTTCATTCAATTTTATATTTGAATTTTGATCTATCAGAATCCAACAACTGGCATAATGAAGAAAACATTGGACAAAATAAAATTTGTTAGAAACAAACGAATTAACTATGAGAAATTCTATTAAGAATCCACGCTAACAAAATCCTAGCTAACTGTTCCTAGCTAACTGTTAATTCCGTATTACCTTTTATTTATCGCAATTTATTTATCGCAATTTATTTATGGCATTTTATTTATCGCAATTTTAATTCTCGCAGTTTTATTTATCGTCATTTAATTTATGTTATTTATTTTACGCACTTTAAATATCGGGACACGTATACAAGGTTTGGATATATCATATCGACGCATGTATATATATTATTTGGAATAACCATAGACACTCTATATGCGGTAATGCGGGAGTTAGCTATACAGGATTGAGGTTGATTCTACAATAATATATATAGTTTGAGTTGTGATCAAGTCTGAGACATGTACACGGGTCACGATACGTATTAATTAATTCGAATATTATATATTAAGCTATATATGAATTATTGGACTGTTAACTGTGGACTATCAACTATGGACTGCCGACATTGGACAATTAAAATGAATTAAAATATTGATTATAACATATGAAACTAAACAATTCTTCAAGTTTGCCACTTGATTTTATCTTAAACCTCATTTGTATTTTGACGATTACAATCTGCAATTCAAACCTTTCATGACTCTTGAAAACACCTCAATCGAGAAGATGATCCAACCACACGATACCTACGAAAGGAGGAACTTATGCATATGGGCATGCACCTGAAAAACTCTTGTAAGCTAAGTAGAAGTTTAAAATGAACTTATAATTCCTTGGCATTGTTATTTCCAAAAATAACTTTGCAACCTCTTTCCAAATTATCTAAAATTGTCACAGCTCCAGCAAGTCAACTTCGACTTTTCAGTCGGACTAGCCTTACTATAACTTTGATATATATGCATGCTCTTTTATTATTACCGGGGAACCTTTTATATTCCACCATATTATCAGCAGATGTACCAGCAACCTCGTCGCTCCTTGGTTTAAATCCCTCCGACAAATCACTATATTTATCTATTGAAGTCTCATCATGTACTCATCCACATCTTGTAACAAGAATTGCCATACCAATTACCGGGAATCAGCAAATATGTATTGTGAGTCTTGCAACGTTTCCATATCAACATTTATATGTATCCATATAACATTTATCTCTTAGAATTATGATCTTCCATTCCGAAATTCTGAAAAGCACACAGTCTGCGAATTAATACTCTGAATTTTGAAAAGTTGAATGAAGCAAAAAAAAACAAAAAAAACAAAAAAAAAAAAAAAACAACTGTAAACGACCTCAACAGCCAAAAGTTGATGATAAAGAATTGTATGTTGGCAAAGCTCAGAAAAAGTTTGAAACTGAAAAACTGATTGAGCAAACTACGAAGGAGTCTCTGAACAAATCACAAGGACTAAACTTGTACATTAAGAATCCTGATGATTCTGTTTCTGATGAAATCTTTAGCGAATACTTTGCTTCTGACTCCAAACTCTTGCGGACAAATTTTCTTCACCATCCTTCGATATTAGAAATTCCAAGATATCATCGTATCTTTCATTATAAATATCCTCCATATTTCTGAAGATATTTTCATAATTATTCTTATCTAAAATCATTAATCTCTTTGTGCTATCAGTGTTACATCATATAGAAACTGTTAGTTTCTATATTTTGTAAACTTTCGAGCTTAAAATATGAATGTTATTGAAGTAATGTTGGGAACTGATGCATGAGTTAGTATAATATAATGACACTTGATCAATGTGATTATATTACAGTAAGTCATGATGAGTTTCTAATGGGACGTGATGATTCACAGATCATAACGTCATCATGTGCCATGTTACTTAACTCTTTCATTCTGCTTAATTTCTGAACATATCAAGAAAGTATATTCTTGATAGTTCTATACTCAGTGATTCTGGTAATTTTACAAATCAAATCGCACGATTACGTCCTTTCTTGGTTAGAACATTAAGTTCATTCGAAACTCCATACCTACGAATTCTGGACCATTACTTGCAAAAAAGAAAACAAAAGCATGGAGCTCCGAAATAGAAGGGGGTATAAATCGCAGCAAATAAGTGAAAGCATTAACTGTGAATGACAATGATTATAGAAGATAAAAGTAGAGACTCCGAAATATAAGGGAGAATATAAAGCCCAATAACAACACGGAGGTTACAAACCGTGGATATTAATACGAATAGCAATATAAAGACACGGTATAATTAAGAATAGTATCACCCCAAGGCAATAATAGAAGTAAACAGATTTTTCTGGTGGAAGATTGAAAAGAAGGATGAAGGGAATGATAATTAGGAAAATATCAAGGATTAGAACTGGATTAAACATTTCCATCATCTTTTGGATGTATGAACTAAGAAAGAAAGTATAGGAATGGTGAGAATAATGGAACGAAAGAGTTTAATTTATAATGGAAATACCAGACAGAATAAACGAGGTAGATCATCGTATTTAATTATAAAGATCTTAAATTTCTTATTCGCCGAAGAATCAAATCTTTTAGATTTCGAAGATTCTCTTTAAACCCTTAAATTCCGGAAATCAATTGTGACTACATCACCGGTTAAGTCAAATCTGTATTTACTCATTCCACCCTTTTGTGATAACTTCACTCGTACGCTTCGCATAATCGAATCGTTTTAGCTATAGTACTCAATGATGATGAAACTCTATTTATCAATTCATATTCGTCATAAAAACATTTTTATTGTTAGCCATGACCATCCCACTCAAATTTCGGGACGAAATTTCTTTAACGGGTAGGTACTGTGATGACCTGGAAATTTCCGACCAAATTTAAACTTAATCTTTAAATGATTTCGACACGATAAGCAAAGTCTGTAATATTAAAGTCTCAAAAATTTTGAACTATGTTCATGTATTTATTTACCTTTTGACAAATCCCGATGATTCACGAACCAGTGTTTGTAAATATGTATATATATAATTATGTGTAGGTATATAAATATTACTTGTGTATATATATTTTGTTATATTAAATTTAATTGTTTAAAATATATAATTAATAAATGTATTTACTTAGTAAAAATTTATTATTTAAAATTGTTCCTATATATATAAAGAGCATATTGAATAAATATGATTTTAGACCAATTCTGTAAACGTCTGTAACACTCGGTTGACATTTCTTTAGTGTTCATAATGATATAGTACATATGTATGAAGATTTAAAATGAAAGTTGAACTGTAAATCGATTACGAAGATTTTAGGCTTCATGAAAATATTTTTACCTTTTTAAGATTAAATACTAGTACTCCGTACATATAAATTGGAACAGAAAATAAATAATTATCGAATCTTTTTGATCAGGTTTCAAACAGTTAATGAGTGAAATAATTAAATATATTTGTTCTAAAAGTTTGGGAATTTTAGGAACACTTTTATACGACAACTGTTTAGCAATGGACACGATACAGTCATCCGGGATAAACTGTCGGTAGAGATTACTAATTGATGCACGTTTAAATTTCAATGAGCATTAATTATCATTATATTGCCAGTTGTTTAACATAACCACTTGTGTTATTATTGTTAAATTATTAATATTATTATTATTATGGTATATAGTTATAGATGACAGATAGATAGATGAATATATATACATACATATGCAATTTTGATCAAACCCACTTCAAGACATTTACATTTTTGCTTTGGTTTCACATTCGATCAAACTATCACCTAGCTTCATCATCATACCACGATCACAATTAACAACCACTTCAAAACCACCTTAAACCTGCACCCATAACTACGATCATGATGTTGCCACTAATTATGATTTTCTAATTCCTGTTCATCGCCGTGAAAACACCATCATTTCCACCGCCACCTTCACACCCATTTGATCACTAATACAAACACCACCCATCGGCTATTATTACAACCACCTTCTCCACTTCATAACTCCAACCGTCGGCCACCACATCAACCGCCACCCCCAATCTTTTCTCTCTCTCTCTCTACTCCCTCTCTACATTTTTTTCTCTCGTAAACCTTCAAACTAACCATCTATCTATATTCTGATTCGTTCTCAAACTGCAAACAAGTAACCACTTCACACCATGAACAAACACGACCACCATAATTCGTCACCATAAACCACCACTACTATTGCTATGTGTACAGCTACAACTGAACCATTTTTTCTTTTTTTTTTCTTTTTCTGCTGCTATAAACAGTCGGGCATCAACCATCTAATAACCGCTATCGAACCACCTTTTAAATTGCTGCTACTTTACGTTTCTTATTTCTGTCACGATTATAGAAAGTGATGAAGAACAGTGATGTCGACATATGATTATAGTGATGTTCTGATCATGATATGATGGAGAACGATGGGATGATGTACGAGAATAATGACACTATAAAAATGACGATAGATGATGTCAAGATGATGATGACGGGATGTTGAAGATGATGAACCGTGGTGAAGAATTATGATGATGACGATAAGATGATGATATTAAGATAATGAAAACGAGGATGATGAGATGATGCTATGTAATGTTATGATGTCAGCGAATTTTGATGATGACCATAGAAAGATGTTGATGTTTGATCAAGATAAAAACGTTAATATGATGATGAGGTATAATGGTGTAAAGAAATGATGATGATCGTGATTAAGGAAATGATATTGATAATGATACATGTATGATGTTAGATGATGATGATGTGTGGAATTTGATGATGACGATTATACGGTACAGAAGTGATGGTAAACATTGAGTGTTTGCTTAGTTTCCTCCTGGACCAAATCTCAACAACTCCTATTCTTAATTAACTTGATCCATGGAGTGCTAATGGACTCATGAGCCATTTGGAACTGTTTGTACAGTTGGACTGATGTGGGATTGGGCCTATGCTTTGTTTTTCCTTTTGGACCGATGAGATTGGGGCAGGAGCTGTGCAGCAGAAGTTAATTTTTTTTTTTCAAAGGAGTACATGGAACAATGATGAAGGGAAACCGAATGAAATGAGTTAAATATTTGTTGAAATCATAGAATTACAGAAAAGTAGAAGTGGAGGAAGGGTTTTGAGTGTTAGCATGTGAGTGAGAGGTCTCGGGTTCGAGCCCGGATGGTGGCGTCTATTATTTTTTAAAGCCTATTCTAGTGAGGTAGTAATTTTACTATTTTTATTATTATTATCTTGTTCTTGTTATTGTTATTATTATTTTTATTATTATTATTATTATTATTATTATTATTATTATTATTATTATTATTATTATTATTATTATTATTATTATTATTAGTAACTCATTATTATCAAAACTATCATTTTTAATAAATAAATATTTTATACATAAAAACACACTTATTATATATACTATAATTATATTGAGATTCCCTAAAACTATATGAAAAACATATTAATATTATATAAATACTTACACATAACAAATTAGGTATTTTAATATAATGCTAAATATATATAGATATTAATATAACTATAATAATCATTTCTGATATATATACAAAATAAATATATATAACACATAATTTAAGATATAATATAAGTATATGATTTTAAATGAAATTTAGTATGAATTCCATATAACTACAATTACATAAATAACATATAGTAATAAATGAAATTAGGTGATTTCCATTATATGTTTTAATAGATAAATAATTGATATAGGTTCGTGAATCTGAGGCCAACCCTACACTTGTTCAATAACGTCATATGTATTTTTACTACAAAATACAGTATATTGAGTTCATTTGATTCCCTTTTACTCTTTACATTTTTGGGACTGAGAATACATGCGCTATTTTTACAACTGCTTTATTAAATGCTTTTGAAATACATTTTGAACTGTGAATACATGAAATGCTTTTATAAATGTTTGACGATATAGACACAAGCAAAATATTCCTCGAATGAATTATTATGCAGACAGAAGTTCTGCGGATTATTATTGAATTATGTGGACATGATAATTGCCACCATTGAATTATGTGGACATGATAATTGCCACCATTGAATTATGTGGACATGATAATTGCCACCATTGAATTATGTGGACATGATAATTGCCACCAATTGATGTGAATGTTATGTATCGAGAGAATGATTTTTATACACAGGTTATGTGTATTAGTTTTTGTGCACGAGATATGTGTACGGTTACTATGATTTATGAAAAATAGATTTCGTACACGAGAAAGGTGTACTGTTTTTAGAAGATATCGCATGTACATTACAGGTGGGTATAGGATTCGGACCCATTTGTACCATGTAGGATTTAAATCTTGTGGTCTATCAAAATGATGAATTTTATTGTTTTATGATAAACCTATGAACTCACAAACGTTTTGGTTGACACTTGAAAGCATGTTTATTCTCAGGTATGAAAGAAATCTTCCGCTGTGCATTTGCTCATTGTAAAGACATTATTTGGAGTCGATCATCGCAATGGAACCAGATGTTGGTGACTTCATCCGGACGGATTAGGACGGGGTATGACAATAACCACAATGATATTAGTATAAAACTCGATCTTTGAGCAAGAAAAAGAGTTGAGCACTGAGTGAGTTAACAAGGTTATTAAATATTAATAAACACTAAAGTAATATATTTTTTTTTCTTTTCTATCATGTCCCGTTACCTTTATTAGACACATCGAATATTTGGTATTTATTGTGGGACTTAGTGTCTTGCACTTATTTTGAATTATTGGGACAACCTGGTTGACTTAGTGTAATAACGAACCTAGGAATGTAAAATCAAATTTGCTAGATTGACCGATTGAGAAGAAGATGAATATATGATGATATGATTCGTAGATGATAATAAAGATTCAAAGGTGATGACTAGCGAGATGGAGATGATGATTATGATATAGATGACGGTCATCATGATTAACGACTGCTGTTCTATTCATTTTCCAAACCTAAACCAATACCGTCCTTAATCCGAAACACAACCCAATACTAGACGAATTGTTGCTGCTATTCTTTATGATCTTACGGTTGCTTGTTGATTTTCCTATTCGAACATCACAACCCAAAATCACCCTATCACAGCTATTACGAAGGACTGCTGCAAATCGAATATGTTATTGATTGTTGTTCATCCTAGTTGATCGATTACTACGGTTACCAGATGGCTGTTGCTATTAGCTTTCTTTCTGACGACAATCACCGATTGACTATAAGTATTCGAACAACTAAGTTGTAGTCTCCTGGACCAGACCCATTAGGTTAGATAACGAGCAGAATGGTCACTATAATGTTTGGGCCTATTTATGGGGCTTGTCAAATTGCTAGATGGGCTTAATATATTGATAAGTTGGGCCAGAACAGTTTTAAAGGTAATGATCCTAATAATGATAACTCGGAATTCGGGTAAATGAGGGTGATATCATGAGTTGATGATGAGATGATCGTGACATAATGAATGATAGTGATGATCATGATGAGATGATTATGATAATTATGATACACTGGTGATGATGATGGTAAAGAATTGATGATCATGAGATGATGATAATGGTATAAATTTTATCATCATTATTATTACATATTATTATTATTATTATTATTATTATTATTATTATTATTATTATTATTATTATTATTATTATTATTATTATTATTATTATTATTATTATTATTATTATACTAATGCAAATATTAATACTATGGATATTATTATTATTATCATTAATATTAACATGATTATTAAGATTATTATTAATATTATTAAAATTAACATTAATATTAAAAGTATCATTATCATTAGAATTATCATTTTTGCTAGTATTATTATTATTATTATTATTATTATTATTATTATTATTATTATTATTATTATTATTATTATTATTATTATTAATTTTATCATTTTGATTATTAAATTATTGTTATTATTATCATTATTATTATTATTTTTAACATTTTTATTATTATTTTTTTTATATATTATTACAATTATTATTATTAAAAATGATTGATATTATTATTATTATTACAAAGAGTATTAATATTATTATTATGATTATCATTATTAACATATAACATTTTTATTATTAGTATTAACATTACTATTAATATTATAAGTAATAACGCAAATATATATATAAAGATATTAATTCTTATACATTATAAAATATTAATAAAGTTAGATTATTAAATGTGTTATGTGTTAATATATATATATATATATATATATATATATATATATATATATATATATATATATATATATATATATATATATATATATATATATATATATTGATATAGGTTCGTGAATTCGAGGCCAACCCTATACTTGTTCAATGTCGTCATATGTATTTTTACTACAAAATACAGTACGGTGAGTTTCATTTGCTCCATTTTTAAATGCTTTTGCAATATATATTTTTGGGACTGAGAATACATGCGCTGCTTTTATAAATGTTTTACGAAATAGACCCAAGTAATCGAAACTACATTATATGGTTGAATGATCGAAGCCGAATATGCCCCTTTTGCTTGGTAGCCTAAGAATTAGTAAACCAGTCTACTAATTCACACGAATCCTAAAGATAGATCTATTGGGCCTAACAAACCCCATCCTTTGTAGCGGATGCTTTAGTACTTCGATGTTGTTTTATCATGTCCGATGGATGTCCCGGAATGATAGGGGATATTCTTATATGCATCTTGTTAATGTCGGTTACCAGGTGTTCAATCCATATGAATGATTTTTGTCTCTATGCATGGGACGTATATTTATGAGAAATGAAAAATGAAAATCTTGTGGTCTATTAAAATGGTGGAAATGATTATTTATGTTAAACTAATGAACTCACCAACCTTTTGGTTGACACTTTAAAGCATGTTTGTTCTCAGGTATGAAAGAAATGCTGTGCATTTGCTCATTTTAGAGATATTACTTAGAGTCATTCATGACATATTTCAAAAGACGTTGCATTCGAGTCGTTGAGTTCATCAAGATTATTATTAAATCAATTATAGTTTGATATATTATGAAATGGTATGCATGCCGTCAACTTTCGATGAAATGAAAGTTTGTCTTTTAAAAACGAATGCAATGTTTGTAAAATGTATCATATAGAGGTCAAGTACCTCGCGATGTAACAAAATGTAATGTATTCGTCCAGATGGATTAGGACGGGTCTCTACACCCACCCCTTAGTGGACTTGTTTTGGGCTAAGATTATCACTAGTCTTTTAATTAGGCCCTAATGACTAGACTATAAAAGGAAATTTATCACTGCATTCTACCCTAACCCTTTTTGGTCGACTTTTCCCTCTTCCCCATCCCCTATTCACGTCGATCTCAGCCCCCAAGCACACCATCATCAAACTTTAAAATTAGAACAAGTCACGTGCTTCAAAGTTGTTGCTTTTGTCGTTCTACAAGCGTACATGCTTGCAATTTATTTTTTTAAGGTATAATTTATAACCCTAATCTTATCAGATCTGATTTTCGTTCAGTGTAATCAAGTCTAGTGCTCAATTAATGGTGTTTTGTGTTATCGTTTATCGTTTAATTGCTCGATTGACGTTGTTTGCATGAAAAACGAATTTTTATTTTAATGATATGATAAAATTGACTTATGAACTGATCTTGGATGATTATCTGGATGGATAGAGATCGAAAAACTATTGAGTTTGGACTTTGATTTTGCATGATTTCGTTATCGTATGCTTAAGATATGCTTAATCGAAGTTTTCGTTAGGGTTTGCATAATATACGAATTTTCTGAGTTGCATGCTTTATGTTTTAGTTTATATAAAGTGTACTACTGTATTCCTTGTGAAAAGTTACGCATTTTAGACTTAATATTTATGTCGAAAGGTTATGTAATGCTCCCGTTATGTCAAAACGAAGATGTGATTTTTAAAGTGAGCTGAATCGTTTTTCAAAGTTACATAAAAATTGCTAGAGTGAACTAGGAATTGATTGAGACTTTGATATTCTGGAATATGTTATTTTAAGTGTTCCTTGACATGTTTTATTTGTATGAGAACTTACGAGAACGTGATTTTCCATGAGATATATGCTCGTCTAAGTGATGTGTCTAGTTGATGATTAAAAACTGATGAGTCTGTAAAGGTTTGAGAAATTGTACAAATTGGCTAAAGCAATGTTTCTGATTATTTTATCACTAAAACCTTGAGATTTTTTGAGATGACTCCAATTTTCCGTTCGTCAAAATCTATTTTCTATATTTTTTGAGAAATGTTTAAAAACTGACGCGCGGGCAGAAATTGTTGTAACTAACTATGATTAGACCCTTTCTGATATTGGACTTTTATTTATCGTATGAGGCCTTGGCAGGACTTTTTGGAATCAATTTTAAGTTTAGTTATGATCTGGAGTTTTTCATGATATTTTGATTTATGTTCTCTGAGCTATAGTTGGATCTTTCTACGACGTACGAA
The DNA here is from genome assembly GCF_046630445.1 of Rutidosis leptorrhynchoides. Classification (NCBI taxonomy): domain Eukaryota; kingdom Viridiplantae; phylum Streptophyta; class Magnoliopsida; order Asterales; family Asteraceae; genus Rutidosis; species Rutidosis leptorrhynchoides. The sequence continues at coordinate 169,128,830 of NC_092342.1, read as the reverse complement.
TTTTTAAGACATGCTTTAAGGTGCAAAAGTGCAATATGCTTAATTATGACTTGTAAATTGATACTTGACCTAGGTTTGACTTATTGATGATGTTTGTATGACCTACTGATATGTTTGACTTTAGTTGACCACTTTGACCGAGTTGACTTTGGTTGACTTTTGTTGACTTGCTTGGATTAGTTGACTTTTACTTATTCGTTGAGTCAGTCTGAGCACTAGGACTTTGCATACACTATGGGTTGACATATTTTGACCTATAAGTGTATACTTAAGATGATTTACTTATTTAGGTTGCATTGTTCAGTCGAGATTGTTCGATAAATCGTACGTTTTGCTAAGAAATTACAAGTGCTTTTGCTAAGGTGAGTCTACAGTCGCTTTTTCAGCAACATTTTTGGGATGAGATACATGCTACTTTTGAAACTATTTCTTAAACTGTTTTTACAAGTATATTACATATTAGGCACGAGTAACATACAAAGAATATACATATGAGTTCAGATCAAAAATCCCTTAGCTTGATTATATTAGTTACTTTGTAAGCTCGACTTATAGGGACGATACCGTTAGGTTTGACAAACCTCACCGCAACATAAACAGGTGCATATTTTGTTGTTACTCGTACACTTGATCGGTGTATCGCCATGATAGGGTAAACTAAAGACGTGTGTTCAGCTCACGCAAAGGTTAAAGCTTTATAATCAAGTGCTCATGATAAGTGTATATTATTACGAAGCTTTTCAGAAATCTCGTGGCCTAACTTACGATGAATGTTACTTAAAGATGATGTTTACAAAGTTAAAACTTGTCATAACCCGTCCTTAACCATAAGAACGTGTTAGATAACGTATGATTTCATTGCGAGGTATTGACCTCTATATGCGACATTTTTAAAAGAACAACTGCATATATTTTACATTACAAACCATAATTCTTATTTTGATACAAGCTTTAGACAAAATAAAGATGATTATCGTTTAGCGATAATCTTAGACTTACAAACTTTACATGTGATGATAACAATACGATTTCTAGCATATTTTACATTACAAATCCTCCGATATGCAGTTTTATTTTTGACACAATATGCATACTCAAGATCTTGTTTAAATTCAACATGTTGCAGCGGAAGCTTCTAATTATCACCTGAGAATAGACATGCTTAAAACGTCAACATAAAGTTGGTGAGATATAGGTTTAATGTCGGCAGCAATATATATATATAGACCACAAGATTTCATATATAAACATTTTAATAAAAAATATTCTAAGTGGTTGAGCACTTGGTAACCATACTTAACATTTAATCACGTCGCATATTCCCTTTATTATGAAATCTTACTACACCGTACCAAGTGTAGTCACGAAACGAAGTACTGTGCAACCGTTGAATACTGGTCGTCCAGTCCGGTTGGGGTTGTCAGGCCCGATAGATCTATCAACAGGATTCGCGTTTACAATACCGCTGTAAATATTAGTTACCAAGCTACAAGGAAGTATGCCAGTGGTACAACTCAACGTAGAATATATTTTTCAGTTACTTGTGTCCATATTGTAAAACATAAAATACATGTATTCTCATCCCGAAATATTTAGAGTTTAAAAGTGGGACTATATACTCACTTTCGTCTTGAAGATATATATATATAATTTGACTTGGTCTCCGGTTGATATCACGAACCTATCCATATATAATATATCAATACCTTTTCTTTTTAAACAAACGTCACATATATATACTTGTTATACTTTTAATACTTTGAATAATTCCTTAGTCCGTAGTTAGCAGTTCGTTGTTAGTAATTCAATTTTAATGGTTCATTTTTAGATGTTTAATATACCCGCAATGAAATAAATAAAACCCCCAACGAAATAAATAAAACCCCATCATATATGTATTGGTCGAGATTAATCTTGACCCACGGTACCGGTGTTGTCAAATGACGTGTTGCGTACATAAAGTACCGGTGTTGTCAAATGACGTGTTGCGTACAATCATGGGATCTTATGGTTAATCTTCTCGTGTTGTTTACGGGTGATCCTGAACCATATAAAATTGAATTATATAAAATATCATGTTATCTTAGAAAGATGTGATTTTATTTAATTTTTCCCAATTAATCCCGAAGTTAAACAAGTCTTGGATAACCAATTTTGTTTCGGTCATAGTTTCTTCGTTACAAATCCGTTTTCGTTGATTCAACTTGCCATCTCCTTGGATCGAGTCCCTCTTTAAGACTATGAACTGAAAATACCTTGGTTTGTATTCAAAATCACACGGCATAGGTGAAACTTTAGTGAAACTTATGAAGTTAAACATTTTCCTTTATGTAAACAACATTAAATGATTATTTTTCTAAAAATACTTATACTTTGAATTAAATCATGGAATTTTTATGTGTTATCATATCCATAGTAAAAATCATTTTTCCAGAACATAAACCTCCAATTCAAAGTTTAAGATAGTTTTTAATTATCCAACCCAAAACAGTCCCCGGTGGCACTCCGACGTCGTAAAAACAGTTTTTAAGATAATCTTTGAAAAACCAAGTTATACCTTGTTAAATTAGCATATATTTAAGTTATATTACAGGTCTTGGAGTATTTTAAAAGTTAAGTTAGAAGGATCTATTTAGTTTGCAAACAAGTTTGAAAACATTCAAACTATGTTCTTGTTGTTAAAATTTTATACCACAAAATAAGATAGTTATATATATATGAATCGAATAAGGTTATGAACATAGATTCTACCTCAAGTTCCTTGGACAAGGTTGCTGTAAAAGAGGAGTAAGAACCTAGAACCAAAAGGGTGATGGAAGTGGATGAAAGATTGGAAGTAAGTTGGTGTTCTTGGAAGGTTTTCTTGAAGTATTTTTGTAAGGGTTTTCTTATGATGATTAAGTGATGTTTTGAAGCTAAAAACTTATGAGGACCTTGAAGAACACTTGAAGGTTGAAGATAAGAGAGTTTAGAAGATCATTTAACTTGAAAGAAAATTGTTATGAAAGTGTGCATATGTGTATATAGGCGTATATATGTATATGTATATATAGACTTTATTTTTTTGATTTTTAGCTCAAAAGTCCTCATATATGATCCCACATGTATTGACTAATCAAAGGCTGCTAAGATCATATAATTGAAGTCTAATAATTGGTATTTTTCAATAGTAAAACTTCTAGAAACTGCGTATTTATACGGGTACATATACCCTAAGTATACGTATAGAAATCTTGTGAAAACGGAACGAGGATTCAAATATAGCTATCTTTTGTGAATATACTTATATGGTTTTATGTATTTAAGTCCTTAAAAATGATTAAATACATTACTTATACGATATATGTATAAACATTATATGTCATAAGTATTTAAGTCAAATAACGTTACGTATGGTTATCGTTTTGAAAACTTAAGTTAGTAGTTTCAAAATATACTTATAACTTATTGTTATTAATACAAAATGAGGTATTAAAACATCCTTAAATCATGTTAAACATGTATATATACATATATATATACAAACGTATAATTATCATATATTGTATAGTTCGTGATATCATCGGTCAAACTAGACGGTCAAACGTTGTGTAAATCTCTTTTCGAAAAACATAAGTCTCGACAATTTGGATTGCTTATCATGTTGATAAGGTTTAATTTATGTAAATATTAATCTTATAAGTATAGAATGATCGAAAAAGTGCGGGTCGTTACATTACCTCCCCGTTAAATAAATTTCGTCCCGAAATTTTAAAATTGTACCTATTTTGCGTCATCGGAAAACAAGTGTGGATATTTTTGTTTCATTTGATCCTCTCGTTCCCAAGTAAACTCGGGACCCCTTCGAGCATTCCAACGAACCTTAATGATCGGTATGTTGCTCTGCTTGAGCCGTTTAACTTCACGATCCATGATTTCGATTGGTTCTTCGATGAATTGTAGTTTCTCGTCGACATGGATTTCTTCAAGAGGAATGGTGAGGTCTTCTTTTGCAAGACACTTCTTAAGGTTTGAGACGTGAAAAGTATTATGTACTCCGGCGAGTTGTTGCGGTAACTCGAGTCGATAAGCTACCGGTCCAATGCGTTCGATGATCTTGAACGGGCCTACATACCTTGGGTTTAGTTTACCCCTTTTTCCAAAACGTATTACACCTTTCCAAGGTGTCACCTTTAGCATAACCATGTCACCGATTTGAAACTCTAATGGTTTCCTTCGGACATCGGCGTAGCTCTTTTGGCGACTACGGGCTGTTTTCAATCTCTCCTTGATTTGTACTATCTTCTCAGTCGTTTCGTGTATGATCTCGGGACCAGTTAATTGTCGATCTCCTACTTCATTCCAACAAATAGGAGATCTACACTTCCTTCCGTACAATGCTTCGAATGGCGCAACTTTAATGCTCGCATGATAACTATTATTATACGAGAATTCTGCTAATGGTAGATATTTATCCCATCCGTTTCCAAAATCGATCACACATGCCCTGAGCATGTCTTCAAGAGTCTGAATCGTTCTTTCACTCTGCCCGTCCGTTTGCGGATGATACGCGGTACTCATATCCAAACGAGTTCCTAGGGCCTCCTGTAGTGATTGCCAGAACTTTGATGTAAATCTACTATCACGATCGGATATAATGGAAATAGGTATTCCATGCCTTGAAACAACTTCCTTTATATACAATCGTAATAGTTTCTCCATTCTATCCGTTTCCTTTATAGGCAAGAAATGTGCAGACTTGGTGAGACGATCAACAATCACCCAAATGGTGTCGTATCCCCAGGCAGTCTTTGGTAACTTCGTGATGAAATCCATGGTAATACCATCCCATTTCCATTCTGGGATTTCTGGTTGTTGAAGTAATCCTGACGGCTTCTGGTGTTCAACTTTGACTTTGGAACAAGTTAAACATTCCCTAACATATGTTGCAACGTCTGTCTTTAAATTAGGCCACCAATAATGTGTCTTAAGATCTTGGTACATCTTTCCAACTCCAGGATGTATCGAGTATCTTGTCTTATGTGCTTCATTCAATATCAACTTCCTTAATCCACCCAACTTCGGTACCCAAATATGGTTTGCAAAATATCGAATTCCATCTTCCCGTATAACGAGTTGCTTCTCATACTTCTTCATTATTTCATTTCCTATATTTTCTTTACTAAGTGCTTCTCGTTGAACTTCTTTGATTTGTGAGTTGAGATTCATGCGAATTTTTATGTTCATCGCTCGTACTCGAATTGGTTCTCGTTCCTTTCTGCTTAATGCGTCAGCCACCACATTCGCTTTCCCGGGATGATAACGAATTTCACAATCATAGTCGTTTATTAACTCGACCCACCTACGTTGCCTCATGTTCAGCTGTTTCTGATCAAAAATATGTTGAAGGCTTTTATGATCAGTAAACACAGTGCATTTAACTCCATACAAGTAGTGTCTCCACATCTTTAATGCAAACACGACTGCTCCCAATTCTAGATCATGCGTCGTATAATTTCGCTCGTGAATCTTCAATTGTCGGGATGCGTATGCAATAACTTTCTTCCGTTGCATAAGAACACAACCAAAACCTTGTCGCGAAGCGTCACAATATATTTCAAAATCATCGTTCCCTTCAGGTAACGATAAAATAGGCGCCGTAGTTAACTTCTTCTTCAGTAATTGAAATGCGTTCTCCTGTTCCGAGGTCCATTCGTATTTATTCCCTTTTTGCGTTAATGCTGTCAATGGCTTAGCTATTCGGGAAAAATCTTGAATAAACCTTCTATAATAACCGGCTAAACCCAAAAATTGGCGTATCTGCATTGGTGTTTTAGGAGTCTCCCATTTTTCAATGGCCTCAATTTTAGCTGGATCAACCTGAATTCCTTTGCTACTAACAACGTGACCAAGAAATTGCACTTCTTTTAACCAGAAAGCACACTTAGAAAATTTAGCGTATAGCTGTTCTTTTCTCAACAACTCTAATATCAACCTTAAATGCTGTTCATGCTCTTGCTCACTCTTGGAATAGATAAGAATATCATCAATGAAAACGATAACAAACTTATCTAAATATGGACTACAAACTCGATTCATGAGGTCCATGAATACAGCTGGCGCATTCGTCAATCCAAACGGCATGACCAAAAATTCGTAATGACCATAACGTGTCCGAAAAGCAGTTTTCGGTATATCTTCTTCTTTGACACGTAATTGATGATAACCCGATCTTAGGTCAATTTTCGAGTACACACATGATCCTTGGAGTTGATCAAATAAGTCGTCAATTCTCGGTAGTGGATACCGATTTTTGATAGTTAACTTATTTAATTCACGATAATCTATACACATCCTAAAAGATCCATCTTTCTTCTTAACAAACAAAATTGGAGCTCCCCACGGTGAAGTGCTTGGTCGTATGAATCCACGGTCTAGTAATTCTTTTAACTGACTTTGAAGTTCTTTTAATTCGGACGGTGCAAGTCTATATGGAGCACGAGCCACTGGTGCAGCTCCTGGTACTAAATCTATTTGAAATTCTACAGATCTAAATGGAGGTAATCCCGGCAACTCTTCCGGAAATACTTCAGGAAAATCTCTTGCCACAGGCACGTCATTGATGCACTTCTCTTTTTCTTTCTTTTCGACTTTATTAACATGTGCTAAAATAGCATAGCACCTTTTCTTCAAGCACTTTTGAGCTTTCAAATAACTAATGAGTTTTAGCTTTGAGTTACCCTTCTCTCCATAAATCATCACCGGCATTTTATCCTTACAAGGAATGCGAATTGCCTTCTTGGCACACACAACTTCAGCTCCTACTTTGGACATCCAGTCCATGCCGACTATTACATCAAAACTTCCTAATTCTACGGGTATTAAGTCAATTTTAAATGTTTCTCCGGCTAAATTTATTTTACAATCACGGCAAATTTTATCGGCTTTAATTAGTTTACCATTAGCTAACTCAATCATGTACTTAGCATCTAGAGGTAATGATGAACAATTCAATTTAGCGTAAAAGCCTCTACTCACGTAACTTCTATCGGCACCAGTATCAAATATAATAGATGCGGATAAGTTATTAATGGTAAACGTACCCGTAACAAGCTCCGGGTCTTCACATGCCTCTCTAGCATTAATAACAAATGCTCACCCACGTGCAGGTCCGATATTCTTCTCTGGATTCGGGCACTGGCTCTTATAGTGACCTTGTTTTCCACACCCAAAACAAGTAATGGTAGCCAAAGCAGTTCTATTTGCATTGGTGGCAGGAGTCTTGGTACCATTTGTATTTGTAACGAGAGCCCTACAATCTTCAGCAAGATGACCCTTTCGATTACATTTGTTGCATACCACATTACAGTAACCAGAGTGATGTTTGTGGCATCGGTTGCATAAAGGATTTTGTCCTTTATAACCAAAGCTTAAACCACTACCCGCACCTTGCGTGTTTTCTTGTTTCTTAAAAGATTGTTGTTGGTTACCTCGATCATAATTTCCATTCCACTTTCTTTTGTTACCTGATACCTTCACATCAGTATTGGATGCTTTCTTATCCATGATGACCTGATCCATTAGCTCGTTTGCCATGGTTATAGCTTCATGAATTGTCTTAGGTTTCGATGCTGTAACATTTGCCTTGACCTTTTTGGGCAAACCATCTTTGTACATTTCAATCTTCCGTTCTTCGGTTGGAACCAATTCAGGACATAGCAAAACTAATTCCATGAATCGCTGATTGTAGTTGGTGATTTCAGTACCAACAACCTTCAGACTTCGTAATTCATCTTCCAACTTCCTAACCTCGTTCCTTGGACAATACTCGTTGATTAACATCGTTTTGAATTCTTCCCACGGAGTATTATAAGCTACATCTCCTCCTACAGCCTTCACATAATTTTTCCACCACGTGAGTGCACTATCTTGTAAAGTGCACGATGCATACTTGGTCATGTCCTTTTCAACACAACCACTTATTTTAAACACAGTCTCCATCTTTTCTATCCACCGGGTTAAACCGATCGGTCCTTCTGTTCCACTGAATGATGAGGGCTTGCAAGCTTGAAAAGTTTTGTAAGTGCACCCCACACGAGGATTTGGGTTAACTGCAGCACCTCTTGCAGCCTCGACCCATAACATTCTGTCGTTCACTCACTGATTGATGAGTTCCTGGATTTCTTGTTCCGTCATTCGGTTCAATCGCGCCATATTCTTCTATAAGAATGAAAAGAAAATAATTATTCACATGGAATATTATAGATGTAGTGTATATTTACAGTACATTATAGCTTATTAATAATATGAACCAGGTATTATTATAAAAGCCTTTTCTTCTTATTAGCATTTTATAATTATATCTAGGGTAGTACCTACCCGTTAAAGTTCATACTTAATAGCTTAGTACGAAAATCAATTACTACCACCCAAATAATACTTAACCATGGAAAATTATTGCATTTCACACTTCACTATTTTACATATGCTTATCTTACATCGAACATTAAGCAAACCACACTAATAATATTATACAAAACATTATATGATCCCATGGTTTAATACGGCAGCGCATCGTTTGGTCTATTTTCTAGGACGTTTAGGTTCAATGAATCGCTTAACACTTATCCTGGCTGTCTGCCTATATTTTGGCTGTGGGACTGAAGAACTGGATGCCGGGATAGAACGAATAGGAATAGCAGGAATAGGGGTGGTAGTGTCTAGTGGAATTGGTTCCACATCATCCTTACTAAACTCGGGATTTGAATTTTCTAATTCATTAGCCTTTCGTTTCTTTCCTAGTTCGAACTCGTCTTTTGTAATTTCCTGTATTTCTTCCTCGGGTTCACTTTCCTCCTCGGGTTCACTTTCCTCCTCGGGTTCACTTTCCTCCTCGGGTTCACTTTCCTCCTCGGGTTCACTTTCCGGGTTCTCTATAGTCGGTTCATCCGGAATTTGTGAGTCTTCCCCAAAGATATTATTTTCGTCATCGGATAGGTTAATGACTGGAACACCATCTAAAGATTCTGGTTCGGAGTCGCTGAATGTGATAACAAGTTTTGAGCCCGACATCTATCACACAACAACTAACCCATTAGTACTACATAATATTTACATATAAATTTTAACCAACAATGATAAGCAATGGTTTTTAAATCAGACCCGGTCAAAGTCTAGACTTACTAATGTATCCTAAAGACTTATCAGTTAGACACACTAATGCAAACCTGGTTCGCTAAGACCACCGCTCTGATACCACATGTCATAACCCGTCCTTAACCATAAGAACGTGTTAGATAACGTATGATTTCATTGCGAGGTATTGACCTCTATATGCGACATTTTTAAAAGAACAACTGCATATATTTTACATTACAAACCATAATTCTTATTTTGATACAAGCTTTAGACAAAATAAAGATGATTATCGTTTAGCGATAATCTTAGACTTACAAACTTTACATGTGATGATAACAATACGATTTCTAGCATATTTTACATTACAAATCCTCCGATATGCAGTTTTATTTTTGACACAAATATGCATACTCAAGATCTTGTTTAAATTCAACATGTTGCAGCGGAAGCTTCTAATTATCACCTGAGAATAGACATGCTTAAAATGTCAACATAAAGTTGGTGAGATATAGGTTTAATGCCGGCAGCAATATATATATATAGACCACAAGATTTCATATATAAACATTTTAATAAAAAATATTCTAAGTGGTTGAGCACTTGGTAACCATACTTAACATTTAATCACGTCGCATATTCCCTTTATTATGAAATCTTACTACACCGTACCAAGTGTAGTCACGAAACGAAGTACTGTGCAACCGTTGAATACTGGTCGTCCAGTCCGGTTGGGGTTGTCAGGCCCGATAGATCTATCAACAGGATTTGCGTTTACAATACCGCTGTAAATATTAGTTACCAAGCTACAGGGAAGTATGCCAGTGGTACAACTCAACGTAGAATATATTTTTCAGTTACTTGTGTCCATATTGTAAAACATAAAATACATGTATTCTCATCCCGAAATATTTAGAGTTTAAAAGTGGGACTATATACTCACTTTCGTCTTGAAGATATATATATATAATTTGACTTGGTCTCCGGTTGATATCACGAACCTATCCATATATAATATATCAATACCTTTTCTTTTTAAACAAACATCACATATATATACTTGTTATACTTTTAATACTTTGAATAATTCCTTAGTCCGTAGTTAGCAATTCGTTGTTAGTAATTCAATTTTAATGGTTCATTTTTAGATGTTTAATATACCCGCAATGAAATAAATAAAACCCCCAATGAAATAAATAAAACCCCATCGTATATGTATTGGTCGAGATTAATCTTGACCCACGGTACCGGTGTTGTCAAATGACGTGTTGCGTACATAAAGTACCGGTGTTGTCAAATGACGTGTTGCGTACAATCATGGGATCTTATGGTTAATCTTCTCGTGTTGTTTACGGGTGATCCTGAACCATATAAAATTGAATTATATAAAATATCATGTTATCTTAGAAAGATGTGATTTTATTTAATTTTTCCCAATTAATCCCGAAGTTAAACAAGTCTTGGATAACCAATTTTGTTTCGGTCATAGTTTCTTCGTTACAAATCCGTTTTCGTTGATTCAACTTGACATCTCCTTGGATCGAGTCCCTCTTTAAGACTATGAACTGAAAATACCTTGGTTTGTATTCAAAATCACACGGCATAGGTGAAACTTTAGTGAAACTTATGAAGTTAAACATTTTCCTTTATGTAAACAACCTTAAATGATTATTTTTCTAAAAATACTTATACTTTGAATTAAATCATGGAATTTTTATGTGTTATCATATCCATAGTAAAAATCATTTTTCCAGAACATAAACCTCCAATTCAAAGTTTAAGATAGTTTTTAATTATCCAACCCAAAACAGTCCCCGGTGGCACTCCGACGTCGTAAAAACAGTTTTTAAGATAATCTTTGAAAAACCAAGTTATACCTTGTTAAATTAGCATATATTTAAGTTATATTACAGGTCTTGGAGTATTTTAAAAGTTAAGTTAGAAGGATCTATTTAGTTTGCAAACAAGTTTGAAAACATTCAAACTATGTTCTTGTTGTTAAAATTTTATACCACAAAATAAGATAGTTATATATATATGAATCGAATAAGGTTATGAACATAGATTCTACCTCAAGTTCCTTGGACAAGGTTGCTGTAAAAGAGGAGTAAGAACCTAGAACCAAAAGGGTGATGGAAGTGGATGAAAGATTGGAAGTAAGTTGGTGTTCTTGGAAGGTTTTCTTGAAGTATTTTTGTAAGGGTTCTCTTATGATGATTAAGTGATGTTTTGAAGCTAAAAACTTATGAGGACCTTGAAGAACACTTGAAGGTTGAAGATAAGAGAGTTTAGAAGATCATTTAACTTGAAAGAAAATTGTTATGAAAGTGTGCATATGTGTATATAGGCGTATATATGTATATGTATATATAGACTTTATTTTTTTGATTTTTAGCTCAAAAGTCCTCATATATGATCCCACATGTATTGACTAATCAAAGGCTGCTAAGATCATATAATTGAAGTCTAATAATTGGTATTTTTCAATAGTAAAACTTCTAGAAACTGCGTATTTATACGGGTACATATACCCTAAGTATACGTATAGAAATCTTGTGAAAACGGAACGAGGATTCAAATATAGCTATCTTTTGTGAATATACTTATATGGTTTTATGTATTTAAGTCCTTAAAAATGATTAAATACATTACTTATACGATATATGTATAAACATTATATGTCATAAGTATTTAAGTCAAATAACGTTACGTATGGTTATCGTTTTGAAAACTTAAGTTAGTAGTTTCAAAATATACTTATAACTTATTGTTATTAATACAAAATGAGGTATTAAAACATCCTTAAATCATGTTAAACATGTATATATACATATATATAAACAAACGTATAATTATCATATATTGTATAGTTCGTGATATCATCGGTCAAACTAGACGGTCAAACGTTGTGTAAATCTCTTTTCGAAAAACATAAGTCTCGACAATTTGGATTGCTTATCATGTTGGTAAGGTTTAATTTATGTAAATATTAATCTTATAAGTATAGAATGATCGAAAAAGTGCGGGTCGTTACAAAACTAGACATGGTAATGTCTACAAACAGATGAAACAAAAAGAACTTTTTGATGTCACTCACAGTTGAAACTTGACATCTTACAAACAGTTTATTACTTAGCATTTGCTATACGCAAACTTTTGTGATTATACCTTAGCGGTTTATTCAGATAAATGATTTTGAGAAATGATTTTCGACAAAAGATTTATGGAAACCATTTTATGAACATACGAGAACTATTTACTCAAACCTGTAGATTCACTCAACTTTATGTTGACCCGTTTTGCATGTTTTATCTCAGGTATTAGTTGCTTACGCTGTAGAACATTGCTGTTATGTAGAAGTCAAGCCAAGCATTGGGACCAGAGTTAATACGCCATTCGTGGATTCTGACGGGGTGTTACAACTAAGCAGCAAACTAAACACTCGACACAGCAATATCTGCTGTCTATACATAAACAAACTTGTGCTGACTGCACATAACATTTTAGTGCAAATAAATTACAGTTTTGTCATAATTAAATCCTTAATTATTTTGGGGACTCAACAATTACCCTATTAAGAAATCAATGACAAATGATCAAAGCTTGAAGACTTTCTTCTTTTATGGACATGTCAACTTCCACACTTATGTCCAAAACAAAAAGGGTAATGGGGATGATTTCAGAGATAATTGGCTTTTAGTTGCAGCCATTCAACAAGGGAAAATAACAAAGTTCAAATGACAAAAACGGCTATATGATTCAGATGTCAGGGGTACACGGTCGAACCACGGTCGACCGTGCAGTGAGCCGTACAGCTTCCAGGCAGATTTCTCTATCCTAAAAAAGCCAAGCCTTGAAGCATTTGAAGACTCACCTCTTGCACTCATATTTTCTTATATTTTCTAATATCATTCTTATAATTCATTGTAATCTTTTAGAGTGATTCTAGCAAGAGTACTTGTAAGTTTAAGTTGTAAGTTTACTTGTAAACTATCTTCTTAAAGGGATCTAGAAGGTAGTTGTTTTTTCACTAGATTGGAGCATTAAGATCTTGTGGTAAGAGCTTTAGGTGTTTGTGAAGTCTTCAAAGGTACGTAAGGGTTCACAAGTTGCGGCTTATCGAAGTACTAGTGTTGTATCCAGACACTCCACCGAGTTTGGAGTATCATAGTGAAGAAAAATCTCAATTCGTAGAATTGGGGAGTGGATTAAGGAAGATTAGTTAACATCTTCCCGAACCACTATATATCATTGTGTTTGTTCTCTCTTCCTTTATATCTATGATTACATATACATATACATATATTTTATACGTATTGTTTGAGAACAAACATTTCAAGTCACACTATATCTTGTTCAAGTTCAAGAAAACATAAAGATTTTTTTAAAAATCGACTAAATAACTATTCACCCACCCTCTAGTTACTTACACATGCTCCTCGAGTTCTCCTGGCATTTGGCACTCTATATCTCGTTCAACTGATTTTATTTATCATGGATATTCCATGGATGCTTCGTTGCTGTGCATTAACATTGGAAATGAATCCTCTGCTAAGTTTGGGTTCGACCCATGGTATAACGCAACTCCTCTAGCCTCCTAATTCCCTCGTCTCCTTGCACCTGATTTGGACAGATTCTCCTCTATCGCTGCACGTTGGTCTGCTAACTCTTGGTTATTTTTATGGAGAAGACCACCTAGATTTAGAGTGGAGCTCGCTAATATGCGTCAGCTGAAATCAATTCTCAGCAGCACTACCTTATCAGATTTTTCAGATTACTGGTCTTGGAGCGGTGATAGTTATTCGGTTTCAAAGGCCCGCAAACTTATTGATGTCCAAGACTTAGCTTTTTCTTCTAACGCAATGACTTGGTGCAAATAAATTCCCATCAAGATAAACATGTTCATCTGGCCTTTAAAAATTGTCAAGGCTTGCGACAAAATCTAATATCTTGGATCGTGGGATGAACCTTGACAACCCGGTCTGCTGTCTTTGTGATGTTCATCCCGAAGACTACATTCATCTTTTCCTTCAATGCGAGACTACCAAGCAAGTATGGTCAAAAGTGTCCAGGTGGTTGAATCTCAATATCCCCGTTTGGCATTCTTTTGATAATATGTGGGCTTGGATCGATGGGGTTTCGATTGACGGTGATCAAAGGCTCATTGTAAATATCATTTTTTTCTGCTTCTTTGTGGTTTATTTGGAGACTCCGAAACAGTATAATCTTCAAAGACCGCTTTTTACGAAAGTGTCATGTTTTTGACTCCATAGTGACAACGGCTTTTAATTGTGTAGATGCTAGATATGAAAAGAAGGGATGTAATTGGAACAATTAGATCATGTTTCCTTTGTCCTCTTGTATTTTATTTTTATTTTTTTTGTACTTTTTTTTTTTCTTCTTGCTTTTTTAGTAACATCTCAGTCGTTCGAAAAAAAAAAGTGTGAACATTTAGTGGAGAAGTTTATATATGCTCGGTTAGATCTTTTCATAGTTGATCGTGTACACGTTTATATCGCATTTCTTTAATTCTTGATGCATAATGACTTACTCGATTCCTGTAATCTCGTCATGATAGATTAAGTGGTCCATAGTAGGCCATGCCCATGAGCTACGTGAGCAACCCGGGCAGTAACATCTATGGGTAACAATTTTTTTAGACTCAACTTATACTTTCCTTATGTTCATTTTTCTTATCATTGTAACTCTCTAATTAGCCAAACTGGTATTTATTATTTATAAACAAATCAATTTAACTATCTAAAACTTCTATTATTCTATTCTATTCTATTTCTATTTCTATTTCTATTTCTATACATTATTATAACAAAAAGATTTAATCGGCCTTCACATGTATATCAAACAGAAAAAAGATATCGGAACTAATACAAAACAAGAATACATAATTTTTTTTACTCATGGCTATATTTTTTGAACGGCAATTTTTTGACATCGGTAGATCATTTATTTCAACGACCCTCATCATTTGCACGTATCACATACGTTCGGGCGGAAACCCGAACCTGATCAACGGTACCCGAGAACACATCCATTCGGGCAGTGTTCCTGGATAGAGGTCCGTGAACGAATCTGGTAAAAACCTCCCTATAGGGTCAATATATACCACCATTATTGGTGTTCAATTGTTTTAAAGAAAATCATGCAATCCTTAAAGATCGAACACATGACCTCTCCCTATCACATGATTCCCTAAACGACTAAATCTTCTCAGTTTGAACCACTTATTTCATTCCCTGATCCCAAAACAATAATACGTACTATCCGAAAGATAAAAACGCACCATAGCTATCATAGTTGAACGCTTTACTTTAGCAGATAATACAAAACTCTAGATCAAAGATCGGTGAAGTCCAATACTTTACCCAGAAGTACAAGGAGCATCTTTCGAGTTGAAACACCATATTGTACAACTTATTCGAAATAAATGTCAATTCCAATCATTATGCATACGTTAAATACTCTCAGGTATCTCGTTAAAATTATGTTTCTCTTTATTTGCACTATATAAACTAGCAATATCTTGTGCAGTATGATTTCTCAACTAATCTTTCGTGTATAGGTAAATTGGTGTATACCGAATGTGTGACACACTCAAGGTCCTTCGCAATGTAGGTTCGGGTTCGTGAGATCAGTGGTCTTGAAGTTTCACCCATTTTACGGTATATTTCTTCGGTGGTGAATTGCATAAATAGAATAATATCTTCATCGTTGAAATCCGACTAACACAGAAAATTAAAATATGTCATTGTACTTTCCATTGATTTTTAATGAGTTGAGATTAAAATATTTTTTTGAAGAACGCTTCCCACGACACAATTCAAACGTTTATTTTTTTCTAACCATCCACAAGTCGCAAAAAACAACCAAACTTGCTTACCCTTAGTTTTCTACCCTACGTCCCCTTATACTCTCAATATCAACGCTCGCAATAAGACTTGCGAGTGTTATTTTTGTCACATCACAATTTAATAAGCATTTTTTTTTTCTATCGGGACCATTCAATCAATCGGTACTCTAGCATATGCTATCATTCAAGATATTCTTGAAAAGCGGATTGATAAGTGCGACGAGGAGATGGAGAATCCAAAAAAGTCTATGAATAAGTAAGAGTCACTCCTCTTTGAGGCGGTAAAGTGGACAATCTCTTATTCCAACTTTAAAGGAGCATCTTTGCATGAATCAATATCAAGTCCTTAGCACGTATGAAATCCTTCGATTTCCAAGATTAGAAGAGAATAACTTCGTAACTCCCAATGAACAACATGATCTTGATCAATCATTGTTCAATTTGGTTGATTTAATTCTTTTATCTTTATGTTTTCGAAAATGAAAGGAGAAATGACTTTTAAAACTTGTGACTAGAGTTGAAAATTTATTGACGTGTTTATACCACCAAAAGTTTCTTGCAGTTAAAGGGGGTAAAGGGATTTCGTGTGGCAGTTTACGGTAGCTAAGTTTTTTTTGTCATTTAACGTGGGATCGTAACAGGGGCGTATCAGTATATGTGCAGAGTGTGCAATTGCACAAGGCCCAAAATTTTGTAAGGGCTCAAAGAAAGATTTATCGGGTTGGTGATGATAGCTATTGAGAACGATATCTTAGGGAGTATTCACTATAAAGAGTTAGACTGATAATTTTGTTTCCAACATTATTACTATTAGTATAGAAGTTTTATTCAAAAAATACTTTATTTATAATGAAATGATAATTATCTATGTATAAAATAAATTTTTACTTTCGTTTTGAGATTTTTCTTATAATTGATAATTTTAGTAGTATTATTTTTTATATATATTAAAAATTTTAATGTCTATTAAGAACTCATTTTTATGCCTAACATAGTCACCAAAATCATTGAGACTGGATCGTAAGTTGATTAAATCTCAAAACCAAAACAGCAAGTCAGTTCCGTTAAACGATAGTCAAAGAGATAGGGACACGTGAAACGTGGCGAGCAAAAACATAAGAGAGGTGCATCCCAGTCAACAGGAACATGTGTACGTGGTGACTAGATGCATAATACGAGTAGTGTAAAATTGTTAAGAAAAAAACTAAAGTAAAAGCAGTTTTAAAATTTTGCAGATAATATTAATAAAAATAAAAAATAAAAATTTAATAATTCTAGAAAAGTAATGGTGTTAGTTTTGCTGTTGGAACCACCTCCACACGTAGTATGTGTGTTTAAAGAAATGTATCTTATTTAATTACTACATTATTATTATATATTCAATAGAAAGTATCTTTCTACTATTTTTAATATTATTATATTGACAAAATTCACTTTTTTAAAATAACCCCTCAACTTTGATCAAAATACAAATCAACCTCCGAAACTATAAATTCAGTATTTCTAACATTATTATATTACTAAAATCTACTTTTTCAAAATAACCCCCCAACGTTGCGAGTTAAATTTTTCCAACAATACCGTTGAACTCAAAATAATTTTACGAACACAACGCAACTAACTACTCACAATACGGATGCATTTTAAAAAACGCTAAATGGTTTGGGCCACCTTTCATACACTATTTTTTTTTCTTTCCCAAACACTTGATTTTTCATTAGGGTCTGCTTTGGAGTTCCGCTGCGAAGCGCGGGCAACTTGTTTAAATTAAATTAAATTCGATGGTACAAATATGGCAGAACCCATGAAATGTTTAATCTAAGACATAATTTAATTTTACGGAGATTTTCTGACAGTGAGAAAGATTAATCGGAGTACTAATTATCTTAGCTTTGAATATATACAATTCTCTTCTTGTAAGTTTAACCTTTCTTCTTCCTTTTGCTTTGCCTTTTAATCTTATAATATATATATATATATATATATATATATATATATATATATATATATATATATATATATATATATATATATATATATATTCTCTTTTATTTATACCCTTCTTTTCATGTACCCCTTTTTGTGTTCTTCCACATAATAAAGTCCAATTACCTTTTTACCATCTGGGTAAATGTCTTGCTGCATTTTCAAATTAGGTTTCGTTTAGAAAAAAAAAAAAAAAAAAAAAAACTTGTTTAATTTCAGTTTCTAGGGTTTAAATAAACTTTTAAAGCTAACTAATTTTTGTTTCTTGTTTTCAGGATCAAGTTAATTATTAGAACTTTCTGGAATTCCCAGTTGATTTATAAAAAATGGGTGATCATTTTGTGTTTTTGGTTGACCGGTTGCTTACTGAATCAACATTAGAGGCTACAATTGAAAGCAGAAACCACCTTTCATATTCATTAGCATCTACTAATGATATAGTGATTGATTGTTCTGCACATATGAATCAAGAAAGTGGTTTTAGTCCTAAAAAATTGGTTGAATGTAGAATATGTCAGGATGAAGATTTCGATTCGAATATGGAGACTCCTTGTTCTTGTTGTGGCAGCTTAAAGGTTGGTGTATTCTGCTCAACTGCTTTTTAAGAATATGTATGTATTGATTTTTCTGATAGGGGCTAAATTTTGGTTTAGACAATATGATTACAAATAGTCTCATATTGTTATGCTTTTGGAAGTTTTTAGGAGCAAGTTCATTTTTATTTGTGAATTGTGAAAAAGGTTTTAGTTATGCTAGTTATGGATCTTGTTGTGTCACTGATTGTATGCAATTTACCTGAGAATTTTTGAAATATGAATTTATTCTGGGATAATCTAGAATGCTTTGGAGCCCTAACCCATATCCTAGTTCGAAACACTACTATGTGGTAATTTCAGCCCATTTACCTAGAGTGGTCTCATTTGGACTATATATTTTACATGTAATGTGCCAAATGTGTTAACTTGAATAAAAATGAAATGGGTCAAATGGGCTGGACATCTGGAAGGTGACATGTAGTGTATGACTCTCAGAAGGTTTTGATCCCTTACCCAACCCCGCCCAAATCACCATTTTACCAACTTATGCTCAGCTTATTCATTCCTTATCATAATTAATATCCATGTTGACCCTTCTCAAAGGTTCGTATCTGTTCTTACTTTTTGTAGTATGCTCATCGCAAATGTGTTCAAAGATGGTGTAACGAGAAGGGTGATAATATATGTGAAATATGCCACCAGGTATCCTTACATGTTTGCATCATTATATTTAATTTAAAGTTATTCTCACGTATGTTTGAAGTCCTTAATAATAATAATAATAATAATCTTGTTTTGGCTATAACTAATTGCAGCAATTTAAGCCAGGGTATACAGCACCACCTCCCGTTTTTCGATTAGGAGGCATTCCGGCAAATTTCCGGTACGTAATCCTTTTGTCTTTTAGCTCTCACTTTCGAGGTTAAATCCACCTTTGAAGTTTATTTGGCTTCTAAGGTCAAAATGGGCATGTTATATTTTATTTTGTCAGGGGGCATTGGCAGATTGCAAGGAGAGATATAATCAATAATCCCGTTGATTTTTCTGATGATAATTTTGTTGATCAAGAGTACGATCAGTATGCAGATTCCACGGCCAAAAGTATTCTATGTTTCCGTGCAGTTGCCGTCATTGTAATTTCTCTCCCTAGCTGCTGCACATGAACACTAATGTTATACTAGCAATATCTACTCATTTAATATAATTTATTACTCCTTAAAAAATATAGCTAAAATGGAATCGGTTTAAATGTGTTGAATTAACATATGTTCTCTCTTTTGACTGGAAATTTAAAACTTTTTAGCTGAAAGGGTAACATGACAAATGGGTCATACACAGATATTATGGCTGAGTGTGTTTTTTTTTTTTTTTTTTTTTTTTTTTTTTTTTTTTTTTTTTTTTTTTTTTTTTTTTTTGCTTAATACGTTAAAAATTGTTTGCTAAAAAGTTTAGATTATATAAGTGTAAATTGTTGTTTCAAAATCATATTTATTTCATGGACGTTGAACTGTTGTTCAGTTCTATTTTTGGGGAAAAAAGTATTCTCGCTCAAGTAAACCTGACCTGACCCAACCCACACGTTGATTTTATCACCTGTAATCATGCTCACTTTTGATCTTTGTATTTGTGTAATTGTTGAAAAGCTTGCCTGTTTTTTTTTTTTAAATGCAGTTTATGATTCTCCTGATTTTGCGTCACGCACTACCCATATTTGCAAATGGAGTGGGAAGTTATTCTGTACCGGTGTTTTTGGTGAGAATTTTTTATTGCCTCTTGTTCATAATTCCTTTTTCATATTTCATATGTTAATTTTTGTTTTTCCTTTCAATGTTTGACTTTTTAAACTGAAGTAATCAACAATTAAAGACAGTTGAAATATCGGTATTTAGTTTATGTATTTACTTGAGTCTGCATTTGTGACAGTTACTAGTTGTACGAACTCTAGGAATCATAGTACCGATATACATCATCCTAAGAACCACGACAGCCTTGTTGAATCGACGAAATCAGCTAGTGAGTATTCTCTAATTTGATTTGGCAATTAACTAACTGGATGATGGGTCATGCTGGATGTTCGGGTTGACCCTTTTTTTTCCTAACTTTCAGATTTTTTTAGACGTGGGACGAGTTCCTTAAAATCACTTCGGGCGACATTTTACCTATTCACTTATATTAATTATATTATTCAGTTTATTGATGTTATATATTAAAGGTAAGTATCATGTGACCCATTTCATAATTCATGGGCCAATATACCTATACTAATATTTCTTATGTTGATTTTTCTCAGACATCTAATCCATCAACATCATCTTTCTCGTCTGATGATGAAGCCGATCCAACGCCTTCAACCACACATCGGTCTGGTTAAATTATAGTTGTTGGTGCAATTTATTCCGTGGTACTCAATGATCGTTATTATCAAATTGTGAAACATGAACCTGTCTTGAAAACATATTGAATGGAAATTTGTCGAAAATCTTGACGCACAGTTTGTTGATCAAGATTTGTATGTGTAAATATTTATATCTACAAAAGGAATAGTATAAAGCAAGAAATATCAAATTCTTTGGGTATACATCTTTGTTTTAAATGTGATCATAATCATAATCATAATAGTGAAAGATGCACGTCTAGGATTTTTCAATATACTTGTACAAAACAATAATTTCGTTTTTGTCTGTTTGGTATTCATGAAGTGAAAATACGACATATCTGTTGATCACATGTTCAACACTAAATTGTCGATGTTAATGATAAGGTTTTTGAATCGAAACGCAATGGATATGATCTTTTTTGGACCATTCGTGATGGTCTTTCTTTTTTAGACCACTGCCTGAATCCCTTATTTTCTATTCTAGTAGTCTTATGTGGTCTGGTTTGTCGATTAGTTGCTTAACTTTCATGTTGCGGGTGGTAGCAGTTTTAGTGTCATATTATCTTTCATCGTGAAACTAGTTTTGCTATACCAAAAGTAGTTTTAGTGTCATATTATCTTTCATCGTGAAACTAGTTTTGCTATACCAAAAGTTAATACACTTGTTGGAGTGTGGAGACATTTAAACAAAACTGGAAAAAGTGTCACTAAAAACTGTTTCAACACTTGCACGGATTTTGCAGATTTCGGTAAGCGTGAAACAGAGAAAAACAGATCAAAAACAGAGCAAATTGATTGTGCGCGGTGATGGTGCGCGGCGCGCTCCCTGCGCGCACTAGAGAAGTTTTGATCAGAAGGCTTGCTCGAAGTTTGGGAGTGTGCACGGCGCGCACGTTTAAGTGTGCACGGCGCGCACGATGTCTGGCAGCAAGTGGGCAACTTGCACACATGGGATCCGATCTTGATTGATTCTCCTTTCACTTTAGGTGCTTAGTGGGTTGCTTTACACCACTAATTGTGGCTGTGATCATGTCATTAGTGGATGTAAAGCATGGCTAGTTGGTTTATCTTTCATGATTACTAGCACACTTGAAGATCAAGTTGTAGTTTGGTTGGTTTCTTGTTTGCTCTATATATAGAGCTCATTCATAGTCATTGTAACACACCACTCTCAAGTATTCAGTAATATAACAATCTCTAGTTGGTCCGTGGACTAAAGCAATCACAACGATTGCATATAACCACGTTATATCTTGTGTCGTTCTTACATTTTCACATTTATTATCTTTCGTTCATTAAGTGGGTTGAGTGATCTTGATAGTATCACTACTCGGCTAGTAATCTTGTAGAATTACTAGCGTTGTTTGGGTCCTAATATCCTAACAACTGGTATCTAGAGCACAAGGTTTCGTTAAGGGAACGATGGCGGAAGATGGGAAGTTTAGAATCGACCGATTCGATGGAAGAGACTTTGGCTTTTGGAAGATGCAAATTGAAGATTACTTGTATCAAAAGAAGCTACACCAACCCTTGTTAGAGACCAAGCCCGAAAGCATGGACGATGCCGATTGGACGCTTTTGGATCGTCAAGCTTTGGGTGCTATTCGTCTTTCACTTGCTAAGAACGTTGCATACAACGTTGTGAATGAGAAGACGACGTTTGCTTGCTTGAAAGCACTCTCTAACATGTATGAGAAACCTACAGCTGCAAATAAGGTATTTCTCATGCGTCAATTGTTTAATACTAAGATGAAGGAAGGTACGAGTGCAACAGATCATATCAATGAATTTAATAATATCGTTTCAAGACTTGAATCGGTAGAGATTAAGTTTGATGATGAACTAAAAGCACTTATCTTGCTTTCATCATTACCGGAAAGTTGGTCGGGTACGGTTACCGCGGTTAGTAGCTCTACGGGAACTACTAAGCTAGCGTTTGAAGGAATAAGGGACTTGATTCTTGGTGAAGATACTCGTAGGAGAAATTCGGGGGAATCGACATCCGGTTCTTTGTTAAGTACCGACAACCGGAGTAGAAAATTTGAACGCGGTGAGAAGAAGGGTAGGAAGAAGTCTAAGAAGAGGCATCCATCGAAAGATAGAAGTGAAGTTACTTGTTGGGGTTGCAATCAAAAAGGGCACTTTCAAAGGAATTGCAAAAATGGTTCCACGAAAGGTGTAAACTTGGCCGAAGGGGAAAGTGATGATGCACTTTTGTGTAGTGTTGAAAATTCTATGGAGTCTTGGATCTTGGATTCGGGAGCTTCGTTTCATGCTACTCATATCAAAAGCATGATGAAGAATTTTCGTTCATATCAAGGCAAGGTGAGATTGGCGGACAACAAGCAACTCAACATAGAGGGCATTGAAGATGTTGTTTTGAAGACTACTCTTGGTTCTAATTGGACTTTGAAGAACGTAAGGTACATTCCTAAATTGAAAAGGAAACTTATTTCGGTTGGTCAATTAGATGATGAAGGTAACGCGGTTACTTTTGAAAACCGCCAATGGAAGGTGGTTAAGGGTAGTAGTATTGTGGCTCGTGGACATAAAAGGGGAACACTTTATATGGTTGAAGTGTTTGATGAAGACACGGTGGTTGCTACGGTTAATGTTGAGTCCGAATCAACTCTATGGCACCGAAGACTCGGGCATATGAGTGAGAAGGGTATGAAGATGCTTGTTTCGAGTGGGAGAATTCCGGATTTGAAGAAGGTAGAACTTGGGTTTTGCGAACCATGTGTTTATGGGAAGCAAAAGAAGGTGACTTTTGGGAAATCAGGGAATGCACCTAAGTTGGAGAAATTGGAGCTCGTTCATACGGATGTGTTTGGTCCAACTAATGTAGAATCACATGGAGGTTCTCGTTATTATGTCACCTTCATTGATGACTCCACTCGAAAGGTATGGGTTTATTTTCTTAAAGCTAAATCCGATGTATTTAATACTTTTGTGAAGTGGAAAGCTATGGTAGAAAATGAGACTAACTTGAAGGTTAAGTGCTTAAAGTCGGATAATGGAGGAGAATATGGTAGTCTTGAGTTTAAAGACCATTGTGCAAAGCTCGGTATTAGAATGTTGAAAACGGTACCGGAGACACCGCAACACAATGGGGTCGCCGAACGTATGAATCATACGTTAAATGAAAGGGCTAAGAGTATGAGACTACATGCCGGTTTGCCTAAAATGTTTTGGGCGGATGCGGTTAACACGGCGGCTTATTTGATAAATAGGGGACCCTCAACACCGTTGGGTTTCCGAATTCCCGAGGAAGAATGGCAAGGCAAGAAGGTGAGTTATGGTCAACTTAAGATCTTTGGGTGTAATGCATATGTGAAGACCAAAGATGCGGATAAAGATAAGCTTGAAGCTAAGTCAAAGAAGTGTATTTTCATAGGCTACGGGTCGGATGAAATGGGCTATCGTTGTTGGGACAACGAAGCTAGAAAAGTAATTCGTTCGCGAGATGTTACTTTTTATGAAGATTCGGTCTATGGCAAACCGGAAACGGGGAGTCCTAAACCGAGTCAAGTTACTTTTGACGATGTTTCTATTGATGATCTTGCAGGTTCTAGTGGGAGTTTGGGAAACAATGAATTGCCGAATGACGGTGAGGTGTCGGGAAATGCTAATGATGGGGATGATTCGGAAAGCGGTGATGATTCCGAACATAGTGCGAGTTCTAGTGATGAGGAGGTTACAAATGAAACCGGTCCAACCATTTCGGTTAATCCTACACTAAGACGCTCGACTAGAGTGCCCAAACCTAATCCTAGGTATTCTCCATCAGCAAACTACTTGCTCTATACCGAGAATGGTGAACCCGAAAGTTACTTTGAGGCAAGAAAAACAAAAGAATCCATACAATGGGAACTTGCCATGAAAGAAGAGATGGGATCACTTGAGAAGAACAAGACTTGGTCACTAGTGAAGTTACCTCATGATAAAAGGGCATTGCAAAGCAAATGGGTATATAGAATCAAGAATGAGATGGATGGCAAGAAAAGGTACAAGGCTCGTTTGGTAGTCAAAGGCTTTCAACAAAAGGAAGGGGTTGACTACAAAGAGATATTTTCACCGGTAGTTAAAATGACTACTATCCGTTTGGTACTTTCTATGGTTGCATCCGAAGACTTACATCTAGAGCAACTAGATGTGAAGACTGCATTCTTGCATGGTGATCTTGTTGAAGAGATCTACATGAGGCAACCCGAGGGCTTTGAGGTAAAGGGTAAAGAGAAGTGGTTTTGTAAGCTAAAGAAAAGTTTGTATGGATTGAAGCAAGCACCTCGGCAATGGTACTTGAAGTTTGATGATTTTATGAAGAAGATTGGTTTCTTAAGATGTGAAGCGGATCACTGTTGCTACTTGAAGAAATCCAAGTCTTCTTATATAATCTTATTGTTGTATGTTGATGACATGTTACTTGCAGGTTCAAACATGTCCTAAATTAACAAGTTGAAGGGATTACTTTCCCGAGAATTCGAGATGAAAGATCTTGGCGGTGCTAAGCAAATACTTGGCATGAGTATTGTGCGTGATCGTGTGAAGGGTACTCTATACTTGTCTCAATCCAAATATATTGAGAAAGTAATAGAGAGGTTCAACATGGAATATTATGTGATATATTAATCTCTTAACGCGTTTGATATTATGTGATAGATGTCTACCTCTAGAACAAGTCCCATTGACTCACCTAATAATAATGAAGAGTCAAATGTAAATTGGAATGATTCGTGGACTGATTCACAAGTTCCCGAAGAGGAACCGGAAGAAGAGTCGGAACCGGAAGAAGAATCGGAACCGGAAGAAGAATCGAAACCGGATGAAGAAATAGAACCGGTGGGGGAAATAATAAAACGGTTAAGTAAAAGAAAATCCTCAACCAACCGACCAAGGTTAATTATGGTCAATGGTGTTTCCACCAAGGAAGCAAAATATTGGGAGGATTACCAATTCTCCGATGAATCGGATTCCGACGAGAATTCCGATGATGTTATAGAAATTACCCCAACTGAATTTAAAAAGGCAAAAGAAAATAATAAGGGAAAGGGCATAAAAATAGAGAAATTTAATTCCAACCCCGATGAACTTTATATGTATCGTCAACCCCCGAAGTCCTTAAGTTGTAACAATGACCCGGGAACCTCTAAACCACCAGGTTTTTCTAAACCAATGTGGAAAACGACGGCTCGTATTAGGGGAACATCATATATCCCTAGAAACTTGGCAAAACGAACCAAAACCGAAGAAGAAGAAACAAACGAGTCGGAATAAGATAGTTGTATTCGTGTGGTGTAATATATGTAATATAGTGTGCTTATGCTTTATGATATATGTAAAAATTGCTTGTATTAATAAGTATTTTTTTATGAATCTAACTCTTGTCTATTTTACAGTATAAAAACACAAAATGGATAGACAACCCAATATTTTAAGAGACCTACCCGGAGACATGATTGATGAAATCTTGTCTAGAGTCGGTCAGAATTCTTCGGCACAACTATTTAAGGCGAGATCAGTTTGTAAGACATTCGAAGAACGTTCCAAGAATGCCTTGGTTTATAAAAGGCTTTCGTTCGAAAGATGGGGGATATCACATTGGGAAATCCATAAGTTACGATGTGTTTACTTTGACGCATATATTGCGGGGAACCCAAATGCTATTTTACGCAATGGGTTAAGAAATTATTTTGACTCAATATATCCGAATATTGGACTTCGTGATTTAGAAAAAGTGGCTAACATGCAACATAAAGAAGCATGTTATGCTTACGGATTAGTAATGTTCGCTTCTCACCAAAGTGAGAACAAGAACATCGGGCTACAACTATTAAACAAAACGTTCCCACAAGTGACGGAGTCGGTAATTGGGGTAAGAAATGAGGTTTTTAGATTGTTACGGGACTGTTGGACATTACGTAACCCTCGTCCCTTTGACGACGTTACAACACGCTGTCTTATCAACGGCCATAACGGTTATGTTGCAAAAGACCAAGGATGGGAAGTAATCCTAGTAAAACCAGAATGCATGACTTGTTTCTGGACGTATGAATTATGTGTCTTTATTGCCTTTGCTGAACGACTTGTGTACTAGCTAGAATTATCTTCACAACCATCTTGTATCAAATTTATTGTGTGCTATATTCATGCTATATGTAAAATAAGCAGTATTGTAAGTTTGTAAAATATTGTGTAAAAGTTTGAACGCGAAATATTATTATAATCAGTTTTTCATATAGAATTGTAGTAGTTGAATTGTATATTAGCTACTAAGTATGAACTTAACGGGTAGGTACTACCCGAATTTAAACTTATAAAACGCTAATATGAAGAAAAAGCTTTTATAAATGAGTTCATATTATGCTACGAAATACTATTAACTACTCTTAATATTCTGTATGATTAACTTGTTCCATTTGACTATTTTGAAGGAAATGGCACCGACTACTCGACACACCGTGAATATGAATGAAGAGGAATTCCGTACTTTTGTAGCTTCAAACATAGCCGCAGTACAGGCTGCGCTACATACCAACAATAACCTTGGATCTAGCAGTACAGGAAATCGTGTAGGATGCACCTACAAAGAATTCACTGCCTGCAAACCTTTGGAATTTGATGGAACCGAAGGACCGATCGGATTGAAACGGTGGACCGAGAAGGTCGAATCGGTGTTTGCCATAAGTAAGTGTACTGAAGAGGACAAAGTGAAGTACGCTACGCATACCTTCATAGGTTATGCGTTAACATGGTGGAATACCTATCTAGAGCAAGTGGGACAAGACGATGCGTACGCACTACCGTGGTCAGCATTCAAGCACTTGATGAACGAGAAGTACCGTCCCAGAACCGAGGTCAATAAGCTCAAGACAGAACTTAGAGGGTTACGAACCCAAGGATTTGATATTACCACGTACGAAAGATGATTCACAGAATTGTGCCTATTGTGTCCGGGAGCATTCGAAGATGAGGAAGAGAAGATCGACGCGTTTGTGAAAGGATTACCGGAAAGAATCCAAGAAGATATAAGTTCACACGAGCCCGCCTCCATACAACAGGCATGTAGAATGGCTCACAAACTAGTGAACCAGATTGAAGAAAGAATTAAAGAACAGACTGCTGAAGAGGCCAATGTGAAGCAAGTCAAAAGAAAGTGGGAGGAAAACGATGATAAGAATCACCAATACAACAACAACAGCAATTACAACAATAATCGCCACAATTATCCCAACAATCACAACATCAATCGCAACTACAATAAACGGCCCAACAACAACAACAACAACAACAGCAACAACAACAACAACAGCAACTACAACAATCATCCCAATAACAATAATAACCGCAACAACAACAACAATCAGAAGCAGCTATGCCAAAGGTGTGAAAAGTATCACTCAGGGTTCTGCACCAAATTTTGCAACAAGTGTAAAAGAAATGGTCATAGCGCGGCAAAGTGTGAGGTCTACGGACCAGGGGTTAATAGAACGAAAGGAACAAATGGTGTCGGTACGAGTAATGGCGGAGCAAGTAGTGTCGGAGCAAGTTATGCCAATGTAGTTTGTTATAAATGTGGAAAACCGGGCCACATTATTAGAAATTGCCCGAACCAGGAGAACACGAATGGACAAGGCCGCGGAAGAGTTTTCAATATTAATGCGGCAGAGGCACAGGAAGACCCGGAGCTTGTTACGGGTACGTTTCTTATTGACAATAAATCTGCTTACGTTTTATTTGATTCGGGTGCGGATAGAAGCTATATGAGTAGAGATTTTTGTGCTAAATTAAGTTGTCCATTGACGCCTTTGGATAGTAAATTTTTACTCGAATTAGCAAATGGTAAATTAATTTCAGCAGATAATATATGTCGGAATAGAGAAATTAAACTGGTTAGCGAAACATTTAAGATTGATTTGATACCAGTAGAGTTAGGGAGTTTTGATGTGATAATCGGTATGGACTGGTTGAAAGAAGTGAAAGCAGAGATCGTTTGTTACAAAAATGCAATTCGCATTATACGAGAAAAAGGAAAACCCTTAATGGTGTACGGAGAAAAGGGCAACACGAAGCTACATCTTATTAGTAATTTGAAGGCACACAAACTAATAAGAAAAGGTTGCTATGCTGTTCTAGCACACGTCGAGAAAGTACAAACTGAAGAAAAGAGCATCAATGATGTTCCCATTGCAAAAGAATTTCCCGATGTATTTCCGAAAGAATTACCGGGATTACCCCCACATCGATCCGTTGAATTTCAAATAGATCTTGTATCAGGAGCTGCACCAATAGCTCGTGCTCCTTACAGACTCGCACCCAGCGAGATGAAAGAACTGCAAAGCCAATTACAAGAACTTTTAGAGCGTGGTTTCATTCGACCAAGCACATCACCGTGGGGAGCTCCTGTTTTGTTTGTCAAGAAGAAAGATGGTACATTCAGGTTGTGTATCGACTACCGAGAGTTGAACAAACTTACCATCAAGAACCGCTACCCACTACCGAGAATCGACGACTTATTTGATCAACTACAAGGCTCGTCTGTTTATTCAAAGATTGACTTACGTTCCGGGTATCATCAAATGCGAGTGAAAGAAGATGATATTCCAAAGACTGCTTTCAGAACATGTTACAGTCATTACGAGTTTATGGTCATGCCGTTTGGTTTAACTAATGCACCAGCTGTGTTCAAGGACCTTATGAACCGAGTGTGTGGACCATACCTTGACAAGTTTGTCATTGTTTTCATTGATGACATACTTATTTACTCAAAGAATGACCAAGAACACGGTGAACATTTGAGAAAGGTGTTAGAAGTATTGAGGAAGGAAGTATTGTACGCTAAGTTTTCAAAGTGTGCATTTTGGTTGGAAGAAGTTCAATTTCTCGGTCACATAGTGAACAAAGAAGGTATTAAGGTGGATCCGGCAAAGATAGAAACTGTTGAAAAGTGGGAAACCCCGAAAACTCCGAAACACATACGCCAGTTTTTAGGACTAGCTGGTTACTACAGAAGGTTCATCCAAGACTTTTCCAGAATAGCAAAACCCTTGACTGCATTAACGCATAAAGGGAAGAAATTTGAATGGAATGATGAACAAGAGAAAGCGTTTCAGTTATTGAAGAAAAAGCTAACTACGGCACCTATATTGTCATTGCCTGGAGGGAATGATGATTTTGTGATTTATTGTGATGCATCAAAGCAAGGTCTCGGTTGTGTATTAATGCAACGAACGAAGGTGATTGCTTATGCGTCTAGACAATTGAAGATTCACGAACAAAATTATACGACGCATGATTTGGAATTAGGCGCGGTTGTTTTTGCATTAAAGACTTAGAGGCACTACTTATATGGGGTCAAAAGTATTATATATACCGACCACAAAAGTCTTCAACACATATTTAATCAGAAACAACTGAATATGAGGCAGCGTAGGTGGATTGAATTGTTGAATGATTACGACTTTGAGATTCGTTACCACCCGGGGAAGGCAAATGTGGTAACCGATGCCTTGATCAGGAAGGACAGAGAACCCATTCGAGTAAAATCTATGAATATAATGATTCATAATAACCTTACTACTCAAATAAAGGAGGCGCAACAAGGAGTTTTAAAAGAGGGAAATTTAAAGGATGAAATACCCAAAGGATCGGAGAAGCATCTTAATATTCGGGAAGACGGAACCCGGTATAGGGCTGAAAGGATTTGGTTACCAAAATTTGGAGATATGAGAGAAATGGTACTTAGAGAAGCTCATAAAACCAGATATTCAATACATCCTGGAACGGGGAAGATGTACAAGGATCTCAAGAAACATTTTTGGTGGCCGGGTATGAAAGCCGATGTTGCTAAATACGTAGGAGAATGTTTGACGTGTTCTAAGGTCAAAGCTGAGCATCAGAAACCATCAGGTCTACTTCAACAACCCGAAATCCCGGAATGGAAATGGGAAAACATTACCATGGATTTTATCACTAAATTGCCAAGGACTGCAAGTGGTTTTGATACTATTTGGGTAATAGTTGATCGTCTCACCAAATCTGCACACTTCCTGCCAATAAGAGAAGATGACAAGATGGAGAAGTTAGCACGACTGTATTTGAAGGAATTCGTCTCCAGACATGGAATACCAATCTCTATTATCTCTGATAGGGATGGCAGATTTATTTCAAGATTCTGGCAGACATTACAGCAAGCATTAGGAACTCGTCTAGACATGAGTACTGCCTATCATCCACAAACTGATGGGCAGAGTGAAAGGATGATACAAACGCTTGAAAACATGCTACGAGCATGTGTTATTGATTTCGGAAACAGTTGGGATCGACATCTACCGTTAGCAGAATTTTCCTACAACAACAGCTACCATTCAAGCATTGAGATGGCGCCATTTGAAGCACTTTATGGTAGAAAGTGCAGGTATCCAATTTGTTGGAATGAAGTGGGGGATAGACAGATTACGGGTCCGGAGATTATACAAGAAACTACCGAGAAGATCATCCAAATTCAACAACGGTTGAAAACCGCCCAAAGTCGACAAAAGAGCTACGCTGACTTTAAAAGAAAAGATATAGAATTTGAAATTGGAGAGATGGTCATGCTTAAAGTTTCACCTCGGAAAGGCGTTGTTCGATTTGGTAAACGAGGGAAATTAAATCCAAGGTATATTGGACCATTCAAGATTATTGATCGTGTCGGACCAGTAGCTTACCGACTTGAGTTACCTCAACAACTCGCGGCTATACATAATACTTTCCACGTCTCAAATTTGAAGAAATATTTTGCTAAAGAAGATCTCACTATTCCGTTAGATGAAATCCAAATCAACGAAAAACTTCAATTCATCGAAGAACCCGTCGAAATAATGGATCGTGAGGTTAAAAGACTTAAGCAAAACAATATACCAATTGTTAAGGTTCGATGGAATGCTCATAGAGGACCCGAGTTCACCTGGGAGCGTGAAGATCAGATGAAGAATAAATACCCGCATCTATTTCCAGAAGATTCGTCAACACCTTCAACAGCTTAAAATTTCGGGACGAAATTTATTTAACGGGTAGGTACTGTAGTGACCCGAACTTTTCCATGTTTATATATATTAATTGAGATTGATATTTACATGATTAAATGTTTCCAACATGTTAAGCAATCAAACTTGTTAAGACTTGATTAATTGAAATATGTTTCATATAGACAATTGACCACCCAAGTTGACCGGTGATTCACGAACGTTAAAACTTGTAAAAACTATATGATGACATATATATGGATATATATATATATATATATATATATATATATATATATATATATATATATATATATATATATATATATATATATATATAGTTAACATGATACTATGATAAGTAAACATATCATTAAGTATATTAACAATGAACTACATATGTAAAAACAAGACTACTAACTTAATGATTTTTAAACGAGACATATATGTAACGATTATCGTTGTAAAGACATTTAATGTATATGTAACATCCCGCGTTTTTCCGTTAAATTTATTTTTAACACCGTCTTTTTCTTTTAAATAATACCTTTCGTTATTTAAATTCGTAGTTTCCGTTGACTAACGTTCATAATAATTCCGTCATTTAATTATAACATCTCTCGTTAACTTGCGTTTTAAAAATATTCGATCGGTTAAATCCCGCACCCGCTTTGAAACTCGAGGGACCGGAGTTGCCAAATGGGCAAACTAGTTGACTAGGTCAACTAGTCAACCCATTTCATCCATTCCATCATCTCTCTCATCCCTTTTCTCTCCATCTCAAGAACACACACACAAACCCATTCCATTCATTCATCATCTAAATTCAATCTTGGAAGCTCACAACAAATCCGATTACATATTTGGAATCCTCTCTTCATCCTCTACAATTTGATACCAACTTCATCTCGTTTGGGTAACATTTCTAAAACTCTAGATTTCTCTAAATTCGTGTTTTTGATTTGAAATGGTGTTAGTTAGTGTCTATGGCTCGAGTCTAACATGAATATATGTTTGGTTTGCTCGATTTGTTGTTTTTGGAGTAACTAGCATGAACTTGAAATGGGTGTGCTTAATCCTTGATTTTGGATGAGTTAATGTTGTTAGATTGTTAAAGTGCATGTTTTAATTGTGTTACTAGTATCACTAGCTTCGTTTTGATGCGTAGGTTGATTAAGAAAACTTCAAAAACATGAATATTGATTTTGTGATGTTTGACTAGGGTTTGATAGTTCTTGACATGAACTTTTGATGCTTGAATGCCATGGAATGTTAATTGTTAGTGATTAGTTGTAATGTATGCTTAATTACCTTCGAAACGGCATATCGTATGTGTAAATTGGATTCCCGAATCATAAAATACGTTTTACGAACTTGAAACTTTGAAAATAAACCTTTCTTGATCAATTGACGAGTTTTCGGTTATTGTCACATGTATGCATTGAATGCCCAAATCATTAAATGTGCATTGGTGAGTTTGAAGCATTAATGTGGGCATTGAATGATCACTTGGTTGGAAAACTCGGTTGTTACAAATGAGGTTTTTGATTGTTAAATTGTGTTTAGTTGCATTCTATGTCAAAAGAGCTTTCCAACGATATAAGGTGCGAGTCCTAAGTGTTTGTGGTTTGCGTTTTATGCTTATTTGAAGTTTGGATCAAGTTGGACAAGTGAAACAGACCAGGCACCAGCACCCGCCTATTGTCGCGGCGCGACAGAAGGGTGCCGCGGCGCGGCATAAGCCGTTCCCAGCTTCTGTCTCCGGTGTCCATTTTATGGAAAATGTTTGGCATACTACGGACCTCCGATTCACATGAAACTTGTTTTAATATACTTGTATATGAATATTTAGCATAGAAAAATAGTCCGGGACCCGACCCGAACGCGTTGACTTTTTCGTTGACTTTGACCAAGTTTGACTTTTAGTCAAACTTAACCAAACTTTTATACAATCGTTCTAACATGCTTTGGTACGTGATTCTTGCATGAAACTTGACAACGTGATTCACATGCTATACTATTCAAGTCGTATTGAGCCATAGGACTAATTGAACACATTTCACCCGACCTTGTGTCGTAACCGGTTAATTGATACAACTTATTTGTTTAGGTCAAGGCTAAGCAACATTCATGCACACGTTTACTTTGTGAAGTACATTTATACTCGTGCAATCAAAGGTGAGATCATAGTCCCACTTTTATTCTTTTTGAACTTATATTTGGGATGAGAAAACATAAACGATTCTTTTGAACTAAGTGAACACAAGAACGGGAAAACAAACATTCTACATACGAGTTTAGAACAAAAATCCTCAATTCGATTATCATTAGTTACACTTGCCGGGTGTAAGCGAGAACTTATGTTATATGGCCATATGGGTTGACAACCCTCATCTTTGACGGTTCGCTACCGTCTACGGATGAAATATATTTTCGAGAATCAGTGTTTGTTCTAGCACTAAGTGATGGGGTATACAATGGAAGGAATGTTAAGCTTTGATAATTGGGTGCTCGTGAAACAAACTTTTGGAATGTATTACTATTATTTCATTGATGCAAATCTTGTGGTTCACTTGTACTTACTTACTTAAACCTATGATTTCACCAACGTTTTCGTTGACGGATTTCTATGTTTTTCTCAGGTCCTTGAACGATACATGATACATGCTTCCGCTCATTATTTGATACTTGCATTGGATGTCGAGTATATGTGCATTTCATGGAGCGTCTTTTGACTTTACTTTAAACCGTGTCGCCTAGATTTCATTCGTATTATAACGTTGTAACTTAACTATTGGTTGAACAATTCTTGTAAACTTTGGGAACAATCTTTATTTTGAAATGAAGGCGACATATTTTGGTCAAACGTTATCTTAAAGACTTATAATCAGGTAATGGGACCCACGTAGCCGACGCCGTCACTTGACGATTTGTCGGGGTCGCTACAGGTGGTATCAGAGCCTTGGTTGTAGGGATTTAGAGTTCATTTGTGTTCACCCCGAGTCATAGGGTACATAGGTGAATCTAGACTACAACCGGCATATAGACTGAAGTAGGAATTATTTGACTAATTGTGCATTTATACTCGAACTCTTCTATCATATCTAACTCGTATTCGATCTTGATCTTACGTTGATAAATTTTGTTGGTGCGCCACCTTGACTTTATGAAGTAATGTTAAATGCACATGAGGATCAGGGTAATATAATTTCCGGGATTATATTACGGTGATTCACATGGACGTTCCGACATTATGACATAGAGAATTTAAGGCGAGTCAAGGAAAAATTTTCTCTCTATCCTTATTCCATGCCACGGTTAGTATTGTTGAAAATACTAACCAACGATATTCTTGTCTCATGAAGGAACAATGGCTCACCAAGGTCAACACAATACTCCTCTCGAAACTCTAGAACAAGCTCTTCAACGAATGATAACCACCGCCGTGGGTACGGCCGTGGCCGATCACTTTTCTAACAACAACAATCATGGAGCCGGTAATTCAATCGAAGGTTGCTCCTACAAGAACTTCATGAAGTACAATCCTCCCACTTTCGATGGAACCGGGGGACCGGTTACTCTCACCCGATGGTTTGAACAAATGGAGACCGTTTTTAACACAAGCGGTTGTCGAGACCAAGATAAGGTCAAGTTTTCCACCCTCACTTTCACCGGTATTGCTCTCTCATGGTGGAACACGTATGTACAATTAGTGGGAAGCGATGAAGCCCACACACTCTCTTGGACCCGAATTAAGAGAAAGAATGATCACCGAATACTTCCCGCGCGACGAGACTCGAAGGCTCGAACAGGGTCTAAAGAATTTAAAAACGGCCGGAAATGACCTCAAGGCTTATAATCAACGGTTTACCGAACTAGTCTCGATGTGTCCAATTCTCATGACTCCCGAATCCCTAAGAGTCGAACTTTACATGGATGGCCTCCCTAAGAGCATTCAACACAAGGTAATGACATCTCAACCCACTAACCTACAAGAGGCTTTAACAATGGCCCGCCAAGCCTTAGAAACGGTGAATGAAATGGAAGCACCGGCACCAATGGTCGAGAACCACCCGAGTAACAACAAAAGAACATGGGAAGCCTCTCAATCAAGCAACCACAACAATAACAACAACCCCGCCAAGAAGCCTTTTACCTCCAACGACAAGAAAGGCTATGCCGGAAAACTGCCTTTTTGTGACGAATGCCACAAGCATCACTTTGAAGGATGTGGCAGGTTTCGCCACCGGCGCCAAGGACCCGTCGCTCGAAAGATGCCCAACGCACACAGAACGGGTGCTTGCTTCGAATGTGGCCAACTGGGTCATTTTAGGAATGTGTGCCCAAATAAGAAAATCAACCCCAACGCACGCCGTTGAACCTTCGACATCGACACCAAGGATGCCCGGAACGACGATGGACTAGTAACGGGTACGTTTCTTCACAACAAACCGTATATTTCATACTTGTTCGATTCGATTACCGCTAGACGTTTTATAACCAAGGATTTGACTCATGCTCTTTATATTCCACCTCTTTCCCCCAGATACTACTTAGACGATTTAAGTGACCGACGGAAAAATATTGTGTGCCTATAAATTTTATTGGAGGAAATACGTTAAGACCTTTGACTTGACACCTATAGAACTAGGGAGCTCGGAACCTATTCGTAAAAAAAAAAAAAAAAAAAAAAAAAAAAAAATAATTTTTAAAAAAAAAAAAAAAAAATGTTTCCCCATCATCTTGTATAGATTATTGTGAACTGAGTAATTTTCGGTTGGAAACCGATACCCTCTCCCTCGCATCCATGACCTCATGATTATTTGCACGAATCTCGTATGTTCCAAATCGACCTCCGTTCCGGTTATCATCAATTGGGGGTTAAGTGAGACGATGTCTCCTAAGCCACTTTCCGAACTCGCAACGTTAGTTGTAAATCTCTCTTAGTACCGCTTGATTTATTTAGGGCTCGCCCGTATCCATAAACCTCTTGAACCGCGTATGCAAATTCATATAGACTAATCTGTTATCGTATTTATAGATGACATCTTAACTTATTTAAGTAAAGAAGGAAAACGAACAACATCACCATCTTACGCTCGAACTTTTGAGAAAAGAGCAACTTTATACCAAATTCTCCGAGTGAGAATTTCTGTTGAACGAAGTCCAATTTTCTAGACCATGAAGTTAATGGTCAAGGAATTACAATCAATCTCGAAATCAAGCCACATGTAATCAGGAAACTCTCCCAACTCAGACTTGTATTCGTAAAAATCTTAGATCTCACCGGTTGTTACCGAAGATTCATTTCTGACTTTTCTCGTATTACACGACTTTAATCTCTCCGCGATCGAACCTTGAGCGTGATTCTTCACACCAACATTTCTAGCTAAATTCGTACAACACCAGATGGGACTCAAATATGGAAATATTTCTACTTGGACGCCGAAAGGCATACTCCCTCGACTCGAAATCAACGGGACGGAAATTCGTTATTTTGCATGAAGAATTCGAATACTAAATTGTAGATCCGATCAATATTCTTGTCATCACGTACCACACTACATACCTCTGTTATTTCACCGTTACTGTCTGATATTACTGGAAATTAAGATAACACACAATCCAACGATACTTCACTCTTCTTTGACTTAACGCCCTTGTGTTCCTGATAATCGGCCAACTATTATTCAACCCCGAACTATACAACTAAGTGTACTATCTCGTTTCTCTTTCAGACTTCAACTTTTGACAACTAGAGGCACGTTATGGCAACCTCGAGATGTAAACTCATCCTATTCTAAGTCCTCATTTCACTCCTATCTTTATCGCTCACATTTCCGTTTAAAGAAACTCCTTGTAACATTTCTCCATGGATAGAGAAACTCCTCATATTACATAAGTATTCGCCACGAGGGTGAATAGTCCTAACGAACATTTTTCGAACCCTAACTAACTTGTTCAAACGTATCTTAAGAGATTCTTTTCCAACACGGTGTATCTTTGTCAATTATTCTGTATCGAAATACTCGTTTCACTTCTAGTTTTACAAGAAACCTTGGGAACCTGCTTAGACATGAGTACCGCGTACCACCCACAAACAGACGAACCGAACAAACGAACGATTTACGTCTTCGAAAGACATGTTTCAAACTTGCATGGTCGCTTTTAGTAGATCCCTCTTACAACAGTAGTTACCACTCGTGTGTTCACACGCACTTTCCGAAACCCTATATGACCGCTAATGTCATACCCTGTTCATTTAACCAAAGCATCAACCACCGAAATCTGAACTCCATCAAGAAACAACAATCGAGATCATTCAAGTCCGAGAAGGGCTCGAGACAACCCATTGTCGCCAGAAGAGTTATACCAAACTTAGAGGAGAACCTCACAAATCCCAGTGTGTAACCGCGTAATATTGAGAACCCGCACCTTGGAAGGGTGTAATCCGTTTCGGGAATCAGGGAAAGTTAAACCCGCGACATGTTAACCCTTTTGAAACCTTGGGGCGTATTGGAACCGCTCCCTACCGTTTAGAACTTCCGACTCAATTAAGTTTCCGTTTACCCTACATTTCGTGTAACAAACTTAGAAACGTGTCCTGCGGAACAGGAACGTGCAATCCTGCTGGATACATCAACTATCGATGACAAACTTCTCTTCATAGGAAAACCAGTTGAAACTGGGGATCGTAAAAACCGAACCTTAATGCAACGTAAAACCCTGACTATCCAAATTCATGAGAACCCTCAAGAACGTACTTTCACTTATTCATAGCATTGACAACGTAAAGTCTCGAGTAAGAGATATCGACTACTACTTCCAACTAAATTTCGGGACGAAATTTCTTTTGAGTTGTGGATAATGTAACATCCCGCGTTTTTCCGTTAAATTTATTTTTAACACCGTCTTTTTCTTTTAAATAATACCTTTCGTTATTTAAATTCGTAGTTTCCGTTGACTAACGTTCATAATAATTCCGTCATTTAATTATAACATCTCTCGTTAACTTGCGTTTTAAAAATATTCGATCGGTTAAATCCCGCACCCGCTTTGAAACTCGAGGGACCGGAGTTGCCAAATGGGCAAACTAGTTGACTAGGTCAACTAGTCAACCCATTTCATCCATTCCATCATCTCCCTCATCCCTTTTCTCTCCATCTCAAGAACACACACACAAACCCATTCCATTCATTCATCATCTAAATTCAATCTTGGAAGCTCACAACAAATCCGATTACATATTTGGAATCCTCTCTTCATCCTCTACAATTTGATACCAACTTCATCTCGTTTGGGTAACATTTCTAAAACTCTAGATTTCTCTAAATTCGTGTTTTTGATTTGAAATGGTGTTAGTTAGTGTCTATGGCTCGAGTCTAACATGAATATATGTTTGGTTTGCTCGATTTGTTGTTTTTGGAGTAACTAGCATGAACTTGAAATGGGTGTGCTTAATCCTTGATTTTGGATGAGTTAATGTTGTTAGATTGTTAAAGTGCATGTTTTAATTGTGTTACTAGTATCACTAGCTTCGTTTTGATGCGTAGGTTGATTAAGAAAACTTCAAAAACATGAATATTGATTTTGTGATGTTTGACTAGGGTTTGATAGTTCTTGACATGAACTTTTGATGCTTGAATACCATGGAATGTTAATTGTTAGTGATTAGTTGTAATGTATGCTTAATTACCTTCGAAACGGCATATCGTATGTGTAAATTGGATTCCCGAATCATAAAATACGTTTTACGAACTTGAAACTTTGAAAATAAACCTTTCTTGATCAATTGACGAGTTTTCGGTTATTGTCACATGTATGCATTGAATGCCCAAATCATTAAATGTGCATTGGTGAGTTTGAAGCATTAATGTGGGCATTGAATGATCACTTGGTTGGAAAACTCGGTTGTTACAAATGAGGTTTTTGATTGTTAAATTGTGTTTAGTTGCATTCTATGTCAAAAGAGCTTTCCAACGATATAAGGTGCGAGTCCTAAGTGTTTGTGGTTTGCGTTTTATGCTTATTTGAAGTTTGGATCAAGTTGGACAAGTGAAACAGACCAGGCACCAGCACCCGCCTATTGTCGCGGCACGACAGAAGGGTGCCGCGGCGCGGCATAAGCCGTGCCCAGCTTCTGTCTCCGGTGTCCATTTTATGGAAAATGTTTGGCATACTACGGACCTCCGATTCACATGAAACTTGTTTTAATATACTTGTATATGAATATTTAGCATAGAAAAATAGTCCGGGACCCGACCCGAACGCGTTGACTTTTTCGTTGACTTTGACCAAGTTTGACTTTTAGTCAAACTTAACCAAACTTTTATACAATCGTTCTAACATGCTTTGGTACGTGATTCTTGCATGAAACTTGACAACGTGATTCACATGCTATACTATTCAAGTCGTATTGAGCCATAGGACTAATTGAACACATTTCACCCGACCTTGTGTCGTAACCGGTTAATTGATACAACTTATTTGTTTA
Source organism: Rutidosis leptorrhynchoides (assembly GCF_046630445.1). Lineage (NCBI taxonomy): Eukaryota > Viridiplantae > Streptophyta > Magnoliopsida > Asterales > Asteraceae > Rutidosis > Rutidosis leptorrhynchoides. The sequence goes on along the minus strand of NC_092342.1, from coordinate 169,088,449 downwards.
GGTCAAGGCTAAGCAACATTCATGCACACGTTTACTTTGTGAAGTACATTTATACTCGTGCAATCAAAGGTGAGATCATAGTCCCACTTTTATTCTTTTTGAACTTATATTTGGGATGAGAAAACATAAACGATTCTTTTGAACTAAGTGAACACAAGAACGGGAAAACAAACATTCTACATACGAGTTTAGAACAAAAATCCTCAATTCGATTATCATTAGTTACACTTACCGGGTGTAAGCGAGAACTTATGTTATATGGCCATATGGGTTGACAACCCTCATCTTTGACGGTTCGCTACCGTCTATGGATGAAATATATTTTCGAGAATCAGTGTTTGTTCTAGCACTAAGTGATGGGGTATACAATGGAAGGAATGTTAAGCTTTGATAATTGGGTGCTCGTGAAACAAACTTTTGGAATGTATTACTATTATTTCATTTATGCAAATCTTGTGGTTCACTTGTACTTACTTACTTAAACCTATGATTTCACCAACGTTTTCGTTGACGGATTTCTATGTTTTTCTCAGGTCCTTGAACGATACATGATACATGCTTCCGCTCATTATTTGATACTTGCATTGGATGTCGAGTATATGTGCATTTCATGGAGCGTCTTTTGACTTTACTTTAAACCGTGTCGCCTAGATTTCATTCGTATTATAACGTTGTAACTTAACTATTGGTTGAACAATTCTTGTAAACTTTGGGAACAATCTTTATTTTGAAATGAAGGCGACATATTTTGGTCAAACGTTATCTTAAAGACTTATAATCAGGTAATGGGACCCACGTAGCCGACGCCGTCACTTGACGATTTGTCGGGGTCGCTACAGTATATATATCATATTAAGAGATATTCATACATGATAATATCATGATAATATAATTATTTAAAATCTCATTTGATATTATAAACATTGGGTTAACAACATTTAACAAGATCGTTAACCTAAAGGTTTCAAAACAACACTTACATGTAACGACTAACGATGACTTAACGACTCAGTTAAAATGTATATACATGTAGTGTTTTAATATGTATTTATACACTTTTGAAAGACTTCAATACACTTATCAAAATACTTCTACTTAACAAAAATGCTTACAATTACATCCTCGTTCAGTTTCATCAACAATTCTACTCGTATGCACCCGTATTCGTACTCGTACAATACACAGCTTTTAGATGTATGTACTATTGGTATATACACTCCAATGATCAGCTCTTAGCAGCCCATGTGAGTCACCTAACACATGTGGGAACCATCATTTGGCAACTAGCATGAAATATCTCATAAAATTACAAAAATATGAGTAATCATTCATGACTTATTTACATGAAAACAAAATTACATATCCTTTATATCTAATCCATACACCAACGACCAAAAACACCTACAAACACTTTCATTCTTCAATTTTCTTCATCTAATTGATCTCTCTCAAGTTTTATCTTCAAGTTCTAAGTGTTCTTCATAAATTCTACAAGTTCTAGTTACATAAAATCAAGAATAATTTCAAGTTTGCTAGCTCACTTCCAATCTTGTAAGGTGATCATCCAACCTCAAGAAATCTTTGTTTCTTACAGTAGGTTATTATTCTAATACAAGGTAATAATCATATTCAAACTTTGGTTCAATTTCTATAACTATAACAATCTTATTTCAAGTGATGATCTTACTTGAACTTGTTTTCGTGTCATGATTCTGCTTCAAGAACTTCGAGCCATCCAAGGATCCGTTGAAGCTAGATCCATTTTTCTCTTTTCCAGTAGGTTTATCCATGGAACTTAAGGTAGTAATGATGTTCATAACATCATTCGATTCATACATATAAAGCTATCTTATTCGAAGGTTTAAACTTGTAATCACTAGAACATAGTTTAGTTAATTCTAAACTTGTTCGCAAACAAAAGTTAATCCTTCTAACTTGACTTTTAAAATCAACTAAACACATGTTCTATATCTATATGATATGCTAACTTAATGATTTAAAACCTGAAAACATGAAAAACATCGTAAAACCGGATTTACGCCTTCGTAGTAACACCGCGGGCTGTTTTGGGTTAGTTAATTAAAAACTATGATAAACTTTGATTTAAAAGTTGTTATTCTGAGAAAATGATTTTTATTATGAACATGAAACTATATCCAAAAATTATCGTTAAACTCAAAGTGGAAGTATGTTTTCTAAAATGGTCATCTAGACGTCGTTCTTTCGACTGAAATGACTACCTTTACAAAAACGACTTGTAACTTATTTTTCCGACTATAAACCTATACTTTTTCTGTTTAGATTCATAAAATAGAGTTCAATATGAAACCATAGCAATTTGATTCACTCAAAACGGATTTAAAATGAAGAAGTTATGGGTAAAACAAGATTGGATAATTTTTCTCATTTTAGCTACGTGAAAATTGGTAACAAATCTATTCCAACCATAACTTAATCAACTTGTATTGTATATTATGTAATCTTGAGATACCATAGACACGTATACAATGTTTCGACCTATCATGTCGACACATCTATATATATTTCGGAACAACCATAGACACTCTATATGTGAATGTTGGAGTTAGCTATACAGGGTTGAAGTTGATTCCAAAATATATATAGTTTGAGTTGTGATCAATACTGAGATACGTATACACTGGGTCGTGGATTGATTCAAGATAATATTTATCGATTTATTTCTGTACATCTAACTGTGGACAACTAGTTGTAGGTTACTAACGAGGATAGCTGACTTAATAAACTTAAAACATCAAAATATATTAAAAGTGTTGTAAATATATTTTGAACATACTTTGATATATATGTATATATTGTTATAGGTTCGTGAATCAACCAGTGGCCAAGTCTTACTTCCCGACGAAGTAAAAATCTGTGAAAGTGAGTTATAGTCCCACTTTTAAAATCTAATATTTTTAGGATGAGAATACATGCAGTTTTTATAAATGATTTACAAAATAGACACAATTACGTGAAACTACATTCTATGGTTGAATTATCGAAATCGAATATGCCCCTTTTTATTAAGTCTGGTAATCTAAGAATTAGGGAACAGACACCCTAATTGACGCGAATCCTAAAGATAGATCTATTGGGCCTAACAAACCCCATCCAAAGTACCGGATGCTTTAGTACTTCGAAATTTATATCATATCCGAAGGGTGTCCCGGAATGATGGGGATATTCTTATATATGCATCTTGTTAATGTCGGTTACCAGGTGTTCACCATATGAATGATTTTTATCTCTGTGTATGGGATGTGTATTGAAATATGAAATCTTGTGGTCTATTATTATGATTTGATATATATAGGTTAAACCTATAACTCACCAACATTCTTGTTGACGTTTTAAGCATGTTTATTCTCAGGTGATTATTAAGAGCTTCCGCTGTCGCATACTTAAATAAGGACGAGATTTGGAGTCCATGCTTGTATGATATTGTGTAAAAACTGCATTCAAGAAACTTATTTTGTTGTAACATATTTGTATTGTAAACCATTATGTAATGGTCGTGTGTAAACAGGATATTTTAGATTATCATTATTTGATAATCTACGTAAAGCTTTTTAAACCTTTATTGATGAAATAAAGGTTATGGTTTGTTTTAAAATGAATGCAGTCTTTGAAAAACGTCTCATATAGAGGTCAAAACCTCGCAACGAAATCAATTAATATGGAACGTTTTTAATCAATAAGAACGGGACATTTCAAGTGTGGTTGAAGAACTTCTTAGGCGAGTTGGGTAAAAGACAAGACTATTGCGTCTTGTATTGTGATAATCAAAGTGCGGTTCATCTTGGGAAGAATCCGGTGTTTCATAGTCGAACGAAACACATCAAGATAAGGTATCATTTTATTCGACAACATATAAATGATGGCACTTTATTCTTGGAGAAAATCCTTGGTACAAAGAATCCTGCCGATATGTTTACTAAGGTGGTTACGACCGAAAAATTGAGGTTTTGCATTTCCTCAATTGGTCTTCTCATGAATTGATGAGAGAAGACCCCAGCTAGAGATGTGAATGGTGTTACAAGTTTAACAAGTAGTATTGAAGACCTTTTATCGAAAGTCTACTCATCCGAAGAATGTGTTGAGCGTACGTGTCCCAAATGATATTTGGCGGTAATCGAAGGTGGTTTAATGTTCTTGGTAAATTCATTGATATGAATGGAGCTTGTTCAAAGTCTCCAAGTGGGAGATTGTTGGAGTGTGGAGACATTTAAACAAAACTGGAAAAAGTGTCACTAAAAACTGTTTCAACACTTGCACGGATTTTGCAGATTTCGGTAAGCGTGAAACAGAGAAAAATAGATCAAAAACAGAGCAAATTGATTGTGCGGTGATGGTGCGCGGCGTGCTCCCTGCGCGCACTAGAGAAGTTTTGATCAGAAGGCTTGCTCGAAGTTTGGGAGTGTGCACGGCACGCACGTTTAAGTGTGCACGGCGCGCACGATGTCTGGCAGCAAGTGGGCAACTTGCACACATGGGATCCGATCTTGATTGATTCTCCTTTCACTTTAGGTGCTTAGTGGGTTGCTTTACACCACTAATTGTGGCTGTGATCATGTCATTAGTGGATGTAAAGCATGGCTAGTTGGTTTATCTTTCATGATTACTAGCACACTTGAAGATCAAGTTGTAGTTTGGTTGGTTTCTTGTTTGCTCTATATATAGAGCTCATTCATAGTCATTGTAACACACCACTCTCAAGTATTCAGTAATATAACAATCTCTAGTTGGTCCGTGGACTAAAGCAATCACAACGATTGCATATAACCACGTTATATCTTGTGTCGTTCTTACATTTTCGCATTTATTATCTTTCGTTCATTAAGTGGGTTGAGTGATCTTGATAGTATCACTACTCGGCTAGTAATCTTGTAGAATTACTAGTGTTGTTTGGGTCCTAATATCCTAACAACACTACCATTTTACGAGTAGATAAAACAGCGGAACAAAACGTTATGGATGTCACTGTTAAATGGAAAACGCTAATGCTTATGATCAACAACGATTTATTCATTGTAACTGATTATAGAAAACAAAAAAGAAGACAAAAAAATACTCCACACGTTTGGGATACATTTATGCCATTTTTAGATGATCCTAACTGACAAACTTTCCCAGAACTGGGTTTAATTAAACAAGATTGTTTAGGTGTAAGTAGGGTTTCAAGATAGTTTTATAATAAAATGGGCTGAAATTTATTTGAATCAAACGAAGGCAATGTATGAATTTATCACGACTTGTGTATCAAAAGAATATTCTAAGAGGTGTATTTCTGAATTATAGAGCATTAGATTGATATCTATATAGTCATATAAAACTCTAAAATGATGATGTTATCATTAAGCTAATTACCCTTTAATTTTTATAATGATGATGTCATAATTATATATTAATTTAATTAAAAAAATAATACAAAATCTTTTATAAAAGGAAATACCAATATCTCTTAAATTGTAATTTTAATTTTCTAAAAAAATTTAAAAGGCATTTATTATTACTAATAATAATTATTATTATTATTAAAAATATAAATACTCAAATTTGAGCGAACTTTATTATTATTATTTTCTTTTAATATAATAATTATAATTATAATTATTATATTATTAATATTCAAATATGGATTCCTTTTACAAAATTAATTACGTTACATATGTATGCGAAAATACATGTCTCTATATATTTGTAAAAACAACGACAAGTTTCTTAGTCAAACGGGTCATTAAAATAAATGACTTTAACATTTACATTCACTTAATACTTAAAAGATGTCATTAAATTATTTCGTTTAAACAAACTCGTGATTTCACGGGTCATTTCACTAGTTAGTGTAAATTAAGGTTATGGTTTTAAAACTGCTCTTAATCCTGATTGTTTCTTTAGGAACTAAAAAGATTATAGTTGACGGAATGCTAAAGTAATACAGTACTACTGGATTTAACTAAAAATAAATTTATGATCAGTGACGGAACTAGGATTTTTTTCACCGGGGGCAAAAATCTTTTTAAAACTGTAGCAATTTTTTTGGACAAAATGCGGAGGTTTTGGTGCAAAAAATTGAGGTTTTTAGGCAAATTATGAAGGATTTTTGGCAAAATTTAAAGGTTTTGAGGCAAAAGTTAGAGAATTTTAGACAAAATTTGAAGTTTTCGGAGCAAAATATGTAGGAAATAAATAAATAAAAAATACTTCTATTAGCTTATTAATCATCTCAAGGTAACCAACCCGGTGGTTGAGACCCTAACATTCTTGTAAGGAGTATGAGATTGAATTACTCGCCTTTCTAAGTAAACTGAACAGGAAAAATCTTCGAACTTTTTTCCTGTTAGCTTATATATAAATAGGGATCTTCATAATCACTTAATCAATCAAGCAAACTTATTCATTATTTATAGACAAAATTACGCGTTGGTCCTTAAATTTTGTTCCAAATTGCACATTAGGGACTTAAGTTCTATCTTTACTTGGATGACCCTAAACTTTGTACTTATTACGCATTTGGTCCCTAAGTCTGACGGTCGTTAAATAAAATTCCGTTAAGTACTCATATGTGCTCCTCACATGAGGGTATTTTCATCATTTGCTTTCTTCTTTTTCCCCTTACCTCTTTCTTTCCCTTTTCTACAGACCTGCAAATTCACATTTCACCTTTTTCTTAACAAATTAAATATATTATAAAGAACGAAAACTGAAGGAAGAAAATATCCTCACATTTAACGGACTTTGCTTAACGTCTGTCAGACTCAGGGATCAATTTCTAAGTCAAAATAGAACTTAAGTCTCTGATATGCAATTTGAAACGAAGTTCTTGTAACATCCTGCTTTTCAGTTACGGGATGTTATTGTTCTATACTGGTACCTTACACCCGCTTACGGGATGTTTTTCAGTCCCAAAGATTGATTGAGGCCACCCCACAGATCTTTCATCCGTGTTCCGGGTCTGCAGGAATTATTTCCCAAGGGCAAACATCAATCGGCATCCAATGGCTCAACGCTAGGCTGTTATTGTTCTGTACTCGTACCTTACACCAGCTATACGGATAATAGTACCAACACACGCTAGTGATTATTAGCGTGTGGTGAAATCTTCAGATTAATAGAGGATATTATGGATGTCGGGCTTGGTTGTATTTCGTATGTTTGTAGGGCGTGGTTCCTATTGTATGTAAGGGTGAAGGTATTGAAGCACTTACCTCTTGGTAAATGATGAGGATCACATGAACGTGATCCAGTCTAAGTGGGGGAGAGTTGTAACATCCCGTTTTTCAGTTACGCGTTATTTTGAACGTCATTTGAATTACGAGGCATGTAACCATATATTTTGACCCCAAATAAATTTTGAGTTAATGTTTTAGAACCTTACCATTGGAAAGTAGATCTTATTACGTTTCCAACGATATTTGATTCATCAAAAACGGAGTTACGATCTGAAAGTTACGACCAAAACAAGTTTCACCAAAAATGCGGAAATGGGGTATATTGCCGTCACGAGATTTTAATCGCTGTCGCAAGAATTGAGCCAGGAAACAGCTTTTAACTCCTTTTTTGAGGATTTTTAAGGGGTGTTTTGGTCCGTTCACTTTGGGGTCGGGTTTTTGGCCACAAAACTGACCCAAGGCTCATCTAGAGCTCATTTCTTATCCACAAACACTCCCATCTTATCTTAGAGAGAGAGAGTGAGTTCTAGAGAGAGGAAGCTTAAATTGGTGATGAAGATGGTGATTTTTCCCAAATTAGAAGCGGGTCTTAGTTCTCCTTAAAGTTTTTAGCTACTAGCTCGTTTTTGGAGTTGAGGTAAAGCCTAGATTCGATTTTAATTATTTTGATTTTGACTTGGGGTTAGGGTTTGTGCTAGTTAGGGTTATAAACCCCATTTTTCATGAAATTGGGGGTTTTGTTGTATGTATTGTGTAAGTAAAGCCGATTATTGTGGGTTTAAGGTTTGATGACAAACTTGGAAGTATTTGTCATGAATTTGGGTGTTAGTTACTAGATTGTAAGCTTGTTAGTGATTTTGGTGTTCTTAAGTACATGTTGTTGGTCAAAATGGGTGTTGACTTTGATTTGTTGTCAAAATAAGTTTTGAGTTAAGTTTTGGTGAATTAAGTGTGTAAATACGTGATTTAGGTATTAATTGGTGTTTTGGAAATATAATCACTAGTCGTTAGTGATTTTGGTCGTTTTTGGGACTTATGTCAAAATGGGTAAGTTGATTGGGACACTAGTCTTGGTCAAATGGATGTTTAAACACTCGTGTTAAGTGTTAAATGGCATTTTTGGAAGTAATCACACATGAGAAGTGATTTTGAGTCAAAGCGATGTTTTAACAAGTCAAACGTGGTCAAATGCAATATGGGTCAATATTGCACGTGTTGTGATTTTTGTGTAAATGGTGTTTGAAATGATCACTACCTAAGTAGTAATCTAGTGTCGGGACCTAAGTTGGTTTAGTTAGTGTAAAGTGCAAATTGGGTTAACTTGTACTTATTAGTGTGAGTTTGAATTACCACCCTAAGTGGTAATTGGGTTGAGCTCATTAGGAGATAAATGGGAGGGTCAAACGAGCAAGGTGAGATCCATCGACTAAAGGATGTGAGTGTCGGGTGAAATGTCCCGTTCATATTGATTATAAACGTTCCATATTAATTCATTTCGTCGCGAAGTTTTGACCTCTATATGAGACGTTTTTCAAAGACTGCATTCATTTTTAAAACAACCATAACCTTTATTTTATCGATAAAGTTTTAAAAGCATTACGTAGATTATCAAATAATGATAATCTAAAATATACCGTTTACACACGACCATTACATAATGGTTTACAATATGAATATATTACATCAAAAATAAGTTTCTTGAATGCAGTTTTACATAATATCATACAAGCATGAACTCCAAATCTTGTCCTTATTTTAGTATGCAACAGCAGAAGCTCTTAATAATCACCTGAGAATAAACATGCTTAAAACGTCAACAAAAATGTTGGTGAGTTATAGGTTTAACCTATATATTATCAAATCATAATAATAGACCACAAGATTTCATATTTCAATACATCCCATACATAGAGATAAAAATCATTCATACGGTGAACACCTGGTAACCGACATTAACAAGATGCATATAAGAATATCCCCATCATTTCGGGACATCCATCGGACATGATATAAAAACTCGAAGTACTAAAGCATCCGCTACAACGGATGGGGTTTGTTGGGCCCAATAGATCTATCTTTAGGATTCGCGTCAATTAGTAGACTGGTTTACTAATTCTTAGGTTACCAAGTAAAAGGGGCATATTCGGCTTCGATCGTTCAACCATAGAAAGTAGTTTCATGTACTTGTGTCTATTTTGTAAAACATTTATAAAGTTGCATGTATTCTCATCCCAAAAATATTAGATTTTAAAAGTGGGACTATAACTCACTTTTACAGATTTTTACTTCGTCGGGAAGTAAGACTTAACCACTGGTCGATTCACGAACCTATAACAAATATGTACATATATATAAAAGTATGTTCAAAATATATTTACAACATTTCTAATACATTTTAATGTTTTAAGTTTATTAAGTCAGCTGTCCTCGTTAGTAACCTACAACTAGTTGTCCATAGTTAGATGTACAGAAATAAATTGATATATATTATCTTGACCCAATCAATGACCCAGTGTATACACGTCTCAGGCTAGATCACAAATCAAAGTATATATATTTTTGGAATCAACCTCAACCCTGTATAGCTAACTCCAACATTACTGCATATAGAGTGTCTATGGTTGTTCCAAATAATATATATAGATGGGTCGATATGATATGTCAAAACATTTGCATACGTGTCTATGGTATCCCAAGATTACATAAATATTAGAATATATGTATTATACAATATAAGTTAGCTAGGATATGATTAATATAGATTTGTTACCAATTTTCACGTAGCTACAACAAGTAAAAATATCCAATCTTGTTTTACCCATAACTTCTTCGTTTTAAATCCGTTTTGAGTGAATCCAATTGCTATGGTTTCATATTGAACTTAAGTTTTTGAATATATACAGAAAAAGTATAAGTTCATAGTCGGAAATACAGGTTACAAGTCGTTTTTGTAAAGGTAGTCATTTTAGTTGAAAGAACGACGTCTAGATGACCATTTTGGAAAACATACTTCCACTTTGAGTTTAATCATGATTTTTTGGATATAGTTTCATGTTCATAAGAAAAATCATTTTCCCAGAAGAACAACTTTTAAATCAAAGTTTATCATAGTTTTTAATTAACTAACCCAAAACAGCCCGCGGTGTTACTACGACGGCGTATATCCAGTTTTATGGTGTTTTTCGTGTTTTCAGGTTTTAAATCATTAAGTTAGCATATCATATAGATATAGAACATGTGTCTAGTTGATTTTAAAAGTCAAGTTAGAAGGATTAACTTTTTTTTGCGAACAAGTTTAGAATTAACTAAACTATGTTCTAGTAATTTCAAGTTTAAACCTTCGAATAAGGTAGTTTTATATATATGAATCGAATGATGTTATGAACATCATTACTACCTCAGGTTTTGTGGATAAACCTACTGGAAATGAGAAAAATAGATCTAGCTTCAAAGGATCCTTGGATGGCTTGAAATTTCTTGAAGCAGAATCATGACAAGAAAACAAGTTCAAGTAAGATTTTCACTCGAAATAAGATTGTTATAGTTATATAAATTGAATCAAAGTTTGAATATGAGTATTACCTTGTATTAGAAAGATATCTTACTGTAAATAAGAAAGATTTCTTGAGGTTGGATGATCACTTTACAAGATTGGAAGTAAGCTAGCAAACTTGGAAGTACTCTTGATTTTATGAAACTAGAACTTATAGAATTTATGAAGAACATTTAGAACTTGAAGATAGAACTTGAGAGAGATCAATTTGATGAATAAAATTGAAGAATTAAAGTGTTTGTAGGTGTTTTTGGTCGTTGGTATATGGATTAGATATAAATGATGTGTAATTTTGTTTACATGTAAATAAGTCATGAATGATTACTAATATTTTTGTAATTTTATGAGATATTTCATGCTAGTTTCCAAATGATGGTTCCCACATGTGTTAGGTGACTCACATGGGCTGCTAAGAGCTGATCATTGAAGTGTATATACCAATAGTACATACATCTAAAAGCTGTGTATTGTACGAGTACGAATACGGGTGCATACGAGTAGAATTGTTGATGAAACTGAACGAGGATGTAATTGTAAGCATTTTTGTTAAGTAGAAGTATTTTGATAAGTGTCTTGAAGTCTTTCAAAAGTGTATGAATACGTATTAAAACACTACATGTATATACATTTTAACTGAGTCGTTAAGTCATCGTTAGTCGTTACATGTAAATGTTGATTTGAAACCTTTAAGTTAACGATCTTGTTAAATGTTGTTAACCCAATGTTTATTATATCTAATGAGATGTTAAATTATTATATTATCATGATATTATGATATATTAATATATCTTAATATGATATATATACATTTAAATGTCGTTACAACGATAATCGTTACATATATGTCTCGTTTCGAAATCCTTAAGTTAGTAGTCTTGTTTTTACATATGTATTTCATTGTTAATATACATAATGACATGTTTACTTATCATTTATCATGATTAAACATAGTGTAACAATATCTTAATATGATTCATATGTAATTAGTAAGACGTTGTTATAACGATAATCGTTATATATATCGTTTCGAGTTTCTTAATTCAATAAACACAATTTTATGTATATAACTCATTGTTAAAATACCTAATGAGATACTTACTTATCATAATATATGTTAACTATATATATAATAATATATATTTCATCATATAGTTTTTACAAGTTTTAACGTTCGTGAATCACCGGTCAACTTGGGTGGTCAATTGTCTATATGAAACCTATTTCAATTAATCAAGTCTTAACAAGTTTGATTGCTTAACATGTTGGAAACACTTAATCATGTAAATATCAATTTCATTTAATATATATATATAAACATGGAAAAGTTCGGGTCACTACATCGGGTTCTCTTTTAGAGAATTGTTATTTATGTGTATTGTACCTATGTGTGTATTATAGGTAAAGGCTTGCTCGGTTGCGTTGGAGGCGATTTACACTCGGTTGCGTTGGAGGCGATTTACATACATGACTTGTGCGGGCATTTCAAGGTGAGTGGAATAATTATACGTGTATGTATATGGTGTATTTACTTGTGTGGGATGCGATGTGGGTTTAAAGTTCGCGTGTACGATACCACATCGTATTAGCATGTGGTATGGGTTTAAAGTTCGCGTGTTCGATACCATATCATCATGTGTGCGTGGGCGTGAAGTGTGGGTTTATAGTTCGCGTGTACGATACCACAATTCACGTGATGGGTGGGTTTAAAGTTCGAGTGTACGGTACCACTCGGGGTTAGTGATATATGTCGTTGTACGCTAAAGGTTGTTGTGAACACCGATGGTCATTCGCGGGTACCATTCCCTTGTGCTATTGGTTAACCATAGTTATGTGTTGTAGTTTTAGCATATTAAATTGTGAACTATATGCTATTGGCGATGATAGCTTATTGTGAATTGCATATATTTAGTTTTGCATTGTGATTGCATGGTTGTTGAATTGCTAGCTCGTATGCAGTATTTGTGTAAGTGTTTGCAAGTAAGTAGATTATATATGTATATGTATAATTATTGCATTCACTAAGCTTCATGCTTACCCCTCTCGTTGTTTACCTTTTTATAGGCATCGTTGATGCGGAGTTACCTAGTTGCTAGACTTGGATTTTTAGACGTTGCTTAATCTTGGAGGATTAGCTTTTGGATATTTGAACGCGGATTGGGGATTTGGTAGTCCTCGAGATTATGCTCTTGGTATCGGGTTGGGTTATTGAGTCTTAACCCGGTTTGTAGTGTAAATGAGTCGTAATTACCCACTTGTTGTGTAACGGGTCGCGTCGAATTGTACGTTTTGGATTTACTCACAATGTAAACATGTATTTTGCTGTATATTGGGCACATTAAAACTATCGTTAAACTGATCTTGCATTATGATGTATTTAACATTAATGGGACCTAACTTATAAAAAAATGTGCTTCGTTTTTGATAAACGGATTCGAGTTCTTTCAGTTCTGGAACTGACCATGTAATTTTGTATTATTCATAACTTTATATGATATCAGAGTTGCCCTCTTCGTCTTGAGATACAAAACGTCGAACAAAGTAATCTTCCGATCTTCGGTTAATCCCGGTGATTTGGGGGATCCCGTTTAGTTTGTTTTATTTTCATTCTGAATAAATGGTTTAAACCCTCAATCAAATAATATGAATGTATTCTCTTACCTATCTTTTCCCCTTTTCTCCATTGCATCTCAATTCGCCAATCTACAAAAATAAGTAAGTTCGAGTTCATTGGTGGGCATTCATCATATTCACTAATTTTTCTTTTAGAAATGATATTTCAACAATTTTTAAGGATGTCGTTAATATGCATAAAGTTATTTTACGTAACTTTTACATATGGAATTTAAATTACCAATTATTGAATTATATAATATTGATTTGAATGTTATTAGAATAGATTTTTTTTAAAACAAAATAATAAAAAAAACTGAAAATAACAAATTACTATAATGTACAAAAAAGTTTGTCAAAAGAAATTACCCAAAAAAAAAAAAATTCATGTATTCCTCCTCCTCCACCACTAGTACCACCCAGGCATCCATCGATCAACATTCTTAATCACCGCTGGTGGTCTAACCTCCCTCCTCCGCCGTTGACTTACATACAATATATATATATATATATATATATATATATATATATATATATATATATATATATATATATATATAATTCAATGTTCAAATTATTCACAACTCTCCTAATTTTATCAACCTTCATATCCTCCTCTTCATCATCATCAACTTTCCCCAATTTCTCCACCATAGGATCACGTTCGATATTACGTGCAATCAAACGCGATATTCACCAATCCAATTTTGTGGTTGATTTAAACGCCACAAATTTCGATTTAGTTCTCAAAGAAACCCCTGCTTCGTTTGTCATTGTTGAATTTTATGCTCACTGGTATATTATTTCTATTTCTAGGGATTATATTAATTAGAGCTTACTCGATCATTATTTAATACTTGTTATTTTTTATTATTGCCTGCCAGGTGCCCTGCTTGTAGAAACTATAAGGTATTCCTATTTCAGTATTATACTAGTAGTTTGCATATTTGTTGTTTAGTTATTTGTTTTGCTAGTTGTACATGAAATGTATACAACTAATCGAGCATATTTAGGTATTATGTGTTTATTAAACTTTTAAATCTTTTATGTGTACTTTTATAGCCAGTAAATTGACTGATTAGTATTGGTTATGATGATTCAGTACTTCGTATTGTTATCACGTCAGTAAGGAACTTACAAAGATTGAAAAATTAGGGTTTCGTTGTTGAAATAAAATAGTAAACATCGAAGTTCTATTACATGTATACACACATTTTGGAAATATACTACACATAATAACAATGCACGATAAGTTGGATACATTTCCATGCGGTGATTGCTTTTGTATTATTTTTGTATGTCATTTGTTTAATTTATACAGCCCCAATATGAAAAAGTTGCAAGGCTTTTTAATGGAGCCAAGTGTCACACCCCCATAATGGAACCGGGGGTAATCTGTGACTAACCAATACCAAAACACAAGTGTAAAGCGAGAACGACTCTATATAAGACGTTTTAATTAAAAACCAATGTATTAACGCAGCGGAATGTATTAAGTCATTACAAATGTAAATTCAAAAATGTAAAGGTAAATTCAAATGTTTTAATGCAATATTGTAAACAGTAATATGCGGACTCCAAAAGCAGCAAAAGTCCAAATAGCACACACAAGTCTTTAGCAATCTTCACCTGAGACAAAACATGTTTAAAGAGTCAACCAAAAAGGTTGAGTGAACAACATAGGTTTAATATATAGTTTTAGACCACAAGATTTAATAATAATAAAGTTCAATCAGTTCGGTAGTAGTGCTGAGGTGTATGATATCGAGACTAAACATAGTTACCCCGTGATCACTTTTATTCGTTCGTGTCGTTGAATCATTATTATGTAACCAAAGATCAGCGGTCAAATGGTTAGAGACGTCACTCTCAATAGCGCTATTCACAATAACTAAGCTTACCAAATTCCAGTAATTAACGATATCATGGCAGGGATTTAGCATGAATCAAAGCATGCAGCACAGTTTGAACTAATCAA
Organism: Rutidosis leptorrhynchoides; assembly: GCF_046630445.1. NCBI lineage: Eukaryota > Viridiplantae > Streptophyta > Magnoliopsida > Asterales > Asteraceae > Rutidosis > Rutidosis leptorrhynchoides. The sequence goes on along the minus strand of NC_092342.1, from coordinate 169,073,115 downwards.
AAGAAAGTTTTCATGTACTTGTGTCTAAGCGTAAAACAGTTTGAAAGCAAGTATGTGTCTCACCCCAAAGTTTAAAATAAGTAATAGAAACAGTTAAAAAGTGGGGCTATGAAGTTCACCTTATTAGCAGATACGTATTCCACGCAAGTAGTAAGTACGAAATGTGTAATCGAGGATCTCAACCTAGAGATATAATATTCGATTAGGTAATGTCCAATAGACATATAGCTTGTTTATTAATACAGTAAACTATATTAACAGTGATCATTTTCGAGAAAGTTATATGTATATAAGTGATAATATACTTAGTGTTATAAGTGTTACTACATAGGTATGTGTACATGTTATACTAATAATAGTTTTATTATTTACTTTAATTATTCAACTATTATGTAAGTTATCATTATATGTTACGTGTGTAATTATATCTATGTGATACATACATATATACATTCTTTATTATTATTATTCATGTATGTATTTATAACTATATGATATATATATATAGTAGATGTATGTGTTACTTATATATAATAGTGTAAGATGGTACATATACATATACTTATCACTTTTATTTTTTTATTAAGTTTACTAACTTATACTTTACATAATACACATTCATATATACATACACACATACATACACATATACATATAGGGTATGCATGCACATACGTACGTATGCATGGATACATGCACATGTACTATTATTATCATTACATGAAATCATAACCTAATCTTTTAATCACCACCTTTATAACCTTAACATAAAATCAGGAGTTCTTAACTTACAACTAGTAATCTTTTTAATCAATACCAATTCATAATCTCATCTATTTTCAACACAAAGATTATAATCATAATTAACCCTATTCTTTTACTCATAACAATACCTTTTCATTATCTATCTCATACTCATTATTTACAAATCAAATTATTATCATTAACTACTTATTACTAACTAGTTATAACACTTGATCAAACTTTTAACCTTTAACAACCTTAATTATATCATTAATAAAAAATCTTTATCTACCTTTACTAACTAATTATTAACTTTTCACATAAAATCATAACTTTTAACATATTTACTAGTTATATTCATTAACCCTAATCATTATTAACTACTTTCATTCATCTTATTATTAACAATTAACTATAATACTTGATCATAATCTTTATTATTAATCATTATAATTAACCTTACATAAATTCATAAATCTTTAAAAACTTTAAAACACAATTGTTATTCATTCTTCAACATTATACTTAACATAATACCTAGTAATATACTTATGTATAATTGATTTAAACACACCATTAGACTAGGTTTTAAAGGCTACCTCAAGCAAGATTTGGAGACAATGATTGGTGATGATGAATGGCGAAACAGAAACAGGTTATAGCAGCAGCAGAATCAGCAAAGAACCACGACCACAGAAGGTTCTTCTTGGCCTTCTTTGATCGACAGAAAAATAGAAAACAAACAACACTTAATCAAACTTCAAAAGGCTGTTGTGGATCGAATACTTCAGTAGAAAAACAGAAGCAACTTACAGCAGAACTGGAGCAGGAAACAATAGCGAATTGAGCAGGCTGGATTCGACAAAAAGCAGGCTACAGCAAAGAAAAAGAAGCTGGGCAGAAACGAATGCAGGAGGGTGTTTTGTGAGGGTTGTTGTCGACAGAAACTGGAGAGAAAGCAGGTTATTAGTCGGCTTATTTTGCAGGCTTTATTTGTGGTGATTAACTTAAAAATCACGATGGCTTTTATATAGAATTGTTAGTTTCCTACTTGCACTATGATTCTTGGGGATTAAGGAAGGAATTAGAGATTAACTAAGATATGGAAACTTAGTGTTCAAGTTGATTTCCTAAAGAAAAATATATACAGCCGATTAGTTTTATGATTATGTATTCTTATTTTTTTTATACGGAATACTTGTTTATTTATATATATTATATTTTTTTTATAATTATTATTATTATTAATATTAGGGTTATATTTATTTAGATACATTTTATTTATTTATAGTCCCTAATCTTTTATAAATATTATTTGTTCCAAATAGTTTGTATTAATTTTTATAGTTTATATAATAACACTTTTAAGAACTAATCTATATATATTGTTTGTATTAATAATGATAATACACATAAACATAAACTTTATATAACAGGAAGTATCGACCAAAAGTTAATATTTAATCAATGCTGTTAAACAAAGTTTACGAGTACACAAAGTCTTAATAATGGAACATATAACAGATATAACAGAACTGAAAAATTGAGGGTCGTCATAGTACCTCCCCGTTAATAAAAACTTCGTCCCGAAGTTTTAGGTGGACTTCTCGGATGCATCTGCGGTTGAGAAGAGATGGGGATATTTCCGTCTCATTTGGTCTTCACGTTCCCAGGTATACTCGGAGCCTCGTCGCGAATTCCAACGGACTTTAACAATAGGTATAGTACTTTGTTTAAGCGTTTCTCGGTTTGATCAACGACCTCAATTGGTTCTTCAATGAAGTGCATCTTTTCATCAATGAGAATGTCATCCAAAGGAATAACGAGTGTGTCATCAACAAGACACTTTTTGAGATTTGAGACGTGGAACACGTCGTGTACCTTACTAAGCTCGGCAGGTAGTTCTAATCGATAAGCCATGGGACTAATTCTTTCGGTAATCTTGAAAGGTCCAACAAAACGCGAACTTAGTTTGCTTCATTTACCAAAACGAACGACTCCTTTCCAAGGGGATACTTTTAACATGACTTTATCACCAACTTGGAATTCTAAATCTTTACGATGAATATCAGCATAACTCTTTTGTCGGCTACGGGCAGTTTTTAACCGTTTCTTAATTTGAACGATCTTTTCGGTTGTTTCATGAATGATTTCCGGACCAGTTATTTGTCTATCCTCTAGTTCATCCCAACACAGTGGAGATCCACATTTTTGTCCGTACAAGGCTTCGAAAGGTGCAGCCTTAATACTTGAATGATAACTGTTGTTGTAAGAAAATTCGGCTAAAGGCAAGTGTCTATCCCAACCTTTGCCAAAATCGATAACACAAGCACGAAGCATATCTTCCAATGTTTGAATGGTTCATTCACTTTGACCATCGGTTTGCGGATGATAAGCGGTACTCATGTCGAGTTGGGTTCCAAGAGCAGATTGTAAAGTTTTCCAAAATCTGGAGATAAATCGACTGTCGCGATCTGAAATGATTGAAATAGGCACTCCATGATGAGAGACAATCTCTTTGATGTAAAGTTGTGACAATTTCTCCATCTTGTCAGTTTCTTTGATCGGTAAGAAGTGTGCAGATTTAGTAAGACGATCCACTATGACCCATATAGTATCATTGCCGTTTGAAGTCTTAGGCAACTTGGTGATGAAATCCATAGTGATACATTCCCACTTCCACTGCAGAATATCCGGTTGTTGAAGTAATCCAGACGACTTTTGATGCTCGGCCTTCACTTTCAAACAAGTAAGGCACTTGCTCACATAATTGGCAATATCAGATTTAAGATTAGGCCACCAATAAAACTCTTTCACATCGTGATACATTTTACTAGAGCCCGGGTGAATAGAATACCTAGTCTTATGTGCTTCATCCAAGACTAGTTCTCGAAGGCTTCCAAAAATTGGGACCCAGATTCGGTTATTGAAATACCTTATTCCGTTTCCCTTGAGTTCAAGTTGCTTCACGAGACCTTTAAGTCCCTCGAGTTGAACGTTTTCTTCCTTCAATGCCTCAAGTTGTGCTTCACGGATTTGAGATGCAAGATTCGTACGAATACGTATGTTTAAAGCTCGGACTCGGATCGGTTTGGCACGATCTTTTCTACTAAGGGCATCGGCAACTACATTCGCCTTACCGGGATGATATTTAAGCTCACAGTCATAGTCATTCAATAACTCGACCCAACGCCTTTGTCTCATGTTCAGCTACTTTTGATCAAAGATATGTTGAAGACTCTTATGATCGGTAAACACCGTAAATTTAATCCCATAGAGATAATGTCTCCACATCTTTAATGCGAATACCACAACTCCTAACTCTAGGTCATGCGTGGTATAGTTCTTCTCATGTTTCTTCAATTGTCTAGATGCATAAGCTATAACTTTGTTACGTTGCATTAAGACACATCCGAAACCTTGATTCGAGGCATCACAATAGACTACAAAATCGTCATTGCCATCGGGTAGTGATAGAATCGGGGCTGTGGTCAATTTCTCCTTTAGAACCTTAAAAGCAGATTCTTGTTCTTCGGACCACTCAAACTTCTTCCCCTTGTGAGTTAGCTTGGTGAGAGGCTTGGCTAGAATAGAAAAATCTTTGATGAATCTTCGGTAATAACCAGCAAGTCCTAAGAATTGGCGAATATGTTTTGCACTCTTAGGTACTTCCCAATTCCGAATAGCAGTGATTTTCGCCGGGTCGACATGTATTCCTTCACTATCAACTACATGTCCGAGAAATTGTACGGTTCGCAACCAAAATTCACATTTAGAGAACTTGGCATACAGTTGTTCCTTCTTTAAGAGCTCTAGAATCAATCGCAAATGTTGCTCATGTTCTTTCTCGTTCTTGGAATAGATTAGAATATCATCGATGAAAACAATCACGAATTTATCAAGATAAGGTTTGCATACACGGTTCATAAGATCCATGAATACAGCAGGAGCATTGGTTAAACCAAAAGGCATGACAAGAAACTCATAATGCCCATAGCGATTTTGGAAAGCAGTCTTAGAAACATCAGTTTCCTTGACTCTCAATTGATGATAACCCGACATAAGATCAATCTTCGAATAAATACTTGACCCTTGCAGTTGGTCAAACAGGTCATCAATACGCGGCAGAGGATAACGATTCTTGATGGTTAACTTGTTGAGTTCTCGGTAATCAATACACATTCTCAACGTGCCATCTTTCTTTTTGACAAATAGAACAGGGGCTCCCCACGGAGACGAGCTAGGACGAATGAAACCTTTCTCCAAAAGTTCTTGTAGTTGGCTAGATAATTCCTTCATTTTGGATGGAGCTAAACGGTATGGTGCCTTTGCAATAGGTGCAGCACCGGGAGTCAAATCAATTTGAAACTCAACCTGTCGTTGGGGAGGGAGACCAGGGAGTTCCTCAGGAAAAACTTCGGGAAAGTCTCTAACCACTGGTACATCTTCAATACGTTTTTCTTCCGGTTCGACTTTCTTAACATGAGCTAAGATAGCTTGATATCCCTTCATTAGATATTTGTGGGTTTTGATACAAGAGATGATATTAAGTTTAGAACCACTCGTGTCTCCTTGAACGATTAGGGTTTCACCATTTTCTAGAGGAATGTTTATGGTTTTCTCATAGCACATGATTGCAGCTCTTAATGGGCGTAACCAATCCATTCCTACGACTACGTCAAAGCTTCCTAACACGACTAGCAAAAGGTCGATCTTAAAGTTTTTATCGGCTAGGATCAGATCACAGTTTCTATACACATTGTCTACTTTCATAACCTTACCATTAGCTACTTCTACAAGTCGTTTAATTTCTAATGCTTGTGGTTTTTCGGTGAATAAGGCACAAAATTCAGTAGACACATAACTTCTATCGGCACCAGAATCAAATAAAACAGTAGCATAGATGTTGTTAACAAGAAACGTACCCGTTATCACTTCATCATCCTCACGGGCTTCTTCGGCAGTTATCACAAAAGCACGACTCTTAGCATTACCATTGTTACCCTTATTCTTTGGACACTGATTGCGGAAATGTCCAACTTCTCCACAATCATAGCAAGTTGGAACAAAAGCGTTTAACTTTGTAGCGGGAGCTTTACAATACTTAACAATATGTCCAGTTTTCTTGCACTTGGTGCAATGAGCCATACACCTCCCATAATGATGCTTATCACAGCGACCACATTGTGGTTTTATCCCAGCATAACCACTTCTAGAACTATCGGCAGCTTTCTTGTTTGAACCTTGACTTGAACCTTGAGATGGTTCAAACTTTCTCTTACCCTCACTAGACTTAGCCTCGGCTTGTTTATTAGCCGCAGCCTTTCTCCTCTTAGCCATCATTAAATTTTGAGCCATAAGTATCACTGCATCTAAGGTCTCCTTACTAGCAGCAATAACGTTTCCTTGAATCTCATCAGGAAGACCTTCTATGTATCGCTCAATCTTCTTTTGTTCAGTGGGAACCATATCCGGGCATAGAGAAACCAACTCTATATACCTGTTAGTATAAGCTTCAATGTTAGTACCAATGACCTTCAATTCCCAAAACTCCACTTCTAGCCTTTGAATTTGATTCCTTGGGCAAAATTTATCCGTCATCATTCTTTTCACAACGGCTAATGGAATAGCATTAGCAGCATCTAGTCCCACAGTTTGGGCATAAGCGTTCCACCAAGTCAAGGCAAGGCCACCTAGTGTGTGAGTGGCATACTTCACCTTGTCGGCTTCCGCACAGTTACAAATACGAAAGATTGATTCGACTTTTTCAAACCAACGAGTTAACTCGACTGCTTCTTCATTCCCATTGAAGGATGGAGGCTTACAGTTCATGAACTCCTTGTAGGTGCATGATGTAGGTGGATTCCCTTGGTTGTTCCCTTGATTATTGTTGCCTTGGGCGGCAGCAAGCAGTTGTTGAAATTGTGCGGGTGTCAAAGTGACGTTTGGAAGAGTGTTAGCACCACGAGTTGATTGAGCCATGATCTTCAATACATAAAAACAGTATTAGTTGAAGAGTTATGGTGCTAATATGTTATAAATTGTTTAATAAATGCACAAATTTCACACAACAAGTACTAGGGAATATATGTAAGAGAAAACAACGAGATGTAATAAAAACACTCAAATTTTATTGAACATCACAAAGATAACTAACATCTTTTATTACACGGTACGAAAACTAGAATAAACACGAAACGAAACTAAGATAGTAGTTTTAGGCAAAGCCTTTACAATGAATGGAAATACTAATACGAAAACGGTAAACATATACTAGAAGGACACTATCTAATGGTACTCTTTGAAGAAATCCTCAAAATCCTTCATTGACTTATCTTGAAACGCTTTCATGTCGGCCATCATCTTCCCCAGTTGAACTTGGTTCTTCTCGACCTTAGCCAATCGGGCATGAACAGGCGATTGCTCTTTATCCCCTAGGAGATCTTGAACATCTTTCATGAAACCTTCAAATACTTGGTGCCTTTGCCTTTGGTACTTGATAAAATCAGACATGAAATCAAAGATGCTCTCTAGCTCCTTTTCCAACCTATCTTGGCGTTTAATGATCATTGCCAAATTTGTGGTGTCTTGTCTTTTAGAAGGACCGGGGATAACACTAGTAAGGGTCTCGGGTTCCTTCCTCTTTAGAGAGTGAGGTGGGTCAACAGGGGGTTTGGACTTGGGTTCTTCCTCCTTGTCATCCCCATCATAATTAGCATCGGTACGGGATTTTCCCATAGAAGGAGAGTGTGGAGGAGTAGCGGGCGTGTAAACAGGTGATGTAGGCGGTGTAGCAGGTTCATAAACCGGTGATACGGGTAAAGTAGTAGGTGTGTAGTCCGGTGAGTTAACAGATCCTTCGGACTCGTTGTCGGAGATGGTGATCGGGCTAACGCGAGACATCCTAAAAGACACGAAAGAACTAAGTTAGGCAAGTTCCAAGGAAGACGCAAAAGCACGAATTAAAACGTAAAGGAAAGTACTTAAAACTCAAGGCAGGAAAGGTTATAGTCCTATGGATCACTAAGGCACCCTAGCTAACACATAAGGCATACACATAAAATGCAATCCTGGTTCTCTATAACAACCTAGCTCTGATACCAATATGTCACACCCCCATAATGGAACCGGGGGTAATCTGTGACTAACCAATACCAAAACACAAGTGTAAAGCGAGAACGACTCTATATGAGACGTTTTAATTAAAAACCAATGTATTAACGCAGCGGAATGTATTAAGTCATTACAAATGTAAATTCAAAAATGTAAAGGTAAATTCAAATGTTTTAATGCAATATTGTAAACAGTAATATGCGGACTCCAAAAGCAGTAAAAGTCCAAATAGCACACACAAGTCTTTAGCAATCTTCACCTGAGACAAAACATGCTTAAAGAGTCAACCAAAAAGGTTGAGTGAACAACATAGGTTTAATATATAGTTTTAGACCATAAGATTTAATAATAATAAAGTTCAATCAGTTCGGTAGTAGTGCTGAGGTGTATGATATCGAGACTAAACATAGTTACCCTTTGATCACTTTTATTCGTTCGTGTCGTTGAATCATTATTATGTAACCAAAGACCAGCGGTCAAATGGTTAGAGACGTCACTCTCAATAGCGCTATTCACAATAACTAAGCTTACCAAATTCCAGTAATTAACGATATCATGGCAGGGATTTAGCATGAATCAAAGCATGCAGCACAGTTTGAACTAATCAAAAGAAAGTTTTCATGTACTTGTGTCTAAGCGTAAAACAGTTTGAAAGCAAGCATGTGTCTCACCCCAAAGTTTAAAATAAGTAATAGAAACAGTTAAAAAGTGGGGCTATGAAGTTCACCTTATTAGCAGATACGTATTCCACGCAAGTAGTAAGTACAAAATGTGTAATCGAGGATCTCAACCTAGAGATATAATATTCGATTAGGTAATGTCCAATAGACATATAGCTTGTTTATTAATACAATAAACTATATTAACAGTGACCATTTTCGAGAAAGTTATATGTATATAAGTGATAATATACTTAGTGTTATAAGTGTTACTACATAGGTATGTGTACATGTTATACTAATAATAGTTTTATTATTTACTTTAATTATTCAACTATTATGTAAGTTATCATTATATGTTACGTGTGTAATTATATCTATGTGATACATACATATATACATTCTTTATTATTATTATTCATGTATGTATTTATAACTATATGATATATATATATATATATATATATATATATATATATATATATATATATATATATATATATATATATATATATATATATATATATATATATATATATATATATATATATATATATATATATATATATATATATATATATAGTAGATGTATGTGTTACTTATATATAATAGTGTAAGATGGTACATATACATATACTTATCACTTTTATTTTTTTATTAAGTTTACTAACTTATACTTTACATAATACACATTCATATATACATACACACATACATACACATATACATATAGGGTATACATGCACATACGTACGTATGCATGGATACATGCACATGTACTATTATTATCATTACATGAAATCATAACCTAATCTTTTAATCACCACCTTTATAACCTTAACATAAAATCAGGAGTTCTTAACTTACAACTAGTAATCTTTTTAATCAATACCAATTCATAATCTCATCTATTTTCAACACAAAGATTATAATCATAATTAACCCTATTCTTTTACTCATAACAATACCTTTTGATTATCTATCTCATACTCATTATTTACAAATCATATTATTATCATTAACTACTTATTACTAACTAGTTATAACACTTGATCAAACTTTTAACCTTTAACAACCTTAATTATATCATTAATAAAAAATCTTTATCTACCTTTACTAACTAATTATTAACTTTTCACATAAAATCATAACTTTTAACATATTTACTAGTTATATTCATTAACCCTAATCATTATTAACTATTTTCATTCATCTTATTATTAACAATTAACTATAATACTTGATCATAATCTTTATTATTAATCATTATAATTAACCTTACATAAATTCATAAATCTTTAAAAACTTTAAAACACAATTGTTATTCATTCTTCAACATTATACTTAACATAATACCTAGTAATATACTTATGTATAATTGATTTAAACACACCATTAGACTAGGTTTTAAAGGCTACCTCAAGCAAGATTTAGAGACAAGGATTGGTGATGATGAATGGCGAAACAGAAACAGGTTATAGCAGCAGCAGAATCAGCAAAGAACCACGACCACAGAAGGTTCTTCTTGGCCTTCTTTGATCGACAGAAAAACAGAAAACAAACAACAATTAATCAAACTTCAAAAGGCTGTTATGGATCGAATACTTCAGTAGAAAAACAGAAGCAACTTACAGCAGAACTGGAGCAGGAAACAATAGCGAATTGAGCAGGCTGGATTCGACAAAAAGCAGGCTACAGTAAAGAAAAAGAAGCTGGGCAGAAACGAATGCAGGAGGGTGTTTTGTGAGGGTTGTTGTCGACAGAAACTGGAGAGAAAGCAGGTTATTAGTCGGCTTATTTTGCAGGCTTTATTTGTGGTGATTAACTTAAAAATCACGATGGCTTTTATATAGAATTGTTAGTTTCCTAATTGCACTATGATTCTTGGGGATTAAGGAAGGAATTAGAGATTAACTAAGATATGGAAACTTAGTGTTCAAGTTGATTTCCTAAAGAAAAATATATGCAGCCGATTAGTTTTATGATTATGTATTCTTATTTTATTTTTTTTATACGGAATACTTGTTTATTTATATATATTATATTTTTTTTTACAATTATTATTATTATTATTATTATTATTATTATTATTATTATTATTATTATTATTATTATTATTATTATTATTAGGGTTATATTTATTTAGATACATTTTATTTATTTATAGTCCCTAATCTTTTATAAATATTATTTGTTCCAAATAGTTTGTATTAATTTTTATAGTTTATATAATAACACTTTTAAGTACTAATGTATATATATTGTTTGTATTAATAATGATAATACACATAAACATAAACTTTATATAACAGGAAGTATCGACCAAAAGTTAATATTTAATCAATGCTGCTAAACAAAGTTTACGAGTACACAAAGTCTTAATAATGGAACATATAACAGATATAACAGAACTGAAAAATTGAGGGTCGTCATACCAAGGCAGTTCATCCTGGGATTTTATTAATGACAAGAGTAGACTGTGCTAGTAAGGTATAGTATTACCTTACATTATGTATTGATCCTTACGGAAAACGATACTTACTTTAAGGTTTAGCAACTAATTATGATCGATACATTCTTGGCAGCACAGATTAATACTAAGCTCTGTGATAAGTTTTCAATTCCTTATTATCCATTGCTCTTATGGGGTCCGCCTTATAAGTTTGTGGGTGGTCATTGGAATGGGAAGAAGGAACAAAATGGAATTTATCCCATTGAAGATGGAAAGACTGCTGACCTCTTGCTGACATGGATTAACACACACTTGGGAAGGTAGTCTGGAGAGACTTGAATAGTTTTAACTTCTCATATACGTGTATGTTATGTAACTACATGTTCTGTTTTTTCTGTTTAGCTCATATTGTTTGGAAGATGAGAAATTTGAAAACGATAACCTTTTACTCTCAAATATCTCAGACGCTGGAAAGGTTCACAACTTTGTATACAATTTATTTATTCCTGTTAACGATTAAGAAAGTGACTAATGTTTGAGATATGTGTTAGATTGCTAGTGGTATATATGATGTTGAAGAAGCTACATCTGTTGCGTTTGACATCATTATGGAACACAAGGTTAAACATTTTTTATTCTTAGTATTCAATTATATCTTGCCACGTGTAATTTCTGTTTTTAAAATGTTCTTTTTCAGTGTGAATGGTTAATAGATGATCTCACCGGATACTCGAGCCGCATTTATTAAGTTCTTAAAAGTTATGGTGGCTATTAACACCTATTTCCTTATGAGTTAAGGCTTAGTATGTCAACAAGAGACCAGAAGTGATCTAGCTTTTAGGAGGGCGGAGTGTTGCCGATTGATTTTTACCCTCGGGAAATAATCCCTGCAGACCCGGTACACAAGTGTAAGAACTTGTGGGGTGGCTTAATCAATCTGTCGTCCGCAGAACGTATAAGTGCTAGCCGGATGACTTCTAGTGAGAGAAAGTAGAGAGAGAAAGAGAGAAGTGAAGTCTCAGCTCTCAAAGTTGTCAGAATGTCTGAACTATGTAAAATGACGACCCAAGGGGTCTATTTATAGTGTTAGATCCACCAGATTGCTCAGGGACACGTGTCAGATGATGATACGTTCTGTTACTCACGGTCCGAAATTTATGCTAAAAGTGCTGTTCTCCGGCGAGGGCTTACACGCTAGGCGACCTTCAGGGCTTACGCATGACGGAGCAGCCTGTACAGTGGAGAACGCTGGACGGACAATTCCACAAAACTGTTGTTTCCAGCCTTCCTGATGCTATTTTTATGCAAACAATATGCCTTTTATGTGTGTATACGATAGGATACACCATTAAGTCCCCTCAGTTTAAGGACTTAAGCATTTGAAAAATTATTAAGTTGTTTAACTTTTGATAACGCATGCCAACCAAAATCTTCACATTTCACCTTTTCCTTTCGCATTGGGAATCACACCACAGGCATTAAATGATAGGCGAATTTTACTGACAACATGATGATTGCTAAAATATCGCACGTGCCTCTTAGCTGTAAAAGGACTCTTCGATGTACTCACCTTTTTATCTTGTCCTTATACGTGTGTGGCTGAAAACAAAACCTCCAATTCACCATTAACTACAGCTGTTATATCTTCTTACTTTTAACCATCATAAACCCTAGCCGATAATTCGCGTTTACAACTTCCTTCTACAGTATTCATCTTCTTCCATTAATACCTTCTTTATTTTCTGTTTCATTAGAACATTAATGGCGGCCATAAAGGATGTTGCAGCTATTCCTAGCAGAGTAAATGAGAGATATTTAAGCGAGCTACTGCAACATTTCCCTAGATTAGCTGGTGTTGAACCAGTGATTCCTGCAATTAATGCCAGAGCCTGTTCACCGCCCCCTAGCAAAGTTGCCATTTATGGCCATTCAATCTTCAGATTTTGCTTACGTTTACCATTTACACCCTTCTTCTTAGAAGTTTGCATATTTTTCGGTGTTGCTGTTGGTCAATTCGAACCAGCATCAATTCGAAAGATCTTGATTTTTGAAATGTATTGTCACGCAAGGAAAATTGAGCCATCAATTCGAATATTTTGTCATCTGGTACGCATAGCACGCCATGAAAATGGTTGGTTTACATTCACTAAAGTTCATGGGTTTCTGAAACCTGCAGTTGATCATCCTGGCGATAACTGGTATGCTTCATTTATTTTCATAAATGAAGATGTAATTGATAAACAATACTCAGCTACTCGAGTATGGCGCAAATATTCGCATAACATTTCTGTTACCTTTCCAAAACTCGTCACCAAAGAAAATCTTTTGTTTAAGAAGATTAAAGCTGAACAAATTAATGATATTAAATATGGGGAACACATGCTTTCGCTGACATCCATGAGCCAAGACTGGGATATCTCTCAAGGTTATGCTTGTATTCTTGCTGGGAAAAAGAGTAAGCATTTACTTTTGCTATATATGCTTAAATAAAATGTTCTTCTGTATCTATCCATTTAATCACTGTGACGCTTTAACTTTTTGCAGAAATTACTCCGCTTACCGCTATGCGATCATCATGTTATTCACAGCTTACTTTTAGCACTGAGAAAATTATCGATGATACCCCCAAAACAGATGAAGTGAGGGAGGAGGAAGATGATGAAGAAGAAGAAGAAGAAGAAGACATAGGTATGAATCGGATTGCCTCTAGAGAACGTCGTACCTCGGGTAATGAAAATGACAACACTGAATTATGCAAAATTCCATACCAAAACCTGTACTTGTTTTCTTACATACCCAGTACTGGTGGATTTTATAATCCAAACCCTTCCTTATATTTTATGCCACCTTTGAAATGTTGTGAAGCATATTGGAACTCTTTTATAAGTAACAATTTTCCTTTATCTCCAACAGCTAGTGCATCACATCAAGACACTATCTTAGTAACTCTTCCGCCTTCCGCCAAGAGGAGAAGAACTGGTCAAATTCCTTCGTCATCTGCTCAACAGAGAGCTGGCCCTAGTTCTTCTCAAAAACAAATTACGCTTCCCAATCTTGACACAAACATGCTCTCTTCTCTTTTAAAAGGACCACCACATTCGTATGAAGATTTCATGACTTTTCTGAATGCCATGGTGTGTCCTTCACTAGCGCAATTTTTTAGCAACTTATCTGATGCAGATGCCAAGAAAGTTAAGGCACAAAGCATTATTCTGAACATTGCTTCTGGTTTGAATGACCTTCAACGCCTATCTGATTTGCAGAACAGTGAAGTCACTACAAATAAGGAGCTATCTGCTGAAAAAGAGAAAGTAACCAAGGCTGAACGAATAGCCACAGAGATGAAGAGGGAATACGAGACAATGAAGAGGCATTATGAAAATTGCAACAGTCAGAGGGCGGAATATAAGGAGCAAGTTAAAGTACTATCCTTCAGAGAAACACGGCATCTGAGCAAAATTGATGAACTAGTGAAGGAGAAAGAAAAATTAGTTGAGGAAAATAACATATTGAAGGAACAGCTTAAAGCCAAAGAGGAGAACGAAAAACGAATGATAACTGACATTCCTGCACTTGTAGAGCGTGTCTTTAACTGTCAGGCACTATCTCACAGAATCCGTGAGTTTGTCCGCCCTGCAAAATCTGCTGAACGGTTAAATTTTTTCAACTTTATGAAGAAAAAACTACCAGAACTTCCAAATCCTCTTCCTGAGGTAATCACATCAAAAATTAATGAAAATACTATTTTAGAAGCTGATGAAGCCGGTGCCTCAATAGAAAATATAAAGTTTTCTGATCTTGAAAATCTGTGTAAAAGGCCGGATGTAACAATAGATGATGTATTGAATTACACTCCACAGAATGAATAAAACATTATGTTTTTATACATCTGCTTTTACATAACGCTTAATATTGCATTTAGTTATGTATATTAGAAAGATATGATGTAACTTAATGTTCAAGATACTGAGATTGTACGTTGCAATCATTATAGTTATGAATATTAAAAACATATTCTCCGCTATACGCCTTCCGTCATGAAATTCATGAGGAAAAGTTATGAATTATTTTCGCCTTTAGATATTTTGCTGGACACTATGATCCGTTTTCTGTTTTTTTTTTTTTGTATTTTGTGTATATGTGTCATGACATTTTTTGTAGATTCGTTTCATCGCTTCGATGTTTTAGTGAGTTCTACATGTCTCACTATCGATACAACCATTTTGAGTATGATTGTACTTCTACCACCGAAAGGCTCTCTTTCTTTCTGCGGGTAGGGATGACACACAGCTATGTGACACCTGGGCTAAAAAATCCTTGGCCGGATAAAATTTGAAAAATATTGCCATAAGAATAATTGCTATTATTCACATTTTTTAAAGAAATTTTTACATTTATGACTATATCTCATGCATTTGACAGTTGATCAAGCTGTCCAAGCATATAGTGCTACGCATAAAATTTCTTTAAATTCATTGCATTCCAAGCTCTTTCATATTGCTCGCCGGAAGGTGCAGCAAGCATGTAGGATCCGTTCTAATTTACTTTCGTGACCTTATAAGGTCCTTCCCATTTTGGGGCAAGCTTTCCAAATTTGATTTGCCTGCTTGCTTCATTATCACGTAGTACTAAATCACCTACTTCAAATTGCACATGCTGCACTTTCTTGTTATAATATTTTGCCATTTTATGTTTGTGATCCGCTTGCCGTATGGCGGCCATCAACCTTCTTTCCTCCAATAAATTGAGATTCTCTCTTAACGCCTCAGAATTAACCTCAATATCAAATGCCATAATGCGTTGCGTTGGCACACATATCTCAGCCGGTATCACTGCCTCTGTTCCATACACCAGACTGAAAGGTGTTTCCCCCGTGCTCCGCTTTGGCGTCGTCCGGTGTGCCCACAATACATTTGGCAATTCATCCACCCATCCAGTTTGACTTAGACCTAATTGTGCCTTAATGCCAGCAACAATTTCCTTGTTGGTAACCTCCACTTGTCCGTTCGCTTGAGGATGAGCAACAGATGTAAAATTTTGTTTGATGCCCAGCTCTTCACACCAACTCCGAAATGAATTTTCTGCAAATTGCTTGCCGTTATCGCTAACTATTTCATTTGGCACCCCATAACGGCATATAATATCATGCCAAACCAATTTCTTGACATTTTCTCCTGTGATTTTTGCTAAAGCCTTTGCTTCAACCCATTTCATGAAAAAATCGATTGCTACCACCAAGAACTTAGCATTACCAGTGCTCCTATTGAATGGCCCCACAATGTCAATAGCCCATTTACAGAACGGCCAAGCGGATGATACCGGTATCAAGTCATACTTTAGAAGACGCTGAATTGTTCCATGCATCTGACAATTCTCACATGTTTTGATGATTTCTGCAACATCCCGATAAAGTGAAGGCCAAAAATACCCTTGTCGCATGATCCGTGATGCCGCAGTACGGAAACCGGAATGTTGCGAACAGACTCCTTCATGCATTTCTTTGACCACCTTTAACGCTTCATCATCGGTTAGACACCTTAACAACGGACCATTGTTTGATTTTCGATAAAGGACGCCACTAACTATTTCATACATTGGTGCAGTCACTCTTATTCTTCTTGCTTCCGCCTTATCAACAGGTAACCATCCGTCATGCAAATATCTCAAATATGGAGTCATCCAAGTTTTCTTAGCTTCTTCAACTATTGCAATAATTGGTTTTCCATGTATTGATTTCTCCTTAAGTTCTTCAACCAACACTCGTTTGTGCAAATGATCAAATGTTAACGTGGCTAACTTGCTCAAAACATCAGCTTTTTTGTTCTTATTTCGAGGGATTTGCACGACTTCAAGGTTATCAAATTTCTTTGAAATTGCTTCCACCAACTTTACATATTGCTTCATGGATGCATCCCTTGCATCGAATGTTCCATTAACCTGCTGGGCAACAATTTGAGAATCAACATACTCTCGTAAATTTGTTATGCCCATTTCTACCGCTATGCGGAGGCCGGAGAGTAATGCCTCATACTCTGCTTCATTGTTTGAAGCATAAAAAACAGAATTTCAGTGCATAAGTATATTCTTCACCGTCTGGACTTGTTAAAACTAGCCCTGCACCTGTTCCCTCTTCACTGGATGCCCCATCAGTGTGTAACTCCCACTCATGCTGTGATGGTGCCATTTTGTTGTCATACTCTACTTTTTCATTTGTCTCCAAGAGGAAATCTGCCAAAATTTGCCCTTTAACTGCATTTCGAGGAGAAAAATTGATTTCATACTCCCCCAACTCGATGGCCCATTTCGCTAAACGGCCAGATGATTCTGGGCGCCGGAGTATTTGCTTCAATGGTTGATCCGTCAACACTAAGATGGGATGACCTTGAAAATATCTTCGTAGATGTCGTGCAGTATGCACAAGGGCATAAACCATTCGGTGAAGTGGTGGATAATTTGTTTCACTAAGCTACAACACCTTGCTAACAAAATATATGGGCATTTGCACGCCGCTCCGTTCTGCGATTAGAACAGAACTTATTGCTTCCTTTGAGACAGCTAAGTATAAAATTAGGGTTTCCCCCTCTTTTGGTGCTGTTAACGTAGGTAATGTTTTTAACAACTGCTTGATCTCTTGGAATGCCTTTTCGGCTTCCGCCGTCCACATAAAATCTTTTTTATTCAAACAGCCCTTTAACACCTTCATGAATGGAAGTGACTTTTCAGCTGCTCTGGACAAGAATCTTGTTAATGCTGCTAGACATCCATGTAACCGTTGAACATCCTTCTTGCTAGTTGGTGACTTCATATCTTCAATTGCTTGAATTTTCTTAGGATTAGCTTTAATTCCATGTTCTGTGACAATATGACCTAAGAATTTTCCCTCTTCCACACCAAACGTGCACTTCTTGGGATTTAATTTCATGTTAATTTTTCGCAGAGATGCAAAAGTTTCCTGTATATCTCGTAACATCTTTTCTTCAGTATGACTTTTGATGACAATGTCATCAACGTAAGCTTCTAAGTTTCGCCCAATTTGATCCTTAAACGCCATATCAATAAGTCGTTGATATGTTGCTCCTGCATTCTTCAAACCAAAAGGCATTTTCATATAACAGAATATGCCTTCCGTCGTGTGAAAAGCTGTTTTGTCTTCATCCTTTAAAGCCATCGGGATTTGATGATATCCCTTAGCTGCATCTAGAAAACATTTGAATCGATATCCTGCTAATGATTCAACCTTCCAATCAATTTCAGGTAAAGGATAATTATCCTTTGGACATGCTTTATTGATATCCGTGAAATCCACACACATCCGCCATGAATTATCCGATTTCCTAACCATGACCGGATTGGCTACCCATGTCTGATATTTAACCTCTCGCAAGATCCCAGCATCTACCAAACTTCGTACCTCATCACGAAGGAACTTGTTTCTTTCTGGCGCCATGCCACGCTTTTTCTGACAAACAGGATGTACATTGGGGTTCACATTTAGCCTATGCTCTGCAATTTCCCTTCGAACACCGGTCATATCAGACGGCTGCCATGCAAAAACGTCTAAATTTGTTGTCAAAATATTGTATAATTTTTCTCTACATTCAGTGGAAAACGTATGCCCAATTATGATTTTCTGATCTGGAAATTTAAGATTTGGTGAAATTGACCCATCATCGTGTATGATTGGCTTAATTACTGCCTTTGTTACTTGGGCACACTCAATTGACTTCTGCCGTTCTGCATATAACGTTGCCACTCCGCCTGGTGTTGGAAACTTCATCATACCATGTACAGTTGACGTTACAGCTCCAAACGTCATTAAAGCAGTTCTTCCCAAAATTATGTTGTACTGTGAATTTGCTTTAACTACCAAGAACTCATTGTTGGTTGTACGTCTTAGGGGTGGCTTGCCCAAGGTTACTTCAAGCAAAATACTTCCCTCAGACCACGATGGCTCACTTGTAAAACTTGCCAACGGCACATATGTTTCCTTCATTCCTTCTTGCACATCTTTGGGTAGCTGTATGAAACAATGTTCATACATAATGTCTGCTCCAGCTCCTGTGTCAGTGTAAATGTTGCGTATTAAGCAATTTGCAACTCGCGCTTCTATAACTACTGGACCATCAGATGGGTTTGTGTTACACATAGAAGGAAATGATATTAATTGTTCTTCCCAATCTTCTAATACTTCTGCCTTCCTTCGTTGTCCAGCTTTCCATGGATGTATCATGCCCACTTCTATGGGTATGAATTCACTATCCTCGCCGTTTTTATCAGTATTGGTGAGATGATTCGTCTTAATAATGGATGGCGCCATTGTTAACACCTATTTCCTTATGAGGTAAGGCTTAGTATGTCAACAAGAGACCAGAAGTGATCTAGCTTTTAGGAGGGCGGAGTGTTGCCGATTGATTTTTACCCTCGGGAAATAATCCCTGCAGACCCGGTACATAAGTTTAAGAACTTTTGGGGTGGCTTAATCAATCTGTCGTCCGCAGAGCGTATAAGTGCTAGCCGGATGACTTCTAGTGAGAGAAAGTAGAGAGAGAAAGAGAGAAGTGAAGTCTCAGCTCTCAAAGTTGTCAGAATGTCTGAACTATGTAAAATGACGACCCAAGGGGTCTATTTATAGTGTTAGATCCACCAGATTGCTCAGGCACACGTGTCAGATGATGATACGTTCTGTTACTCACGGTCCGAAATTTATGTTAAAAGTGCCGTTCTCCGGCGAGGGCTTACACGCTAGGCGGCCTTCAGGGCTTACGCATGACGGAGCAGCCTGTACAGCGGAGAACGCTAGACGGACAATTCCACAAAACTGTTGTTTCCAGCCTTCCTGATGCTATTTTTATGCAACCATTATGCCTTTTATGTGTGTATACGATAGGATACACCATTAATGCCTATCATCATTTATGTGTGTAAAATTGTTTATGCCTATCATCATTATGCCTTTTATGCAACCATTATTCCTGATCTAGCTTTTATGTGTGTAAAATTCGCCTATCATTTAATGCCTGTGGTGTGATTCCCAATGCGAAAGGAAAAGGTGAAATGTGAAGATTTTGGTTGGCATGCGTTATCAAAAGTTTAACAACTTAATCATTTTTCAAATGCTTAAGTCCTTAAACTGGGGGGACTTAATGGTGTATCCTATCGTATACACACATAAAAGGCATAATGGTTGCATAAAAATAGCATCAGGAAGGCTGGAAACAACAGTTTTGTGGAATTGTCCGTCCAGCGTTCTCCGCTGTACAGGCTGCTCCGTCATGCGTAAGCCCTGAAGGCCGCCTAGCGTGTAAGCCCTCGCCGGAGAACGGCACTTTTAGCATAAATTTCGGACCGTGAGTAACAGAACGTATCATCATCTGACACGTGTCCCTGAGCAATCTGGTGGATCTAACACTATAAATAGACCCCTTGGGTCGTCATTTTACATAGTTCAGACATTCTGACAACTTTGAGAGCTGAGACTTCACTTCTCTCTTTCTCTCTCTACTTTCTCTCACTAGAAGTCATCCGGCTAGCACTTATACGCTCTGCGGACGGCAGATTGATTAAGCCACCCCACAAGTTCTTACACTTGTGTACCGGGTCTGCAGGGATTATTTCCCGAGGGTAAAAATCAATCGGCAACACTCCGCCCTCCTAAAAGCTAGATCACTTCTGGTCTCTTGTTGACATACTAAGCCTTACCTCATAAGGAAATAGGTGTTAACAGTGGCACATAACCCTTCAAGAAGGTTGGTACACAATGTTTTTTTTCTTCATAAATGTGCTACTTTTTTTTTTATTGTTAATTGTGGAATTCTGAAATCAGGTGTCGAAAAGGTAGTGCTGAAATACTTGTGAATTTTGACGATTTGTACTCTTCAAGAATGGTGTCCATGAACAAAGATGAACCAACTAATAGCACTATATTTAGTGCTATGCATACGTTTCAGATTTGTGGAAAAGATATTCCTTGTGGATATTGGGTAAATCAATAATAAAATATGTTTTCTAATGACCTATGATTCACCAAACTTATGGTAACTTTATGGATTTTTCATGATTTAAATGTAGATGTTTTGTCGTGGCAGCAAGAACGATACTAGGGGATTCAGGTATACAATTATGTTACGTGCGATATATGTTTCTTGATTGATTTATTTGCTTCCAATTGTATTTTTTTAAACATATTTTGTGACTGTCAGTTGTGGGTTATGGGTACTGTTACATTCACTCTCTGTTAGAGTGGACGATGGAGAGATCCAGCTGGCATTTATAGCCACGTGTGATTTTATCCACAAGTTTTTTATTTGTGAAGAGTGTCGTCAACACTTCTATGACATGTGCTCAAGGTAATCATCACTATTTGAATTTCTTTTATGACATTTCTATCTTCTAGCTTATGGTTTTAAACAGTTTCACGTTTATGGTAAAAAAAACGTAACTAACTTTGGCTAGATTCTATTCTAGGCAACCGACTTTATAACGTTTAAAAATTATGATGGAAGGTAATGTACTAATATCCTAACTTAGCATGCTTTTATGTGATTGTCCTTGCCATATCATCAATTTAGACCAGTAATCAGGTTAGATGAGTTGATCAAAAATTTTAAAATTTCGTTTCAGCTGAATTTGCGAATCTTGAAAGGTTTATGGTATGTCTTGACAAGCAAAATTTGGTTTGATAGAATTTGGACAAAGTTGGTTATGGTTTTATTGCAATTCACCATATTTATATGTACATTATTCTCATCCAATCATTATACAGTGTTACTACCCCATTGAATACGACACGTGCGTTTGTACTCTGGTTGTGGACCACACATAACAAAGTCAATGAAAGATTAATGAAAAACGAAGCATCTCTTGGAACTGGTGATCCCAAATTCCCGAAAATAATTTGGCCACCAAAACCGCTCTGCCCGTCTTGTTATACCACCAAAAATCAAACAGAAAACAGCACTATCGATTGGGATTGGGATTATGATGAGGTCTTCAAGTTCTTAATTGGTTACTATGGGAATATGCTTATTTCGCGTTATAAGGATAAGGACACAGAGACCATGAGTTTATATGACTCGAAAACCAGCACAAGTTCAGAAGATTTGGTGGCTTCAAGAAACGCACTTGCGGTCCCTGTTGGGGCTGCTATGGCGATTGCAGTGGCTAGCTGTTTGTTTGGGGCAGTGGCATACGTATGGCGTTCACAACAAAAGAACCGCAAGTATTTCTACAAACCCCACTCTTTTAAGAACATTTGATTAATTATATGAATCAATGGGGATGATTAGGTCTAAATTCTTCGAAACAAATTTCAGGCAAAGGAGAATCTAGAGCTGAGATTCGAGCTTCGGTTTTGCACAATCATCTGATTAAGTAGCGGAAATGATTAAATGTTTTGAAGTTGGAATAGAATCATAGAAAACCATATGAAAGATCCTGCCTTCGTATCATCTTGGCATGTTGTTGCGGACCTCTTTTGTAGCCCAAATGTAACATTATATCTTTTGGAATTTCATACATATATATAGCTATTGGTATGTTGTATGTACAGCTTGCTCTTATGGTTGTCATGCTATATTTCTGCAAATCCAATGAACCTCACTTGACTTGGTGATTAGTGATAACTTACAAAAATGTTATTTGCAACTTGAAAATATATCATTAGACGATAGTTCGATTTAAGTAACATTACAAACAAATTAAGGGTGTGTTTGATAGAATATAATGATTAAATTTTGAATCGTTCAACCTCATTTATCATTTAGATGTTGAAAACAAGAATGATAAACAGTTTAAGATTTGAATGTTGAACCATTCAATTATGATAACGCACCCTTTGGATCTAATTATTACTTCTCTTATCTTATATTTAAGATTTATCGTTACTTATACTTCTTAAATCATGTTGTGTCTAATTAAAAAAAAAGAACTTAAACATAGAATGATAGAAAAAAGGTATTGCAATTGTTAATCAGCCTTTCAAGAGAAAAAATAATAGTCCAATTTTAAAATCATTAAAATGGATACGAACAAAAGGATACAAATAAGCAAACAATCATTTCCAACTTGAAATATATTAAGAAAAATTTAGTTAATCCTTTATCCTATGATTATTAGACCACTCCCTGTTTAGCTTATGATGTTATGATGTCATATTCCATAAAATTTTAATCAAATAATTTCAAGTACACCATTTTAATAAACAAAGGGTTTCATGAGTTCATAGAATGAGTTGTAGATAATTTTTATTCACTCTTGATTGGCCATGATCAAGAAGATCAATCATAGGAAAAAGTGTTTTTTCCGAAAGTAGCAAGTGCCAATGTGTATGTGTTTATATTTCATGTTAGAATGACATGCAATAATCATATATATGTTAGTTAGCAAGTGGGGGGATTAGTCTTTTAATACACATAAAGAGAATCTTGATCTCTTAAGCATGAAAGACAGCCGGGTTTGATTAATTAGAGTTTTAATTTTATATTCTACTAGGCCTTTTATTTAACTTTATTAAATGAAATGTGCAATATTGACTAGGTGTCCTTTATAACTTTATTTTTGAGGATACACTAATGCTTTGATCTTATTATCAACCTAGACTAGATTTCTTGTATTGATAGTGTCTTTGTACATGAATAATAGTTTATGGCAGGGTCCGTTTTTAAAAAAAAGGGCGCGCACAAAATGCATCAAATTATAGTTACTGTATATAAACATGTTTTGTTATTTTAGTTCGTGATATGATTCGATTAGTCAAGTTTTTATGTATCGTTAGGCGTAAGGTCAGTCTAGTGTATACAAAGGGAATATCTTAAAAATTAATGTTGGGGCCTAATTCTCGCTATCACTATTCCTAAAAAGGTAGTAGCGGTAGTATGACCTAGGGTCGTTCGTTTAAAGAGAACAATGCAGTAGGAGTAAGTGTACTTTCACAGTTGTAAATTCAGATTATGGAATTGGTTCTTGCTATAAAATTTCACTAGTCATTAGTTATGAGATTATTAGTTTTGAGATGCTAGTAAATATCAGAGTATTAGTAATTATCACATATGAAGTTTGACCTTAAACTGCTATTAATTTTTTTTGTATGTCAGTGAAGGTTAAGTTTAAGGATTCTGATTAGACTGGTTGATATCTTATCCTCGACGTCTACCCAAAACCCTAAGGTGAGGATAAAAACATTTCTTCTTCGATATCCTAGAAATCTGCTAGTCAAGTGACCAGTCTTATCATGGACTATCGAAATGGGCTACCAACCTCCTAAGGTCCAACCGTTCTTAACACCAACAAAGGTAATCCAATATAATACTCTAGTTAAAATGTGAAAATGCGCTACACTTTCTTAAGTAATGACTTTTCTAGAAACTTAAGGGTGAAAGTACTGGACCTCAAAAGTGTCACTTAGTGGTTACTAAGGTGGTTGTTAATTCCACAGTCTTTTCATATTTTCAGAATGTTAGTTTGCGAAAGATTCATTTGCGATATTTATTTATAAACTTGCTTTATTATATCAGATCAACGATACTCTAGAACCGGGTCAAGGTACGATACTTAAGCATATCCCTTTTTCTAATTCCAGACTATGTTTTATAAAATTGATCGATGGTATAATGTACTTTACTTGTTCCTCGGGATTTTATTTATACTAACATGTGAGTAAAGAGTACTTCCATTACCAGCTATACTTCACTATGTTTATTTATGCAGAGTTCATAATGTTTGAATGGTACTTACTACAACCGGTGTGCCTTCGAAACCACAACATTATGTATCTCATAAAGCTCACATAGTGTTGTATCTAATCATATGTTTGACATAGATAGTCACTTTATATCAAGGTTCGCAACGTCGCAATATTAAAGTTAAAACCACGTTCTTTGATTAAAAGTGATTTGAATCTATAAAGATAATATTTGTCAGAAAACGTAGAACAATATCGCATCTTTATATTTATCCATAATAATTAACTAATTACATCATAACAAACACACAAGATAACTACTCGCTAATCATGACAAATCTAAACATAACGATAAATAAATAAGTATTATAAAATAAAGATAGATAATAAAAAGGAAGGAATTGACCGTAGTTTATAACTAGTTCTGAATTACAAAAGGGTTGACAACTTCCGATGCATTGTGCTCCTTACAAACTTCTTTTCTAAAATCTAGATAATTATCACTAAACTATTGATAATTTTATCTATTCTAGAAGCTATCTACTAAAATTAATTATTTGAAAGTGATTAGTGACAGGAAGGTGGAAGTGTCTATGAAATGTGGGAGTTAAGGAGGTATTTATAGGATGTTACAAAAGTAGTCCCTCAAACCTTGGTCATGTTTAGTCCCCGGATTCATTGTAGGGTGCAAGTGTCGGTATGAAAACAAGAATAAAATTCCAACCTTGAAAATAAATCCTCGAATTTGCTTCAGCCCCTCGGAACTGACACCTGAGGGCGTCGATTTTTGCTCCTTGCCTCGGTTCCGCCCCTACGAACCCCGATTTTGTGCATTACCTCGGTTCCGAAACCTACCACGGGTATGTATCGGTTCCGACACCCTTTAGGAAAATACCAGGCGGTTTATACACGTCGGTTCTGACACCGTGGGTTGGTGTCGGTTCTGATCCCCTTTTGATCCCATTTCGGCCGATTTTGCCTCCCCGGGTCCGGGTACCATTTGTTTGGTACCCAGAGCCGATGTTTTTTCGGGGGTGCATTTCTCGATCGTGTACTTTTTTGGCTCTGGTTTCTTCCTTATAGCTCCGTGTTCTTCGATTCTTGCCCCATTGGATTCACTTTACGAAATCTACAAAATAAGCCAAGAAAAGATAATTTTTGGAATATTTATTCGATAAAGTATTTAAAATGGGATTGTTGGTCCCTTGATAACAACATGAGTATTGTAGAGGGGGGTGAATACAATTTCTTTTAAAATAACTTAACAGTTAAACACGATTAGTATTCAAGCATGCAAATAAATAGAGTCACAGGTAATTTTCAACAGTTATTCTTTATTGATTGAATCACAAAGAAACACAACTATCCTAGGCGGAATGATAGTTGGTTGATACAGATTACCTAGATTATAGCTAAGAGGTAAACTAACAGCTATTACACGTTTTGACTCTATAAAAATAAACCCACACCACTAGTTGTTACAATAGTGGATACAACAATTTATAGTAGTCCTATTAACCATGTAATGGTTCTATTGTCCACTGGTACATAGGATGTCTGTACTTGTGGGGACAACTACATCAGAGAGCATGCTCTCCTCTTTCCTCTTTGGTAGCTATTTGCAGGAACACCCCAATTTGGTTTGGCACCACTATTTGATTAAACAAATAGAATGTTGTGTTCCCTAGGTGTTGATAAGTTATAACCCATGTCTGCACATGCATTAAACTTCTGCATTCCCATGTGGTCTTGTAAGGTCACTTGTCAGCCGCCGACGCGTGTCCTTTTCTGTTCAACTTTGTCTTTGACTTCTGCTGAATAGTACCATTGATGTAGATCACTCGAGAAACTACTATGCTTATAATGGAGCATAGCTGTCTTGTGTAGTAAGCTGCATTCCAGCTGTGCTGGTTCTTCATTGCTGAGTCACTTCATATTCTTGATTTGCTGAGTACACATCCTGTGCTGATTGAAGAACACTGTCTACCTTGTTATGGTAGACTGAGCATCAAACTAAACACTCGACACACTAAAATCTGCTGTCTATACATAAACAAACTTGTGCTGACTGCACATAACATTTTAGTGTAAATAAATTATAGTTTTTTCATAATTAAATCCTTAATTATTTTGGGGACTCAACAATCTCCCCCTATTTGATGATGACAGAACCTATGACATATAGAGAAAACACTAAAGCCAGCACCTAGGGACCTAATGAAAAATAGGCAGTAAATTTGTCCCCTTTTAAGTTTGTTTTTGGGATCTTTTGGTGAGTTATCCATATCTTATAATTTGATATGATTTTGAAGAAAAACTCATTTCACTTCCATTACAACAGAGTATGTACAGTAATTACAGCAACAGCAAAATGAAAAGTGAATTAAACAAAAGATACAATTTGAGCACATAGGAGACTATCTATCTTCATCTTTATCTCGTTCTTCTTCAGATAGCTCCTCTTGTTTGATTCTCCAGGCTTCAGGGAACAGATAAGGTACATCAGCAGGGTCAAATACAGGGATATGAGGATGTAGAATGATGGGGCCTCTTCCGGTTGGTCCTTCACCAGTAGATTGCTTTCCTTTAGGCTTTTGAGAAAGAACTTCTTCTACATTCACTACTGGTGCATTCCCAAACATTGTTGCTTTCTTGAAGAGCTGTTGGAGTTCAGATTTAAGTGTATTTTTGATAGCACTTTCACCTTTACCAATGAAATACTCCAAGATCTCCATCCATTCACTAAATCCTAGGGATCTTAACTCGTCATAGTTTATTCTTTCTTGAACCTTATTCTCCCTTATGACATTGAAAGCTCTTTTTGACCCTCTGTTCACTTTGATGATCCTGCTGGGATTGGATCTTCTATTATTCACATCACCATACCTACTCCTATAATAATGATCAGGAAATTCAATGGTACGGACAGGTTCTATAGGAGCAGTAGCAGGTGCTTTCTCAGCAGCTTCCATCTCATCAAGTGCCTTATCCTGTTCTTTGACAATGGATTTGGCTAATTTTAGGGACTCGGCCTCTAGCTTTCTATCAGCAGCCAATTTGTCTTCTATCTCCTGAAGCCTTACCCTCTCAGCGAGTTCAGCATCAGCAGTCTCCATTCTTTGAATTACAGCTTGTAAGCCCAACAAATAATCGTCGGCAATAATTTTCAGGGATTTTGCTATTTCAATCATCTTTCTACCCTCTTCATTTCTAAGGGCAGCACGATACTCCCTTAGATCCATACCCAGCTGGCGAGCCTCTTGAAATTGAGCTTTCTCCTCATCAGTAGAGAGCCTTTGACCACTGTTGTTTAAGTATACACCAATTTCAATGCCATAAGTCAAGGCAGTGATGTAGAGTGGCTGATCAAGGGGATGATGCAGCAATCTAACTTAGCGTATCCTTTCATTAATAGCAGCTTGTCTTTGCTCAAGCCATTATTGTACAGTGATCACCAGCCTGTAAGCATCTCTTTCATCTGGATTCATTTTAAATAAGTCTGGCTCACCACGGGTAACAGAATCATCTTCCCAAGTTCTGTGTTTACCATGACGTTTTGGGGAAGATGGAGGATACATGATTGATTCACCTATGCCAGATGAACTCACTGGAAACTGATTAACACGATTATCCTGTGTTCTGTTAAAATAAGTGAGGGTCTGGGAGAGATAGGTGATTGAACAAATAAGTGATCTCCACTACCCCAGACTGTAAAGTCAGCAGGATTAACCGTATAATCGTCTTGTTTAGCACCCAACACATCCACATTTGCTGGATCTTCAACACTTGTTTCACCCAGCAGCACACTACTGGATGGGTCTTCATTCACAGCACTCCTTGCTGTGTCTTCAGTACCAGCTAACTGATTAGTATCAGCTGGCACACCTGCCACAGTACCTTCATCAGCTGCCTCAAATAGGGGTCCTTTCCTGAGGGGCTGGTTGTCCCTAGGAGTGGATTTCACCCTTTGTCAATAGGCTTGGGTTCAGCTGATGGTTCTTGTGTTGATACTGGTTCTTCTGGAGGCAGGTAGGGAACAATAGCAAGATGCTCCCCCTGAACATCATCATCAAGATTGATTATTTCTGCTGGCTTTTGTTGTGTAGCTGGCTGTGCAGAAGATGTTGGTCGAGAAGATGAGCTGGTTTCTAACATAGCATCTAACCATTTCATAAAAATGTCAGCTCTAACTCCTCCCCCTGACTCAGTAGATGCAAGATAATCTTTCATTTCTTCAGGAGTCATCCATTTGATACTGTCTGCTCGCTCAGCATACAGCTTTGCCCTCTTTTTATCGTATTTGACCATGAACTTAGCATTTCTTTTTCGTGCATCCTTTTTAAATTTGTCAATGCTAATCAGGTCATCATCAATGTCTCTCTTTTTTGGGGTTAGCCATCTCCTATGCTCAATTCTGTGGCGTTTAAGAGCAACATAGGCATCCCATTTGACATTGAAGGCATCATTTAAATCTTGCTGTCTCTTCTGATATCTCTCCAGTTTTATTTTCATTCTTCTTTCAATAGTTTGAGAGATAACAAAAGCTTCAACAACAGCCAATGCAGAAACATCACTGGGCTTACTGCCAGAACCAATATCATCCACTGATGTGGCAGACACACTGGGTTGAGATTCACCAGCTGCCTGTACATCAGCTTCAGTATGAGCGTTGCTGGGCTTAGTGCCAGAGTCTTGACCAGTAGTACCATCACCATCACTATCACCATCACTCCTTGGTTGTTTTGGAGCCTTTTCATGCTCATGCCCCCCCTCTGATTGTTTTCTCTTTTTGAGTTTCTTTTTAGATTTCTTTTCCCCCTTTTTGTCATCAGCAGGGGTAGAAGGGTGAACAGGGGAGACCTGTGCATCAAGGTCACTATCTGAATCTGGAACATAGAATGCAAAATTATTCCAGTCAACAACTTCAGGAGTAAGATGGGCACCAGGATCCACGCCAAATTGTTGAAGAAGGAGGTTGGAAGACCTAACTTCATTCCTTGCAACACCCATAGCCATCTGTTCAACAATGGCCCTAATATCACCCTGTAGGGCAGCCAGTCGTTGCATATTTTCTACCATTTGAACGTAGGCAGAAGCAGAAATCATGTTAGCCATTTGTTGTTCCTGCGAATCCAATCTCTCATGTAGCATCGTATTTTCTTCATTAAGAAAAAGAATTCTGCGATTAGCAGCATCCAAATCAGCTTGAAGACGGGCAATATCCTCAGTATACTGTGAGAGATGATTCGTTTCTTTAAATCCTCCTCCTCTTCAAGTTGTCTGAAAATGGCATCCACCGCAAGATCTGCAAAGGCACATACTTGTCTGAGCTGGGATTCAATATTTGAAGTGGTAACTTGCCCAGCGTTGCGTATGGCTTCAGTCACGCTATCAACAATAGCAGTGCGAATGGTGTTTTGTAGATCAGGTGTAACTTTGGTGAGTGTCTTATAGATAGCCAAGGTGGAGATGTCAGCCACCTCATCAGCATTAAATTTAACATAGCTGGTTGAGGGGTGATTGATGTGTGCAAGGTGGGGTACGAAATACTATATATTTTTAATACGAAATACATTACAAATTACACAAGTTTTAATTATTTATTTACAGATGGGATATACCTAAACCTTGCTACAACAGTATAGGCAGTGTACCTAATCGTAGAGTAGTATAGTTTTTAGTAAGTCTGGTTCGTTCCACAGGGAGATGACTTATTTTACACTATATTTTTAAACAATTATATTTGTACAAAATATATTATATATAGTAATAATATATAAAAGGGGGTTTACCATTTAATGACCGGTTTGTCGCTTTAATATTTTAAGCGAAGAGTAAAGTAAATGACGATATTTAACTAACAATAAAATAAATAACAATAATTAAAATAACAATAAATAAAAGTACGAGGAAATATGAAATCAAATATATTATGCTTATTTAAACTTCCGTACTCATGATGTTTGACGTTTTAATTTTTATTTATTACCCTGGGTGTGACGACCCGGAAATTTCCGACTAAATTTAAACTTTATCTTTATATTATTCTGACACGATAAGAAATGTTTGTTAAGTTAAATCTCAAGGATTTTAAATTATGTTTATACATTCATTTAAACCTCGACCAAATTCCAATGATTCACGAACCATTAAATGAACATATATGAATATGTATGTATATGTGTATATGTTATAAATTGAAAATGTCAACAAAGTATTTAAACGTATAATGCTTTATATGAACGTATTTGTTTCAATATGATTATCGACGAAATAAAAAAAAAATATTAAATGATTGAATTATCAGAAACATTGAATTATGATTACAAGTCTCTGTTGAGAGGTCCATTATGATTTGAGAAAATCTATTCCTCTTAACGATATTCGGAATAATTTGTAAAGCTATTTATAAATAAAAATAAAAAGTGTCATTTACGAAAGTTAGACAAAAGCTATGGAGAATTGGTTTCCATAATATTCTATTAATCTATTTTCAAACGTACAAAAACGTTTTCAGTTTAAAAAGAACTTTATTATTAAAACGTATATAACTTTTATAAATATCTAGAATCGCTTTTGAAAACTCATTACTTAACCAGTATGATAAATATAACTATATTTATATTTTATTTCATTAAATATATATAACGATTTAAATTAATATTATATATATTTATACGCGTATTATACATACATAGTTTTTATACTTTTACTATACTTTAACTTTACCTTTACTTTACTTTTACTTTACTTTAACTTTAATAATTCAAAAATCTATTATAAATAGAATTCAATAGGTTTTATTATTTCATAGAAACTTGAAAATATATTTCTCTAAACTCTCTCAATTAATTTATATATATATATATATATATATATATATATATATATATATATATATATATATATATATATATATATATATATATATATATTTGCTCTGTATTATTTCAAGATATTATTAGTATACATAAAATATTACGACGGAGTGATGTCCGAGTGATTTCAAAATAGTTTTTTGAATGAGTCGAAGCTAAGGAAATTATGGGTTATAGCTATGGAGGTGATGGGTATGGTTCATGGGTATGCTCGTGAGGTCAATCTAGTGTTTATCATCTCGGTTGCGTCTACGTACTTTCCTGCAATATTGAATCTCAATATTGATACGTGAGCACTCATAACTTAACTTTTATATATCAATAGTGTATCCCTGACTAGTGCTCGAGTATATAGGATTATGCATGCTTGTACATTCGATATTGTCCTTAGATAGGTTTGTTGAATCCTGAATTAGATACATATACTACTGAGATAGGGTATATGATATGCATGTCATTGGAAAGCTAGCGAAAAATTAAGAACTTTTCATTTAGATATCGAATGGTTTCGATGAACGGATTAGAAGTTATAGTCAACTGAATTTTAGTATTATTGTTAAAATGATTATTATTACTATCGTCGTTATTATTTTAATAGAAATATCATTGTTATTATAAAATATCCTTATTACTATTATGTTAGTATTATCATTTTATCATAATACCATTTTTAGTAAATATAAATATTGTTATTTTTTTATAGAATAATAATAATTATTATTACAAAATAATACAACTTTTACTAATTATTATTATGATCAATATTATTTTATCAAATAAATAGGGGATACAAAGATATTTTTCACCACGCGTAATATAATTACATTAATAATACTTACCACTATAGTTTTACGATATTAAGTGAACTTTATAAATTTTACTACTTAAGATATATAAAAGTATATTTTATCATATATAAACGTTAATATAAATTTTTATTAATAAATGACTTTTATTATTATAAAATCTAATAAATATATTTAAATATATAAAACGACTATAGTTAAGTTATATAATAAACACGTATAAATTTTAAAAGTCATTTTGGGTCAAGTTGACTTTTGTTGACTTTTGCATATTAGTCTCGAGCATTAGGATTGTGGTACACTATGACTTGACCAAAAATTGTTAGACAAATATTGACCAACATATAAATATATATAATTAATATAGGTTCGTGAATCCGAGGCCAACCTTGCACTTGTTAAATGACGTTATATGTATTTTTACTACGAAATACAGTATGGTGAGTTTCATTTGCTCCCTTTTATATATATTTTTGGGACTGAGAATACATGCGCTGTTTTTATAAATATTTTACGAAATAGGCACAAGTACTAAAACTAATTCTACGTGGGTTTAAACCAAAAATATACCTTTAGCTTGGTAACATTAAACTACTTGTCTATGTACGGTAGGCGCGAATCCTAAAGATAGATCTATTGGGCTTGACAAACCCCATCCTGACTATGGGATGTTTTAGTACTTCGAAGTTATTTTAAACACACCTGATCTGGTGTACTTCAGAGGGTAAAACATGAACGTTAAGGCTTGTTACCGGGTGCCTACAACTTATAGAATACTTTTATACACTTGCGAGTGTACATATATTTATAAACGAAAATCTTGTGGTCTATTAATATATTGAAATGATTGTTATGATAAACCTATGAACTCACCAACTTTTTGATTGACACTTTAAAGCATGTTTATTCTCAGGTATTAAATAAATCTTCCGCTGTGCATTAGCTCATTTTAAGGATATTACTTGGAGTCATTCATGGCATATTTTGAAAGACGTTGCATTCGAGTCATTGAGTTCATCTAGATTATTATTATGTCAATTATAGTTGGATGTATTATGAAATGGTGTGCATGCCATCAACTTTCGTTGTAAAGAAAGTTTGTCTTTTAAAAACGAATGCAATGTTTGTAAAATGTATCATATAGAGGTCAAATACCTCGCGATGTAATCAACTATTGTGAATCGTTTATAATGTATATGAACGGGTCCTTTCAGTTGGTATCAGAGCGGTGGTCTTAGCGAACCAGGTCTGCATTAGTGTGTCTAACTGATAGTCGTTAGGATGCATTAGTGAGTCTGGACTTCGACCGTGTCTGCATGTCAAAAGTTTTGCTCATCATTTTTGTCAGAAATTACCTGCTTATCATTCTTAGTCTAGACACGTCTTACTGCATTGATTGCATGAATAGTGTATAGACAAAATTCATATCTTAGCGTATCTGCTAATCCATATCTTAGCGTATCTGTTACTGTAAACTTTTCCTGACATATCCCGTAAATTCCTCCGTAATCTACGAAATCTTTTGCGCTATATATATAGATATTCTATGTAATTAGAATACCACCCGATAGCCGAAAAATCATTTCATATCGAAAAATCCTTTATTCAATCGAACGAAATGGAATTGTCATTAGTTCAAGTCCCTCGAATTCTGATATGGAATCCCACTCAAGCTCCGAAAGCAGTGTGACCGGAATGGATCAACTAATTAGCCATCATCTATTCTGGATGAATTGGGGATAGGTTCGTAGCCTCCTCAATAATTGGAGACAAGAAGAAGGTGATCCCTTCCATCCACCACATTGCCCTCTTGGCGATGAACCTGAAGCACTTACCGGTGAACCGGTCCGAAACACCATTTTCTCTCTCATTTCCAGAGTATCTCGTCACGATTATATACTACAGCAAATTCTAGATTTTATTTATCCGCTCGTCCGAACCGACAATCACCCCTGTGTAATAGAAGAAGTCAACGCGCTTCGCTCGAGTAGTGGCTTTAGAGAATATGGTGCAAGGGTTACAAACACCAACAACAGCACTAGCAGCATAACCAGTACCACCATCAGCAACACCAACAGTACCATCACCACCACCAACAGTAACATCCGCATCTCACACTTCAACATCACAACCTATATCCCACGAGTACCAATGACATACACTCTATAGATACCAAGGAATAACAACAACAACAAACGATGAAGTATTGATTCATAACTTCACTGGAGAAACATTTTGCGACGATTATGTAGTCTCTAAAGTCTTAGAGATTATCTATTCTAGCCCTAACCATAAATTAGATGAGTGAACCCAAATGATAGAAGGAAGAATAGAAACCCTGACAAGAATGATGTGTGGTTTACAAGCTAGACTTGATTTACCAACAGCATCAACAGTACCATGAACATCACCAGTACAGTCAGTGCCATCAGCGTTGTCAGAATCAGCAGCACCTATAACATCACAAACTCCGTCAGTTCAAGAATCACCGTGGACATCATTATAAATCAACAAGAAGTATGTCATATCAATGAGTTATGAAGTATTAACTCATTTCCACTGAAGGATTTATATGTATATCTTATATATATAAATTTTTAGACCATAATAAATATTTCCGTACTAAGCTATTATATGTGAATCTTAACTACTCGGTTAATTCATATTACCAATATGCAATAATGTACGTCCTTCGTCCACAACTTAACCATCATTAACTACAATCTCTGCCTCAATTCAATAAATCCCAATTTATAATAAATCAAATGAATTATTCAAATATAAGTTTGATTTTCCACTTTCATCGTCGATGTACTCGAAACTTTTCAAATAACATTATTCGTACCTTGCGAAATTCACAAGAATTCCACAAACACCAACAAATAACGAAGTATTAATTCATAATTTCAATTTTATTGAATAAATACTCCGTAAAAGTTATGTAATTTCTAAAGTCTTCAGGGATTATTCAGTTCTAGTTTCAACCGTAAATCAAATGAGTTTAATTTAATATTAACTCATTAAATCTATGTTACATCTGAAGAAAATATGCACATATATATTTTCATAAAGACTGTAATAAAATTCTGTTGTACAAAATATTAATTGTGAAATTTTTTTTAACGGGTAGGTAATACCCGAGAGATATATAAATTCACAATTAATATGTTACATTTTTCGAATCTGATTAAGCAAATCATCAACTATACTCCCAAAATCTCACAACAATATACATTCTTGTATAGAAATCAAAACAACCATTCTCACCCAAATTTGATTACGCATTCTGATTTTGACAAATCAAAATCCAAGTCATGATTTAACAGAAGACATCACTCTTAGATTCCTACATCTTTCAAAGCTATACTTTGACTTCAAAACTGTGTTAGAACATCATATGTATATTAACGATTACAAACTGTGTTCAAACACTCCAAAGTTTTCGAAGACACTTCAAACAATGAACAATCGAGATGATGATCCAACCACATATTACCCACATTTATGTACCTAAAAAGCTCTCGAAGCCAAAGTCATAGTTCGACGCATATCCGTGTCAGACCCTTTGGCATTTATTAGCTAAAATGACTTTTCAATTCCTTTTCAAAGTAGACATTTTTGTCACAGCTCCAGCAAGTCAACTTCAACTTTTCAGTCGGACTAGTCTTATTATAACCTCGATAGATACGTTGCCCTTTCGTCATCGTTACTGGGGACCTTTCATATCTCGCCACCTTAGCAATAAACTTACCAACAACTTCAATTATCTTTGACTTTTCAAAAAATCATTATATTTATTGAAATCACATCATTTACTCATTCGCATCTTGTAACGAGAATTGTCATACGAATCATCGGAAAATAGTAACCAGTATTTTGAAATCTCGCAGCATGTCTACGCCAACAGTTATATGTGTACGTAAAATGTCTATCTCCTGGACTTACATACTTTGAATGTGAAGTTCTGAAAAATATTTTGAACTGCAAACTAGTTCTTGAAATGCTGACGAAGCATCAAAAATTGTAAACGATTTTAACAGTAAAAAGTTTGATGACAAAGAATAGTAAGGTGGTAAAGCTGAGAAAAAGAGAAGGTTTGGAACTGGAAAACGGATTGAACAGACTATGAAGGAGGCTGTGGACAAATTACAAAGACTAAATCTGCCTTCAAAGAATCCAAATGATTCAGTACCTGCTAAAGTCATTAACGAATACCTTACTCTTTATTCTAAACCTTTACAGAAAAATCTTCATCATCATCCATCAATATTAGAAATTCTAAGATATTATCATATCTTTCATTATAAATATCCGCGATATTTCTGAAGATATTTTCACAACTAATCTTATCTGAAGTCATTTATCTCTTTGCGCTATCAGTGTTGCATCATATAAGAAACTATTAGTTTCTATATTCTATAAACTTTCGAGTTTAAATTATGAATGTTTTAAAGTAGTGTTGGGAACTGAAGCATGAGTTAGTATAATATAATGACACTTGATCAACGTGATTATATTACAGTAAGTTATGCTAAGTTTCTAATGGGACATGACGATTCACAGACCATGCTGTCATCATGTTCCATGTTACACGACTCTTGTATTCTATTTAATCTCTAAAAATATCAAGAATATATTTTCTTGATGATTCGGTCTTTTCAGGGTATTCTGGTAAATTAACAAATCAAGATCGTGCCATTACCATTTCCTTCTTAGAACATTAACTATGTTCATTCTGAAATTCATATCTGCGAATACTGGACCATTACAAACGTTGCTTAATCGCAAGAAGAAGAAACGAAAGGACAAAACTCCAAAATAGAAATTGGAGTATAAATCGCAGCAAATAGAAGGGAGCATTAACTATGGATGTCAATGATTATAGAAGATAAAAGCAGGGGCTTTGAAATATAAGGGAAGATATAAAAACCAACAACCACCCAAAAATTATAAACCGTATATATCGATGCATATAGCAATATAAAGACACGGAAGAACTAAAAACACTATAAAACCGAGAGTATAGTAAAAGTAAATAGATTCTTCCGGAGGCAGATGAAAACAGATATGAAACTGAGGAGTATATCGAGAATCAGTACTGGATAAAGCATATTGACAAATACTTTAAAATATGAGTTGAGGGAGAAAGAATAGAAGGTGTGAGTTGTAAGGAAACGAAGGAGGTGGATTTATAGTGAAATAACCGACAGAGAAATCAAGATGGATTATCGTATTAATTCAAAGAGAATCATAAATTCCTTAATCACCGAAGCATCAAATCCAACATAGATTACAAATATTTTCTTTAAATTCGGAGATCAATTGTGATGACGTCAAAAGATATGACGAATCACTATAATCTTATTTCCTTCACTATATATATATTTGCTCTGTATTATTTCAAGATATTATTAGTATACATAAAATATTACGACGGAGTGATGTCCGAGTGATTTCAAAATAGTTTTTTGAATGTGTTGAAGCTAAGGAAATTATGGGTTATAGGTATGGAGGTGATGGGTATGGTTCATGGTTATGCTCATGAGGTCAATCTAGTATTTATCATCTCCGTTGCGTCTACGTACTTTCCTGCAATATTGAATCTCAATATTGATACGTGAGCACTCATAACTTAACTTTTATATATCAATAGTGTATCCCTGACTAGTGCTCGAGTATATAGGATTATGCATGCTTGTACATTCGATATTGTCCTTAGATAGGTTTGTTGAATCCTGAATTAGATACATATGCTACTGAGATAGGGTATATGATATGCATGTCATTGGAAAGCTAGCGAAAAATTAAGAACTTTTCATTTAGATATCGAATGGTTTCGATGAACGGATTAGAAGTTATAGTCAACTGAATTTTAGTATTATTGTTAAAATGATTATTATTACTATCGTCGTTATTATTTTATTAGAAATATCATTGTTATTATAAAATATCATTATTACTATTATATTAGTATTATCATTTTATCATAATACCATTTTTAGTAAATATAAATATTGTTATTTTTTTATAGAATAATAATAATTATTATTACAAAATAATACAACTTTTACTTATTATTATTATGATCAATATTATTTTATCAAATAAATAGGGGATACAAAGATATTTTTCACCACGCGTAATATAATTACATTAATAATACTTACCACTATAGTTTTACGATATTAAGTGAACTTTATAAATTTTACTACTTAAGATATATAAAAGTATATTTTATCATATATAAACGTTAATATAAATTTTTATTAATAAATGACTTTTATTATTATAAAATCTAATAAATATATTTAAATATATAAAACGACTATAGTTAAGTTATATAATAAACACGTATAAATTTTAAAAGTCATTTTAGGTCAAGTTGACTTTTGTTGACTTTTGCATATTAGTCTCGAGCATTAGGATTGTGGTACACTATGACTTGACCAAAAATTGTTAGACAAATATTGACCAACATATAAATATATATAATTAATATAGGTTCGTGAATCCGAGGCCAACCTTGCACTTGTTAAATGACGTTATATGTATTTTTACTACGAAATACAGTATGGTGAGTTTCATTTGCTCCATTTTATATATATTTTTGGGACTGAGAATACATGCGCTGTTTTTATAAATATTTTACGAAATAGGCACAAGTACTAAAACTAATTCTACGTGAGTTTAAACCAAAAATATACCCTTAGCTTGGTAACATTAAACTACTTGTCTATGTACGGTAGGCGCGAATCCTAAAGATAGATCTATTGGGCCTGACAAACCCCATCCTGTCTATGGGATGTTTTAGTACTTCGAAGTTATTTTAAACACACCTGATCTGGTGTACTTCAGATGGTAAAACATGAACGTTAAGGCTTGTTACCGGGTGCCTACAACTTATAGAATACTTTTATACACTTGCGAGTGTACATATATTTATAAACGGAAATCTTGTGGTCTATTAATATATTGAAATGATTGTTATGATAAACCTATGAACTCACCAACTTTTTGGTTGACACTTTAAAGCATGTTTATTCTCAGGTATTAAAGAAATCTTCCGCTGTGCATTAGCTCATTTTAAGGATATTACTTGGAGTCATTCATGGCATATTTTGAAAGACATTGCATTCGAGTCATTGAGTTCATCAAGATTATTATTATGTCAATTATAGTTGGATGTATTATGAAATGGTGTGCATGCCATCAACTTTCGTTGTAAAGAAAGTTTGTCTTTTAAAAATGAATGCAATGTTTGTAAAATGTATCATATAGAGGTCAAATACCTCGCGATGTAATCAACTATTGTGAATCGTTTATAATGTATATGAACGGGTCCTTTCAATGGGTTAATTGTCCTTTGTCCTGGATTATTCGATAAGTCCATCTGGTTTTGTCCATAATAGTCCATCAGTCATAATTATAAAGTGCGAGGGTCTTCGCCAAATTAACCTTATACCAGAAGTCAAATATTCCAACTAATTGGGGATTTAAACTGTAATAAGGTCTTAATACTTTATTTAATGATTACACCAGGTTATCGACTGCGTGTAATCCAAGGTTTTAATACTTTGTTAACAATTACACCAATTACCCTTGTATGTAATCCACCCCTGTTTTAATAAGTCCATTGATTATTAATCCATTCCCCGTGTCCGGTCAAATGAACAATTATTAGTATTTATAAATATTCCGCCTACCGTACCCGATCAAGCGTATGTGGTTATATATAACTACGTCAAATTGTAAATCTCTATATTAATCAAATATAAAGTCCATTATAACCCATAGTCCCATTTCCACAAGTGTCGTTCTTTTGTCCAAACCCCAATTATGGTCCAAAGCCCAATAACCCCGTCTTAATATTTAGCCCAACATCACGATTACTTCAGCTCAAATAAGCATAATAATAACTTAAATACGAGACATTAATTTAAAAAGGAGAACATAACTTACATTGATTATTTATCGCGTAGCTTTACACGGACAGAATTTCGACTTTAAAACCCGTAAAATAACCTTTACATTACCCAAACTAAACTAATATAAAACTAAACTATATTATATATATATATATATATATATATATATATATATATATATATATATATATATATATATATATATATATATATATATATATTATATATTAAACAGACAGTGAGATTGAATTGGGATTGTAACTCGGCAGAATTTGTGGCCTTTTAAAGGCAGATTTTGAAACAGACAGCTCCGTGAGTGCGGAGTTTTTACCCTTTACAGCTCCGCGAGTGCGGAGATTCGGATTCCAGCTCACCAAATTTTGGATCCTAGCTTTGTCGACATATTTATTATATATATATATAATATATAAATAATTTATATAATTATTTATATATTATATTTTATTCTTGTGCATAGTTGACTTGTAATTTTAGGTCCGTTGCGTCGCGCATTTATGCCCGGTTTATGTCCCGGTTCCGGATTTTCGAACGTCCTTTCGTACGCGTAGATATCTTGTACTTTTCGTTTCACGGCTTGTACTCTTGTAATTTTTAGACGTTTCTTATCAATAATTTGAACCACTTGAATTGTATCTTGTACATTTGAGGTTTTTGGACGTTTGCGTCTTCAAATCGTCGTTTTCTTCTTTTGTCTTCGCACTTATTTATTTAAACGAATATTACATAAAAATAGAACAATTGCAACTAAAAGCTTTACATATTGGAAGGATATTGCTACTAAATATATGTTCATTTGGAGCACTATCAAATATCCTCACACTTGAACGTTGCTTGTCCTCAAGCAATACAGAACTTGAAATTAAATCACACTTCACTCGAATCACTTTTTTTATTCTCACACTTTATACATCAGTGATTTTGATACGGCGGTATAAACAATGATAGTAACGATGTGGTTTACAGTCCCACATGACTATGAAAATTTAGATCTTTTAAGGAAATTGGATCTTTATGAAAACATTTGATCTTTTGAAAATTCATTCTAGCTTTTACCCAAGATAAGTTTTCTGATTTGACCCACCATCGGTGTTGCAAAATATATTTGTGGATCAATATTTTGGCTAAAAACTTTTAGGATCGTGTAATCCACTGCTATCCCTGTATCAGAAAGCACCCATCTAGTTTACTTGTTCCGTATATTACCTTTCGGCAAACTACCGTCCGGTTGTAAAAGAAAGCGATGAACAAGAAACTGTTAAGGCAATGTCTAATGACATGCATTTGTTCATGGTCTAAAACGTGTTGGATGCAGTTACTATCCTTTGTAGGAGCAATAGTAAAGATCACCCTATGATTTTTCGGTCTGGCACAAGGTCCTGTCTCCGACCATGCTATGCAACCACCGTTCTTACGGTTGACACCCGATTTAGTTCAGGTGACCTAATGAATTCCGGTGAATTCTTAGGATTTTACGTTCAATGATAATGAACGCATTGAAAATAGATTTTCAGAAAACAAATCGGTTTTAATTTGATCAAAATATTTTCTCGTTCAAGCTCGAGTTTAGATAGCATCGAATTCCATGAGTTTGTAATTCTCAATCTTTAAGGTCAATCTCAAGGATTGAGTAATATCAGGCTTAAAAGCTGATTTTTAATCTTTTAGGAGATTATCCTTTCTGGGGGTCTGATTCATTAGTCTTATCAAGCTAATTTGCACGGCGCCCTCCCCATTTTACGAGACAGATCCTCTCATGGTTAGGATAAGTCTGACCATTTGGCGACCCTGTTTGATGCTGAGGTCCGTGGATTTCCTGCTGATTTTAGTGATGACTTTTCTAGATTTTTCGTCAACCTACAGCTGGTCTGGACGACAACTTCTTGACCTAAATCAAGAAGCGCGTGTCTTTTTAGGAAGACTTTACTTCCTTTTAATGATGGAATTGATTCATCGTGTAGATCCATCTCTCTTTCAAATATATTACAGTAAACCGGGTAAAACAGTTAATTTAGTCCAAAACAAAAGCACCTGGAATAAACTTTACAGAACCATGTGATAGATAGATTTTAATTGAAATACTTGGTACATTCTCCCCACACTTGGCTTTTTTCATGCGTCTTTTTATATCTTAATAAATAAATTCAAGCGTTTTAGTTATTTCTCAATTTATGTCCTTTTCGAGGTAACGATAATTTCGGCATTAACACCTAGTTTTATCGTTCATAGATATGTATAAACATGATTTTGAATTCATTTAGTTGAAAATTTTGCAAATTTTCATAAAATTTAGAAAATAAACCAAGTATAAACCCGAGAGAATTTATAACCCTTCCCCACAC
This sequence comes from Rutidosis leptorrhynchoides, assembly GCF_046630445.1. Taxonomy (NCBI): domain Eukaryota; kingdom Viridiplantae; phylum Streptophyta; class Magnoliopsida; order Asterales; family Asteraceae; genus Rutidosis; species Rutidosis leptorrhynchoides. Next base: position 169,030,500 of record NC_092342.1, on the reverse strand, counting down.
TTGAGATCATGCAATGCCCTCATTTGCATGAAATCAGACTATAATTATAAATTCATGAGGGTGATTAGTGTAGAAAAGTGATTAAGAATACCCAGTTTGTAATTTCAAAACTCGTCGAATGATAGATGGTGCACCTCATCGTTCATTCCTTCTTGTTTTATCACACATGTTTTTATTCAAAAACGGCTGCTTTTCTGAACTGTTTACTAATATTTGAAAATGCGTCTTTTACCCTAATCGTGCATTTTTATTAACGAGTTATGCACTAACCCGAACCCCTAATTTAACGTTAAGTGGGGTTAGACTTTGTAGTGACCCGAACTTTTCCATGTTTATATATATTAATTGAGATTGATATTTACATGATTAAATGTTTCCAACATGTTAAGCAATCAAACTTGTTAAGACTTGATTAATTGAAATATGTTTCATATAGACAATTGACCACCCAAGTTGATCGGTGATTCACGAACGTTAAAACTTGTAAAAACTATATGATGACATATATATGGATATATATATAGTTAACATGATACTATGATAAGTAAATATATCATTAAGTATATTAACAATGAACTACATATGTAAAAACAAGACTACTAACTTAATGATTTTTAAACGAGACATATATGTAACGATTATCGTTGTAAAGGCATTTAATGTATATATATATATCATATTAAGAGATATTCATACATGATAATATCATGATAATATAATAATTTAAAATCTCATTTGATATTATAAACATTGGGTTAACAACATTTAACAAGATCGTTAACCTAAAGGTTTCAAAACAACACTTACATGTAACGACTAACGATGACTTAACGACTCAGTTAAAATGTATATACATGTAGTGTTTTAATATGTATTTATACACTTTTGAAAGACTTCAATACACTTATCAAAATACTTCTACTTAACAAAAATGCTTACAATTACATCCTCGTTCAGTTTCATCAACAATTCTACTCGTATGCACCCGTATTCGTACTCGTACAATACACAGCTTTTAGATGTATGTACTATTGGTATATACACTCCAATGATCAGCTCTTAGCAGCCCATGTGAGTCACCTAATACATGTGGGAACCATCATTTAGCAACTAGCATGAAATATCTCATAAAATTACAAAAATATGAGTAATCATTCATGACTTATTTACATGAAAACAAAATTACATATCCTTTATATCTAATCCATACACCAACGACCAAAAACACCTACAAACACTTTCATTCTTCAATTTTCTTCATCTAATTGATCTCTCTCAAGTTCTATCTTCAAGTTCTAAGTGTTCTTCATAAATTCTAAAAGTTCTAGTTTCATAAAATCAAGAATACTTTCAAGTTTGCTAGCTCACTTCCAATCTTGTAAGGTGATCATCCAACCTCAAGAAATCTTTGTTTCTTACAGTAGGTTATCATTCTAATACAAGGTAATAATCATATTCAAACTTTGGTTCAATTTCTATAACTATAACAATCTTATTTCAAGTGATGATCTTACTTGAACTTGTTTTCGTGTCATGATTCTGCTTCAAGAACTTCGAGCCATCCAAGGATCCATTGAAGCTAGATCCATTTTTCTCTTTTCTAGTAGGTTTATCTAAGGAACTTAAGGTAGTAATGATGTTCATAACATCATTCGATTCATACATATAAAGCTATCTTATTCGAAGGTTTAAACTTGTAATCACTAGAACATAGTTTAGTTAATTCTAAACTTGTTCGCAAACAAAAGTTAATCCTTCTAACTTGACTTTTAAAATCAACTAAGCACATGTTCTATATCTATATGATATGCTAACTTAATGATTTAAAACCTGGAAACACGAAAAACACCGTAAAACCGGATTTACGCCGTCGTAGTAACACCGCGGGCTGTTTTGGGTTAGTTAATTAAAAACTATGATAAACTTTGATTTAAAAGTTTTTATTCTGAGAAAATGATTTTTATTATGAACATGAAACTATATCCAAAAATTATGGTTAAACTCAAAGTGGAAGTATGTTTTCTAAAATGGTCATCTAGACGTCGTTCTTTCGACTGAAATGACTACCTTTACAAAAACGACTTGTAACTTATTTTTCCGACTATAAACCTATACTTTTTCTGTTTAGATTCATAAAATAGAGTTCAATATGAAACCATAGCAATTTGATTCACTCAAAACGGATTTAAAATGAAGAAGTTATGGGTAAAACAAGATTGGATAATTTTTCTCATTTTAGCTACGTGAAAATTGGTAACAAATCTATTCCAACCATAACTTAATCAACTTGTATTGTATATTATGTAATCTTGAGATACCATAGACACGTATACAATGTTTCGACCTATCATGTCGACACATCTATATATATTTCGGAACAACCATAGACACTCTATATGTGAATGTTGGAGTTAGCTATACAGGGTTGAGGTTGATTCCAAAATATATATAGTTTGAGTTGTGATCAATAATGAGATACGTATACACTGGGTCGTGGATTGATTCAAGATAATATTTATCGATTTATTTCTGTACATCTAACTGTGGACAACTAGTTGTAGGTTATTAACGAGGACAGCTGACTTAATAAACTTAAAACATCAAAATATATTAAAAGTGTTGTAAATATATTTTGAACATACTTTGATATACATGTATATATTGTTATAGGTTCGTGAATCAACCAGTGACCAAGTCTTACTTCCCGACGAAGTAAAAATCTGTGAAAGTGAGTTATAGTCCCACTTTTAAAATCTAATATTTTTGGGATGAGAATACATGCAGGTTTTATAAATGATTTACAAAATAGACATAAGTACGTGAAACTACATTCTATGGTTGAATTATCGAAATCGAATATGCCCCTTTTTATTAAGTCTGGTAATCTAAGAATTAGGGAACAGACACCCTAATTGACGCGAATCCTAAAGATAGATCTATTGGGCCTAACAAACCCCATCCAAAGTACCGGATGCTTTAGTACTTCGAAATTTATATCATATCCGAAGGGTGTCCCGGAATGATGGGGATATTCTTATATATGCATCTTGTTAATGTCGGTTACCAGGTGTTCACCATATGAATGATTTTTATCTCTATGTATGGGATGTGTATTGAAATATGAAATCTTGTGGTCTATTATTATGATTTGATATATATAGGTTAAACCTATAACTCACCAACATTTTTGTTGATGTTTTAAGCATGTTTATTCTCAGGTGATTATTAAGAGCTTCCGCTGTCGCATACTTAAATAAGGACGAGATTTGGAGTCCATGCTTGTATGATATTGTGTAAAAACTGCATTCAAGAAACTTATTTTGTTGTAACATATTTGTATTGTAAACCATTATGTAATGGTCGTGTGTAAACAGGATATTTTAGATTATCATTATTTGATAATCTACGTAAAGCTTTTTAAAACCTTTATCTATGAAATAAAGGTTATGGTTTGTTTTAAAAATGAATGCAGTCTTTGAAAAATATCTCATATAGAGGTCAAAACCTCGCAACGAAATCAATTAATATGGAGCGTTTTTAATCAATAAGAACGGGACATTTCAGTTGGTATCCGAGCGTTGGTCTTAGAGAACCAGAATTTTGCATTAGTGTGTCTTATCGAGTTTGTTAGGATGCATTAGTGAGTCTGGACTTCGACCGTGTTTACTTGAAAAATGATTGCTTAACAAATTTTGTTGGAAACTATATATTTTTAACATGTGAATATTATGTGATATATTAATCTCTTAACGCGTTTGATATTATGTGATAGATGTCTACCTCTAGAACAAGTCCCATTGACTCACCTAATAATAATGAAGAGTCAAATGTAAATTGGAATGATTCGTGGACTGATTCACAAGTTCCCGAAGAGGAACCGGAAGAAGAGTCGGAACCGGAAGAAGAATCGGAACCGGAAGAAGAATCGGAACCGGATGAAGAAATAGAACCGGTGGGGGAAATAATAAAACAGTTAAGTAAAAGAAAATCCTCAACCAACCAACCAAGGTTAATTATGGTCAATGGTGTTTCCGCCAAGGAAGCAAAATATTGGGAGGATTACCAATTCTCCGATGAATCGGATTCCGACGAGAATTCCGATGATGTTATAGAAATTACCCCAACTGAATTTAAAAAGGCAAAAGAAAATAATAAGGGAAAGGGCATAAAAATAGAGAAATCTAATTCCAACTCCGATGAACTTTATATGTATCGTCAACCCCCGAAGTCCTTAAGTTGTAACAATGACCCGGGAACCTCTAAACCACCAGGTTTTTCTAAACCAATGTGGATCACGACGGATCGTATTAGGGGAACATCATATATCCCTAGAAACTTGGAAAAACAAACCAAAACCGAAGAAGAAGAAACAAGCGAGTCGGAATAAGATAGTTGTATTCGTGTGGTGTAATATATGTAATATAGTCTGCTTATGCTTTATGATATATGTAAAAATTGCTTGTATTAATAAGTAATTTTTTTTTTATGAATCTAACTCTTGTCTATTTTACAGTATAAAAACACAAAATGGATAGACAACCCAATATTTTAAGAGACCTACCCGGAGACATGATTGATGAAATCTTGTCTAGAGTCGGTCAGAATTCTTCGGCACAACTATTTAAGGCGAGATCAGTTTGTAAGACATTCGAAGAATGTTCCAAGAATGCCTTGGTTTATAAAAGGCTTTCGTTCGAAAGATGGGGGATATCACATTGGGAAATCCATAAGTTACGATGTGTTTACTTTGACGCATATATTGCGGGGAACCCAAATGCTATTTTACGCAATGGGTTAAGAAATTATTTTGACTCAATATATCCGAATATTGGACTTCGTGATTTAGAAAAAGCGGCTAACATGCAACATAAAGAAGCATGTTATGCTTACGGATTAGTAATGTTCGCTTCTCACCAAAGTGAGAACAAGAACATCGGGCTACAACTATTAAACAAAACGTTCCCACAAGTGACGGAGTCGGTAATTGGGGTAAGAAATGAGGTTTTTAGATTGTTACGGGACTGTTGGACATTACGTAACCCTCGTCCCTTTGACGACGTTACAACACACTGTCTTATCAACGGCCATAACGGTTATGTTCCACAAGACCAAGGATGGGAAGTAATCCTAGTAAAACCAGAATGCATGACTTGTTTCTGGACGTATGAATTACGTGTCTTTATTGCCATTGCTGAACGACTTGTGTACTAGCTAGAATTATCTTCACAACCATCTTGTATCAAATTTATTGTGTGCTATATTTCATGCTATATGTAAAATAAGCGGTATTGTAAGTTTGTAAAATATTGTGTAAAAGTTTGAACGCGAAATATTATTATAATCAGTTTTTCATATAGAATTGTAGTAGTTGAATTGTATATTAGCTACTAAGTATGAACTTAACGGGTAGGTACTACCCGGATTTAAACTTATAAAACGCTAATATGAAGAAAAAGCTTTTATAAATGAGTTCATATTTTGCTACGAAATACTATTAACTACTCTTAATATTCTGTATGATTAACTTGTTCCATTTAACTATTTTGAAGGAAATGGCACCGACTACTCGACACACCGTGAATATGAATGAAGAGGAATTCCGTACTTTTCTAGCTTCAAACATAGCCGCAGTACAGGCTGCGCTACAAACCAACAATAACCTTGGATCTAGCAGTACAGGAAATCATGTAGGATGCACCTACAAAGAATTCACTGCCTGCAAACCTTTGGAATTTGATGGAACCGAAGGACCGATCGGATTGAAACGGTGGACCGAGAAGGTTGAATCGGTGTTTGCCATAAGTAAGTGTACTGAAGAGGACAAAGTGAAGTACGCTACGCATACCTTCACAGGTTCTGCGTTAACATGGTGGAATACCTATCTAGAGCAAGTGGGACAAGACGATGCGTACGCACTACCGTGGTCAGCATTCAAGCACTTGATGAACGAGAAGTACCGTCCCAGAACCGAGGTCAATAAGCTCAAGACAGAACTTAGAGGGTTACGAACCCAAGGATTTGATATTACCACGTACAAAAGACGATTCACAGAATTGTGCCTATTGTGTCCGGGAGCATTCGAAGATGAGGAAGAGAAGATCGACGCGTTTGTGAAAGGATTACCGGAAAGAATCCAAGAAGATATAAGTTCACACGAGCCCGCCTCCATACAACAGGCATGTAGAATGGCTCACAAACTAGTGAACCAGATTGAAGAAAGAATTAAAGAACAGACTGCTGAAGAGGCCAATGTGAAGCAAGTCAAAAGAAAGTGGGAGGAAAATGGTGATAAGAATCACCAATACAACAACAACAGCAATTATAACAATAATCGCAACAACTATCCTAACAATCGCAACATCAATCGCAACTACAACAAACGGCCCAACAACAACAACAACAACAACAACAACAGCAGCAGCAACAACAACAACAACAACAACAACAACAACAACACCAACCACAACAATCATCTTAACAACAATAATAACCGCAACAACAACAACAATCAGAAGCAGCTATGCCAAAGGTGTGAAAAGTATCACTCGGGGTTCTGCACCAAATTTTGCAACTAGTGTAAAAGAAATGGTCATAGCGCGGCGAAGTGTGATGTCTACGGACCAGGGGTTAACAGAACGAAAGGAACAAATGGTGTCGGAACGAGTAATGGCGGAGCAAGTAGTGTCGGAGCAAGTTATGCCATTGTTGTTTGTTATAAATGTGGAAAACCGGGCTACATTATTAGAAATTTCCCGAACCAGGAGAACACGAATGGACAAGGCCGCGGAAGAGTTTTCAATATTAATGCAGCAGAGGCACAGGAAGACCCGGAGCTTGTTACGGGTACGTTTCTTATTGACAATAAATCTGCTTACGTTTTATTTGATTCGGGTGCGGATAGAAGCTATATGAGTAGAGATTTTTGTGCTAAATTAAGTTGTCCATTGACGCCTTTGGATAGTAAATTTTTACTCGAATTAGCAAATGGTAAATTAATTTCAGCAGATAATATATGTCGGAATCGAGAAATTAAACTGGTTAGCGAAACATTTAAGATTGATTTGGTACCAGTAGAGTTAGGGAGTTTTGATGTGATAATCGGTATGGACTGGTTGAAAGAAGTGAAAGCAGAGATCGTTTGTTACAAAAATGCAATTCGCATTATACGAGAAAAAGGAAAACCCTTAATGGTGTACGGAGAAAAGGGCAACACGAACCTACATCTTATTAGTAATTTGAAGGCACAAAAACTAATAAGAAAAGGTTGCTATGCTGTTCTAGCACACGTCGAGAAAGTACAAACTGAAGAAAAGAGCATCAATGATGTTCCCATTGCAAAAGAATTTCCCGATGTATTTTTGAAAGAATTACCGGGATTACCCCCACATCGATCCGTTGAATTTCAAATAGATCTTGTACCAGGAGCTGCACCAATAGCTCGTGCTCCTTACAGACTCGCACCCAGCGAGATGAAAGAACTACAAAGCCAATTACAAGAACTTTTAGAGCGTGGTTTCATTCGACCAAGCACATCACCGTGGGGAGCTCCTGTTTTGTTTGTCAAGAAGAAAGATGGTACATTCAGGTTGTGTATCGACTACCGAGAGTTGAACAAACTTACCATCAAGAACCGCTACCCACTACTGAGAATCGATGACTTATTTGATCAACTACAAGGCTCGTCTGTTTATTCAAAGATTGACTTACGTTCCGGGTATCATCAAATGCGGGTGAAAGAAGATGATATTCCAAAGACTGCTTTCAGAACACGTTACGGTCATTACGAGTTTATGGTCATGCCGTTTGGTTTAACTAATGCACCAGCTGTGTTCATGGACCTTATGAACCGAGTGTGTGGACCATACCTTGACAAGTTTGTCATTGTTTTCATTGATGACATACTTATTTACTCAAAGAATGACCAAGAACACGGTGAACATTTGAGAAAGGTGTTAGAAGTATTGAGGAAGGAAGAATTGTACGCTAAGTTTTCAAAGTGTGCATTTTGGTTGGAAGAAGTTCAATTCCTCGGTCACATAGTGAACAAAGAAGGTATTAAGGTGGATCCGGCAAAGATAGAAACTGTTGAAAAGTGGGAAACCCCGAAAACTCCGAAACACATACGCCAGTTTTTAGGACTAGCTGGTTACTACAGAAGGTTCATCCAAGACTTTTCCAGAATAGCAAAACCCTTGACTGCATTAACGCATAAAGGGAAGAAATTTGAATGGAATGATGAACAAGAGAAAGCGTTTCAGTTATTGAAGAAAAAGCTAACTACGGTACCTATATTGTCATTGCCTGAAGGGAATGATGATTTTGTGATTTATTGTGATGCATCAAAGCAAGGTCTCGGTTGTGTATTAATGCAACGAACGAAGGTGATTGCTTATGCGTCTAGACAATTGAAGATTCACGAACAAAATTATACGACGCATGATTTGGAATTAGGCGCGGTTGTTTTTGCATTAAAGACTTGGAGGCACTACTTATATGGGGTCAAAAGTATTATATATACCGACCACAAAAGTCTTCAACACATATTTAATCAGAAACAACTGAATATGAGGCAGCGTAGGTGGATTGAATTATTGAATGATTACGACTTTGAGATTCGTTACCACCCGGGGAAGGCAAATGTGGTAGCCGATGCCTTGAGCAGGAAGGACAGAGAACCCATTCGAGTAAAATCTATGAATATAATGATTCATAATAACATTACTACTCAAATAAAGGAGGCGCAACAAGGAGTTTTAAAAGAGGGAAATTTAAAGGATGAAATACCCAAAGGATCGGAGAAGCATCTTAATATTCGGGAAGACGGAACCCGGTATAGGGCTGAAAGGATTTGGGTACCAAAATTTGGAGATATGAGAGAAATGGTACTTAGAGAAGCTCATAAAACCAGATACTCAATACATCCTGGAACGGGGAAGATGTACAAGGATCTCAAGAAACATTTTTGGTGGCCGGGTATGAAAGCCGATGTTGCTAAATACGTAGGAGAATGTTTGACGTGTTCTAAGGTCAAAGCTGAGCATCAGAAACCATCAGGTCTACTTCAACAACCCGAAATCCCGGAATGGAAATGGGAAAATATTACCATGGATTTCATCACTAAATTGCCAAGGACTGCAAGTGGTTTTGATACTATTTGGGTAATAGTTGATCGTCTCACCAAATCAGCACACTTCCTACCAATAAGAGAAGATGACAAGATGGAGAAGTTAGCACGACTGTATTTGAAGGAAGTCGTCTCCAGACATGGAATACCAATCTCTATTATCTCTGATAGGGATGGCAGATTTATTTCAAGATTCTGGCAGACATTACAGCAAGCATTAGGAACTCGTCTAGACATGAGTACTGCCTATCATCCACAAACTGATGGGCAGAGCGAAAGGACGATACAAATGCTTGAATACATGCTACGAGCATGTGTTATTGATTTCGGAAACAGTTGGGATCGACATCTACCGTTAGCAGAATTTTCCTACAACAACAGCTACCATTCAAGCATTGAGATGGCGCCGTTTGAAGCACTTTATGGTAGAAAGTGCAGGTCTCCGATTTGTTGGAGTGAAGTGGGGGATAGACAGATTACGGGTCCGGAGATTATACAAGAAACTACCGAGAAGATCATCCAAATTCAACAGCGGTTCAAAACCGCCCAAAGTCGACAAAAGAGCTACGCTGACATTAAAAGAAAAGATATAGAATTTGAAATTGGAGAGATGGTCATGCTTAAAGTTGCACCTTGGAAAGGCGTTGTTCGATTTGGTAAACGAGGGAAATTAAATCCAAGGTATATTGGACCATTCAAGATTATTGATCGTGTCGGACCAGTAGCTTACCGACTAGAGTTACCTCAACAACTCGCGGCTGTACATAACACTTTCCACGTCTCAAATTTGAAGAAATGTTTTGCTAAAGAAGATCTCACTATTCCGTTAGATGAAATCCAAATCAACGAAAAACTTCAATTCATCGAAGAACCCGTCGAAATAATGGATCGTGAGGTTAAAAGACTTAAGCAAAACAAGATACCAATTGTTAAGGTTCGATGGAATGCTCGTAGAGGACCCGAGTTCACCTGGGAGCGTGAAGATCAGATGAAGAAGAAATACCCGCATCTATTTCCAGAAGATTCGTCAACACCTTCAACAGCTTAAAATTTCGGGACGAAATTTATTTAACGGGTAGGTACTGTAGTGACCCAAACTTTTCCATGTTTATATATATTAATTGAGATTGATATTTACATGATTAAATGTTTCCAACATGTTAAGCAATCAAACTTGTTAAGACTTGATTAATTGAAATATGTTTCATATAGACAATTGACCACCCAAGTTGACCGGTGATTCACGAACGTTAAAACTTGTAAAAACTATATGATGACATATATATGGATATATATATAGTTAACATGATACTATGATAAGTAAATATATCATTAAGTATATTAACAATGAACTACATATGTAAAAACAAGACTACTAACTTAATGATTTTTAAACGAGACATATATGTAACGATTATCGTTGTAAAGGCATTTAATGTATATATATATATCATATTAAGAGATATTCATACATGATAATATCATGATAATATAATAATTTAAAATCTCATTTGATATTATAAACATTGGGTTAACAACATTTAACAAGATCGTTAACCTAAAGGTTTCAAAACAACACTTACATGTAACGACTAACGATGACTTAACGACTCAGTTAAAATGTATATACATGTAGTGTTTTAATATGTATTTATACACTTTTGAAAGACTTCAATACACTTATCAAAATACTTCTACTTAACAAAAATTCTTACAATTACATCCTCGTTCAGTTTCATCAACAATTCTACTCGTATGCACCCGTATTCGTACTCGTACAATACACAGCTTTTAGATGTATGTACTATTGGTATATACACTCCAATGATCAGCTCTTAGCAGCCCATGTGAGTCACCTAACACATGTGGGAACCATCATTTAGAAACTAGCATGAAATATCTCATAAAATTACAAAAATATGAGTAATCATTCATGACTTATTTACATGAAAACAAAATTACATATCCTTTATATCTAATCCATACAACAACGACCAAAAACACCTACAAACACTTTCATTCTTCAATTTTCTTCATCTAATTGATCTCTCTTAAGTTCTATCTTCAAGTTCTAAGTGTTCTTCATAAATTCCAAAAGTTCTAGTTTCATAAAATCAAGAATACTTTCAAGTTTGCTAGCTCACTTCCAATCTTGTAAGGTGATCATCCAACCTCAAAAAATCTTTGTTTCTTACAGTAGGTTATCATTCTAATACAAGGTAATAATCATATTCAAAATTTGGTTCAATTTCTATAACTATAACAATCTTATTTCAAGTGATGATCTTACTTGAACTTGTTTTCGTGTCATGATTCTGCTTCAAGAACTTCGAGCTATCCAAGGATCCATTGAAGCTAGATCCATTTTTCTCTTTTCCAGTAGGTTTAGCCAAGGAACTTAAGGTAGTAATGATGTTCATAACATCATTCGATTCATACATATAAAGCTATCTTATTCGAAGGTTTAAACTTGTAATCACTAGAACATAGTTTAGTTAATTCTAAACTTGTTCGCAAACAAAACTTAATCCTTCTAACTTGACTTTTAAAATCAACTAAACACATGTTCTATATCTATATGATATGCTAACTTAATGATTTAAAACCTGGAAACACGAAAAACACCGTAAAACCGGATTTACGCTGTCGTAGTAACACCGCGGGCTGTTTTGGGTTAGTTAATTAAAAACTATGATAAACTTTGATTTAAAAGTTGTTATTCTGAGAAAATGATTTTTATTATGAACATGAAACTATATCCAAAAATTATGGTTAAACTCAAAGTGGAAGTATGTTTTCTAAAATGGTCATCTAGACGTCGTTCTTTCGACTGAAATGACTATCTTTACAAAAACGACTTGTAACTTATTTTTCCGACTATAAACCTATACTTTTTCTATTTAGATTCATAAAATAGAGTTCAATATGAAACCATAGCAATTTGATTCACTCAAAACGGATTTAAAATGAAGAAGTTATGGGTAAAACAAGATTGGATAATTTTTCTCATTTTAGCTACGTGAAAATTGGTAACAAATCTATTCCAACCATAACTTAATCAACTTGTATTGTATATTATGTAATCTTGAGATACCATAGACACGTATACAATGTTTCGACCTATCATGTCGACACATCTTTATATATTTCGGAACAACCATAGACACTCTATATGTGAATGTTGGAGTTAGCTATACAGGGTTGAGGTTGATTCCAAAATATATATAGTTTGAGTTATGATCAATACTGAGATACGTATACACTGGTCGTGGATTGATTCAAGATAATATTTATCGATTTATTTCTGTACATCTAACTGTGGACAACTAGTTGTAGGTTATTAAAGAGGACAGCTGACTTAATAAACTTAAAACATCAAAATATATTAAAAGTGTTGTAAATATATTTTGAACATACTTTGATATACATGTATATATTGTTATAGGTTCGTGAATCAACCAGTGGCCAAGTCTTACTTCCCGACGAAGTAAAAATCTGTGAAAGTGAGTTATAGTCCCACTTTTAAAATCTAATATTTTTGGGATGAGAATACATGCAGGTTTTATAAATGATTTACAAAATAGACACAAGTACGTGAAACTACATTCTATGGTTGAATTATCGAAATCGAATATGCCCCTTTTTATTAAGTCTGGTAATCTAAGAATTAGGGAACAGACACCCTAATTGACGCGAATCCTAAAGATAGATCTATTGGGCCTAACAAACCCCATCCAAAGTACCGGATGCTTTAGTACTTCGAAATTTATATCATATCCGAAGGGTGTCCCGGAATGATGGGGATATTCTTATATATGCATCTTGTTAATGTCGGTTACCAGGTGTTCACCATATGAATGATTTTTATCTCTATGTATGGGATGTGTATTGAAATATGAAATCTTGTGGTCTATTATTATGATTTGATATATATAGGTTAAACCTATAACTCACCAACATTTTTGTTGACGTTTTAAGCATGTTTATTCTCAAGTGATTATTAAGAGCTTCCGCTGTCGCATACTTAAATAAGGACGAGATTTGGAGTCCATGCTTGTATGATATTGTGTAAAAACTGCATTCAAGAAACTTATTTTGTTGTAACATATTTGTATTGTAAACCATTATGTAATGGTCGTGTGTAAACAGGATATTTTAGATTATCATTATTTGATAATCTACGTAAAGCTTTTTAAAACCTTTATCTATGAAATAAAGGTTATGGTTTGTTTTAAAAATGAATGCAGTCTTTGAAAAATGTCTCATATAGAGGTCAAAACCTCGCAACGAAATCAATTAATATGGAACGTTTTTAATCAATAAGAACGGGACATTTCAGACTTCCCCACACTTAGCTGACGACATGTGAAGTCGGTAGAATAAGTTCCATGAATTAGAATAGTGAGCCAGTTATTTACATCTCGGGTGGTGTATAATATATCAATGGGTTTAAAGTTTAGACCCACCCGATCGTTACTAATTAATTCTTTTTTAAGTGTAGCTTTTAGTAAATGGATATGTCTCTTTTCTGGTTCTTGGTCAAATGGATCGATATACACCGACATACATATTTCTTTAGGGTGGACAATTCCTAACATTTCCTTCCGTTCATTCTCGGGATCAAAGTTTTCACCTCTATTACCCAATTGGGTGAAATTCGAGGTGTCATTATCTATTACAGCTCGTAGTTCATCTTTGATAGATGACTCGTCTAGTGAGAATATTGGGTTGGAAGGTTGTGGCTGGATCGAAGCAAATTCTTCTTCATTAACGGTCCTTATCGGTTCCACTACTTTGGTCTCGGGGGTAAAATTTTCAACGTTATCATTTTTCCAAGAGTACCAATTTGTCACCCTTACTTCTTCTTCATCCATTGATGGATCGATGATTTCGTCGGTAGAGGTTAATGTGTCGGTATGTTGTGAAATTTCTAAAACTGAATAAAAAGTATCATCGGGATAATTGGTGATTTCGGAGCTCTCGAATTCAACAAAATTCGATGATATGAGATTTTCTTGCATAATACTCCTCAGATCAACATGTATGTAATCTGATAGAGTTTCAGCTTGCCTATTTACAAACTCTCTCATTTGTTCATTTTGAGCATCAAGTTCTTCGAGTTTGATTTTCATATAATCTAAAGAATTTTCAGACACATAATTTTCCTCGTCCTCTGGTTTTTGAGTTTGGATATATTCTTGGGAATAATCCCAATTTGAATTGTATTCCTCATAATCATTCCATTTAGGTTCCATGGGTGCGTAATTTTCCATAGGAACATAATAATAACATTCCCATGTTGAATGATAATCTCCACAGATTTCACAACCAGTTATTGTTTCGTCATTCGTGATCCAAGATTGACCGAACGAATTTTTTATCAACACTCGTTTGAGAGTATTGATTTTGTATGTCATAAAGAGTTTCCAAAATATTTTCGAGATTTTCCATACTACACTTATTACCAAATTTTAGCTACAATGTGGTGCATTTACTAATTATCATATTAGTTATAAACTAAAAATTATATAAGTTATCAAATTAATAGACTTTTCTGCTTTTGCCCACGTTTCGAATAGCCAATAGATGCAGCAGGTAGCCAGGGCCCTTTAAATCAGAAGCCCACAACTCGCCACTAACAAATCCAACTATTACTACGAACCAGAAAATTTTGGATGTCTATCAATTTAACCACTTAAAATAATTTTTCGTCGAAATTTAAAGAAAATAAAGAAAATTCTAGGTTCTAAAAACTAGAGCATCGAAATGAAAAAGAAAAAGGGCGTCGAAAAACAAGAAGTCAAAAAAATAAGCGTCGAAAAATAATAATAAAGTAGCGCGTCGAAACTTAAGAGGTACTAAAATTTATAAACAGCGTCACAAAATTCTAAAGCACCTAAATCTTAATCTAATGAAAAAGTACTTAAGGGATTTTACGGGCCTAAAGATCTAGAAATACTACGGCAAAATACTAAACTTAAAACTATATAACGATCGACAAATATAAAAATTACGAATTAAACGATTAAAAGATAAAAATTATAAAAAGATATAAACTAAAATGATAATAATAAAATTTATATAAAAATATTATTTTTATATTATTATTATAAAACAATATTATTCTATATAATTAATAATAATATTTAGACAAAAAAATACGAATTATATATTAAGAATAAAATTAAAAACTAATTATTAATTAAAAACCCTAATTAGGGTAAATAATAATAATAATTATTATTAATTAAACCCTAATTCTGTACTTATTGCGTACTGAGGTTTGACCTGTCAGAGAGGCTCCGCGAGTGCGGTTTGATGATGCCAGAGGTGCTCCGCGAGTGCGGAGTTAACTGTGCAGGCTCAAACTGATTCGGCAGGTTCAGTTTTTTGTTTTTTAAACTTTTATATTGTTTTTCTAAAAATTATATATAAATATATTTATAAAAATATAAATTAAAAATATAGCATTTCGTCGATTTCCCGGCAGCGGCGCCAAAAACTTGATGTGTGCGAGGTGGGGTACGAAATACTATATATTTTTAATACGAAATACGTTACAAATTACACAAGTTTTAATTATTTATTTACAGATGGGATATACCTAAACCTTGCTACAACACTATAGACAGTGTACCTAATCGTAGAGTAGTATAGTTTTTAGTAAGTCCGGTTCGTTCCACAGGGAGACGACTTATTTTACACTATATTTTTAAATAATTATATTTGTACAAAATATATTATATATAGTAATAATATATAAAAGGGGGTTTACCGTTTAATGACCGGTTTGTCAATTTTATATTTTAAGCGAAGAGTAAAGTAAATGACGATATTTAACTAACGATAAAATAAATAACAATAATTAAAATAACAATAAATAAAAGTATGAGGAAATATGAAATAAAATATATTATGCTTATTTAAACTTCCTTACTCATGATGTTTGACGTTTTGATTTTTATTTATTACCCTGGGTTAATTGTCCTTTGTCCTGGATTATTCGATAAGTCTATCTGGTTTTGTCCATAATAGTCCATCGGTCATAATTATAAAGTGCGAGGGTCTTCACCAAATTAACCTTATACCCGAAGTCAAATATTCCAACTAATTGGGGATTCGAATTGTAATAAGGTCTTAATACTTTGTTTAATGATTACACCAGGTTATCGACTGCGTGTAATCCAAGGTTTTAATACTTTGTTAACAATTACACCAATTACCCTTGTATGTAATCCACCCCTGTTATAATGAGTCCATTGATTATTAATCCATTCCCCGTGTCCGGTCAAATGAACAATTATTAGTATTTATAAATATCCCGCCTACCGTACCCGATCAAGCGTATGTGGTTATATATAACTACGTCAAATTGTAAATCTATATATTAATCAAATATAAAGTCCATTAATAACCCATAGTCCCATTTTCACAAGTGTCGTTCTTTTGTCCAAACTCCAATTATGGTCCAAAGCCCAATAACCCCGTCTTAATATTTAGCTCAACATCACGATTACTTCAGCTCAAATAAGCATAATAATAACTTAAATACGAGACATTAATTTAAAAAGGAGAACATAACTTACATTGATTATTTATCGCGTAGCTTTACACGGATAGAATTTTGACTTTAAAAACCGTAAAATAACCTTTACATTACCCAAACTAAACTAATATAAAACTAAACTATATTATATATATATATATATATATATATATATATATATATATATATATATATATATATATATATATATATATATATATATATATATATATATATATATATATATATATATATATATATATATATTATATATTAAACAGAGAGTGAGATTGAATTGGGATTGTAACTCGGCAGAATTCGTGGCCTTTTATAGGCAGATTTTGAAACAGACAGCTCTGCGAGTGCGGATTTTTTACCCTTTACAGCTCCGCGAGTGCGGAGATTCGGATTCCAGCTCACCAAATTTTGGATCCTAGCTTTGTCGACATATTTATTATATATATATAATATATAAATAATTTATATAATTATTTATATATTATATTTTATTCTTGTGCATAGTTAACTTGTAATTTTAGGTCCGTTGCGTTGCGCATTTACGCCCGGTTATGTCACGATTCCGGATTTTCGAACGTCCTTTCGTACGCGTAGATATCTTGTACTTTGCGTTTCGCGGCTTGTACTCTTGTAATTTTTAGACGTTTCTCATCAATAATTTAAACCACTTGAATTGTATCTTGTACATTTGAGCTTTTTGGACGTTTGCGTCTTCAAATCGTCGTTTTCTTCTTTTGTCTTCGCACTTATTTATTTAAACGAATATTACATAAAAATAGAACAATTGCAACTAAAAGCTTTACATATTGGAAGGATATTGCTACTAAATATATGTTCATTTGGAGCACTATCAGTGATCAGTAGTAGCTAACACAGGACTACCTCCGTGGGGTGGTGGAGGTGGAAGGTCAGAATCTGACCCGTCACCATGATCACCATCATTTTTACCTTCACCCGAAGGTTTAGAACCACTGGTATCCTTGTCAGCATCATTATCAGCATCATCAGTGAGATCCACTGGTTTATCTTTGGAGCCAGTCACATTATCATGAATGACTGGCTCTTCCTTACCAGTACCTTGATCAGCATCACCATCAGATAAAGAAGATGATGAGGAAGAAGCTGATGAATCAGAAGGTACTGGCGAATCAGGAAGTTGTTGCATGATAAACTTACCAGTAGTGGGATATCTGATGAACTTGAGAGGCCTCCATGTACCAGGCCATGGAGAAGCAGCTGGAGCCATACCAAAATAGTGATAATATGGCTACTCATTGATCTGTTCTAAAGTAGCCAGCCTCTCATATACCTCTTCTCTTGCTGGTCGATCAAGCTGAGACAATAGTTCAGTCAGCTCTTCGCGAGGCAATTTACTGGCTGAGACTATGGCAGTTTGAGGATCAATAGTTAGCTGATCTACTAGTAGAGCAACTCTGGGAGTGATAGATGCTCGCCGATAGATGAAGTTAGGTACAACTTCATTAGGATCTGGCACCTGGCACACATATGGTTCCTTCTCAGCAGAAATAGTAGCCTGAGAAGAGTCAGTAGTGGCAGTAGCAGAGGTACCAGCATCCAAAGTGGATTCCGCAGAGCCAGTAGCAGCAGAAGGTGACTGTGCAGTATCTGCAGCACCTTTAAAGAAAGTATCCGGTGTTGAGTCAGAAACCTATAGATTACCAGTGGAATCCACAGTAATAAATTGTCGCGATTGAAGATCAGAAACATCCGGAATAACATTAGTAGCAGTAGTATCCACCTTTGGCTCTTTGGAAGCATAGCCAATATCCTGAAGAAACGAAGGCCAAGAATCATCAACAGCATGCAAGCCACCACTAGTAACCACTTCAATAGTAACAACAGTTGAAGTAACAGTGGTAGTGGCAGCATCATCAAAATCAAGAACCTCCTGAACAATATTACCCTATGCACCAGAGTCAGATGGAAAAGTAGCACTTGTACCAGCATCCATGATAACATCCTGTACATTAGAATTAGATGGAAAAGTAGCACAAGTACTAGCATCCACAATAACATTCTGTGCAGCAGCAGAATCAGTAGATTTATCAGCACCAAGCGCAATGTCACCCTTCGATTCAGTGACAGGTTCATCAAGTAGAACATCCTTGACAATATTTTTAATTACCTTTTTAAGAACAGGAGGATCCACTATGATTTCATCTTCCACTTCAGGTTCAGTAGTGGAAGCAGCAATATTGGGAGCAGTATCACCAGCAGCTGTAGAAGCAATAGTACCAGCATCAGCACCACCAGTAGGAGAAACATTAGCACCAACACCAGTAACAGAGGCAGCAATCTCATCAGTAGGAATAATAACATCTTTAACTTGCTCCCCCTCTGTCGGTTCATCTACCCTGTTAAGAACTGAAACAATAGAACATTTTATGTTAACAACTGTAGAACCAAATAAATTTGACTCAACAATTGCATATGTTGTTGGTCTCTGGGGACAGACTGGTGATTTGGTCAGCCCTTCGAATGAGACAGAATAAGGTGTCTGTAAGTACAGCTGTGACTCTGCTGACTCATTGGCGACACATGTTGACCCAGATAGTGTAAGAGTTCTGGCTGGTAATGATGTAGGAGTGAGACTCTTATCATGATCCGAGTAACATAATGGCTGTGCAGTATCCTGAGCTGGTTTAACACGATGAGGACCCAACACAAGTTTGCTTTGGGGGTCAGGTATGTGCTCTGTTGGATGTACTGTCAGCAGAGGATATAGCATTAAGTTCAATTTAGAAAAATGTGGAAGTGTCTGGCTAGAAGAGTATGGGTTGCTACTCTTCTTAACACTAGTTTTAAAACCAGTCAGCTTGGGGGCCAAGGTTATACCTTTAACTCCACTTTCATTTTTCAAGTTAACAGTTAAAAGATTTTCAATTATGTTAGAATTTTCTACTGTTTGGTCTAGAAACGCACCAGGTTCCATAGCCACATCCTTTGCAGGAGCAGCAGTTGAGACTGGTGCAATCTCCCCTGTGGTTTGCTTGGAGCCAGCTTTTGCACATTTGGTTTTGCCAGTATGTGAGACGGTGGCTGTTCTAGTTGAGGTAGCTGGCTACTTCCTACGCATAGCTGGCTTACACTGAGGACCCTCCCCCTCAACTGGTGCAGAACCAGAGGAAGTCGATTGGTTAGCTCCACCCCGAGCAGTAAGATACTCGAGCATGCCTGGTGTCAAACCAGTATATGGAGCAGCAGGTGCATCTTTTAGCATACCCCTTTGTTTTAGAGGCAGGTCATATGATTGATCAGCAATCTGCTGGTAAGCTTCACCCAGCTCACTTTCAAAAACCATGCTTAAGAACCTTGGAAAGGGGATTAAATGTGTTCGTTTAGGTGCATGCACCATTTCTCTTAGCCTCAAATAAATTTCCCCGGCATAATCAATGTTCCCGTTGAACAACAAACCATGACCAATTTTAAGCTCAAAGTCTGAGCACTGGTCAAAACTTCCAGATTTCTGGTTGATGCACTGGGTCAGTAGCCCAAAGAAGTAGTGCCAAAGAGGTGGCATATGCTTCCTCAAAGGTGTATGAGCAATCGGTTGAGTAAACCCAATGATTTCTAGCACCTCCCTTCTGAATACATCGCTGGTTGGTGAATCGACAAACGGTCCATCTGGTAATTGAAGGGCACGGCGGATGGCTTCAGCGGTGACGGAGCAAGTTAGGGTTTCAGTTACCATGCCACAAATACATGGAACATTCTGAGGAGTGGTGGCAGTGGTAGCAGTATACCAAAATCTTGCCAAGCAGGCACCATAAAGGCGTGAAGGTACACCGGTGATAGCCCTAGCCAGAGGGGATTGCCGGATGTAGTCAATGAGCATTTCATACCCCATATTGACCTTTGATTTGGGGATTGAGAGCGAATGAGCAGCATTTCCTCTTGTTCCTCTGGATGAAGATTGAATAGTGGTTCGTTAACAACTTGTTCCTCTGGTGCCGGTGGTGGTTGTTGATCAGGTTGTTGTGCCGGTTGTTGTTGCTACTGTTGTTCCTCTGGCTGGTGTTCAACATGTGGTGATTCAGGTTGGTCTGCCATTGATGAAATGTAAGGATGAAAATATGAACTTGTGAAGGTTGGATGATTTGAAGATTTTGGGAGAAAAGAGTATGTGAATTTGAATACTAAATAACCGAAAGTTATTATGGAAGATAAAACACTCTTTTAACCGTTGTGATTGGATGAAAAAGGGCAGGAGAGAGAAAATGGCAACTGTCATTAGCAGGCGCGTGGGCAGATGTGACAGACTGGCACACTTTCGAGGGGACACAGACTGTTGATTTGATGTATATACGGCTTGAACACTCATACCTCCCATTCAGCATTAAATGCAGCAGGTTTTAATTCAAAAAATGATTTAAAAACCACAAAATAAGTTTTGTATTAAATACAAAATACTTTGTTACATTTAATATGTCATGAATTTAATTTAAATCATTGGGAGTAAATGAGTTTCAGATCTAAGGAATCATTTAATTTTTGAGCTATTTATTATTTCAATTAAAAACATTTTGAGTAACCAAAGTATAAAAGACCTTGTTGTACTGAGTGTTTTACATGTAGGCAGTAAGTTAACAAAAATGACTTACTGGTTTGCCCTACATGTTGTAGAGCCAGCACACCAACAAAAATTGTCTTTTATTTAATGTTCAAGCATACCCAGCTCAGAGATGCGATAGTTAAAACGTTTCTCATCTAAGGGCTTTGTGAATAGATCTGCTAACTACTGGTCTGTTGAAATAAAATGTAGCTCCACATCTCCTTTTTGAACATGATCCCTTATGAAATGATATCGAACGTCAATGTGCTTTGTTCTTGAATGCATCACAAGATTGTAGGTGATAGCGATTGCACTTGTGTTGTCACAGTGGATTGGAGTCTTTGTAACATGAGTACCATAGTCTTTCAGCTGGCTTTGCATCCATAGTACTTGAGCAGTACAACTACCAGCAGAAACGTATTCTGCCTCAGCAGTAGATGTGGACGCAGTATTTTGCTTTTTGCTCGTCCAGCTGACTAGCCTACCACCCAGTAACTGGCAACCACCAATAGTACTTTTTCTGTCTATTTTACACCCAGCAAAGTCAGCAACTGAATACCCAATTATCTCAAAATCCTGGTCTTTGGGGTACCAAAGACCACGTTTAGCAGTAGCTTTCAGATACCTAAATATCCTTTTGACTGCTAGCAAGTGTGACTCTTTAGGATCAGCTTGATATCTGGCACAGAGACATGTGGCAAACATAATATCTGGTCTGCTGGCTGTGAGATAAAGTAGGGATCCAATCATACCTCTATATTCAGTGATATTGACTGGTTCACCATTGGGATCAGCATCTATTTTAACAGATGCTGCCATTGGGGTCCCTATATCTTTTAAACAGATCAGACCAAATTTCTTTAACATATCCTTGATATATTTATCCTGACTTATAAAAATTCCATCATCAAGTTGTTTAATTTGCAATCTCAAAAAGTATTTCAAATCTCTTTGTAAGCTCATTTCATATGTCTTTGACATAAGTTTTGAAAAATTTTGACAATGTTTCTCATTTTTAGATCCATAAATAATATCATCCACATATATCTGTACCAGCAAGAGATCATCATCTGTCTCTTTTGAGAACAGAGTGGTATCAATTATTCTAACTTTAAAACCTATACCAGTGAGATACACATGAAGTGTCTCATACCATGCTCTTGGAGCCTGTTTGAGGCCATAAAGAGCTTTGTCTAGCTTGTAGACATGGTCTAGATATTTACTGCTTACAAAACCAGGAGGCTGTTTGTAACGACCCAGATTTTTCCGCTAATATATAGAAGATTAATATTTACATAATTAAGGTTTCCAACATGTTAGGCAATCAAATTTATTAAGACTTGGTTATTTGGAATGAATTTTATACAAATGTTTGGCCACCCAGTCTGTCTGACGATTCACGAACATCATATATCGTAATAATTAATTAAAGGAATATATATTTGGATATATATATATATATATATATATATATATATATATATATATATATATATATATATATATATATATATATATATATATATATATATATATATATATATATATATATATATATATATATATATATATTATGATTTGATTAAATGATATTTAAGTATCTCATTAAGTATAATAACAATGATTTATATATATTAGATGAGACTACTAACTTAAAGACTTTGAAATAATATACATATATGTATCGATTATCGACGTATTAACTCTTAAATTAAAATCAATATATATGTATCGTATTAAGATGTATTAATACACTTTTGAAAGACTTAAATACATATATCAATATACTTATACTCAACAAAGATAGCTATATTCATATTCCCATTCAATTCTATCAAAAATTCTACTCGTATTCATACGGTATTTATACCCGTATTGTAACCAGTTTCTATACGTATATACTATTAGTATATACACATTAAAATCTGCATCTTACCAACCCTAGGACAGCAAGAAACATGTGGGAGCCATGGATTGACAACTATTATTAACCATTTAGCTAAAATTCAACATAAGGATCATATACACTTACCTAAACCTCATGCCATCTTTACTACTTATACATCCATTCCATTTTCATTTCTACTTCATATTTTTCTAACTAAAAACACACATACTCAAACACTTTCTCAAGAACACAACACAATTCAGCAAGTTTTAGAATCAAAAGCTAAGTTAGAATCATCATAAGAAAGCTTGATCAAGAACATATCAAGATAACCTTCCAAGTATACAAGTTTACTTCCAATCTTTCAATCCAACTCCACAACTCTTTAGAACCCATAATCCTACTTTCATATCAGTAGCTTTCCATCTTATAATCAAGCTAATAAACATATTCAAGCTTTGGTTCAATTCATATAATCATAACTATCTTAAATCAAGATATATTTCTTACTTGAAACTTTTGTTGATTCCATGATTCTACTTCAAGAATTTCAAGCCATCAAAGCTACCTTTGAGCTAATGATTATTTACTATATTTTCCAGTAGCTTTACCCTAGTAATTTGAGGTAATAGCTTTGTTCACAATCTCGTTCGATTCATATTCATATAGCTATCTTATTTTGAGTTATAACTAATAACAACAAGAATATAGTTTAGATTATTTCTAAACTTGTTTGCAAATAAACTTAATCCTTCTAACTTGACTTTTAAAATTCTTCAACACATGTATTATGACAATATGTCAAGCTAACATAAGGATATAAAACTTGTAAACACGAAGAACACCTTAAAATCGAATATACGCCGTCTTAGTCGAACGGGGGCTGTTTTGGGTTTAATTTTAAAAACCTATCTTAAACTTTGAATTAAAAGATTTCCTATGGTGAAAAATCTTATTTTATATGGATATGAAATATATCCAAAATCCATGGTTAAACTCTAAGTGGAAGTATGTTTTTCAAAAGGGTCATCAAGATGTCGTTCTTACGACGGATATGACTATCTTCTCTTATTTGACACCTAAGCTGTATTTTTGACTATAAACCTATACTTTTTCTATTAATATTAATAATGTTGAGTTCGATACAAAACCATGGCAACTCGAATCACTCAAAACGGATTTGTAACGAAGAAATTATGGGTAAAACAAAATTGGATATTTTTCTTAATTTTTAGCTACGGACATGATTTATAAAAATGGATGCTAACCTTATCCTAGCTAACTTACCTTGTATCCTACATGTATTTATACATGTCTTGTTCTCGAACTTATGGAAATACAATTTATAATAGTCGTGATTAAGTTTTACGACAATATATTATAGTCTTAATAAAAATCGTAAGGCACCATATATATATATATATATATATATATATATATATATATATATATATATATATATATATATATATATGAATTGATCACTGTGGATTCGTATACAAAGTTTTGACATATCATTTTGACTTCTTCTATATATATTATTGGAACGAACTATTAGACACCATTGGCAGTAATCTCGAGTTAGCTGTGGGTCGAAGTGGATTCCAAAATATTATATACTTTGAGTTGTGATCGAGCCTGAGACATGTATACAATGGGTCGCGGATTGCTTCAGACAATATACATATTATGTGTCTTATTATATTAAGACAATATATTATAGTGTTAGTGAATTCTAACACAATATACGCATTTATATTTATATATATATTTATACTGTTGGACTATTAGACTATTGGACTATTGGACTACGAACGTTGGACTACTAACAATGGACAATTAAAATTATCACAAGTATCATAAGTATGGAATATTAATTATTTATATATATATATATCTTGACACAAGAATATTATTATTAGGTTCGTGAATTTGTCAAAAGGCCAAGTCTTATCACCATCTATTCGGAAATCATCACAAGTGAGTTATAGTCCCATTTTTACTATCTAAATTATTTTGGGATGAGAATACATGCAAAATTTATAAATGTTTTACAAAATAAGCACAAGTTCATGGAACTACATTCTACGATTGTTTTGTTATACCGGATATCTGTACTTATTATTATTATGCTTGGTAACCTATGAATTAGTGAAAAACACTAATTGACACGAATCCTAAAGGTAGATCTACGGGCACCAACCACCCCCATTTTCGAATAGTGGAAATGCTTTAGTACTTCGAAGGGTTCTTGTCATGCATTTGAATAGTGGAATGTATGATGCCAGATATCTTAAGCGCTCTATGTTAAGGTCGGTTACCAGGCGACTCATCGTATGAATGATTTTTGCAGTTGTAATGATCCTGCGCATTTAATTAAATGAAATCTTGTGGCTTATTAAATGTTATGATTATTATATAGAAATTAAACCTATGACTCACCAACATTTTTGTTGACGTTTTAAGCATGTTTATTCTCAGGTGAATATTAAAAACGCTTCCGCTGTCGTATGCCAACACAAGGTCAAGATTTGGAGTCGGCATAATTGTTTATATTGTTTAAACTTGCATTCGGAGTATTTGTTGTAATATATTTGATCATATTGTAATGGGTTGTGTTAAAACTTATTTATTTGAGGAGATTGTCTTTGATAGACAATCTAAATTATGTCATTAAGACCTTTATTCAATAATAAAGGTTATGGTTGTTTTTAAAAATGAATGCAAGATTTGAAAAACGTCTCATATAGAGGTCAAAACCTCGCAAAGAAACCAATTAATATGAAACGTTTATAATTAATATGAACGAGGCATTTCAGTTGGTATCCGAGCGTTGGTTTTAGAGAATCAAAAATTTTTTCATTAGTGTGTCTAACTTATTTTTGACGCATTAGTGAGTCTGGACTTCGACCATAATTATTTTAAAAATGATTGCTTAATATAATTGTTGGAAACATAAGATTATTAACATATAAATATTATAAGATATATCATTCTCTTAACATGCCTGTTATTATGTGATAGATGACTTCATTAGATCATATAAGCATCTCTAGTGATTAAGATTTCATTTACTTATCAAGTGATTCGGAGGCTGAGTCAAAGCATACGAATTATGAACTAACGGAAAAGTTAACTTTTGGTGCTACCATTAAAGTGGAAAATTGTTGGAAAAATTGGGAAGATTCACAATTGCCAGTAGAGGTTCCAGAAGAGGATCTAGATGAAGATCCCAAAGAGGAACCCGAAGAAGAGGATCCTGAAGAAGTTGTGGAAATTATCGAACCATAACGTGATTTGGAAAAATCTTTGGCTGTTATACCCGATCCCAAACCCGATGAACCTATTATGACCCAAAATGTTTGTGATCATCCACCTGAACCACCTAAGAGACCAGTTTATAAAATGACCGCTCGTATAACGACTGTTGGTTTTGCTCCCAAACAATTAGCCGAAAGAACCAATCGGGAGGAATTGGAAAAAGAACTATCCAAACGAAAATCCAAACGTTTGGCCGAGAAAGAAACAACATCAACATCTAAGAAATCTCGCCGTTCTTGAACCATCGGCAGCTATCATGTATTCCATGCATTGTATAATATGTATTATATTGTGTGTTTAAGTTTGTAAGAAAATCTGCAATGTAATTTTCCTTATGATTGTATAATAATAAGAATAAGCATGGAAGGTTTATTATTGTTATTACAACTTATTATTACGTAGTAACGTAATAACTTACCATAGTTTTTCATATTAGAATTTTAGTAGTTAATTTGTGTGTTAGCTGCTAAGTATGAACATTATTATAGTTATAAAATGCTAATATGAAGAAAAGGCTTTTATAATAATAAGTTCATATTAAGCTACAAAATACTTTTTGGCTACTTCTAAAATTCTATATGATTAACTCAGTCGGGTATTTTTGAAGGAAATGGCTCCTCCAGCTACTAGGCAACAACAATTGAACACAAAAGAACTTCAAGCTTTCACTGCAAATATGGGTGCAGTGGTGAATGCAATGAACAAAAATAACCAATCAGGTTCCAACAGTGGAGGAAACAATGGCAACCGGGTAGGATGTTCCTACAAAGCTTTTATCGCCTGCAAACCCAATGAGTTTGAAGGAACTGAAGGACCCGTTGGACTAAAGCGGTGGACAGAGAAGGTTGAAGTTGTGTTCGCAATCAGCAACTGCGCAAAAGAGGATAAAGTTAAGTTTGCCACACAT
The DNA here is from genome assembly GCF_046630445.1 of Rutidosis leptorrhynchoides. Lineage (NCBI taxonomy): Eukaryota > Viridiplantae > Streptophyta > Magnoliopsida > Asterales > Asteraceae > Rutidosis > Rutidosis leptorrhynchoides. Next base: position 169,003,123 of record NC_092342.1, on the reverse strand, counting down.
ACTTTCAGGGGTACTGCTTTGACATGGTGGAATACCTACATGGATTACGTAGGACAGAATACCGCCTACGCACTTCCATGGTCCGCTTTCAAACACATGATGACGGAAGAGTACCGTCCCAGAACCGAAATCAACAAGCTCAAGGCAGAGCTTAAAGCACTGACAACCCAAGGGTTAGATGTCACTACCTACGAGCGACATTTCAATGAACTGGCTTTAATGTGTCCTGGAGCATTTGAGGACGAAGAAGCAAAAATTGAAGCATTCATAAAAGGGTTGCCGGAACGAATCCAAGAGCATGTAGGTGCTAACGAACCTGCAACAATGCAGAAAGCGAGCCGTATAGCCCACAAATTGATATGCCAAATTACAGGAAGGATAAAGAAAGATGCGGCCGAGGAGGCCATAATGAAATAGGGAAAAAGAAAGTGGGAGGAAAGCAGTGATCAGGGTCACCAGTACAACAACAACAATCAAAACAACAACTACAACAACAATAGCAGCCACCCCCAACAACAACAATAATTGTAACAACAACCGCAACAATAACCGCAACAACCATCCCAATAATAATAACAACAACAATCCCAATCACAACAATAACAACAACAAACGACCCAACAACAATAACCCTAACAACAACAACAACAACAACAACAACAACAACAACAATAACAACGACAACAAAAGGCAAAGAACTATATGCCCCAGGTGTGATACGTTTCATCCGGAATGGTTTTGTAGAGAATTATGTACCAAGTGTAATAGGAATGGCCATATTGCCGCAAAATGTGAAGTCTACGGACCAAATAGAAACAAAGGAGTAAATAATGCCGGAACAAATAATAACGGCGTTGTTTGCTATGGATGTGGAAAATCGGGCCATACCATAAACCAGTGCAGGAATGGAAATAGGCAAGGCCGTGGGAGAGCCTTCAACATTAATGGGGAGAAAGCACAAGAAGACACAGAGCTTGTTACGGGTACATTTCTTATCAACAATACACCTGCTTATGTTTTATTTGATTCGGGTGCCGATAGAAGTTATATGAGTAGAGAATTTTGTGCCAAATTAAATTGCCCGTTAATGCCTTTGGATAAAAAGTGTATAGTTGAAGTAGCAAACGGTAAACTAATTAAGGTTGATAAAATTTGCCGAAATCGAAAATTTTGTTTAGTTAGCGAAACGTTTGCAATTGATTTAATACCGGTGGAATTGGGAAGCTTCGACGTAATTATTGGAATGGACTGGATGTCCAAGGTGAAAACCGAAGTTGTTTGTCATGAGAAGGCGATTCGCATTCCGAGAGAAAACGGGTTACCCTTAATGGTGTACGGAGAAAAGGGTAATGCCAAATTAAATCTTATTAGTAGTTTGAAGGCACGCAAACTAATAAGAAAAGGTTGCTATGCCATACTAGCACACATTGAGAAGGTTGAAAAAGAAGAAAAGAAAATCGATGACGTTCCTGTTGCAAGAGAATTTCCTGAGGTGTTTCCGGACGAATTACCGGGACTACCTCCACACCGATCCGTTGAATTTCAAATAGATCTTGTACCAGGAGCCGCACCAATAGCTCGTGCTCCATATAGACTTGTGCCCACTGAAATGAAAGAATTACAAAGTCAGCTACAAGAATTATTAGAATGTGGTTTTATCCGACCGAGTACGTCACCATGGGGAGCTCCAATTTTATTCGTTAAAAAGAAAGATGGGTCTTTTCGCATGTGTATCGATTACCGTGAGCTAAACAAAGTAACCATCAAAAACCGATACCCTTTACCCCGAATTGGCGACCTATTTGATCAACTCCAAGGTTCGAGCGTATACTCCAAAATCGACTTAAGGTCGGGTTATCATCAACTGAGGGTTAAAGAAGCCGATATACCAAAAACATCCTTTAGAACTCGTTATGGCCATTACGAATTCATGGTTATGCCATTCGGTCTAACCAATGCACCAGCAGTTTTCATGGATCTCATGCACCGAGTATGTAGTCCATATTTAGATAAGTTTGTTATTGTCTTTATTGATGAAATTCTTATCTATTCGAAGAATAACCAAGAATACGAACAACACTTGAGACTTGTATTAGAGTTGTTAAGAAAAGAACAACTTTATGAAAAATTCTCTAAGTGCGCTTTTTGGCTAAATGAAGTTCAATTTCTTGGCCATGTAGTCAGTAGTAATGGAATTAAAGTTGATCCTGCCAAGATCGAAGCCATCAAAAATTGGGAAACCCCGAAAACTCCAACGCAAATACGTCAATTTTTGGGTTTAGCCGGTTATTATAGGAGATTTATTCAAGATTTCTCCCGAGTAGCCAAACCTTTAACTGCCTTGACACACAAGGGGAAAAAGTATGAATGGACTTCCGAACAAGAGGGTGCCTTCCAATTGTTGAAAAAGAAGTTGACTACGGCACCTATTTTATCTTTACCTGACGGAATGGAAGATTTTGTTATCGACTGCGACGCATCAAGAATGGGTTTTGGGTGTGTTCTTATGCAATGGAAGAAGGTGATTGCATATGCTTCTCGACAACTCAAAATTCATGAACAAAACTACACCACACATGATCTAGAATTGGGCGCCATTGTTTTTGCATTAAAGATGTGGAGACATTATCTATATGGGGTCAAGTTTATTGTATACACCGACCACAAAAGTCTCCAACATATTTTAAATCAAAAGCAACTAAATATGAGGCAGTGTAGGTGGGTTGAGCTGCTAAATGATTATGATTGTGAAATCCGTTACCACCCGGGGAAAGCGAATGTGGTAGCCGATGCCTTGAGTCAAAAGGAAAGAGAACCTATTCGAGTAAAATTTATGAATATGATTATTCATACTAATCTTACTACTCGAATAAAAGAGGCACAACAGGAGGTTTTGAAGAAAGGAATTTTTGGAAAGGAAATACCCAAAGGATTAGAAAAATAGCTTAATATTCGGGAATACGGAACCAGGTATTTAGCTGAAAGAATTTGGGTACCAAAGAATGGGATTTGAGGAAAGTGGTACTATATGAAGCACATAAAACCAGATATTCAATACATCCCGGAGCAAGGAAAATGTACTAAGACCTCATGAGAAACTTTTGGTGGCCAGGAATGAAGGCCGATATAGCCATATATGTAGGAGCATGTTTGACTTGTTCTAAAGTCAAAGCTGAACATCAGAAACCATCGGGTCTACTCCAACAACCCGAAATCTCAGAATGGAAATGGGAAAATATTACCATGGATTTCATTGTTAAGTTACCGAGAACCGCAGGTGGTTATGATATGATTTGGGTAATAGTCGATCGTCTTACTAAGTCAGCACACTTTCTGCCAATAAAAGAAGAGGATGGTATAGAGAAATTAGCACGATTATACCTGAAAGAAGTTGTTTCTAGACATGGTATACCAATCTCTATTATCTCTGATCGTGATAGCAGATTTACTTCCAGATTCTGGCAGGTATTACACGAAGCGTTGGGAACTCGTCTAGATTTAAGTACTGCCTATCATCCACAAACTGGTGGGCAGAGTGAAATGATGATTCAGACACTCGAAGACATGCTACGAGCATGTGTTATTGATTTTGGAAGCAGTTGGGATCGACATCTACCGTTAGCTGAGTTTTCCTACAACAACAACTATCATTCTAGCATTGAGGCGGCACCATTCGAGGCACTTTATGGGAGGAAGTGCAGGTCTCTGATTTGTTGGAGTGATGTGGGGGAAAAACAGATTACAGGTCCAGAAATTATCCAGGAAGCTACCGACAAGGTCATTCAGATTCAGCAACGATTGAAAACAGCCCGGAGTCGGCAAAAGAGCTACGCAGATGTTAGAAGGAAACCTTTAGAGTTTGAGGAGGGTGATATGGTTATGCTTAATGTATCACCTTGGAAAGGTATTATTCGTTTTGGAAAGTGAGGGAAATTGAGCCCAAGATACATTGGGCCATTCAAGATCGAAAAACGCATTGGGCCGGTGGCCTATCGACTTGAACTACCTCTACAATTAGAAAAGATTCACAACACCTTTCATATTTCAAACCTGAAGAAATGCCTAGCTACCGAAGATCTCATTATCCATTTAGATGAAATTCAGATTGATGAGAAACTAAATTTCGTCGAAGAACCCGTCGAAATTATGGATCGTGAGGTCAAACGACTCAAACAAAGTAAGATACCAATCGTTAAGGTTCAGTGGAATGCTCGTAGAGGACCTGAATTCACTTGGGAACGAGAAGACCAAATGAAGCTGAAGTACCCACATTTGTTTTCCGATATCGCACATTAACTAGGTACTATTCTAAATTTCGGGACGAAATTTAATTTAACGGGTGTGTAATGTAACGACCCGGATTTTTCCGCTAATATATAGAAGATTAATATTTACATAATTAAGGTTTCCAACATGTTAGGTAATCAAATTTATTAAGACTTGGTTATTTGGAATGAATTTTATACAAACGTTTGGCCACCCAGTCTGTCTGACTATTCACGAACGTCATATATCGTAATAATTAATTAAAGAAATATATATTTGGATATATATATATATATATATATTATGATTTTATTAAATGATATTTAAGTATCTCATTAAGTATAATAACAATGAGTTATATATATTAGATTAGACTACTAACTTAAAGACTTTGAAAAAATATACATATATGTATCGATTATCGACGTATTAACTCTTAAGTTAAAATCAATATATATGTATTGTATTTAGATGTATTAATACACTTTTGAAAGACTTAAATACATATATCAATATACTTATACTCAACAAAGATAGCTATATTCATATTCCCATTCAATTCAATCAAGAATTCTACTCGTATTCATACGGTATTTATACTCGTATCGTAACCAGTTTCTATACGTATATACTATTAGTATATATACATAAAAATATGCATCTTACCAACCCTAGGATAACAAGAAACATGTGGGAGCCATGGATTGACAACTATTATTAACCATTTAGCTAAAATTCAACATAAGGATCCTATACACTTACCTAAACCTCATGCCATCTTTACTACTTATACATCCATTCCATTTTCATTTCTACTTCATATTTTTCTAACTAAAAACACACATACTCAAACACTCTCTCAAGAACACAACACAATTCAGCAAGTTTTAGAATCAAAAGCTAAGTTAGAATCATCATAAGAAAGCTTGATCAAGAACATATCAAGATAACCTCCCAAGTGTACAAGTTTACTTCCAATCTTTCAATCCAACTCCACAACTCTTTAGAATCCATAATCCTACTTTCATATCAGTAGCTTTCCATCTTATAATCAAGGTAATAAACATATTCAAACTTTGGTTCAATTCATATAACCATAACTATCTTAAATCAAGATAGATTTCTTACTTGAAACTTTTGTTGATTCCATGATTCTACTTCAAGAATTTCAAGCCATCAAAGCTACCTTTGAGCTAAAGATTATTTACTATCTTTTCCAGTAGCTTTACCCTAGTAAGTTGAGGTAATAGCTTTGTTCAAAATCTCGTTCGATTCATATTCATATGGCTATCTTATTTTGAGTTATAACTAATAACAACAAGAACATAGTTTAGATTATTTCTAAACTTGTTTGCAAATAAACTTAATCCTTCTAACTTGACTTTTAAAATACTTCAACACATGTATTATGACAGTATGTCAAGCTAACATAAGGATATAAAACTTGTAAACACGAAGAACACCTTAAAATCGAATATACGCCGTCTTAGTCGAACGGGGACTGTTTTGGGTTTAATTTTAAAAACCTATCTTAAACTTTGAATTAAAAGATTTCATTTGGTGAAAAATCTTATTTTATATGGATATGAAATATATCCAAAATCCATGGTTAAACTCTAAGTGGAAGTATGTTTTTCAAAAGGGTCATCAAGATGTCGTTCTTACGAAGTATGTTTTTCAAAAGGGTCATCAAGATGTCGTTCTTATGACTTTCACTCAAAACAGATTTGTAACGAAGAAATTATGGGTAAAACAAAATTGGATATTTTTCTTAATTTTTAGCTATGGACATGATTTTTAAAAATGGATGCTAACCTTATCCTAGCTAACTTACCTTGTATCCTACATGTATTTATACATGTCTTGTTCCCGAACTTATGGAAATACAATTTATAATAGTCGTGATTAAGTTCTACGACAATATATTATAGTCTAAATAAAAATCGTAAGGCACCATATATATATATGACTTGATCACCGTGGATTCGTATACAAAGTTTTGACATATCATTTTGACTTCTTCTATATATATATATTATTGGAACGAACTATTAGACACCATTGGCAGTAATCTCGAGTTAGCTGTGGGTAGAAGTGGATTCCAAAATATTATATACTTTGAGTTGTGATCGAGCCCGAGACATGTATACAATGGGTCGCGGATTGCTTCAGATAATATACATATTATGTGTCTTATTATATTAAGACAATATATTATAGTGTTAGTGAATTCTAACACAATATACCCATTTATATTTATATATATATTTATACTGTTGGACTATTAGACTATTGGACTATTGGACTACGAACGTTGGACTACTAACAATGGACAATTAAAATTATCATAAGTATCATAAGTATGGAATATTAATTATATATATATATATATATATATATATATATATATATATATATATATCTTGATACAAGAATATTATTATTAGGTTCGTGAATTTGTCAAAAGGCCAAGTCTTATCACCATCTATTCGAAAATCATCACAAGTGAGTTATAGTCCCATTTTTACTATCTAAATTATTTTGGGATGAGAATACATGCAAAATTTATAAATGTTTTACAAAATAAGCACAAGTTCATGGAACTACATTCTACGATTGTTTTGTTATACCAGATATCTGTACTTATTATTATTATGCTTGGTAACCTAAGAATTAGTGAAAAACACTAATTGACGCGAATCGTAAAGGTAGATCTACGGGCACCAACCACCCCCATTTTCGAATAGTGGAAATCCTTTAGTACTTTAAAGGGTTCTTGTCATACATTTGAATAGTGGAATGTATGATGCCAGATATCTTAAGCACTCTATGTTAAGGTCGGTCACCAGGCGACTCATCGTATGAATGATTTTTGCAGTTGTAATGATCCTGCGCATTTAATTAAATGAAATCTTGTGGCTTATTAAATGTTATGATTATTATATAGAAATTAAACCTATGACTCACCAACATTTTTGTTGACGTTTTAAGCATGTTTATTCTCAGGTGAATATTAAAAACGCTTCCGCTGTCGTATGCCAACCCAAGGTCAAGATTTGGAGTTGGCATAATTGTTATATTGTTTAAACTTGCATTCGGAGTATTTGTTGTAATATATTTGATCATATTGTAATGGGTTGTGTAAAAACTTATTTATTTGAGGAGATTGTCTTTGATAGACAATCTAAATTATGTCATTAAGACCTTTATTCAATAATAAAGGTTATGGTTGTTTTTAAAAACGAATGCAAGATTTGAAAAACGTCTCATATAGAGGTCAAAACCTCTTAAAGAAACCAATTAATATGAAACGTTTATAATTAATATGAACGGGGCATTTCACTGTCTGACATAAACTTCTTCTTGCAGCTTCCCATTTAGAAATGCAGATTTAACATCCATCTGGAATACCCTAAAGTTCATCTTAGCAGCATATGCCAAGAATAATCTGATAGCTTCCATCCTAGCCACTGGAGCATATGTCTCTCCATAATCTAATCCTTCTTCCTATTTGAACCCTTGAGCTACCAATCTAGCTTTGTTTCTGATCACAATCCCATCTTCATCCATCTTGTTCTTGAAAACCCACTTGGTACCAATAATTTTCTTAGTTTCATCATCAGGTTTAGGTACCAATGTCTAAACCTTATTCCTATCAAACTGGGAGATCTCTTCTTGCATAGCTCCTATCCAGCTTGGATCTTTGATTGCTTCATCAGGACATTTTGGTTCAATGGTAGACACAAAATTTACATGCATACAAAAATTGCTGGTTGCATGCCTTCTTGTTTTAACACCACTAGCGAGATTACCAATAACTTGCTCAATTGGATGCTCTATTGTCCATCTAGTGTTATGAACAGGTGAGCTTGTCGTGGAACACACATCATCTTGATCATCAGCTGGTTCAAAGGTATGAGCAGCAGTTGGAGACAGCTATTCAGTATTAATGTAACCAGTACCAGCTTGTGATCCTTCAGAACCAGTAGACCTATGCTCAAGTTGTAGGACTTCAGTAGAGAAAGTAGGTCCACTTGGTTTAGACACAGATGGAACAGAGTGTTCCATCTCATCATCAGAGAATCCAGCAACATGGATTGGTGAGGGATTTGCAGCTGGTTCTTCTTCATCATCAAGAGCTTGCTGAGTAGGCTCTTCAAACAATAACTCTTCATCTTCTTGACTGGGAGATGAGACTGGGGCAGTTTCATCAAATGTAACATTAATTGATTCTTCAAAACAACCCCTTCTTTTATTGAAAACCCTATATGCCTTTGACATGTTGGAATATCCCAAGAATATACCTTCATCAGCCTTACAATCAAACTTGCCCAGCTGATCCCTATTGTTTAGAATGAAACAGGGAGTGCCAAATATATGAAGAAATGAGATTGAGGGTTTTCTACCTTTGAGAACTTCATAAGCAGTTTTCTGATGTCTTTTCACTATTAAAGATCTATTCTGGGTAAAACATGCAGTGTTCACAGCTTCTGCCCAATATGAATTTTTCATATAACAACCCTCACTTTTCCATTCTGAATTTACTAATTTACCCTTTGGATTTCATTTTCTTGTTCCGTGCCTCATCATTTGGGTTGTTATCAAGACATATTAAATGTTTTATAAATAATGCTCGTAATTAAAAACCTGAAACCCTAAACCTAATAGTAATTAATAATCTAAACTCTAACCCTAAAGGCTTATTAATATTATAACCCTAACCCTAATACTAAGTACATAATATAAACTATATGTATTAATAATTAAAAGTGACATTACATAACTTTTAAAAATTAATATAAACTAATTAGAACCCAATCAAAAATTAATAAAAGTTGGGGACTAATAATTAAAATAAAATGTAATTTAATTTTAGTAATAATATATATATATATATATATATATATATATATATATATATATATATATATATATATATATATATATATATATATATATATATATATATATATATATATATATATATATATATATATATATATATATATATATATATATATATATATAATACATAAATAAATAGAAAATGCCGTGAAAAAAAAATATATAGGAATATGTATGCATCGGCCAGTTTAATAAAAGTAGGGATAATATCTTGATCCCTAAGTATCCATCAAATCCTAGTTTAATTATATTTAGTGTTCTTGATCACCAATAGGAAACCAATATACCTATAAAATCCCTCATGATATTCCCTAAGTTCAACACAATTTTCCTGCTGAGTTTTGTCGACTAAATACCCGCTTTTCCCTCTATTCCAGTCGACAAATCAACCATCATTACGTCTGCTTTTAGTCGACACTTAAACCCTCAAGAACCCCCATTTGCAGTCGACTAAAACCACCACCAAACAACCTGCATTCGATCTCCTGTCCAGCTTCCGTTTTCTTGCTGTGCAGTCGACTCACAACCTTACCAAACCCTCCTGCTATTCAGCCTTTTTTTCCTGCTGCAATCGACACCTATTACAGCCCACAAAGTGCTCCTGAATTGTTGCAAGTTTCGTGATCACAACAGCCTCCTAATCGCATCTTTTACAGCCCTTTAACCTGCTATTTTCCTGCTGTATTTTCGAGCCACCACAGGCTGTAAATTGCAGCTGTGTTTCACCACATAAACAGCCTTGTTCCTACTTGATTTGCTTCCGTTTCTGCTGTGTTATTCGACCCACAAGACAGCCCTCTTAATTGATAACCTATTTCTGTTTTGTTGCTGCAAACACGTGATCAAAAAGCCCCATTGTTGCTGCTGTGTTCTTGTTTTTTGTCGAACCAAATCAGACCCAAGATCAAGCTAGTTGGGTCATGATTCTTGCTGCTAACTTCTGTTTCCTGTTCAACCCATAATCATCATCTTCCTTAGCCTCTAGTTCATAAGGTATACCTAATAACCCTAGTTTAATCTTGTTTTAATCTATTACTTTTAAGATGATAACAAGTATTATGTTTAAGTATTATTAATAAATTATGAATATGAATGAATAAATATAATGAACATGATTAGTTTATGAACTAATGAAAAAAGAAGAAGATAAAAGTATGATAAAAGATCATGGTTAAGTTAAAAGTAATAAAGTTATTATGATTATAAAGTGTTAATAATTTGTAAATTAATAAGAATGTTAGAAATTATAATTAATAAGTATTATGATATGGTGCATGAAAGATTATGATTTGAGGTTAAGTAATTAATTTGATAAAGAACTAGTTTAATAAGTATGATTAAATCAAATTATGATCATGTAGTAATAACTTGTTAACTTATTGAATAAGATTGAAGGGTAATGAAGATAATGAATTATAAGATTTAACAAGCTAGATTGTAAGTATTATGATTGTGAAGTATTAGTAACTTGATAATTATTAAGAATAAGATTATGATTTTATGTAAAGGTAATAAGGATAAGTATGATCATGAAGATTAATAATTTGTTAATGATTAATGAAAAGGTTAAAAGTATGATCATAAGAATATGATTATGGCATAAGATATGAGTATGAATTGAATAGATTAATAAGTTACTAGGTTATGAATAATAATTAAGATTATGATTTTATGTGAAGAGTTATTAACTAGTTAGTAAAGGTAGATAAAGATTTTAATTAATGATATAATGAAGGCTATGAATAATTAATAGGCTTATGATCTTATGTGAATGTTATAAAGTTTGGTTATGATAAAGGTGTAATTATAAGATTTTGATTATGATAAAAGGGACATGGTTTTATGTGGTGATGATTAAGGTTGTTAGGTTAAAAGATTAAAAGATTAGGGTTATGGATTAGTAAAGTAATCATGGTGTACGTGCATGCATGCATACATACGTACGTATGTGCATGTATACACTGTACGTATATGTGTGTGTATATGTAAATATATACATACGTGTATATGTATGTGTATATATGTATGTGTATGTACGTGTGTGTATGTATGAATGTTCATTATGTAAGTTATATAAGTTAATAAGCATAACAATAAAAAGTAATAAGTATATATATATATATATATATATATATATATATATATATATATATATATATGTACCATCTTACACTTATATATATGTAACACTTACACCTAATATATATATACCATATAGATATGAACACATACATGCATAATAATAAATAAAGAATATATATGTATGTATCACATAGATATAATTATATACGTAACATATTATGATAAGATACATAATAGTTGACTAATGTAAATAATAATACTATTATTAGTATAACTTATACACTTAATTATATGGTACACTTAATAACAATAAGTATATTATCACTTATATGAATATAACCTTTCTTGAAAACGGTCACTGTTAATATAGCTTGCTATATTAATAAACAAACTTTATGTCTATTAGACATTAACTAATCGAACATTACATCTCTAGGTTGAGATCTCCGTGTTCAACACTCCGATCATATAACTTGCGTGGAATATCTATCTGCTATTAAGGTGAACTTCATAGCCCCTCTTTCTACTATTTCTTAACTGTTTTATAACTTTGGGGTGAGATGCCTGCTTGCTTTTAAACTGTTTTACGCTTAGACACAAGTACTTAAACTTTATTTTGATCAGTTCAAACTGTTTGCTAACATGCTTTGATTCATGCTAAATTCCTACCATGATATCGTTAATGTAAGACCCGAATATTGGTAGTGTATATAAGAGTAATGTACGATACTTGAAACGGCGTTTTGTTGTATATATTAAAAGCAAGAAAGAATGAACTGCAATGTCGCGCGCCGCGCGGCCTGGTGGCGCGCCGCGTCATCTGTCTGCGACAGATTCCCCTCTTCTTTTAAAATAGATATTTTGAGGGCATTTTGGTCAAAACACATTGGAGCCCGAAATTAATACCTTAGATCAGTTTTGGAGCTTCATTCACTCCATTCCCAACAACCTTATCTTCTCCAATTAAACTCTAGAGAGAGAGTGCAATCCTTGAGAGAGAAAGCTCCATTAAAGGGTGAAAGAGGTTGAATCGAGTCTTGGTGCAAGTTATAAAGTCATTCATCTAGTCTATAGCTACGTGGTGATTGCGTTGGTAAGTTATAAAACCCAATTTCTTACTTTAATTGCTTTAAGGGTTAGGGTTTGGGCTAGTGATGAACCATAGACCCATTTTGTTTGTATTTTGGGGATTTTGGGTGAATATGGGATATGAAGGCTCATTGATGACTAACCTAGGGTTTGAATGTGTTAATTGGACTTTTAAGTCTTAAATTTGGTTAGTTAGTTGCTAGAACACTTTAATTATATGTAAATGAGTGTTATTGGGTATGGATGACCCAAATGGGTGTGTTGACCTTGAAATGGGTCAAATGAGTCTTTAATGACCTAAGTGGCCTAGCAAGTATGAAAACGAGTTAGCCTTGTGACCTAAATATGTTTTAAACCCATCTTGACGAATGATTAGGGTTTTGGTGTGTGTTGACCCAATTTAGGGTTAAGGGTGCAAATGGGTTGAAATTGCACCTTGGGTCAAAATGGCTTAGAATGGTGAAAGGGTTTGGTTGACCGACTTGAGTTTGCATTTGATGATGTGTATAATATGATAGGTACGTTACTTTGAGGTCTTGCAAGCTCGGGTATCTTTTCACAAGACTTTGAGGTGAGTGGAATAATTATATGCGTATGTATATAATGTATCTATTTGTTGTAGCGTGAAATGTGTAGTGTCGAGGTGCTAAGACACCATGTTTCACATGAATAGTGTAGCATCGAGGTGTTAAGATGCCACTCGGGTGTAGCATCGAGGTGCTAAGATGCCACCTAGGAGTGTAGTGTCGAGGTGTTAAGACACCACTCCGTAAATTAATGAGTGATGCATCGAGGTGTTAAGATGCCACTCGGGGTGATGTGCCGAGGTGTTAAGGTACCACCCTAGGGGTTAGTGGTACGAGGTGTTAAGTGCCCTAACGGATGTTGTGAACAACGATGGCGTTTTCGCGAGCGCCGTTCCCTTGTACTATTGGTTAACCATGGTTATTTGTGTTGTAAGCATATTATATTATTCGAGTTATAATCATATGCGGTTGTTATGCTAGCTTGTGATATTGGAGATTTATAGCTTGTTATTGTGACGATAAGCTAAATGTGTATGCTAGCATGTTTGCGGGTCGGTGTGTAAGTGTGTATGCAAGTAGGTATAATTATTTATGTATTCGTATAATTATTGCATTCACTAAGCTTTGCTTACCCTCTCGTTGTTTACCATTTTATAGGTTCGGTTTTGGACAAAGGTAAGGGCATCGTTTTGGACTAGAGATCCCGCTTGATGCTAGGGGACGCTTTTGGCTTTAGTAGCTCTTGGAGTTTGACCGATAGTTGGGTAGTTTAATCCCAAACGCCATGCTCATTTTGTAGTTTGGAACTTAAACTTTTTGGTGGTCGATACTCTTAACTTGTACTAAACTTGTAATTTGGGTCGTGTGGGCCCAGCTTGTAAAACATTGATTTTATGTTTGAAACAGGTTAGTTTTACATATTTGAATGTATGGTAAAAAGCGTTTCGTCTAAAAGTGTCGGGAACTAGTCAATCTTTTTCGCATTTAAACACTTTCCGGACAGTCCACTTTGGCGGGGCGCGCACAGAATTTTTTTTTTTTATTTTGTATTTTCGCGTGGTTTGGTCGAGGGTTGGTTTGGGTTGTTACAAGTGGTATCAGAGCATGGTCTAAGGGATTTAGGTGACTTGAAATAGGCGCCTAGACTTAGACTTTTTGTGTGCGCGTTTATGCGGGACTTGTAGGACTTTGGGTCGGATCGGGATTGGTTTGTGCCTAGGTTTATGTAAACTAATCATGCGCTATTTGTTATGTATGTTTAGCGAGCATCGAGCGAGATGGACGTTGTACTAGCAAGTTAATGCGACGTGCTCGCGTAGTAATGACTAGCTACCATTATTACGGGCGCAAATCATGTCAAACAAGTAATGTACGACGATTGTTGAGCGAGATGGAGTAGTGTGGCGTATGTGTATGTATATATGTAAGTTGTCCTTCCGTTTTGTGGTTTAACCTAATTCGTTTTATAGAATGAAGACGAGAAACGGTCCCGAACATGATAACGGAAGTACAAGCGGGGACGCCGAGTTCTCAACCAAGGTCGAGGCCGTCTTTAAGAAGTTAAAAGTGGATTTTCTTGCGGACGTTCGAAAGGTCTTCCAAGATTCGGTTTGATGAGCAAATAATCGATCTAATTAATGAACGAATGAAGGCCACTATCGAAGAGGCCCTTGACGCTAGGAATATCTATCCTTGCAGTGAAGGAGGTGAAGGAAGGCGGGACTTCCACTACAAGAACTTCAAGGATGCTCAATCCCCGATGTTTAATGGGGTGCGCGATCCTTTAAAAAGTACATGTTGGATATCCGATATTGAGGGAGCTTTCCGTACCTCGGAATGTCCTCCCGAAAGGAAGACGAGGTATGGTTCTAGCATGTTACGCGAAGAAGCTAAGTTGTGGTGGGACGATAAAATCAACTTGTATGGTGAAGAACAATGTATGGGCTTGACTTGGGAAGAGTTCAAGAATGAATTTTTCAAAGAATACCGAACTTCTTCCGACCTCGATAGAATCCGGGACGAGTTGCACCATTTGCAACAAGGTTCCATGGATTTGGTTACCCTCAAGTCTACATTCTTAGCAAAGACTCATTTTTGCCCGAAATATGTTGGTGATGATCATAAGCTCATGAAGGATTTCTACCGTACTTTGAATGATGAATACAAGGAGAAGATTAGTCGGGGTATGGCTAAGTCTTTTGATGAATTGTTCGAGTTGGCTCGGGGTTTTGAGCCGGAGGTTCCAAGAAAGAGTGATTTCATGTTTTCCAAAAGAAAGTTTGAAGGTTTTAGTTACTCTAACGCCTCAAGCAAGAAGAACAAGAGTAAGAGGGGGCCAAAAGTGTCAATAGTGCAAAGAAGGGCACTACCGGCGGGTTTTCTTATACGTGCTACAATTGTAGGCAACCGGGTCACATGGCTCGTGAGTGTCCGAAACCATCTTCCGGAAACAAAGTCACTTGTTTTAATTGCGGCAAAGAGGGGCATAAGAAGCCGGAGTGTCCCGATTTGTGAAATGATAATGTGAAGCGGTTAGAGAAGGCGGCTGGTACGGCTAGGGGTCACAACTACTTGATGACCAATGATGAAGCCAAACAATCGAACGAAGTTGTCTCAGGTACTTTCATGGTTAATTCTAATCCGGCAGGGATTCTTTTTGATAGCGGTGCAAATTTGTCGTTTGTTTCTCTAAAATTTGTGCCTAAACTCGATAGACCGTTAGCTAAGTTAAGTCGTCCGGTAGAATTCGAAATAGCGAACGGCAAGACGGTGCTAGTGGTTGATGTGTGTGAAAATTGTGATGTTGTTTTTGGTGCCGAAATATTTAAAATTGATCTCATTCCAATGACCTTGGGCGATTTTGATATTGTCGTTGGTATGGATTGGCTCGATCGTTATAGAGCCGATATTGCATGCCATGATAAGTTTATTCGTGTGAAGACCCCAAGTGGGGGAGAGTTAATTATTCTTGGTGATAAGTGAAGGAGACCGGTGCCGATATGCACTTTTGCACGGGCACGTCGTTTTGTTGTTAGTGGTGGCATGGCTTTCCTTGCTCATGTTGTCGATACTCGTAATGAGCCGCCACCCATTTGTGAAATTCCGGTTGTTAGTGATTTCGAAGACGTTTTTCCGGACGAATTACCGGGTGTTCCGGCGGAAAGACAAGTTGAATTTCGCATCGAGTTGGTTCCGGGGGCTACCCCCATTGCTAAAACTCCTTATCATTTAGCGCCAACAGAGATGCAAGAGTTGTTAAATCAAATTCAAGAATTTCTCGAGAAGGGTTTTATTCGACCGAGTGCTTCACCGTGGGGCACTCCGGTGTATTTGTGAAGAAGAAAGATGGTAGTATGCGTATGTGCATTGATTACTGTGAGTTGAATAAAGTGACGATCAAGAATCATTATCCATTACCTAGGATTGACGATTTATTTGATCAACTTCAAGGTGCAACGTATTTCTCTAAGATCGATCTACGGTCCGGCTATCACCAAATGCGGGTCCGTGAGGAAGATATTGAGAAAACGGCTTTTAGAACGCGGTATGGACATTTTGAGTTTGTGGTGATGCCTTTTGGCCTTACGAATGCACCGGCGGCATTCATGGATCTTATGAACCGAGTGTGCCAACCTATGTTGGACAAGTCGGTAATAGTATTCATCGACGACATACTAGTCTACTCGAAAAGTATGAACGAACATGAACGTCATTTGCGTGAAGTATTGAAGACTTTACGAAAGGAGAAGTTGTATGCTAAGCTCTCCAAATGTGAATTTTGGCTAAGGGAAGTCCAATTCCTTGGTCATATTGTGAACAAAGACGGTATTCAAGTAGATCCGGGGAAGATCGAGACGGTGAAGAGTTGGGGACGACCGACTACGCCTACGGAAATCTGAAGTTCCCTCGGATTGGCCGGTTATTATCGTCTGTTTATCCAAGACTTTTCTAAGATTGCTTCTCCATTAACGAAGTTGACGAGAAAGAATGCTAAGTTTAATTAGGAGAACGAGCAAGAAATTGCTTTTCAATTGTTAAAAGAGAAGTTGTGTCAAGCTCCGGTGTTAGTATTACCGGAAGGTGTGGAAGACATGACGGTTTATTGTGATGCTTCGCTAAATGGGCTCGGGTGTGTTCTAATGCAAAGAGGTAAAGTCATCGATTATGCCTCACGACAATTAAAGGAACACGAAACGAGATATCCGACTCATGATCTTGAGTTGGCGGCGGTTGTGCATGCGTTGAAAATTTGGCGCCATTACTTGTATGGTGTCAAGTGTACGATTTATTCGGATCATAAGAGTTTGAAACATCTCTTTAATCAATGAGATTTGAATTATCGCCAACGTAGGTGGATGGATGTGGTGAAAGATTATGATTGTGAGATACTTTATCATCGGGTAAGGCGAATGTTGTCGCGGATGCGTTGAGTCGAAAGAGTCAACATCCGGTGATAAAAGTGGGGTCGTTACGTTTGATTATTTCCAACGATTTTCTTGAGAAGCTTGGTGAGATTCAAATAGAGGCTTACGTTCATAATAAGCATGTGGAATGAATCATGGGCCAATCGGAGTTCATTACTATGGGCCCGCGTGGTTTGTTGTCTTTTCAAGGAAGGGTGTGGGTGCCTAAGATGGGTGATTACCGACGGGTGCTACTTGATGAAGCACATAAGTCAAAATATTCCATTCATCCGGGCGCGACGAAAATGTATCATGACTTGAAGAAAGATTATTGGTGGTTGGGCATGAAACGTGATGTTGTGAAGTATGTTGAGCAATGTGTCACGTGTTTACAAGTAAAAGCCGAACACCAAAAGCCGTATGGTAAGTTGCAACCGTTAGAAATCCCGAAATGGAAATGGGAGCACATTACCATGGATTTCATTACGAAGTTACCTAAAACGGCGAGAACCCAATTCGATTCGATTTGGGTTATAGTTGACCGATTGACAAAAAGCGCTTTGTTTCTTCCCATTAAAGAAACGATATCGTCGGAGGCCTTGGCTAAATTGTTTATCAAGGAAGTGGTCTCGCGACATGGAGTTCCTATATCTATTATTTCGGATCGAGATACCCATTTTACATCTCGGTTTTGGGAAAAGTTTCATGAAGATATGGGTACGCAATTGAAGTTGAGCACGACGTATCATCCTCAAACGGACGGTCAAACCGAACGTACGAATCAAACTTTGGAAGATATGCTACGGGCGTGCATCATTGACTTCGGTGGTAGTTGGGATGAGCATTTACCTTTGGTGAAATTCTCGTACAATAATAGTTATCATACTAGTATCGGGATGTCACCTTACGAAACGCTTTATGGGCGTAGGTGTCGAACTCCCGTTTGTTGGGGAGAAGTGGGTCAAAGAGAGATCGGGGGTACCGATTTGGTTTTAGAGACAAATAGCAAGATCGATTTGATTCGGGAACATTTGAAGAAGGCTCAAGATAGGCAAAAGTCGTATGCCGATAGACGTAGGCGATTGATTGAGTTCCAAGAAGGCGATATGGTGATGCTTAAGGTTTCGCCATGGAAGGGTATTATTCGAGTTCGAAAACGGGGAAAGTTAGCTCCTCGGTTTATTGGGCCATTCAAGGTTTTAGCTCGTGTTGGTGAAGTTGCATATCGATTGGAATTACCCGAATAGCTTGCAGGGATCCATAATACATTTTATGTTTCCCACCTCCGTAAGTGTCTTGCGGATGATTCCTCATGGATCCCTTTAGACGAGATCGATCTAAACAACAAGTTAGAATATGTCGAAGAACCGATTACTATCCTTGACGAGAAGGTGAAAATGTTGAGGAATAAAGAGGTGAGGACCTTTAAGGTTCAATGGCGACGAAGTAAAGGTTCCGAGTTCACTTGGGAGCCCGAAGAGTTCATGTTAGTCTATCTTCCCTCGTGTCATGCGGCTTGGATTGCGAGAACGCAATGCGAATAAGTGGGGGAGAGTTGTAAGACCCGAATATTGGTAGTGTATATAAGAGTAATGTACGATACTTGAAACGGGGTTTTGTTGTATATATTAAAAGCAAGAAAGAATTCTGAACTGCAATATCGCGCGCCGCGCGGCCTGGTGGCGCGCCGCGCCATCTGTCTGCGACAGATTCCCCTCTTCTTTTAAAATAGATATTTTGAGGGCATTTTGGTCAAAACACATTGGAGCCCGAAATTAATACCTTGGATCAGTTTTGGAGCTTCATTCACTCCATTCCCAACAACCTTATCTTCTCCAATTAAACTCTAGAGAGAGAGTGCAATCCTTGAGAGAGAAAGCTCCATTAAAGGGTGAAAGAGGTTGAATCGGGTCTTGGTGCAAGTTATAAAGTCGTTCATCTAGTCGATAGATACGTGGTGATTGTGTTGGTAAGTTATAAAACCCAATTTCTTACTTTAATTGCTTTAAGGGTTAGGGTTTGGGCTAGTGATGAACCAAAGACCCATTTTGTTAGTATTTTGGGGATTTTGGGTGAATATGGGTTATGAAGGCTCATTGATGACTAACCTAGGGTTTGAATGTGTTAATTGGACTTTTGAGTCTTAAATTTGGTTAGTTAGTTGCTAGAACACTTTAATAATATGTAAATGGGTGTTATTGGGTATGGATGACCCAAATGGGTGTGTTGACCTTGAAATGGGTCAAATGAGTCTTTAATGACCTACGTGGCCTAGCAAGTATGAAAACGAGTTAGCCTTGTGACCTAAATGTGTTTTAAACCCATCTTGATGAATGAATAGGGTTTTGGTGTGTGAATTTAGGGTTAAGGGTGCAAATGGGTTAAAATTGCACCTTGGGTCAAAATGGCTTAGAATGGTGAAAGGGTTTGGTTGACCGACTTGAGTTTGCATTTGATGATGTGTATAATATGATAGTACGTTACTTTGAGGTCTTGCAAGCTCGGGTATCTTTTCACAAGACTTTGAGGTGAGTGGAATAATTATATGCGTATGTATATAATGTATCTATTTGTTGTAGCGTGAAATGTGTAGTGTCGAGGTGCTAAGACACCATGTTTCACGTGAAGAGTGTAGCGTCGAGGTGTTAAGATGCCACTCGGGTGTAGCATCGAGGTGTTAAGATGCCACCTAGGAGTGTAGTGTCGAGGTGTTAAGACACCACTCCGTAAATTAATGAGTGATGCATCGAGGTGTTAAGATGCCACTCGGGGTGATGTGCCGAGGTGTTAAGGTGCCACCCTAGGGGTTAGTGGTGCGAGGTGTTAAGTGCCCTAACGGATGTTTTGAACACCGATGGCGTTTTCGCGAGCGCCGTTCCCTTGTACTATTGGTTAACCATGGTTATTTGTGTTGTAAGCATATTATATTATTCGAGTTATATTCATATGCGGTTGTTATGCTAGCTTGTGATATTGGATATTTATAGCTTGTTATTGTGATGATAAGCTAAATGTGTATGCTAGCGTGTTTGCGGGTCGGTGTGTAAGTGTATGCAAGTAGGTATAATTATATATGTATTCGTATAATTATTGCATTCACTAAGCTTTGCGTACCCTCTCGTTGTTTACCATTTTATAGGTTCGGTTTTGGACAAAGGTAAGGGCATCGTTTTGGATTAGAGATCCCGCTTGATGCTAGGGGATGCTTTTGGCTTTAGTAGCACTTAGAGTTTGACTGATAGTTGGGTAGTTTAATCCCAAACGCCATGCTCATTGTGTAGTTTGGAACTTAAACTTTTTGGTGGTCGAAACTCTTAACTTGTACTAAACTTGTAATTTGGGTCGTGTAGGCCCCGCTTGTAAAACATTGATTTTATGTTTGAAACAGGTTAGTTTTACATATTTGAATGTATGGTAAAAAGCGTTTCGTCTAAAAGTGTCGGGAATAAGTCAATCTTTTTCGCATTTAAACACTTTCCGGACAGTCCACTTTGGCGCGCCGCGCCCCTACCTGGCGCGCCGCGCCCCTACCTGGCGCGCCGCGCGGGTATGCTGCATAGAATTTTTTTTTATTTTGTATTTTCGCGTGGTTTGGTCGAGGGTTGGTTTGGGTTGTTACAGTTAATTACTGGAATAATGGTAAGCTTAGTTATTGTGAATAGCGCTATTGAGAGAGACGTCTCTATCCGGATGACCGCTGGCCAATGGATACATAATAATGATTCAACGACATGAACGTGATGTGTTTAGGGTAACTTTTGGTTAGTTTCGATATCATATACACCAGCACTACTACCGAATTGATTGA
Organism: Rutidosis leptorrhynchoides; assembly: GCF_046630445.1. Lineage (NCBI taxonomy): Eukaryota > Viridiplantae > Streptophyta > Magnoliopsida > Asterales > Asteraceae > Rutidosis > Rutidosis leptorrhynchoides. Next base: position 168,982,043 of record NC_092342.1, on the reverse strand, counting down.
ACCTCATAATTAAATTTTGTGGTCTAAAAACTTGTTATGATTATTAAACCTATGTTGTTCACTCAACCATTTTGGTTGACACTTTAAGCATGTTTTGTCTCAGGTGAAGATTGCTAAAGATTATTTGCTATTTGAACTTTGCTGCTTTTGGAGTCCGCATATATACATTCATATTATTGCATTACAACATTTAAGTATACAATTGTAATGACTTAATACATTCCGCTGCTTACTATATATTGGTTTTTAATTAAAACGTCTCATATAGAGTCGTTCTCGTATATACATACTTGTGTTATGATATTGTGAAGTCATATTTCTCCGACCATATTTGGGGGTATGACAGAGTGGTATCAGAGCCAGGTTTGTTATAGAGAACCAAAATTGCATTTTATGTGTGCCTTATGTGTTAGCTAGGGTGCCTTAGCAATCTTTAGGACTATAACCTTTCCTGCCTTAGTTTTAAGCATTTTCCCCTAATCTTTATACTGCCATTTCATCTTACTTCCTGCCTTTACCTCTTCTGACATTATGTATCCTTTCCTAAGGATGTCAAGCCAAAACCCTATCATCTTGCCTGATCCCGAATATAAAGGATCGGTTAGTATGTGATTGTTATCATATCCATACATACCTTATGACCTAACTTCGCCATTATGATTCAAAGTTTTCTTTGGCTCACGCGAAGGGACGTCACTCATGACTCAACATTCCAACGTCAACTATCTAAGTTTGATCACATGTCCTGACCATATGAGGTGATATTGAAGTGGAAGTATGAAATAGTGAAATATAATGACGCTTGGTCGACGTGATTATATTACGGTAATTCATATAGAAATTCCAATATCATGACATATGGAATAGAAAGTGAATCAAAGAAAAATTTCCAAGCCATTCATTCGAAAATCTTAATGTTATTGCATGAAGGGTAATTATCATCTGATTTATAGATATACGAAGAGATTGTTTTAACCAAACTATCTATCTCATACTCATGAGTAGATTAACAATCCCTCCTATACCATAAAGGTTGTAAAACTTTGCAAACCTATCTCCTTATCTTTGACGCTTAATTATCACATCTCAGCTGGAAGGAAGGATTCATGTTTTTAGGTGACCTGAGGTGACACCCCCGGAATTTCTTCGAAGCATGCCTCCTGTTATCTGCAATTACGCTCCTAGTGTAGATTTTCATAAACCCATTAGGAAACCCGTCAAAGATAAGTGGCAACCACTCGCAAAATTTTCATTTGAATATTCAAACGAAGATATTATAAACACCACATTCACTATCCCGTTCTCATACTCTACCATTCATATCTCACTTGACAGCAACAGCTTCACACATGAACATTTTAAATTCCAAGAACTTATAATAGTCATTAACCACATTTAATGGTTTTCATTAACTCGTAACATTTTTACTTAAATATCCCCGAAATTTTCAAAAATCATTCACTTGATCTTCATCAATCTTTTTTTCAACTCGTAACCTCCAAAATATAAAAATTTTGTCATTCTTGCAAATTTTATATATTGTATATAATAAAGTAAATAAAACTTACCTTTACTTATATTTGACTAGTACAAATATAATTATACTCTCACTTTTACAAATCAATTATTTTCAAAAGATATTTTGCATAAAATAGTACATGTGTACATAACTCTAGTTTTACTAAGAACTTCGTTCCTTTTTAAATTGTCACCTTAAACGACTCCAACTTTTGTAAAAATTTTCATTGCTTGTTTATATAAAAATTTTTTCATATTATTCTACACCAGGTAGTAATCACAATTCCTCTTGCTCTTTGAAACTTACCATTGAGTTCGTCATTCAAAACTCTATGTTCTCAGTAACTTTTCCCTTTGTAAGGTTGACCGTTGAGAAGATTTTACTTCTGATATCTCACGGCTAAACCACAACAACCACGTAAAACGTCAATTCTATGATTTAATCTCTTTTTGACACAAGAAAGTATTTTTCGGAGATTTCCTCACCTGTTGGAAATAATTTTTATAGCCAATGATTCACATTGATTCTCATCCACACTTAAACTTATAAGTGAATGCTAGATTGACTCGCCATCTAAGCGAGAACGTCTTTCTCATTAAGAGATCACGCATTTTCGTGCGATTTCCTATCAGAAATATAATTTATGATCCTCGTTATCCTCTCTAAAGGAGTTACCTTAAACGATTATGACATTTATGTGGTTACTTTAAACATTTCTTCCTTTTCGGGTTGCAACTAGATGTTATCCTAGTCAAGTTTCGATCCCTGAATTGACATGTAACTGAAATCATGATCATAAAGTTACATTCTACAACGTGCTTTCAAAAAAAAAAAAACTCTTTCCAAGGATAAGTTCGCATGTATTATAATCTTTTCTTAATCTTTCATTCTAAGGGCATCTTAGTAATTATGGTTTGCTTTGTATATAAGTCTGATTAGTGATTTCTTAGCTGGAATCTCGTTTCGTCTATTCACATAGGACATATCTTGAAAATCCAAAGGTATTATGTCTACGGTTACCTCCGCATTGATAATAAAATGCACTTCATAGAAGAACCTGTAGAAGTTGTGGATCGTGAGATCCAAAGGCTTAAAACAGGACAACAGTTCTTATTGTAAAAATCCGTTGGAATTCACGTAGAGGCCCCGAGTATACCAGGGAACTTGAAGACCAAATGAAACTGAAGTATCCTCATCTATCTCTTCTTAACTGCTGAAGCAACCGAGAAGTACAGCTAAAACTTTGGGACGAAGTTTTCATTAACGGGAAGGTACTATAACAACCCTCACTTTTCCATTCTGAATTTACTAATTTACCATTTGGATTTCGTTTTCTTATTCTGTGCCTCATCATTTGGGTTGTTATCAAGACATATTAAATGTTTTATAAATAATGCTCGTAATTAAAAACCTAAAACCCTAAACCTAATAGTAATTAATAATCTAAACTCTAACCTTAAAGGCTTATTAATATTATAAACCCTAACCCTAATACTAAGTAAATAATATAAACTATATGTATTAACAATTAAAAGTGACATTACATAACTTTTAAAAATTAATATAAACTAATTAGAACCCAATCAAAAATTAATAAAAGTTGGGGACTAATAATTAAAATAAAATGTAATTTAATTTTAGTAGTAATAATAATAACTTAAATATATATATATATATATATATATATATATATATATATATATATATATATATATATATATATATATATATATATATATATATATATAATACATAAATAAATAGAAAATTCCGTGAAAAAAATATATATAGGAATATGTATGCATTGGCCAGTTTAATAAAAGTAGGGATAATAGCTTGATCCCTAAGTATCCATCAAATCCTAGTTTAATTATATTTAGTGTTCTTGATCACCAATAGGAAACCAATATACCTATAAAATCCCTCATGATATTCCCTAAGTTCAACACAATTTTCCTGCTGAGTTTTGTCGACTAAATACCCACTTTTCCCTTTATTCTAGTCGACTAATCAACCATCATTTAGTCTGCTTTTAGTCGACACTTAAACCCTCAAGAACCCCCATTTGCAGTCGACTAAAACCACCACCAAACAGCCAGCATTCGATCTCCTGTCCAGCTTCTGTTTTTTTGCTGTGAAGTCGACTCACAACCTCACCAAACCTTCCTGCTATTCAGCCTTTTTTCCTGCTGCAATCGACACCTATTACAGCCCACAAAGTGCTCCTGAATTGCTGCAAGTTTCGTGATCACAACAGCCTCCTAATCGCATCTTTTACATCCCTTTAACCTGCTATTTTCTTGCTGTATTTTCGAGCCACCACAGGCTGTAAATTGCAGCTGTGTTTCGCCACATAAACAGCCTTGTTCCTGCTTGATTTGCTTCTGTTTCTGCTGTGTTATTCGACCCACAAGACAGCCCTCTTAATCGATAACCTATTTCTGTTTTGTTGCTGCAAACACGTGATCAAAAAGCCCCATTGTTGCTGCTGTGTTCTTGTTTTCTATCGAACCGAATCAGACCCAAGATCAAGCTAGTTGGGTCGTGATTCTTGCTGCTGACTTCTGTTTCCAGTTCAGCCCATAATCATCATCTTCCTTAGCCTCTAGTTCATAAGGTATACCTAATAACCCTAGTTTAATCTTGTTTTAATCTATTACTTTTAAGATGATAACAACTATTATGTTTAAGTATTATTAATGAATTATGAATATGAATGAATAAATATAATGAACATGATTAGTTTATGAACTAATGAAAAAAAAAAGATAAAAGTATGATAAAAGATCATGGTTAAGTTAAAGTAATAAAGTTATTATGATTATAAAGTGTTAATAATTGGTAAATTAATAAGAATGTTAGAAATTATAATTAATAAGTATTATGATATGGTGCATGAAAGATTATGATTTGAGGTTAAGTAATTAATTTGATAAAGAACTTGTTTAATAAGTATGATTAAATCAAATTATGATCATGTAGTAATAACTTGTTAACTTATTGAATAAGATTGAAGGGTAATGAAGATAATGAATTATAAGATTTAACAAGCTAGATTGTAAGTATTATGATTGTGAAGTATTAGTAACTTGATAATTATTAAGAATAAGATTATGATTTTATGTAAAGGTAATAAGGATAAGTATGATCATGAAGATTAATAATTTGTTAATGATTAATGAAAAGGTTAAAAGTATGATCATAAGAATATGATTATGGCATAAGATATGAGTATGAATTGAATAGATTAATAAGTTACTAGGTTATGAATAATAATTAAGATTATGATTTTATGTGAAGAGTTATTAACTAGTTAGTAAAGGTAGATAAAGATTTTGATTAATGATATAATGAAGGCTGTGAATAATTAATAGGCTTATGATCTTATGTGAATGTTATAAAGTTTGGTTATGATAAAAGTGTAATTATAAGATTTTGATTATGATAAAAGGGACATGGTTTTATGTGGTGATGATTAAGGTTGTTAGGTTAAAAGATTAAAAGATTAGGGTTATGGATTAGTAAAGTAATCATGGTGTACGTGCATGCGTGCATGCATACGTACGTATGTGCATGTATACACTGTATGTATATGTGTGTATATGTAAATATATACATACGTGTATATGTATGTGTATATATGTATGTGTATGTACGTGTGTGTATATGTATGAATGTTCATTATGTAAGTTATATAAGTTAATAAGCATAACAATAAAAAGTAATAAGTATATATATATATATATATATATATATATATATATATATATATATATATATATATATATATATATATATATATATATATATATATATATATATATATATATATATATATACCATCTTACACTTATATATATGTTACACTTGCACCTAATATATATATACCATATAGATATGAACACATACATGCATAATAATAAATAAAGAATATATATGTATGTATCACATAGATATAATTATATACGTATCATATTATGATAAGATACATAATAGTTGATTAATGTAAATAATAATACTATTATTAGTATAACTTATACACTTAATTATATGGTACACTTAATAACACTAAGTATATTATCACTTATATGAATATAACTTTTCTCGAAAATGGTCACTGTTAATATAGCTTTCTATATTAATAAACAAACTTTATGTCTATTAGACATTAACTAATCGAACATTACATCTCTAGGTTGAGATCTCTGTGTTCAACACTCCGATCATATAACTTGCATGTAATATCTATCTGCTATTAAGGTGAACTTCATAGCCCCTCTTTCTACTATTTCTTAACTGTTTTATAACTTTGGGGTGAGACGCATGCTTGCTTTTAAACTGTTTTACGCTTAGACACAAGTACTCAAACTTTATTTTGATCAGTTCAAACTGTTTGCTAACATGCTTTGATTCATGCTAAATCCCTACCATGATATCGTTAATTACTGGAATAATGGTAAGCTTAGTTATTGTGAATAGCGATATTGAGAGTGACGTCTCTATCCGGATGACTGCTGGTCAATGGATACATAATAATGATTCAACGACATGAACGTGATGTGTTTAGGGTAACTTTTGGTTAGTTTTGATATCATATACACCAGTACTACTACCGAACTGATTGAACCTCATAATTAAATCTTGTGGTCTAAAAACTTGTTATGATTATTAGACCTATGTTGTTCACTCAACCATTTTGGTTGACACTTTAAACATGTTTTGTCTCAGGTGAAGATTGCTAAAGATTATTTGCTATTTGGACTTTGCTGCTTTTGGAGTCCGCATATATACATTCATATTATTGCATTAGAACATTTAAGTATACAATTGTAATGACTTAATACATTCCGCTGCTTACTATATATTGGTTTTTAATTAAAACGTCTCATATAGAGTCGTTCTCGTTTATACATACTTGTGTTATGATATTGTGAAGTCATATTTCCCCGACCCTATTTGGGGGTATGACATTTCAGCCCAGACTCAGCTAACATAGATCTTGCAGCTTCAATGAGAGTTCTATTTCTTCTTTCTGCAACACCATTTTGTTGAGGTGTTCTCACAGCAGAAAAGTTCTGTGAAATACCTTTATCAGCACAAAATTCTTCTAATGTAGCATTTATGAATTCTGTACCATGATCACTTCTTAGCTGTTTCACCAGTTACCCATTTAAAAGCTCCATTCTTTTGATAAAATTGATAATTTCATCAGCAGTTTCACTCTTTTGCTTCAAAAAGAATTCCCAGGTGTATCTGGAATATTCATCAACAATAACCAGTGTATACTTCTTCCCACTACAGCTGACCACATTAACAGGACCAAAAAGATCCATATGAAGTAACTGAAATGGTTTCTCAACAGATGAGATTTGCTTTGATTTGAATGAGGCATGGTGATGTTTTCCTTTTTTCACAACCATGACACAATCTGTCCTTTACATAAGACATGGTGGGTAGCCCAGACAACAAACTTCTACTGGATAATTTGTGAATATCTTTGAAGTTGAGATGTGAGAGTCTCTTGTGCCATAACCACTTCAGGTTGTCTGCTGCCTTTGAATAGAAACAAGTATCAGTTGTTGTGACTTTTGTGTTCATGTCAATTTGATACATGTTTTCATGACGTTTTGCAGTCAGCAGTAGCTTCCCTGTCTTATCAAAAATAGTGCTAATTTTCCTTCTGAATTGGACTATCTTATTCTTACTTGTCAGTTAGCTTATGCTGAGTAAATTATGTTTGAGCCCAACGACATATGCAACATTTGAGAACGTGACATTCCCATTAGTCGAAGTACCAAAACCCTTTGTGTAACCCAACGAATTATCTCCATATGAAACAACTGGACCATCTTTTTCTTGATAGTCCATCAGCAGGGACTTACATCTGGTCATATGTCTCGAACAACCACTATCGAGATAGCAGATTTGCTTGTTTTGAATGCCCTGCACAGTAGCTAAGAGATTAGTTCTTTTTGGGAACCCATCCAAGGATGGGTTCTGGAAGGGTCATCTTTCATGATCTCTTCCTATCAGCTGGTTTGCTTGAAGAAGCAGCAGCAGATGGGGTTGGGGTAAAAGGACACCGGTTGGCTAAGTGAAACTTGCTGCCACATTTGTAGCATTTTCTCACATTTGGTATCGGTGACTGGTCATACACTGAGTAAAGGGGTCCAGTAAGATCGCATCAATTTTTAGTTACTGCCTCAATTAGTTGGTCAAGTTTGACTGTCATAATCTCAGTGATAGACAGTTCATCATTCGAGTTCACTTTTGCTTTTCCATTAACGGTAGCTTTCTTCTTGGAACCAGTACCATAGTCATGACGTATTGCTTTGCCTTTATCATTTGACGAGCCAGCGTGGGAAGTTACTGGCTTGTCTACTGAAGCTGATGAGCTAGAAGAAGTTTTTCCTGCTGCCTTGGACTTGCCAGTATTACATTTGACTGGCTTATCTACAGCTACTGGTTGACCAGTAAGTTTGTCATCAGCTGGCTCAGCACAATTGGAACTCGAACACGAAGGGGAATCAGTTGGTTTACTTTTTTTAAGATTATTTTTAGTGATTTCCCTTTTGATACGTCTTTATTTTGGAGTCATGTAGTAGATGCTTAAGGGGTCAGTAGTCTCATCAATTGAGATACTAGCTTCTCTTGGTCTAACTTCATCCTTCAAAATCTCTTTCATGGCAGGTGGTGGGGACACAGTAGGTCTAACAAACTTATTTGTCAAGTCCTTTTTACCCTTAACTATATTGTCAAAAGTATTTGGCAAGATAGCTTCACGATCAGTTTCAAGAATTGGGTCCATGAAAGTAACTTCTGCAATAGCAGCAGCAGCATAGTCACCAGCAAAGAAAGCTTCAACTTGGGCAGGCACCTGCTCGTTAACACACTTGCTGTGCGTTGAGCAGATGTACACCATAAAGTGACAAACTTTTTAAGATTATCCAGCTGGTTCTTGACTTCTGCAGCCTCGGCGTGAAGAGACCTTAAAGCAAAGTTTTGTTTTTCAAGTTTGGAAATATCATCTTTCAAGATTTTAATTTCATCATTTTTGCATTTAAGTTTCTCATTTAAAGATTTGTTGCCAGTTTTCAAAACTTCTTCACGTTTGCTGCCTCTACATAAGTCAACTCTTAGGTAGTCAAACATTTCGGCCTTTTCATCATCAGTATAAGTTCGAAAATTATCAACCTTATACATCAATTCAGTTTTCCATTGAGGAGAATCTCTTTTCTGATCAGCTTCCCTCATATCAGCCAAAAACTTGCTACCACTATCATCCTCATCAGACTCCTTGGCCATTAAACACATCTTCTTTTCTGGAGCATAACCAGCACCATCATCATCAGTATCACTATCAGAGGAATATGACGAGCTGGTTTCATCCCAATCATGATGCTCAGCAACTAGAACCTTTTCTGGCTTTTTACCCTTCTTATCAGTCATAGCACTTTCCTTCATCTGAGCTTTCATAGCTTTGTACTTGTTCTTGTACTTGTCAGCTTTTGAGAAAGAGTTAGCATGTAAAGTTGAAGGTTTCCTGGACATGCATTCAGCAGCAAAATGTCCAACCTTTCCATAATTATAACACTCAGATTTATGACCCTTGACTGACTTGCTGCTATACCTAGCACTCGGTTTCTTACTCCCTTTGTATGACTTGCTGGTTCTCTTACGATTGAACCTTTTGAACTTCCTAGCCGGCAGAGCCATACCTTCAGCAAACCTTTCTCCATCACTTTCACCATCATTGCTTTCTTCAGACCCAGCACTATCCACTTCACTCTCAGCTGTCTCTTCTTCTGCCAATAACTTTTGAACCAGTAAAGCCTTTTGAGCTTTCTTTTTAGTAGCAGCAATAAGAGCAGTATCATCTGTCTTAGAAGATTTTGAAGTGGTGGGGGCGGACCTAAAGTTTTCTTTCAAGTTAAGTTCAAATTTAGCCTCTGCCTTCTCATAGTTCCAAAGTGAACTGTAGAGAGAAGACATGTTAATGTTCTTTAGGGTCTGAGTGGTTCTTAAAGGGTCAGTAACAGATTTCCATTTAGTAGGCAGTGAATCTATGAATTTGTTTACTTGTTCAAACTCAGTATAGGTGACATTCAAAGTGATCAGGTCAGCAATCAAGGAGTTAAACCTAATGAAGGTTTGCTTAAGGGTTTCATTCATGTAGGCAAAGAACATTTCATATTCTCTTTTTAAAGCAATCATTCTGTTCTGCCTAACTTCTCCCATACCCTCATAGGTAACATCTAGATAGTCCAACATAAGCTTGGCATTTTCTTTTCCTTTAATCAGTTTGAACAGTGGGTTAGGCAAAGTTATGGCTAACAAGGTTCTGATTTTAGGGTCAAGTCTAACACAACATTTATCCTCAGCATCCCATCTAGAAGGGGTGAGAATAACCTCTCTTCCAGGAACAGCAGGAGTGTCAGCTGTAGCTGGAGCACTACCAATAGTCTCAGTGGGTACAAATGGACCATCTGTGGCAATACTAGGCATGAATGGGTCAATAGACTCAAGGTGAAGCATGAATCTTGCCTTCCAAGTTTCATACTCATCTTCATCAAATTTGGGTGGTCTATTGGATGAGCCATTTTCAAGGTAAGCTGTATTTGAATATGCAGCCATGAGAGAATTCAGATCCAAGATATTGATTATCAAGACTGAAGCTCTGATACCAGTTGTTGGTCCCTTGATAACAACAAGAGTATTGTAGAAAGGGGTGAATACAATTTCTTTTAAAATAACTTAACAGTTAAACACGATTAGTATTCAAGCATGCAAATAAATAGAGTCACAGGTAATTTTCAACAGTTATTTTTTATTGATTGAATCACAAAGAATCACAACTATCCTAGGCGGAATGATAATTGGTTGATACAGATTACCTAGATTATAGCTAAGAGGTAAACTAACAGCTATTACATGTTTTGACTCTATAAAAATAAAGCCACACCACTAGTTGTTACAATAGTAGATACAACAATTTATAGTAGTCCTATTAACCGTGTAATGGTTCTATTGTCCACTGGTACATAGGATGTCTGTACTTGTGGAGATAACTACATCAGAGAGCATGCTCTCCTATTTCCTCTTTGGTAGCTATTTGCAGGAACACCCCAATTCGGTTTGGCACCACTATTTGATTAAACAAATAGAATGTTGTGTTCCCTAGGTGTTGATATGGTATAACCCATGTCTGCACATGCGTTAAACTTCTGCATTCCCACGTGGTCTTGTAAGGTCACTTGTCAGCCGCCGACGCGTATCCTTTTCTGTTCAACTTTGTCTTTGACTTCTGTTGAATAGTACCATTGATGTAGACCACTCGGGAAACTACTATGCTTATAATGGAGCATAGCTGTCTTGTGTAGTAAGCTGCATTCCAGCTGTGCTGGTTCTTCATTACTGAGTCACTTCATATTCTTGATTTGCTGAGTACACATCCTGTGCTGATTGAAGAACACTGTCTACCTTGTGCTGGTAGACTGAGCAGCAAACTAAACACTCGACACACTAAAATCTGATGTCTATACCTAAACAAACTTGTGCTGACTGCACATAATGTAGTGACCTGAACTTTTCCATGTTTATATATATTAAATGAAATTGTAATTTACGTGATTAAGTGTTTCCAACATGTTAAGCAATCAAACTTGTTAAGACTTGATTAATTAAAATAGGTTTCATATAGACAATTGACCACCCAAGTTGACCGGTGATTCACGAACGTTAAAATTTGTAAAAACTATATGATGACATATATATGATTATATATATAGTTAACATGATATTATGATAAGTAAGTATCTCATTAGGTATTTTAACAATGAGTTATATACATAAAATTGAGTTTATTGAATTAAGAAACTCGAAACGATATATATAATGATTATCGTTATAACAACGTCTTACTAAATACATATGAATCATATTAAGATACTGATACACTATGTTTAATCATGATAAATGATAAGTAAACATGTCATTAAGTGTATTAACAATGAACTACATATGTAAAAACAAGACTACTAACTTAATGATTTCGAAACGAGACATATATGTAACGATTATCGTTGTAACAACATTTAACTGTATATATATCATACTAAGATATATTAATATATCATAATATCATGATAATGGAATAATTTAACATCTCTTTAGATATAATAAACAATGGGTTAACAACATTTAACAAGATCGTTAACCTAAAGGTTTCAAAACAACATTTACATGTAATGATTAACGATGACTTAACGACTCAGTTAAAATGTATATACATGTAGTGTTTTAATATGTATTCATACACTTTTGAAAGACTTCAAGACACTTATCAAAATACTTCTACTTAACAAAATGCTTACAATTACATCCTCGTTCAGTTTCATCAACAATTCTACTCATATGCACCCGTATTCGTACTCGTACAATACACAGCTTTTAGATGTATGTACTATTGGTATATACACTCCAATTGTAACGACCCAACTTTTTCGACTTGCTTTTGTGCCTTATATTTTTGCAAAACTGTGTATCTGTGCGTACTGTGTTACTTTATACTCTGGAAACTTGATATACGTGGTTTACTACCAATTATATGTTAAAACGTGCCTTAGAGTACGTAGGATACTTAACTTGTTCACCGGATGCTTTTATAACCGTTAGTGTTATTTAACGTTTCGAATAAACCACGAACTACGCGCACGTTTAACTTTTGTCGTAACCGGAATATTATGACTGCGAAATATTAATTATTATTTTATAATAATAATTACCTGGGTTTTTGGATGTTTAATTTTAATTAATTATTTACTAGATCACAATAGTTAGTCATGTTGGACTTTCTACCTTATTGGACCTTAGCCCACCCTACACTAGCTAGTGGCCCAATTAATTAGCCCAAGTATTATTACTAGTGACCCATAATAAATAAAATAAATAAAATTAATTAATTAATGAGTCATACAAGCATTTGGATAAGGATTATCCATATTGTTACATGGGATTCTAGCATAAGTACATGCTTTAGACAACTACTAACCAAAAAGCAAAATGGTGTCTCCCCCTCCCCCTTTGAAAATCACGGCCAAGAGGCCCTTCCACCTCATCAATCCATGTCAAAATTTTGCTTAAAAATACGAGTCATTTACCTCTCATTCAATCACTTGCTCATTTGATTTTCACACACACTTGCTCTTTCTTTCCTTCTTTTCTTGTATTACTTGTAAGTTTTCTTTTTTCTTCTTCTTTTCCTTCATCATTTTCGTGGCATATCATCATCATCATGGAAGATCAAGCTCTTTAGCTTTGATCTTGATTATATCTTATTGATTCAAGCATGAATCCTTCAAGAACATGGAAGATTCAAGCTTTCTAGCTTTGAATCTTCACTAACTTTGTAGATCTACTTCTTTTATGCTTTAATCTTGTTATTTTATGATAAAGATTCAAACTTTTGTTTGTAATCTTCATGTATCTTCAAGATCCAAGCTTTATGCTTCAAGATCTTCAAGAACAACCAAGATGCAAGCTTTCTAGCTTGAATCTTCATATCTTATTGATGGATCTAAGTTTTCTAACTTATGATCTTGTTATCTTGTTAAAAAGATTCAAACTTGTGTTTGTTATCTTCATATATCTTAAAGATCCAAGCTTTATGCTTCAAGATCTTCAAGAACATCAAAGGTTCAAGCTTTCTAGCTTTGCAACCTTGTAACTTGTGTGAATAGGATCCAAGCTCTCTAGCTTAGGGTTCCATCACCTCATTTGACTTAGATTGTGCTCATACTTGTTTGATTGATGTAAAGTTTGTAACTTTGTTTGTAAATAGGACTTGTATTTGTGTTAAGACTAAGGATATGATGTAACCTTGGTTCATCACCCATCTAAGACTCTTAAATGAGTTGTGTTACCACTTGGTCTTAACATATTGTGTATTGATGGTAGAATCTTGGTCAAAAGTGATGCTAAACCATCAACGAGTTGTACACTTAAAGCTACAAGCATCAAGGATGAGAACCGTGATGAGCATCAAGCACCAAGAACCCCACTGGAGCACTTGTCCACTGAGATTCGTATCTGATTAGACCACTTGGGCTACTGGAAAGTTAATTTTCAGTTTGTTCGGTTCGAGCAGATGATTTTCCATTTAGGCCTCGTTTTAATCCGAGTTACGGTTTAGGATTTATGGCCCTCCGAGAGTCACTACACCCTATTAACGTTGTGCTAAAATTTCTGACCTACTCGCACTTAAACCGTCGCCACGGTCAAACGAAGACGAGTTAGGTTCTGAAAATTGGTCAACTGTTAGGGGACTCACATACAGAGCCATAGCCACTGACTATGCATCTTTTCGATTTACGTAGAGGTCGTAGCAGCTGACCGAATTCAGCCTATTGTTTTGATCTCTATTCTTGTCGAACTTACTTAGCTTTTATGATGATGAATGATGATGATGATGACACTTAAACTTATTTTATGCACTATTAGAATTTATAAAAACAACCTACTGACCTATTAACCCTTGATTTAGGTTGACGACCTTTCGGACCGACTTACTACTTGCGTACTTTCATTACCGACTTTACCGCTTTTATCACTGTGAGTTATAGCATCCCTTTTTACCACTTTTACTATTTTTGGGACTGAGAATACATGCGTTTTTTACGTTTTACATGTTAGGCATGAGTACTTAAACTTTATATGTGTGTGGGTTATACAACGGCATAAACATTCCTCTTAGCACGGTAACGTTTAGTCATTGGTTTTTGAACCGGTGAACGCGAATCTTAGATATGGATCCATAGGGTTTGACATCCCCACTCGGGCTAGTCGCGCTAGCATTTAAAGGGTGTTTAAAACTTCGTGAACATACGCACTCGCCAAGTGTACTTTTAGGGGATTATAAACGTTAAGTCTAGTTACCGGGTGCCCACGGTTATACATATACTTTTCATACTGTTTGTTACACTGAAATCTCGTGGCCTATCTTACGTTACTGTTACAACTTAAACTATAGCTCACCAACATTCGTGTTGACTTTTAAGCGTGTATTTCTCAGGTTCCTAGAGGTTTCTTGCTTCCGCTGTTAGATTTGTTGTCTTGCTGTTAAGGACCTGCTGTATTAGTTATCCACTGCATTACTAGAGATGTCTCATTCATGGAACTTTTCTGTTACATTCGTAGTTTATGTTATTTTTAAAAAATGGCTTTGTAACGACCTTATAGTCAAATACTTATGTTTATGCTCCTATTCGTAGGATGCACGTTATCTTTTGTAAAACGCTATCTTTTTATGAATGCAAACTGGTTTGCAAACATCATGTAGTATTCAACCGTGTAAAGATCCTGTTGTTGACGAGTCGTACACGATGGTTTAGTACGGGGTGTCACATTTGGTATCAGAGCATTGGTTGTAGGGAATTAGGTTGCATTAGTGAGTCTAGACCGACCCGAGTAGGATTCACTAACAGGACTAATCTACAACTAGCTTGTTTACTTGTTTCTGCGAGACTTACTGCATGCTTTGCCTACTTTCTGCTGTATGATCTTACTGCATGCTATTGCTTATCTTTACTGTCATGCGAACTTGCTGTATGCCTATTTCTGCCTTTGCATTACTACTATCTGCTTTCACATGGTTATCTCTGATTAGTACTGATTGCCATGCTAGGTTGCTATAGTGCCTAATACATGCTTGCTTATGACGTACTGATACGGAAAAGTTATTTTCCTTGTTCAGATGTCGGATATTCCACCTGTCATCATTTTGGACAGCGATTCAGACTCGTCAGCCACCTCACCTACTGATTCTACCAACACACAGATCCCGTTAACCAGTGACCCCGGCATTTCATCCTTCGAAACCAGCCGCCATACACCTGTACCAGTGGTTACCGCAGTCGGCGCCCAGGACCCTCCGGAGATTCCAGCTCCAGTTGCCCCGGTACCTCAGGAGCCACAACCCCACCCCAGTGGTGTTGTGATTCTCACAGAATTCGGGGAAGGTCCATTCCGTAACCATTTACGCATGTGGTGCCGACGAGCTCCTGATGGACGTCTTGTGCTGATTTTGCCCGACAGATACCGACAGATGATGGCCGCTCGAGGACAGCCTGTTCAGCCACCCGTGCAGCCACCCCCAGCTGATTCATCATCTGACGGCTCATCCACAGATGACACTAGTGACGATGAATCCGACGAGGAGGACCTTGATGATGCACCTGTACAGCCACCCTCCACCCCGTCGAAGAAGCGGTACGGTTTCGATGGCACCGTTATTTCGGGGATCAACGGAGGATGAGCATTCACTGACGCACATGGCCAGTGTCATAGGGTTACCGCCCGTAAACGGGTTGTGCCTTACCCTGCTGATCCTTTCGTGCGTAAGCCTTACTGCTTTGCAGCCTCTACTTCTGGAGCCGGATCATCTGCACCACCGGTACCACCCGCACCAGCAGCACCGCCTGCTCTGCCAGCCCCTCCCTCTGTCGAGGAACTGACAAGGGAGGTGGAGATCCTCCGTGCTCGGGCAACTGAGCTCGAGGATAAGATGTCCCACGTAATGGACATCCTTTACCCACCGTCACCATAGGGCTTTGTAGTAGATTTCATTATGTAATCTCGTTTGTAGTTCATGTTTTACTTATGTATTGTACGAACCTATGCGGATGTATGCAACTCTTTATTAACGAATGAAACTTTGTATTGTTTAATTCTTGCACAGTGTTCTATTTACGTTTCTGTATGTTGGTTTTGCGGTATTTGTACCTGGTTGTGTTACTTAATTGGCATGCGTTGTATACTATATTATTATATATTAAATGCTGAATTTTGACTTAAGTCAAAATTTCTGTTTAGAATAGCAATGGTAAACGGACGAGCAGCACCCACAGCAGCACAGATCAAGGAAATGATTGCGGAACGAGTAGCCGCAGCCATGGCAAATGTCATTCCCCCAGCCCCACCGGTTAACCAGAACGTCCAGAACGGTTGCACTTACAAAGAGTTTCAAAGCTGCAAGCCCCACAACTTTAGTGGCACTGAGGGGCCAGTTGGTTTGACTAGGTGGTTTGAGAAATTGGAAGCTGTGTTCCGCGTCAGTAACTGCTCAGAAGCGAACAAAACCAAGTATGCCTCATGTACGCTGTCAGACGGCGCCCTAACCTGGTGGAACACACTGGCTCAAGCTAAGGGTATTGATGAGGCTTATGCCATTCCTTGGCAAGAATTCAAGGGGGCCATGATCGAAGAGTACTATCCCAGGACAGAGATACAGAAGATGGAGGCTGAGTTATGGGAGTTAAAGGTTGTGGGCAACGATCTTGATGGTTACAACCGTAGGTATCTGGAATTAGTGCTGATGTGTCCCACGATGGTTACCCCGGAATTTAAGAGAATGGAACGCTACTTGTAGGGACTTCCCAAGTCCATTCAGGGGAATGTCACCTCTTCTAATCCACCCAACGTCCCGGCAGCTATGCGCATGATGCATACCCTTATGAACCAAATTATCAGCAAAGAACCGGAAAAGGGTAAATCCGAATCGGGAGCCAGTGGTAAGAAGCGTAAGTGGGACTACAACAACAAGGGGAGAACCTATGATCAAACCCCTACTAAGAGGCCTAACGACGGAAGGAACCCCAACCCGAATACCATATCGAACCCCAACTACAAGGGTACTCTACCGTAGTGCAGGAGGTGCTACAAGCACCATACCGGGTACTGTAATGTGGTCCGTGAAAAGTGCAAAAGGACCGGGCATATTGGCAAGGACTGCAAGATTTCCCTCCCAGCTGTGAGGACCAACTCTAATGGACCAAGAAAGTGTTATGAGTGTGGACAACAGGGCCACTTCAGGAATGAGTGTCCCAATAAGCGAAAGGATGGCGGACCACCGCGTGGTAGAGCTTTCAGCGTTAATGCAAGGGATGCACGTGAGAACCCCGACTTGGTAACAGGTATATTCATAATCAACAAACTATTAGCCTATGTCCTATTTGATACTGGTGCCGATAGAAGGTATGTCTGTAGAAATTTTTGCTCTAAGATAGATTGGTCATTAGTGCCTTTAGAGGAGAATATGCTAGTAGAAGTAGCCAATGGAAAACTTGAGAAAGTTGACCAAATTGGACGAAGAGCTATTATTAACATAGCTGGCGTGGATTTCGAAATTGACTTGATACCCATCAAATTGGGAAGCTTTGACGTGATTTTCGGCATGGACTGTTGACTAAAGTAAGGGCCGATATTATCTGTGGAGATAAAGCTCTTCGTATACCACAAGGAGACGGTGAGCCATTGACTATTTACGGAGAGAGATGTAACTTGAAGATGAACCTCATTAGCTGTATGAAAGCGCAGAAGATCATGAAGAAAGAACGACTTGCTGTTTAAGCACATGTGAAGGCTTTAGAATTAGAGGAGAAGAGTGTGAATGACGTACGAATCGTGAATGAATTCCCTGACGTCTTTCCGGAAGAACTTCCTGGATTACCGCCACCGAGAGCCATGGAATTCCAGATCGATCTAGTGCCGGGAGCTGCACCCGTAGCTCGCGCACCTTATCGACTAACACCTTCCGAACTGCAAGAGTTGCAGAGTCAACTTCAAGAATTGCTCGACCGAGGGTTTATCCAACCGAGCTCGTCGCCTTGGGGCGCGCCCGTTTTATTCGTGAAGAAGAAGGACGGATCCTTCCGCATGTGTATCGACTACCGCGAACTCAACAAATTGATAATTAAGAATCGATATCCTCTTCCCCGAATTGACGATCTTTTTGATCAGCTACAAGGATCGAGTGTGTACTCTAAGATCGATTTGCGATCCGGTTACCACCAGTTGAGGGTGTAAGAGAGTGATGTGATGAAGACTGCGTTTAGAACCCGCTATAGTCACTACGATTTTCTCGTGATGCCGTTCGGATTAACCAACGCACCAGCCGTGTTTATGGACCTCATGAATCGTGTCTGCAAGCCTTATCTGGATAAATTCATTATCGTCTTCATAGATGATATCCTCATCTACTCCAAGAGCGAAGAACATGAGCAACATCTTCAGTTAGTGCTTGAACACTTGAGATAAGAGCAACTTGAAATGTCCCGTTCTTATTGATTAAAAACGTTCCATATTAATTGATTTCGTTGCGAGGTTTTGACCTCTATATGAGACGTTTTTCAAAGACTGCATTCATTTTTAAAACAAACCATAACCTTTATTTCATAGATAAAGGTTTTAAAAAGCTTTACATAGATTATCAAATAATGATAATCTAAAATATCTTGTTTACACACGACCATTACATAATGGTTTACAATACAAATACGTTACAACAAAATAAGTTTCTTGAATGCAGTTTTTACACAATATCATACAAGCATGGACTCCAAATCTCGTCCTTATTTAAGTATGCGACAGCGGAAGCTCTTAATAATCACCTGAGAATAAACATGCTTAAAACGTCAACAAAAATGTTGGTGAGTTATAGGTTTAACCTATATATATCAAATCATAATAATAGACCACAAGATTTCATATTTCAATACACATCCCATACATAGAGATAAAAGTCATTCATATGGTGAACACCTGGTAACCGACATTAACAAGATGCATATATAAGAATATCCCCATCATTTCGGGACACCCTTCGGATATGATATAAATTTCGAAGTACTAAAGCATCCGGTACTTTGGATGGGGCTTGTTGGGCCCGATAGATCTATCTTTAGGATTCGCGTCAATTAGGGTGTCTGTTCCCTAATTCTTAGATTACCAGACTTAATAAAAAGGGGCATATTCGATTTCGATAATTCAACCATAGAATGTAGTTTCACGTACTTGTGTCTATTTTGTAAATCATTTATAAAACCTGCATGTATTCTCATCCCAAAAATATTAGATTTTAAAAGTGGGACTATAACTCACTTTCACAGATTTTTACTTCGTCGGGAAGTAAGACTTGGCCACTGGTTGATTCACGAACCTATAACAATATATACATATATATCAAAGTATGTTCAAAATATATTTACAACACTTTTAATATATTTTGATGTTTTAAGTTTATTAAGTCAGCTGTCCTCGTTAGTAACCTACAACTAGTTGTCCACAGTTAGATGTACAGAAATAAATCGATAAATATTATCTTGAATCAATCCATGACCCAGTGTATACGTATCTCAGTATTGATCACAACTCAAACTATATATATTTTGGAATCAACCTCAACCCTGTATAGCTAACTCCAACATTCACATATAGAGTGTCTATGGTTGTTCCGAAATATATATAGATGTGTCGACATGATAGGTCGAAACATTGTATACGTGTCTATGGTATCTCAAGATTACATAATATACAATACAAGTTGATTAAGTTATGGTTGGAATAGATTTGTTACCAATTTTCACGTAGCTAAAATGAGAAAAATTATCCAATCTTGTTTTACCCATAACTTCTTCATTTTAAATCCGTTTTGAGTGAATCAAATTGCTATGGTTTCATATTGAACTCTATTTTATGAATCTAAACAGAAAAGTATAGGTTTATAGTCGGAAAAATAAGTTACAAGTCGTTTTTGTAAAGGTAGTCATTTCAGTCGAAAGAACGACGTCTAGATGACCATTTTAGAAAACATACTTCCACTTTGAGTTTAACCATAATTTTTGGATATAGTTTCATGTTCATAATAAAAATCATTTTCTCAGAATAACAACTTTAAAATCAAAGTTTATCATAGTTTTTAATTAACTAACCCAAAACAGCCCGCGGTGTTACTACGACGGCGTAAATCCGGTTTTACGGTATTTTTCGTGTTTCCAGGTTTTAAATCATTAAGTTAGCATATCATATAGATATAGAACATGTGTGTATTTAATTTTAAAAGTCAAGTTAGAAGGATTAACTTTTGTTTGCGAACAAGTTTAGAATTAACTAAACTATGTTCTAGTGATTACGAGTTTAAACCTTCGAATAAGATAGCTTTATATGTATGAATCGAATGATGTTATGAACATCATTACTACCTTAAGTTCCTTGGATAAACCTACTGGAAAAGAGAAAAATGGATCTAGCTTCAACGGATCCTTGGATGGCTCGAAGTTCTTGAAGCAGAATCATGACACGAAAACAAGTTCAAGTAAGATCATCACTTGAAATAAGATTGTTATAGTTATAGAAATTGAACCAAAGTTTGAATATGATTATTACCTTGTATTAGAATGATAACCTGCTGTAAGAAACAAAGATTTCTTGAGGTTGGATGATCACCTTACAAGATTGGAAGTGAGCTAGCAAACTTGAAAGTATTCTTGATTTTATGAAACTAGAACTTTTGGAATTTATGAAGAATACTTAGAACTTGAAGATAGAACTTGAGAGAGATCAATTAGATGAAGAAAATTGAAGAATGAAAGTGTTTGTAGGTGTTTTTGGTCGTTGGTGTATGGATTAGATATAAAGGATATGTAATTTTGTTTTCATGTAAATAAGTCATGAATGATTACTCATATTTTTGTAATTTTATGAGATATTTCATGCTAGTTGCCAAATGATGGTTCCCACATGTGTTAGGTGACTCACATGGGCTGCTAAGAGCTGATCATTGGAGTGTATATACCAATAGTACATACATCTAAAAGCTGTGTATTGTACGAGTACGAATACGGGTGCATACGAGTAGAATTGTTGATGAAACTGAACGAGGATGTAATTGTAAGCATTTTTGTTAAGTAGAAGTATTTTGATAAGTGTCTTGAAGTCTTTCAAAAGTGTATAAATACATATTAAAACACTACATGTATATACATTTTAACTGATTCGTTAAGTCATCGTTAGTCGTTACATGTAAGTGTCGTTTTGAAACCTTTAGGTTAACGATCTTGTTAAATGTTGTTAACCCAATGTTTATAATATCAAATGATATTTTAAATTATTATATTATCATGATATTATCATGTATGAATATCTCTTAATATGATATATATACATTAAACGTCTTTACAACGATAATCGTTACATATATGTCTCGTTTAAAAATCATTAAGTTAGTAGTCTTGTTTTTACATATGTAGTTCATTGTTAATATACTTAATGATATGTTTACTTATCATAGTATCATGTTAACTATATATATATATATATATATATATATATATATATATATATATATATATATATATATATATATATATCCATATATATGTCATCATATAGTTTTTACAAGTTTTAACGTTCGTGAATCACCGGTCAACTTGGGTGGTCAATTGTCTATATGAAACATATTTCAATTAATCAAGTCTTAACAAGTTTGATTGTTTAACATGTTGGAAACATTTAATCATGTAAATATAAATCTCAATTAATATATATAAACATGGAAAAGTTCGGGTCACTACAGTACCTACCCGTTAAATAAATTTCGTCCCGAAATTTTAAGCTGTTGAAGGTGTTGACGAATCTTCTGGAAATAGATGCGGGTATTTCTTCTTCATCTGATCTTCACGCTCCCAGGTGAACTCGGGTCCTCTACGAGCATTCCATCAAACCTTAACAATTGGTATTTTATTTTGCTTAAGTCTTTTAACCTCACGATCCATTATTTCGACGGGTTCTTCGATGAATTGAAGTTTTTCGTTGATTTGGATTTCATCTAACGGAATAGTGAGATCTTCTTTAGCAAAACATTTCTTCAAATTCGAGACGTGGAAAGTGTTATGTACAGCCGCGAGTTGTTGAGGTAACTCAAGTCGGTAAGCTACTGGTCCGACACGATCAATAATCTTGAATGGTCCAATATACCTTGGATTTAATTTCCCTCGTTTACCAAATCGAACAACGCCTTTCCAAGGTGCAACTTTAAGCATGACCATCTCTCCAATTTCAAATTCTATATCTTTTCTTTTAATGTCAGCGTAGCTCTTTTGTCGACTTTGGGCGGTTTTCAACCGTTGTTGAATTTGGATGATCTTCTCGGTAGTTTCTTGTATAATCTCCGGACCCGTAATCTGTCTATCCCCCACTTCACTCCAACAAATCGGAGACCTGCACTTTCTACCATAAAGTGCTTCAAACGGCGCCATCTCAATGCTTGAATGGTAGCTGTTGTTGTAGGAAAATTCTGCTAATGGTAGATGTCGATCCCAACTGTTTCCGAAATCAATAACACATGCTCGTAGCATGTCTTCAAGCGTTTGTATCGTCCTTTCGCTCTGCCCATCAGTTTGTGGATGATAGGCAATACTCATGTCTAGACGAGTTCCTAATGCTTGCTGTAATGTCTGCCAGAATCTTGAAATAAATCTGCCATCCCTATCAGAGATGATAGAGATTGGTATTCCATGTCTGGAGACGACTTCCTTCAAATACAGTCGTGCTAACTTCTCCATCTTGTCATCTTCTCTTATTGGCAGGAAGTGTGCTGATTTGGTGAGACGATCAACTATTACCCAAATAGTATCAAAACCACTTGCAGTCCTTGGCAATTTAGTGATGAAATCCATGGTAATGTTTTCCCATTTCCATTCTGGGATTTCGGGTTGTTGAAGTAGACCTGATGGTTTTTGATGCTCAGCTTTGACCTTAGAACACGTCAAACATTCTCCTACGTATTTAGCAACATCAGCTTTCATACCCGGCCACCAAAAATATTTCTTGAGATCCTTGTACATCTTCCCCGTTCCAGGATGTATTGAGTATCTGGTTTTATGAGCTTCTCTAAGTACCATTTCTCTCATATCTCCAAATTTTGGTACCCAAATCCTTTCAGCCCTATACCGGGTTCCGTCTTCCTGAATATTAAGATGCTTCTCCGATCCTTTGGGTATTTCATCCTTTAAATTTCCCTCTTTTAAAACTCCTTGTTGCGCCTCCTTTATTTGAGTAGTAAGGTTATTATGAATCATTATATTCATAGATTTTACTCGAATGGGTTCTCTGTCCTTCCTGCTCAAGGCATCGGCTACCACATTTGCCTTCCCCGGGTGGTAACGAATCTCAAAGTCGTAATCATTCAATAATTCAATCCACCTACGCTGCCTCATATTCAGTTGTTTCTGATTAAATATGTGTTGAAGACTTTTGTGGTCGGTATATATAATACTTTTGACCCCATATAAGTAGTGCCTCCAAGTCTTTAATGCAAAAACAACCGCGCCTAATTCCAAATCATGCGTCGTATAATTTTGTTCGTGAATCGTCAATTGTCTAGACGCATAAGCAATCACCTTCGTTCGTTGTATTAATACACAACCGAGACCTTGCTTTGATGCGTCACAATAAATTACAAAATCATCATTCCCTTCAGGCAATGACAATATAGGTGCCGTAGTTAGCTTTTTCTTCAATAACTGAAACGCTTTCTCTTGTTCATCATTCCATTCAAATTTCTTCCCTTTATGCGTTAATGCAGTCAAGGGTTTTGCTATTCTGGAAAAGTCTTGGATGAACCTTCTGTAGTAACCAGCTAGTCCTAAAAACTGGCGTATGTGTTTCGGAGTTTTCGGGGTTTCCCACTTTTCAACAGTTTCTATCTTTGCCGGATCTACCTTAATACCTTCTTTGTTCACTATGTGACCGAGGAATTGAACTTCTTCCAACCAAAATGCACACTTTGAAAACTTAGCGTACAATTCTTCCTTCCTCAATACTTCTAACACCTTTCTCAAATGTTCACCGTGTTCTTGGTCATTCTTTGAGTAAATAAGTATGTCATCAATGAAAACAATGACAAACTTGTCAAGGTATGGTCCACACACTCGGTTCATAAGGTCCATGAACACAGCTGGTGCATTAGTTAAACCAAACGGCATGACCATAAACTCGTAATGACCGTAACGTGTTCTGAAAGCAGTCTTTGGAATATCATCTTCTTTCACCCGCATTTGATGATACCCGGAACGTAAGTCAATATTTGAATAAACAGACGAGCCTTGTAGTTGATCAAATAAGTCGTCGATTCTCGGTAGTGGGTAGCGGTTCTTGATGGTAAGTTTGTTCAACTCTCGGTAGTCGATACACAACCTGAATGTACCATCTTTCTTCTTGACAAACAAAACAGGAGCTCCCCACGGTGATGTGCTTGGTCGAATGAAACCACGCTCTAAAAGTTCTTGTAATTGGCTTTGCAATTCTTTCATCTCGCTGGGTGCGAGTCTGTAAGGAGCACGAGCTATTGGTGCAGCTCCTGGTACAATATCTATTTGAAATTCAACGGATCGATGTGGGGGTAATCCCGGTAATTCTTTCGGAAATACATCGGGAAATTCTTTTGCAATGGGAACATCATTGATGCTCTTTTCTTCAGTTTGTACTTTCTCGACGTGTGCTAGAACAGCATAGCAACCTTTTCTTATTAGTTTTTGTGCCTTCAATTTACTAATAAGATGTAGCTTCGTGTTGCCCTTTTCTCCGTACACCATTAAGGGTTTTCCTTTTTCTCGTATAATGCGAATTGCATTTTTGTAACAGACGATCTCTGCTTTCACTTCTTTCAACCAGTCCATACCGATTATCACATCAAAACTCCCTAACTCTACTGGTATCAAATCAATCTTAAATGTTTCGCTAACCAGTTTAATTTCTCGATTCCGACATATATTATCTGCTGAAATTAATTTACCATTTGCTAATTCGAGTAAAAATTTACTATCCAAAGGCGTCAATGGACAACTTAATTTAGCACAAAAATCTCTACTCATATAGCTTCTATCCGCACCCGAATCAAATAAAACGTAAGCAGATTTATTGTCAATAAGAAACGTACCCGTAACAAGCTCTGGGTCTTCCTGTGCCTCTGCCGCATTAATATTGAAAACTCTTCTGCGGCCTTGTCCATTCGTGTTCTCCTGGTTCGGGCAATTTCTAATAATGTGGCCCGGTTTTCCACATTTATAACAAACTACATTGGCATAACTTGCTCCGACACTACTTGCTCCGCCATTACTCGTTCCGACACCATTTGTTCCTTTCGTTCTATTAACCCCTGGTCCGTAGACTTCACACTTCGCCGCGCTATGACCATTTCTTTTACACTTGTTGCAAAACTTGGTGCAGAACCCCGAGTGATACTTTTCACACCTTTGGCATAGCTGCTTCTGATTGTTGTTGTTGTTGCGGTTATTATTGTTGTTGGGATGATTGTTGTAGTTACTGTTGCTGTTGTTGTTGTTGTTGTTGGGCCGTTTGTTGTAGTTGCGATTGATGTTGCGATTGTTGGGATAATTGTTGCGATTATTGTTGTAATTGCTGTTGTTGTTGTATTGGTGATTCTTATCACCGTTTTCCTCCCACTTTCTTTTGACTTGCTTCACATTGGCCTCTTTAGCAGTCTGTTCTTTAATTCTTTCTTCAATCTGGTTCACTAATTTGTGAGCCATTCTACATGCCTGTTGTATGGAGGCGGGCTCGTGTGAACTTATATCTTCTTGGATTCTTTCCGGTAATCCTTTCACAAACGCGTCGATCTTCTCTTCCTCATCTTCGAATGCTCCCGGACACAATAGGCACAATTCTGTGAATCGTCTTTCATACGTGGTAATATCAAATCCTTGGGTTCGTAACCCTCTAAGTTCTGTCTTGAGCTTATTGACCTCGGTTCTGGGACGGTACTTCTAGTCCATCAAGTGCTTGAATGCTGACCACGGTAGTGCGTAAGCATCATCTTGTCCCACTTGCTCTAGATAGGTATTCCACCATGTTAACGCAGAACCTGTGAAGGTATGCGTAGCGTACTTCACTTTGTCCTCTTCAGTACACTTACTTATGGCAAACACCGATTCGACCTTCTCGGTCCACCATTTCAATCCGATCGGTCCTTCGGTTCCATCAAATTCCAAAGGTTTGCAGGCAGTGAATTCTTTGTAGGTGCATCCTACACGATTTCCTGTACTGCTAGATCCAAGGTTATTGTTGGTATGTAGCGCAGCCTATACTGCGGCTATGTTTGAAGCTAGAAAAGTACGGAATTCCTCTTCATTCATATTCACGGTGTGTCGAGTAGTCGGTGCCATTTCCTTCAAAATAGTCAAATGGAACAAGTTAATCATACAGAATATTAAGAGTAGTTAATAGTATTTCGTAGCATAATATGAACTCATTTATAAAAGCTTTTTCTTCATATTAGCGTTTTATAAGTTTAAATTCGGGTAGTACCTACCCGTTAAGTTCATACTTAGTAGCTAATATACAATTCAACTACTAAAATTCTATATGAAAAACTGATTGTAATAATATTTCGCGTTCAAACTTTTATACAATATTTTACAAACTTACAATACCGCTTATTTTACATAAAGCATGAAATATAGCACACAATAACTTTGATACAAGATAGTTGTGAAGATAATTCTAGCTAGTACACAAGTCGTTCAGCAAAGGCAATAAAGACACGTAATTCATACGTCCAGAAACAAGTCATGCATTCTGGTTTTACTAGGACTACTTCCCATCCTTGGTCTTGTGGAACATAACCGTTATGGCCATTGATAAGACAGCGTGTTGTAACGTCATCAAAGGGACGAGGGTTACGTAATGACCAACAGTCTCGTAATAACCTAAAAACCTCATTTCTTACCCCAATTACCGACTTCGTCACTTGTGGGAATGTTTTGTTTAATAGTTGTAGCCCGATGTTCTTGTTCTCACTTTGGTGAGAAGCGAACATTACTAACCCGTAAGCATAACATGCTTCTTTATGTTGCATGTTAGCCGCTTTTTCTAAATCACGAAGTCCTATATTCGGATATACTGAGTCAAAATAATTTCTTAACCCGTTGCGTAAAATAGCATTTGGGTTCCCCGCAATATATGCGTCAAAGTAAACACATCGTAACTTATGGATTTCCCAATGTGATATTCCCCATCTTCCGAACGAAAGTCTCTTATAAACCAAGACATTCTTGGAACGGTCTTCGAATGTCTTACAAACTGATCTCGCCTTAAATAGTTGTGCCGAGGAATTCTGGCCGACTCTAGACAAGATTTCATCAATCATGTCTCCGGGTAGGTCTCTTAAAATATTGGGTTGTCTATCCATTTTGTGTTTTTAAACTGTAAAATAGACAAGAGTTAGATTCATAAAAAAATACTTATTAATACAAGCAACTTTTACATATATCATAAAGCATAAGAACACTATATTACATATATTACACCACACGAATACAACTATCTTATTCCAACTCGCTCGTTTCTTCTTCTTCGGTTTTGGTTCGTTTTGCCAAGTTTCTAGGGATATATGATGTTCCCCTAATACGAGCCGTCGTTGTCCACATTGGTTTAGAAAAACCTGGTGGTTTAGAGGTTTCCGGGTCATTGTTACAACTTAAGGACTTCGGGGGTTGACGATACATATAAAGTTCATCGGGGTTGGAATTAGATTTCTCTATTTTTATGCCCTTTCCCTTATTATTTTCTTTTGCCTTTTTAAATTCAGTTGGGGTAATTTCTATAACATCAACGGAATTCTCGTCGGAATCCGATTCATCGGAGAATTGGTAATCCTCCCAATATTTTGCTTCCTTGGCGGAAACACCATTGACCATAATTAACCTTGGTCGGTTGGTTGAGGATTCTCTTTTAGTTAACCGTTTTATTATTTCCCCCACCGGTTCTATTTCTTCTTCCGGTTCCGATTCTTCTTCCGGTTCCGATTCTTCTTCCGGTTCCGACTCTTCTTCCGGTTCCTCTTCGGGAACTTGTGAATCAGTCCACGAATCATTCCAATTTACATTTGACTCTTCATTATTATTAGGTGAGTCAATGAGACTTGTTCTAGAGGTAGACATCTATCACATAATATCAAACACGATAAGAGATTAATATATCACATAATATTCATATGTTAAAAATATATAGTTTCCAACAAAAATGTTAAGCAATCATTTTTAAAGAAAACATGGTCGAAGTCCAGACTCACTAATGCATCCTAACAAACTCGATAAGACATACTAATGCAAATTTTCTGGTTCTCTAAGACCAACGCTCGGATACCAACTGAAATGTCCCGTTCTTATTGATTAAAAACGTTCCATATTAATTGATTTCGTTGCGAGGTTTTGACCTCTATATGAGACGTTTTTCAAAGACTGCATTCATTTTTAAAACAAACCATAACCTTTATTTCATAGATAAAGGTTTTAAAAAGCTTTACGTAGATTATCAAATAATGATAATCTAAAATATCCTGTTTACACACGACCATTACATAATGGTTTACAATACAAATACGTTACAACAAAATAAGTTTCTTGAATGCAGTTTTTACACAATATCATACAAGCATGGACTCCAAATCTCGTCCTTATTTAAGTATGCGACAGCGGAAGCTCTTAATAATCACCTGAGAATAAACATGCTTAAAACGTCAACAAAAATGTTGGTGAGTTATAGGTTTAACCTATATATATCAAATCATAATAATAGACCACAAGATTTTATATTTCAATACACATCCCATACATAGAGATAAAAATCATTCATATGGTGAACACCTGGTAACCGACATTAACAAGATGCATATATAAGAATATCCCCATCATTCCGGGACACCCTTCGGATATGATATAAATTTCGAAGTACTAAAGCATCCGGTACTTTGGATGGGGCTTGTTGGGCCCGATAGATCTATCTTTAGGATTCGCGTCAATTAGGGTGTCTGTTCCCTAATTCTTAGATTACCAGACTTAATAAAAAGGGGCATATTCGATTTCGATAATTCAACCATAGAATGTAGTTTCACGTACTTGTGTCTATTTTGTAAATCATTTATAAAACCTGCATGTATTCTCATCCCAAAAATATTAGATTTTAAAAGTGGGACTATAACTCACTTTCACAGATTTTTACTTCGTCGGGAAGTAAGACTTGGCCACTGGTTGATTCACGAACCTATAACAATATATACATATATATCAAAGTATGTTCAAAATATATTTACAACACTTTTAATATATTTTGATGTTTTAAGTTTATTAAGTCAGCTGTCCTCGTTAGTAACCTACAACTAGTTGTCCACAGTTAGATGTACAGGAATAAATCGATAAATATTATCTTGAATCAATCCACGACCCAGTGTATACGTATCTCAGTATTGATCACAACTCAAACTATATATATTTTAGAATCAACCTCAACCCTGTATAGCTAACTCCAACATTCACATATAGAGTGTCTATGGTTGTTCCGAAATATATATAGATGTGTCGACATGATAGGTCGAAACATTGTATACGTGTCTATGGTATCTCAAGATTACATAATATACAATACAAGTTGATTAAGTTATGGTTGGAATAGATTTGTTACCAATTTTCACGTAGCTAAAATGAGAAAAATTATCCAATCTTGTTTTACCCATAACTTCTTCATTTTAAATCCGTTTTGAGTGAATCAAATTGCTATGGTATCATATTGAACTCTATTTTATGAATCTAAACATAATAGTATAGGTTTATAGTTGGAAAAATAAGTTACAAGTAGTTTTTGTAAAGGTAGTCATTTCAGTCGAAAGAACGACGTCTAGATGACCATTTTAGAAAACATACTTCCACTTTGAGTTTAACCATAATTTTTGGATATAGTTTCATGTTCATAATAAAAATCATTTTCTCAAAGTAACAACTTTAAAATCAAAGTTTATCATAGTTTTTAATTAACTAACCCAAAACAGCCCGCGGTGTTATTACGACGGCGTAAATCCGGTTTTACGGTATTTTTCGTGTTTCCAGGTTTTAAATCATTAAGTTAGCATATCATATAGATATAGAACATATGTGTAGTTAATTTTAAAAGTCAAGTTAGAAGGATTAACTTTTGTTTGCGAACAAGTTTAGAATTAACTAAACTATGTTCTAGTGATTACGAGTTTAAACCTTCGAATAAGATAGCTTTATATGTATGAATCGAATGATGTTATGAACATCATTACTACCTTAAGTTCATTGGATAAACCTACTGGAAAAGAGAAAAATGGATCTAGCTTTAACGGATCCTTGGATGGCTCGAAGTTCTTGAAGCAGAATCATGACACGAAAACAAGTTCAAGTAAGATCATCACTTGAAATAAGATTGTTATAGTTATAGAAATTGAACCAAAGTTTGAATATGATTATTACCTTGTATTAGAATGATAACCTACTGTAAGAAACAAAGATTTCTTGAGGTTGGATGATCACCTTACAAGATTGGAAGTGAGCTAGCAAACTTGAAAGTATTCTTGATTTTATGAAACTAGAACTTTTGGAATTTATGAAGAACACTTAGAACTTGAAGATAGAACTTGAGAGAGATCAATTAGATGAAGAAAATTGAAGAATGAAAGTGTTTGTAGGTGTTTTTGGTCGTTGGTGTATGGATTAGATATAAAGGATATGTAATTTTGTTTTCATGTAAATAAGTCATGAATGATTACTCATATTTTTGTAATTTTATGAGATATTTCATGCTAGTTGCCAAATGATGGTTCCCACATGTGTTAGGTGACTCACATGGGCTGCTAAGAGCTGATCATTGGAGTGTATATACTAATAGTACATACATCTAAAAGCTGTGTATTGTACGAGTACGAATACGGGTGCATACGAGTAGAATTGTTGATGAAACTGAACGAGGATGTAATTGTAAGCATTTTTGTTAAGTAGAAGTATTTTGATAAGTGTCTTGAAGTCTTTCAAAAGTGTATAAATACATATTAAAACACTACATGTATATACATTTTAACTGATTCGTTAAGTCATCGTTAGTCGTTACATGTAAGTGTTGTTTTGAAACCTTTAGGTTAACGATCTTGTTAAATGTTGTTAACCCAATATTTATAATATCAAATGAGATTTTAAATTATTATATTATCATGATATTATCATGTATGAATATCTCTTAATATGATATATATACATTAAACGTCTTTACAACGATAATCGTTACATATATGTCTCGTTTAAAAATCATTAAGTTAGTAGTCTTGTTTTTACATATGTAGTTCATTGTTAATATACTTAATGATATGTTTACTTATCATAGTATCATGTTAACTATATATATATATATCCGTATATATGTCATCATATAGTTTTTACAAGTTTTAACGTTCGTGAATCACCGGTCAACTTGGGTGGTCAATTGTCTATATGGAACATATTTCAATTAATCAAGTCTTAACAAGTTTGATTGTTTAACATGTTGGAAACATTTAATCATGTAAATATCAATCTCAATTAATATATATAAACATGGAAAAGTTCGGGTCACTACACAACTTTATGCCAAATTCTCCAAGTGTGAATTTTGGCTGAAGGAAGTCCAATTTCTGGGTCATATTGTGAGTGATCAAGGTATCAAAGTTGATCCCACCAAGATTGAAGCTATCAGCAAGTGGGAGACACCCACTACTCTGACTCACATCCGCCAATTTCTAGGTCTTACCGGTTACTCACAAAGGAAAGAAGTTCG
The DNA here is from genome assembly GCF_046630445.1 of Rutidosis leptorrhynchoides. NCBI lineage: Eukaryota > Viridiplantae > Streptophyta > Magnoliopsida > Asterales > Asteraceae > Rutidosis > Rutidosis leptorrhynchoides. The sequence continues at coordinate 168,950,071 of NC_092342.1, read as the reverse complement.
TTTGGGAAACTGAACAAGAAGCAGCATTTCAAACCCTGAAGCAGAAGTTAACCACCGCACCTATCTTATCTCTTCCTGAAGGCAGTGGCGACTTCATTATGTACTGCGATGCTTCGAAGAATGGTTTTGGTTGTGTATTGATGCAAAGAACGAAGGTCATTGCTTATGCATCTCGTCAACTGAAGATTCATGAGCAAAACTACACTACCCATGATCTCGAACTTGGAGCCATTGTCTTCGCTTTGAAGTTGTGGAGACACTATCTTTATGGGATAAAGAGTACCATATTCACCGATCACAAAAGTCTCCAATACATCTTTGACCAGAAACACCTGAAAATGAAACAAGGACGATGGATTGAGATGCCGAACGACTATAATTGTAAACTTCGTTACCATCCTGGTAAGGCCAATGTTGTAGCCAACGCTTTAAGTCGAAAGGAGAGAACGGTACCTCTTCGTGTTCGGGCTCTGAACATCACCATCCATTCGAACCTCCATAGCCAGATCAGAGTAGCCCAAGAAGAGGCTTTCAAGGAGGAGAACATATCTCGTGAATACTTGAACATCCTGGTCCCTAAATTCGAGGTAAAGGAGTCTGGACTCCGATGTTATGACGGAAGAATTTGGGTACCTCGTTATGGAGATTTATGAAGCCTTTTACTTAATGAAGCCCACAAGTCGAGATATTCGATTCATCCAGGAGCTCGTAAAATGTACCACGATCTCAAGGAACAGTATTGGTGGCCAAATCTTAAGAAGGATGTTGCAACTTATGTTGGGAGGTGTTTGACTTGTTCGAAGGTTAAAGCTGAACATCAGAGGCCATCTGGATTACTTCAACAACCGGAAATCCCACAATGGAAATAGGAAGCAATTACGATGGATTTCATCACGAAGCTACCAAAGACGATGGGTGGATACGATACAATATGGGTTATCGTTGACCGTCTTACCAAATCTGCTCATTTCCTAGCAATGAAGGAAACAGATATAATGGAGAGACTTGCTCAACTGTACATCAAAGAAGTTGTGTCTCGTCATGGTGTACCCCTATCAATTATCTCAAATCGCGATCCCCGTTTTGCTTCCAGATTCTGGCATTCTTTGCAAGAAGCCTTGGGAACTCGTCTCGAAATGAGCACCGCGTATCACCCCCAGACCGACGGTCAGAGCGAACGAACGGTTTAGACTTTAGAGGACATGTTACGTGCCTGTGTTATTGACTTCGGAAAGTCTTGGGAAAGGCATCTGCCGCTAGCCGAATTCTCTTACAACAATAGTTATCATTCGAGTATTAAAGCTGTGCCTTTTGAAGCGTTGTATGGCCGCAAGTGCCGTTCTCCTATTTGTTGGGCCGAGTTAGGCGAAGTGCAAATCACTGGACCCGAGATAGTCCATGAAACGACAGAGAAGATTTCTCAAATTCAAGCGAGACATAAGACGGCCCGTGATCGCCAAAAGAGTTATGCTGATCTTAAACGTAAAGACTTCGAATTCAACGTGGGTGACCGAGTAATGTTGAAGGTTTCACCTTGGAAAGGTGTAATTTGTTTTGGGAAGCGCAGAAAGTTGAACCCGCGATATGTTGGTCCTTTTGAAATTTTGGAACGTGTTGGACCCGTTGCTTATCGTCTGGATCTTCCGACTCAGTTGAGTGCTGTTCATCCTACCTTCCATGTATCAAATTTGAAGAAGTGCCTTGCTCCACCGGAACTTGTCATAAAATTGGAAGAACTTACGATTGATGACAAACTCCACTTCGTGGAAGAGCCTGTCGAAATTATGGACCGTGAGGTCAAAACCTTGAAACGCAATAACATTCCAATTGTCCGAGTACGATGGAATGCCAAGAGTGGACCTGAGTTTACCTGGGAACGAGAGGATCAAATGATGCAGAAGTATCCTCACCTTTTCCCGACTCCATCACCATCAGCTTAAATTTCGGGACGAAATTTCCAATAACAGGTGGGTAATGTAACGACCCGACTTTTTCGACTTGCTTTTGTGCCTTGTATTTTTTTAAAACTACGTATCTGTGCGTACTGTGTTACTTTATACTCTAGAAACTTGATATACGTGGTTTACTTCCAATTATATGTTAAAACGTGCCTTAGAGTACGTAGGATACTTAACTTGTTCACCGGATGCTTTTATAACCGTTAGTGTTATTTAACGTTTTGAATAAACCACGAACTGCGCGCACGTTTAACTTTTGTCGTAACCGGAATATTATGACTGCGAAATATTAATTATTATTTTATAATAATAATTACCTGGGTTTTTGGATGCTTAATTTTACTTAATTATTTACTAGATCACAATAGTTAGTATTGTTGGACTTTCTACCTTATTGGACCTTAGCCCACCCTACACTAGCTAGTGGCCCAATTAATTAGCCCAAGTATTATTACTAGTGACCTATAATAAATAAAATAAATAAAATTAATTAATTAATGAGTCATACAAGCATTTGGATAAGGATTATCCATATTGTTACATTGGATTCTAGCATAAGTACATGCTTTAGACAACCACTAACCAAAAAGCAAAATGGTGTCTCCCCCTCCTCCCTTTGAAAATCACGGCCAAGAGGCCCTTCCACCTCATCAATCCATGTCAAAATTTTGCTTATAAATACTAGCCATTTACCTCTCATTCAATCACTTGCTCATTTGATTTTCACACACACTTGCTCTTTCCTTCCTTCCTTTCTTGTATTACTTGTAAGTTTTCTTTTTTCTTCTTCTTTTCCTTTCTTCATTTTTGTGGCATATCATCATCATTAATGGTGTATCCTATCGTATACATGCATAAAAAGTATAATGGTTGCATAAAAGTAGCATCAAGAAGGCTGGAAACAACAGTTCTGTAGAGTTATACATCCAGCGTTCTCCGCTGTACAGGCTGCTCCGTCATGCGTAAGCCTTGAAGGCCGCCTAGCGCGTAAGCCCTGGCCGGAGAACACTATCTTCAGTGTAAATTTCGGATTACAAGTAACAGAACGTATCATCATCTGACACGTGTCCCCAAGCAATCTGGTGGATCTCACACTATAAATAGACTCCTTGGGTCGTCATTTTACACAGTTCAGACATTCTGACAACATTGAGAGCTGAGACTTCACTTCTCTTTCTCTCTCTACTTTCTCTCACTAGAAGTCATCCGGCTAGCATTCTTACGCTCTACAGACGACAGATTGATTAAGCCACCCCACAAGTTTCTACACTTGTGAACCGGGTCAGCAGGGATTATTTCCCGAGGGTAAAAATCAATTGGCAACACTCCGCCCTCCTAAAGCTAGATTACTTCTAGTATTTTGTTGACATACTAAGCCTTACCTCATAAGGAAATAGGTGTTAACAATGGTGCCATCCACTAATGCAAAGAACACACGAAACGGAAAAGGAACAAAAACAACTGAAGCTCCATTTGTACTTGAAGCAGTCAACAATCCATCAACTGATGACATGATAACTGTTGAAGATGTACCCGTTCAGCCACTAGATGGTACGATTGAAGAAACAGTTGCTGAAACTGCAGAAAGGCTTAAACATTTGGCAACTAATTCGGAGAAAAGGCCAATAATCGAAGAAGCCACAGCTAAAAGTGCAGAAAGACTTTCAAATTTTGTTACTAATACAGAGCGACGACCATTGATGCAGCCACGGCGATGTCCATCATTTATACCTCTTCGGCGGATGGCGGTTGGCAGAGACAAGCAAATAATGAAAAGGCAATCTATATCAAAATACAAGTTATCTAGGCTACTCGACAAGCTGGGCAGTCTTATTGATGATTCTGGGGATGATAACGACCTGAGCTATGATAATAATGACTCTGATGATGAAACTGACAAAGATGAGTTCATGTCAGAGAAGCAGGCAGTGTTGCTTTTGAATGACATTCTTAAGCAGACAGCTCCGGCAAAATATAAGCAACGCTTAGCGCAGCCCGCCGTCCGTGTTGTGGCCGTGGACAATTTCTTTGCCCTCATTACTAGAGAGCAAGCCACCAGCCATGGCAGAATCTACACAGTGTTTCATTGATCGAATTGCTAATTATCCATTGCCCAGAAATCTTGCTATACCAGCAATTGGAGTTTATGATGGCACAACTGATTCGGAAGATTTTCTGACTATGTTTAAAGGTGTTATGAGGTTGCAGCATTGTGAGGATGAAACTGCATGCCATATGTTTCCTATGGTATTGCAGAAAATGGCACGCGAATGGTTTGCTAGTTTGCCGCCAAGGAGCATTACCAGTTTTCTTGATTTGAGAGCAAAATTTGTGATGCAATACCAAAATCTACGGAGCTGTACTCTGACACATCTTGATGCACACGAGATCACAATGCATCATAACGAATCTTTGAGCAATTTTATGAAGCGTTATACACTTGAAGCACAGAAGATTCCTAATTGTCCAGAATCACAGCTTGTATCTGGTTTCATTTTCTGTTTGGACCAGCGACAGTTTAGTGCACTTGCTCATGCATTACGGTATGACTTGCCAAAAACATTGCATCAAGCGTTGGAGGTTGCACAGAGGCATGTTCGAGCTGGTGAGCGTGGGTTGAACAAGTTTGATACTGGCAGTAGTAGCAAGCCGCACAACGGAGGACGGTATTTTGATAGAAATCAGAGAAGGAATGACAATTCAAATGGAGGATGGAGAGGAAACAATCACCCTAATGATTTTCACCACAACAGAAAGCCAATAGAAAGGCACCCGTTGATTATGGCGCTTACCAAAACTCCGAAAGAGATCCTCTTCACTGAACCAATTCGGACCACTTTCAATGCTCCAGCACCTCTGGAAGAAAGGGAGGGTCCAAAGAGTGAGTTGTGGTGCGATTTCCATGAGGCATGGGGCCATGATACGGACAATTGCAAATCTTTGATGAGGGAAATCTTAGCGAAAATCAAGGCATGAGAATTGAATCATTTGTTGCCTGGCAAACAGTACAGGAGGAATGATCCTCGCAGGAAATTTGCATGACAAAGGAATGATGGTAACAGAGGACGCCGTGGAGAGAACAGAAGAGAGCAGAATGGCGGAAGAGATAATCGGAACCAACCGCAGTACGGAGACCGGTTCACAGAGCGTGAGACAACTCCAGAAGTTGTAATTAAGATGGTTTAGATCAACGACAGTTATTATGCAGAAGGTGAATCATCAAATAGCAATTTGGACAGCTGGAGATATGCTCCAATTATCTTTCAACCAATTCAGAATTGGGCGTTGTCCGTTCAGCCAGTGATCATTTCAGCAGAGATAGCAAATAAGTTTGTCAACTGTATCTACACAGATACGGGAAGTGAAGCTGACATCATTTACTGGCATTGCTTGAAGACTTTTCCAAGGTATGTGCAGGACAGAGCTAGGCAAACGAGATTGAAAATTTCTGGATTAACGGGAGCACCGGTAAATGCCATGGGGCAGATTCGTTTGGAAGTTGTTATGGGCACATTCCCATTGTTAAGAACAGAAACAATTGATTTCACAATCATAGATGGAAATTCTCGGTTTAACGTCCTTTTTGGAAGGGCAGCGTTGGCTAAATTCGGAGCAATAACATCGACAACTCATGCAGAGATCAGGTTCCCAACTCCTAACGGAGTAGCCACCATACATTCACAGTATGTGGCACCGGCTAGGGAGAGATCCACATTTGTGAACTTACCAAAAGGCAACGTAAACTGGAGAAAGCATGATCGGTTGTTTAGTGATGATGAAGTTCAGGAGTTTTTCATTCCATAATCAAGTGTGTAGGCCGGATAGCGTTGGGCGCTCGGCGTGTGAAGAAGCTAATCTCAGCATGTTATCAAGAACAAAAGTTTACTATCAAGAGCAGTTTTTAGCATTTTTATGAAGACATTGTCTTTTACAATCGTTGTATTCATGCCAAAATACACATTGATAATGCTAAAAACGAACATATATTTCATAGCATTATTCCTCAAGAAAGACAAGCTTTTAGTTGCAATTGTTCTATTTACAAGTGATATTCGTTTAAATAATAAAAGGTGAAGACAAAAGACAGATTCGACGATTTGAAGACGCAAACGACCAAAAAGCTCAAAAGAACAAAAGACAATCAAAAAGGTTCCAATTATTGATAAGAAACGTCTCGAAATCACAAGAGTACAAGATTCAAAACGCAAAGTACAAGATATTAAATTGTACGCAAGGACGTTCGAAAAACCGGAACCGGGACCAGAGTCAACTCTTAACGCTCGACGCAACGGACTAAAAATTACAAGTTAACTATGTATATAAATATAATATAATATATAATTAATTATATTAATTATATATATATTATATATATATATTAAAAACTATCGGCAGCCAGAAACTCCAAGGGAGTAAATTGAAAATACCTCTCCGCGACTCGCGGAGTTTGAAGGGCTTTTTGCCGCGAGTCGCGGAGCCCCAAATTTCACTCCTGGCTATAAATCAACCCGAATTCTGATCAAAAATATATCATAATTTTCAATCTCTCTCTCAATATATACGTAATATATATATATTTATATTTTAATTTTAATTTTAATTATAAATTCTAATAATAAGGGTATGTTAGCGAATGTTGTAAGGGTGTAAGTCGAAATTCTGTCCGTGTAACGCTACGCTATTTTTAATCATTGTAAGTTATGTTCAACCTTTTTATATTAATGTCTCGTAGCTAAGTTATTATTATGCTTGTTTAAAACGAAGTAATCATGATGTTGGGCTAATTACTAAAATTGGGTAATTGGGCTTTGTACCATAATTGGGGTTTGGACAAAAGAACGACACTTGTGGAAACTAGGCTATGGGCTATTAATGGGCTTTATATTTGTTTAACTAAATGAAAGTTTGTTAATGTTAATATAAAGATTTACAATTGGGCGTCCCTATAAATTACCATATACACTCGATCGGACACGATGGGCGGGGTATTTATATGTACGAATAATCGTTCATTTAACCGGACACGGGAATGGATTAATAGCCACTAGAATAATTAAAACAGGGGTGAAATTACATTCAAGGGTAATTGGTGTAATTGTTAACAAAGTAGTAAAACCTTGGTCTACACGCAGTCGATAACCTGGTGTATTCATTAAACAAAGTATTAAAACCTTGTTACAATTCGAATCCCCAATTAGTTGGAATATTTAACTTCGGGTATAATAATAATTTGACGAGGACACTCGCACTTTATATTTATGACTGATGGACTGTTATGGACAAAAACCAGACGGACAGATTAAATAATCCAGGACAAAGGACAATTAACCCATGGGCATAAAACTAAAATCAACACGTCAAACATCATGATTACGGAAGTTTAAATAAGCATAATTCTTTTATTTCATATTTAATTTCCTTTATTTTATATTTAATTGCACTTCTAATTATCGCACTTTTATTTATTGTTATTTTATTTAATCGCACTTTTAATTATCGTACCTTTTAATTATCGCAATTTTATTTTATCGCATTTTTATTCGCAATTTCATTATCGTTATTTACTTTACGCTTTAATTTAAAGTCTTGTATTTATTTTATATTTTACATTAGGTTTTAACTGCGACTAAAGTTTTAAAATCGACAAACCGGTCATTAAACGGTAAAAACCCCCCTTTATAATAATAATATTACTTATCTATATATTTGTATTTTTAATAAAAGTAAACTAATATAGCGTTGAGCTTTGCTTAAAGATCTCCCTGTGGAACGAACCGGACTTACTAAAAACTACACTACTGTACGATTAGGTACACTGCCTATAAGTGTTGTAGCAAGGTTTAAGTATATCCATTCTATAAATAAATAAATATCTTGTGTAAAATTGTATCGTATTTAATAGTATTTTCTGCTAAAATTTAAAACTATTTTATATACCCCTCTGCTTTAACATCACACATGTTTGGCATGTGAAGAACATATTTTCGCATTATAATGAAGAACAACGTTTATCAATTTACTGTGAGCCATTGTGGTAATTTTACAGTGCATATATTAGCAATTGCATACATTAAACATTCATGGCGTACTAATTAGGCTTGATCCACCTAAATTCGTCATCAATCGTTTATGTACTGCACAGTACCGAGCAATGAATTTTATATTTTTCTTAAATAAAGTGCTGCCCGTGACAAATGTAAAACATTACATTTATAACCTGCCCACAGAAGGAGTGTATTTTTAAAATACCTACGATGGCGGAAGCTTTTGTGCCGGCCAGTAAAGGCACAAGGGATCGGCTAGAAAACGTTTAAGTTTTACTAGAACACACCGAGGCATGATACAAAACTCAGATACTTGTCATGACAAACATTATAAAAAACTTACTTCACAGAACGAAGTTCTATATTTTATGTATGAAGGCAAAATAATTAGCAATTCTTCCTCATATACTTTATGACGGAAGGCGTAAGACGGAGAGTTTATTGATTTGTAATCATTCTTCTAAAACACTTCACAATTCTTCCTCATATACTTTATGACGGAAGGCGTAAGACGGAGAGTTTATTGATTTGTAATCATTCTTCTAAAACATTTCATAATTCTTCCTCATTAATTTTATGACGGAAAGCGTGTAACAGAATTCAGACATCATATTCATTTAGCAAAACTTGATATTGCAAAGCGTCTACATATGAATTACCTTATACACTTTTCAAAATGATTTGCTCAATTATACACTGCACAATTGTGTATAGAAATTTTATGCTCAGGTGCATAATCGATTGGTTTTAAAGTGTTAAGCATCAAAATATTTGCAACAAGCATGTAAACACACATAGTCATCACAATAAAGTCAGTATATATATATAATGTCAAAATCAGATGGAAAATTATTACAAAACATTGTTTGATATTTTTACAAAGATCAATCAAACTGCACGCTAAGCACATCTTGTGCAGATGAATCTTCTTTGCTGCATACTTCGTCAAAAATTTTTATCTTCAAATTTATCAATTTGTTCTTGGCCTCATCAACTTTTTCTTGAGTACCAGGGGGCATAAGTTTGGCAATAGCAGCAGAAGGGGTTTGGTTGGGAGCAAGGTGTTTGAACAGCTTGCCGGTCACATCAGCAATAGCATGGGCGCAGGCAGCATCAACATAATATTGTAGGGATCCCCTACAAGATTGGATCCAAGCACCTTAGCTATCAGACCTGGTACACCCTTCTTAAGCTCAGCAAAATTGCCCTCACCTTTCTCCGCCCTCCGGAGAAGCTCAGCAGACTTTTCTCTCTCTGCATTCAGCTGTTTCTCCAGCTCACCAACTTTCATCCGTTCCTCTTCCAATCTCTTCTTCTCAGCATCCCTTTCCCCTTGCAGAACAGCAACAACATCTTGAGCACTTTTTAGCTCAACTTCTTTAGCCTTTATTATTTTCTGCGCATCACTTAAGGCACGCTCAGCATCAGCAGCTCTTTTGCGAGCATTTGCACCTTCAATTATGTCCTTACGGGCTAAAGCAAGAATAGACTCTTGATTTTCCTGCAGTTTCAGCACAGAGTCCAGGTGGTTGGTTAGCAGTACATGAGCTGCCATAGTTGATTCCCTGAGTTGATCAGAACGGAGAGCAGTGAATTAGGGTTTCAGCTCAGGGATAACACAACCCTGTACAAAACAAAATTTTATGAGTAAATTCAGGCAACTCACATCAATAACTTACAAGCATATACATGTAGATGGTCTTATCATTCATACCTGAAGAAGAGTTGCAAATTCTTTATCCTTAGTGGCAGGGTTTGCAATGATGGCTTGCAAAGCCCTCACATGAGCAGGAAGAGTTGGTTCTTGAACATTGGAGGAGGTGACAGCAGGGTTAGTGATATTAGGAAGAGGAGAATCATAAGCAGAGTTGCCTTCCGGCCTATCTTCATGAAATTCAGATTCATCAAAGGGAGCAAAGTTTGGGTCAGGCATTTTCAGGCCCTTCTCTCCTTCACTTTCAAGATTCCCCTCCGGCCTCCGGTCACCACCCTCCGTAGCCTTCCCTTGGCTATCATCCGACTCTGCTAAAATTACTAAGAAAAACAAATTAGCATTATGAACAAACATAACAGTTATAAGCAAAAACATGTGCATTTACAAGAAAGAGCAAAATGAACATACTTCTCCTGCGTTTCTGCTTATTAACCTCCTCTGTACTCTTCCCCCTTTTAGAGCCTATGCTCTTCTTTCTTGTCTTTTGGGTTGGAGGAGGAGTAGGGTTGGTTTCACCCGTGATGTCAACTGATGCCGATGTTTGCTGATCGGCGGTGGTGGTATCATCCGTTGTCCGCTCAGTGTCTGTATGTTCAGACTCGAATTCGCTGTCTGAGCTGCTCACAGCAATTTCTTTCCCCTTTTCGGCATCAGCAGCAGCTTTAGTTTCAGCTGCAACTCTCTCCGCCTCTAGCTCTTCAGCAGTTTTGTCACGAGCAGTGACCTCTACATCATCATCAAGATCAGCGGATAAAAGAGCAGAGCGAACCTGCATCACGGAGTTGCCTGAAAAAGTTACACATGAATAGCAATATAAGTACACATGACAAATAGTAGACACAAATCTATATATATATATATATATATATATATATATATATATATATATATATATATATATATATATAATAGGATGATCATATCACATCCTACCCTGTTTTTTCCCACGAAGTACTGGCACAGAATTGCTCGGCCATTCTTGGCTCACTTTGCACAGCACAAGAATTCCCTCATACCTTTCGTATGATCTGGGCAGAAGACGGAGTCCTTTCAAACTATTTACTATCCGCTGTTCTGCGGGAGAAATCTTAACACCCTTTCCTATGCCAGCATCAATAGCACCCCACTCCCGGACAACGGAGTATTCCTCCGGAATAACAGTTTCATCAACAAAGAAAAATGGACTTTTCCAGTCCTTCAAGTTTGAAACTCTATTTAGACCAACAAAATGATTATTTTTCTTACTATCAATAGTAAGCCAGCAATCGCTAATTGTGCGGATTCTAAATAAAGAGATAAAAACATTAATGCGAGGCTTTATATTAATAGCATTGCAATACATTTCAAAAAGGATGATTTTTTGAAGGCCATGGGGATGCATCTGACTAAGACAGGCCCCATAATATCTAAGAAGGCGAAGAAGAAAGTTAGTAAGGGGAACACGGAGGTTGCCGTGGGTAATTTGTAAAGCATATAAAGTAATTTTCCCCTCAGGAGGGTTGTCAGCAGTTTGTCCGATGGTGGGAAGAACAGGGTTGCATTGATTGAGATGGCGAAAGGCAATCTTTAAGCCATCTAAATATTCACTGGTTAATGATGAAGCCATCGTGCTAACTTCTGGAATGTCAGCGGTATTTGATGAAGAAGGCTTGGCGTGCTCTTGGCCAGTACTCCGTGAAGAAGCTATGATAATACAGTAAAATATATCAACAAGAAGAAAATAGCAGTAAGATGAAGTGTACTGACCTTGGAAGACGGTAAACCTTAAAAAGTTGAAGATTGAAGAAGGCGATGAAGATTTGGGGGAGAAATATGCTTTTTAGATCATAGCAAAGGTAAAAAAAAAAGTGATGGTAACAGGGTTATGACGGTTTTTATAGGGGTTCATTGGTGCAATTTTTATGGCCAAGATTGAGACACGTGTATGGGTTAGTTTAAACGAAGGGTATGAAGTAACACTTTTTTACAGCTGGAGGCGCGTGGATGATCTCAGCCGTAAAAAATTAATCATAACAGCGTCAGTAAATTCGTCTGCATTTAATGCCTAAAATGTTTTCCCCAATGCAAGTGGGCAATGAAGAGGCTGGTTTGGCATGCGTTTTCAAAAGTTTAACGACTTCATCATTCTTCAAATGCTTAAGTCATTAAACTGGGGGGGACTTAATGGTGTATCCTATCGTATACACGCATAAAAGGCATAATGGTTGCATAAAAGTAGCATCAAGAAGGCTGGAAACAACAGTTCTGTAGAGTTATACGTCCAGCGTTCTCCGCTGTACAGGCTGCTCTGTCATGCGTAAGCCCTGAAGGCCACCTAGCGCGTAAGCCCTGGCCGGAGAACACTACCTTCAGTGTAAATTTCGGATTACAAGTAACAGAACGTATCATCATCTGACACGTGTCCCCAAGCAATCTTGTGGATCTCACACTATAAATAGACCCCTTGGGTCGTCATTTTACACAGTTATGACATTCTGACAACTTTGAGAGCTGAGACTTCACTTCTCTTTCTCTCTATAATTTCTCTCACTAGAAGTCATCCGGCTAGCATTCTTACGCTCTACGGATGACAGATTGATTAAGCCACCCACAAGTTTCTACACTTGTGAACCGGGTCTGCAGGGATTATTTCCCGAGGGTAAAAATCAATCGTCAACACTCCGCCCTCCTAAAGCTAGATTACTTCTAGTCTTTTGTTGACATACTAAGCCTTACCTCATAAGGAAATAGGTGTTAACAATCATCATGGAAGATCAAGCTCTTTAGCTTTGATCTTGATTATATCTTGTTGATTCAAGCATGAATCCTTCAAGAACATGGATGATTCAAGCTTTCTAGCTTTGAATCTTCATCAACTTTGTAGATCTACTTCTTTTATGCTTTAATCTTGTTATTTTATGATAAAGATTCAAACTTTTGTTTGTAATCTTCATGTATCTTCAAGATCCAAGCTTTATGCTTCAAGATCTTCAAGAACAACCAAGATGCAAGCTTTCTAGCTTGAATCTTCATATCTTATTGATGGATCTAAGTGTTCTAACTTATGATCTTGTTATCTTGTTAAAAAGATTCAAACTTGTGTTTGTTATCTTCATATATCTTAAAGATCCAAGCTTTATGCTTCAAGATCTTCAAGAACATCAAAGGTTCAATCTTTCTAGCTTTGCAACCTTGTAACTTGTGTGAATAGGATTCAAGCTCTCTAGCTTAGGGTTCCATCACCTCATTTGACTTAGATTGTGCTCATACTTGTTTGATTGATGTAAAGTTTGTAACTTTGTTTGTAAATAGGACTTGTATTTGTGTTAAGACTAAGGATATGATGTAACATTGGTTCATCACCCATCTAAGACTCTTAAATGAGTTGTGTTACCACTTGGTCTTAACATATTGTGTATTGATGGTAGAATCTTGGTCAAAAGTGATGCTAAACCATCAACGAGTTGTACACTTGAAGCTACAAGCATCAAGGATGAGAACCGTGATGAGCATCAAGCACCAAGAACCCCACCGGAGCACTTGTCCACTGATTTTCGTATCTGATCAGACCACCTGGGCTAGTGGAAAGTTGATTTTCAGTTATTTCGGTTCGAGTAGATGATTTTTCGTTTAGGCCTCATCTTAATCCGAGTTACGGTTTAGGATTTATGGCCCTCCGAGAGTCACTACACCCTATTAACGTTGTGCTGAAATTTCTGACCTACTCGCACTTAAACCGTCGCCACGGTCAAACGAAGACGAGTTAGGTTCTGAAAATTGGTCAACTGTTAGGGGATCACATATTGAGCTATAGCCACTGACTATGCATCTTTTCGATTTACGTAGAGGTCGTAGCAGCTGACCGAAGTCGAACTTACTTGTTTCGATCTCTATTCTTGTCGAACTTACTTAGCTTTTATGATGATGAATGATGATGATGATGACACTTAAACTTATTTTATGCACTATTAGAATTTATAAAAACAACCTACTGACCTAGTAACCCTTGATTTAGGTTGACGACCTTTCGGACCGACTTACTACTTGCGTACTTTCATTACCGACTTTACCGCTTTTATCACTGTGAGTTATAGCATCCCTTTTTACCACTTTTACTATTTTTGGGACTGAGAATACATGCGCTTTTTACGTTTTACATGTTAGGCACGAGTACTTAAACTTTATATGTGTGTGGGTTATACAACGGCATAAACATTCCCCCTTAGCACGGTAACGTTTAGTCATTGGTTTTTGAACCGGTGAACGCGAATCTTAGATATGGATCCATAAGGTTTGACATCCCCACTCGGGCTAGTTGCACTAGCATTTAACGGGTGTTTAAAACTTCGTGAACATACGCACTCGCCAAGTGTACTTTCAGGGGGTTATAAACGTTAAGTCTAGTTACCGGGTGCCCACGGTTATACATATACTTTTCATACTGTTTGTTACACTGAAATCTCGTGGCCTATCTTACGTTACTATTACAACTTAAACTATAGCTCACCAACATTCGTGTTGACTTTTAAGCGTGTATTTCTCAGGTGCCTAGAGGTTTCTTGCTTCCGCTGTTAGATTTGATGTCTTGCTGTTAAGGACCTGCTGTATTAGTTATCCGCTGCATTACTAGAGATGTCTCATTCATGGAACTTTTCTGTTGCATTCGTAGTTTATGTTATTTTCAAACAATGGCTTTGTAACGACCTTAGAGTCAAATACTTATCTTTTTATGAATGCAAACTGGTTTTCAAACAGCATGTAGTATTCAACCGTGTAAAGATCCTGTTGTTGACGAATCGTACACGATGGATTTGTACGGGGCGTCACACCAATGATCAGTTCTTAGTAGCCCATGTGAGCCACCTAACACATATGGGAACCATCATTTGGCAACTAGCATGAAATATCTCATAAAATTACAAAAATATTAGTAATCATTCATGACTTATTTACATGTAAACAAAATTACACATCCTTTATATCTAATCCATATACCAACGACCAAAAACACCTACAAACACTTTCATTCTTCAATTTTCTTCATCTAATTGATCTCTCTCAAGTTCTATCTTCAAGTTCTAAGTGTTCTTCATAAATTCTATAAGTTCTAGTTTCATAAAATCGAGAATACTTCCAAGTTTGCTAGCTTACTTCCAATCTTGTAAATTAATCATCCAACCTCAAGAAATCTTTCTTAATTACAGTAATATATCTTTCTAATACAAGGTAATACTCATATTCAAACTTTGATTCAATTTCTATAACTATAACAATCTTATTTCGAGTGAAAATCTTACTTGAACTTGTTTTCGTGTCATGATTCTGCTTCAAGAACTTTCAAGCCATCCAAGGATCCTTTGAAGCTAGATCTATTTTTCTCATTTCCAGTAGGTTTATCCACAAAACCTGAGGTAGTAATGATTGTCATAACATCATTCGATTCATATATATAAAACTACCTTATTCGAAGGTTTAAACTTGAAATCACTAGAACATAGTTTAGTTAATTCTAAACTTGTTCGCAAACAAAAGTTAATCCTTCTAACTTGACTTTTAAAATCAACTAAACACATGTTCTATATCTATATGATATGCTAACTTAACGATTTAAAACCTGGAAACACGAAAAACACCGTAAAATCGGACATACGCCGTCGTAGTAACACCGCGGGCTGTTTTGGGTTTGATAATTAAAAACTATGATAAACTTTGATTTAAAAGTTGTTCTTCTGGAAAAATGATTTTTCTTATGAACATGAAACTATATCCAAAAATCATGGTTAAACTCAAAGTGGAAGTATGTTTTTCAAAATGGTCATCAAGACGTCGTTCTTTCGACTGAAATGACTACCTCTTACAAAAACGACTTTTAACTTATATTTCAGACTATAAACCTATACTTTTTCTGTTTATATTCATAAAATAGAGTTCAATATGAAACTACAGCAATTTGATTCACTCAAAACGGATTTAAAACGAAGAAGTTAAGGGTAAAACAAGATTGGATATTTTTTTTTATTGTTGTAGCTACGGGAAATATTGTAATAATTCTATACAAATCATATCCTAGCTAACTTATATTGTATTATACATGTATTCTAATATATTATGTAATCTTGGGATACCATAGACACGTATGCAAATGTTTTGACATATCATATCGACCCATGTATATATATTATTTGGAACAACCATAGACACTCTATATGCAGTAATGTTTGAGTTAGCTATACAGGGTTGAGGTTGATTCCAAAAATATATATACTTTGAGTTGTGATCTAGCCTGAGACATGTATACACTGGGTCGTGGATTGATTCAAGATAATATATATCAATTTATTTCTGTACATCTAACTATGGACAACTAGTTGTAGGTTACTAACGAGGACGGCTGACTTAATAAACTTCAAACATCAAAATGTATTAAAAATGTTGTAAATATATTTTGAACATACTTTGATATATATATATATATATATATATATATATATATATATATATATATATATATATATATATATATATATATATATATATATATATATATATATATATATATATATATATATATATATATATATATATATATATATATATATATATATATATATATATATATATATATATATATATGTATATATTTGTTATAGGTTCGTGAATCGACCAGTGGCCAAGTCTTACTCCCGACGAAGTAAAAATCTGTGAAAGTGAGTTATAGTCCAACTTTTAAAATCTAATATTTTGGGATGAGAATACATGCAGTTTTATAAATGCTTTATGAAATAGACACAAGTAAATGAAACTACATTATATGGGTGAATGATCGAAGCCGAATATGCCCCTTTTGCTTGATAGCCTAAGAATTAGTAAACCGTTCTACTAATTGATGCGAATCCTAAAAATAGATCTATTGGGCCTAACGAACCCCATCCAAAGTACCAGATGCTTTAGTACTTCGAATTCGTTTTTATCATGTCCGAAGGATTTCCCGGAATGATAGGGGATATTCTTATATGCATCTTGTTAATGTCGGTTACCAGGTGTTCACCATATGAATGATTTTTACCTCTATGTATGGGATGTATATTGAAATATGAAATCTTGTGGGCTATTATTATGATTTGATAATATATAGGTTAAACCTATAACTCACCAACATTTTTGTTGACTTTTTAAGCATGTTTATTCTCAAGTGATTATTAAGAGCTTTCGCTGTTGCATACTAAAATAAGGACAAGATTTGGAGTCCATGCTTGTATGATATTATGTAAAAACTGCATTCAAGAAACTTATTTTTGATGTAATATATTCTTATTGTAAACCATTATGTAATGGTCATGTGTAAACGGTATATTTTAGATTATCATTATTTGATAATCTACGTAATGCTTTTTAAACCTTTATAGATAAAATAAAGGTTATGGTGGTTTTAAAAATGAATGCAGTCTTTGAAAAACGTCTCATATAGAGGTCAAAACCTCGCGACGAAATCAATTAATATGGAACGTTTATAATCAATATGAACGGGACATTTCAATTGGTATCCAAGCGTTGGTCTTAGAGAACCAGAAATTTGCATTAGTGTGTCTTATCAAGTTTTTTAGGATACATTAGTGAGTCTGGACTTCGACCGTGTTTTCTTTTAAAACGATTGCTTAACACTTTTGTTGGAAACTATACATTATTAACATGTAAATATTATGTGATATATTAACCTCTTAATGTGTTTGATATTGTGTGATAGATGTCTACCACTAGTATAAATCCCATCGATTCACCTAATATTAATGAAGAGTCGAATATATTTTGGAAAGATTCACAAATTCCCGAGGAGGAACCGGAAGAGGAGGAACCGGAAGAGGAGGAACCGGAAGACGAGGAGGAAGAAATATTGATACCTATAGTAAATCGATTAAATAAAAGAAAATCCTCAACCAACGGACCAAAGTTAATAATGGTCAATGGTGTTTCCGTCGAGGAAGCAAAATATTGGGAAGATTACCAATTTTCCGATGAATCGGATCCCGATGAGGATTCCGATGATGTTATAGAAATTACCTTGACCCAATTTAATAAAGCAAAAGAAAATAATAAGGGAAAAGGTATAAAAATAGAGAAACCCGATTCCAACCCCGATGAACTTTATATGTATCGGCAACATCCGTTTTTCCTAAAATGTAACAATGACCCGGGAACCTCTAAACCACCAGGTTTTTCTAAACCATTATGGAAAACGACGGCTCGTATTAGAGGAACACCATATATTCCTAGAAAATTAGGAAAACGAACGAAGTTCGAAGAAGAAGAAACCAGTGATTCAGATTAGAGGGATGTAATCATGTTGTGTATTATATGTATTGTAGTGTGCTTGTACTTTTATGTTCTATGTAAAAATTGCTTGTATTGTTTGTTAATTATCTTTTACGAATCTAATCCTTGTCTATTTTACAGTATAAAAACAAAATGGACGTTAAGGGTAGACAACCGAATATTTTAGAAGATCTATCAGAGGATATGATTGAGGAAGTCTCGTCTAGAGTCGGTCAGAATTCATCAGCACAATTAATTATGGCAAAATTAACTTTTCAAACATTTGAAAGACTTTTCAGAAATGCCTTAGTTTATAAAAGGCTTTCCTTTGATAGGTGGGGTATATCACATTGGGGAGATCATAAGTTACGCCGTGTTTTCTTTAAAGCGTTAAATGCGGGGAACCCAAATGCAATTGTACGTTACGGGTTAAGAACCTATTTTGACTCAACATATCCCAACATAGGATTTCGTGAATTAGAAAGAGCTTCTAACATGCAACATAAAGAAGCATGTTATGCTTACGGGTTAGTGATGTTCGCTTCTTACCAAAGTGAGAAAAAGAACATCGGATTGCAACTTTTAGATAAAACCTTCCCACAAGTGACGGATTCAGTAGTTGGGGTGAGAAACAAGGTTTTTAGATTATTACGGGGCTGTTGGACATTACGAAACCCTCTTCCTTTTGATGACATTACAACATGCTGCCTAGCCAATGGTCATAACGGTTATTTTCCACAAGACCAAGGATGGGAAGTCGTCTTAGTAAAACCAGAATGCAGGACTTGTTTCTGGACTTATGAATTACGTGTCTTTATTTCTTTTGCTAAACAACTTGCGTATTAACTAGATTTATTTTCAAAACTGTCTTGTATCAAGTGTACTATATTTCATGTTATATGTAATATAGCGATGTTGTAAGTTTGAAGAATATTTGTATGTGATATATTATTATAATCAGTTTTTCATATGGAATTGTAGTAGTTGAATTGTATATTAGCTACTAAGTATGAACTTAACGGGTAGGTAGTACCCGAATTTAAACTTATAAAACGCTAATATGAAGAAAAAGCTTTTATAAATGAGTTCATATTATGCTAGAAATACTATTGACTACTCTTAATATTCTGTATGATTAACTCGATTCAGTTGGCTATTTTGAAAGAAATGGCACCGACTACTCGACATACCATGAATATGAGCGAAGAGGAATTTCGTACCTTTCTTGCTGCAAACATAGCCGCAGTAAAGGTTGCGCTACATACCAACAATAACTCTGAATCTAGCAATGCAGCTAACGGCGCAAGAAATCATGTAGGATGCTCCTACAAAGAATTCACTGCCTGCAAACCTTTAGAATTTGATGGAACCGAAGGACCAATTGGATTGAAACGGTGGACCGAGAAAGTCGAATCGGTGTTTGCCATAAGTAAGTGTACTAAAGAGGATAAAGTTAAGTACGCTACGCATACCTTCACAGGTACTACGTTAACGTGGTGGAACACCTATCTTGAATAGGTAGGACAAAATGCTGCTTACGCACTACCGTGGTCGGCATTCAAGCAATTGATGAACGAGCAGTACCGTCCTAGAAACGAAGTCAATAAGCTCAAGGTAGAGCTTAGAGAGTTACGAACACAAGGGTTCGATATTACCACGTATGAACAACGATTCACAGAGTTGTGCCTATTGTGTCCGGGAGCTTTCGAAGATGAAGAAGAGAAGATCGACGCGTTTGTAAAAGGGTTACCAGTAAGGATTCAAGAAGATGTGAGTTCACACGAGCCCGCTTCCATACAAAAGGCAAGTCAAATGGCTCATAAACTCATAAATCAGATTGAGGGAAGAATTAAAGAGCAGGCGGCCGAAGTAGCCAACACGAAACAACTCAAGAGGAAGTTGGAGGAAAACGGTGACAAGAGTCACCAGTACAACAACAATAACAATTACAACCACAATCGCAACAACTATCCCAACAACCATTTCAACAATAATAACAATCCCAATAACAACCTCAATAACAACAACGGCAACAAAAACCAAAAACAGCCATGTCATAGGTGTGAAGAAAATCATCAGGGGTTTTGCACGACATTTTGCAATAGGTGTAAAAGAAATGGTCATAGCGCGACAAAGTGTGAGGTCTACGGACCAAAGTTTAATAGAACTAAAGGAACAAATAGTGTCGGAATAAGTAATGCCGGAATGAATAGTGTCGGAGCAAGTAATACCAACGCTGTTTGTTATAAATGTAGAAAACCAGGCCACATTATTAGAAATTTCCCGAATCAGGGGAATACTAATGGGCAGGGCTGTGGAAGAGTTTTCAATATTAATGCGGCAGAAGCACAGGAAGACCCGGAGCTTGTTACGGGTACGTTTCTTATTGACGATTAATTTGCTTATGTTTTATTTGATTCGGGTGCGGATAGAAGCTATATGAGTAGAGAATTTTGTGCTAAATTAAGTTGCCCATTGACGCCTTTGGATAATAAATTTTTACTCGAATTAGCAAATGGTAAATTAATTTCAGTAGATAATATATGTCGGGATAGAGAAATTAAACTGGGTGATGAAACATTTAAGATTGATTTAATACCAGTCGAGTTAGGGAGTTTTGATATAATAATTGGCATGGGCTGGTTGAAGAAGGTAAGAGCATAGGTCATTTGTTACAAAAATGCGATTCGCATTATACGTGAAAAAGGAAAACCTTTAATGGTATACGGAGAAAAGAACAACGCGAAGTTAAATCTTATTAGTAGTTTGAAGGCGCAAAACCTAATAAGAAAAGGTTGTTACATCATTCTAGCACACATCGAGGAAATTAAACCTGAAGAAAAGAACATCAGTAAAGTTCCCGTCGCAAAAGAATTTTTCGATGTATTTCCGAAAGAATTACCGGGATTACCCCCACATCGATTCGTTGAATTTCAAATAGACCTTGTACCAGGAGCTGCACCAATAACTCGTGCTCCATAAAGACTCGTACCCAGCGAAATGAAAGAATTACAAAGTCAGTTACAGGAACTTTTAGAGCATGGTTTCATTCGACCAAGTACATCACCATGGGGAGCTCCTATTCTGTTTGTCAAGAAGAAAGATGGTACATTCAGGTTGTGTATCGACTACCGAGAGTTGAACAAACTTACCATCAAGAACCGTTACCCATTACTGAGAATTGATGACTTATTTGATCAACTACAAGGCTCGTCGGGTTATTTGAAGATCGATTTACATTCTGGATATCACCAAATGCGGGTGAAAGAGGATGACATTCCAAAGACTGCTTTTAGGATGCGTTACAGTCATTACGAGTTTATGGTTATGCCATTTAGATTGACTAACGCACCAGCTGTGTTCATGGACCTCATGAACCGAGTGTGTGGGCCATATCTTGACAAGTTTGTCATTGTTTTCATCGATGACATACTTATTTACTCGAAGAATGATAAAGAGCACGAAGAACATTTGAGAAAAGTGCTAGAGTTGCTGAGAAAAGAAAAACTGTACGCTAAGTTTTCAAAGTGTGCATTTTGATTGGAAGAAGTTCAATTCCTCGGTCATAAAGTGAACAAAGAAAGTATTCAGGTGGATCCAGCAAAGATTGAAACAGTTGAAAAGTGAAAAACCCCGAAAACTCCGAAACACATACGCCAATTTTTAGGGCTAGCTGGTTATTACAGGAGATTCATCCAAGATTTTTCCAAAATAGCAAAACCCTTGACTGCATTAATGCATAAAGGGAGGAATTTAAATGGAAGGATGAACAAGAAAAAGCGTTTCAATTGTTGAAGAAAAAGTTAACTACGGCACCTATATTGTCATTACCTGAAGGGAATGATGATTTTGTGATATATTGTGACGCCTCAAAGCAAGGTCTCGGTTGTGTATTAATGCAACGAACGAAAGTAATTGCTTATGCGTCTAGACAATTGAAGATTCACGAGCAGAATTATACGACGCATTATTTGGAATTAGGCGCGGTTGTTTTTGAGTTAAAGACTTGGAGGCACTACTTATATAGGGTCAAAAGTATTATATATACCGACCACAAAAGTCTTCAACACATATTTAATCATAAACAACTGAACATGAGGCAGCGCAGATGGATTGAATTGTTGAATGATTACGACTTTGAGATTCGTTATCACCTGGGGAAGGCAAATGTGGTAGCTGATGCCTTGAGCAGAAAGGACAGAGAACCCATTCGAGTAAAAGCTATGAATATAATGATTCACACTAACCTTACTACTCAAAAAAAGGAGGCGCAACAAGGAGTTTTAAAAAAGGGAAATTTAAAAGATGAAATACCCAAAGGATCGGAGAAGCATCTTAATATTCGAGAAGACGGAACCCGGTATAGGGCTGAAAGGATTTGGGTACCAAAATTTGGAGATATGAGAGAAATGGTACTTAGAGAAGCTCATAAAACTAGATACTCAATACATCCTAGAACGGGGAAGATTTACAAGGATCTCAAGAAACATTTTTGGTTACCGGGTATGAAAGCTGATGTTGCTAAATACGTAGGAGAATGTTTGACGTGGTCTAAGGTCAAAGCTGAGCATCAGAAACCATCGGGTCTACTTCAACAACCCTAAATCCGGGAATGGAAATGGGAAAACATTACCATGGATTTCATCACTAAATTGCCAAGGACTGCAAGTGGTTTTGATACTATTTGGGTAATAGTTGATCGTCTCACCAAATCAGCATACTTCCTGCCAATAAGAGAAGATGACAAGATGGAGAAGTTAGCACGACTGTATTTGAAGGAAGTCGTCTCCAGACATGGAATACCAATCTCTATTATCTCTGATAGGGATGGCAGATTTATTTCAAGATTTTAGCAGACATTACAGCAAGCATTAGGAACTCGTCTAGACATCAGTACTACCTATCATCCACAAACTGATGAGCAGGGCGAAAGGACGATACAAATGCTTGAAGACATGCTACGAGCATGTGTTATTGATTTCGAAAACAGTTAGGATCGACAGCTACCGTTAGCAGAATTTTCCTAGAACAGCAGCTACCATTCAAGCATTGAGATGGCGCCGTTTGAAGCACTTTATGATAGAAAGTGCAGGTCGCTGATTTGTTGGAGTGAAGTGGGGGATAGACTGATTGCGGGTCCGGAGATAATACAAGAAACTACTGAGAAGATCATCTAAATTCAACAACGGTTGAAAACCGCCCAAAGTCGATAAAAGAGCTACGCCGACATTAAAAGAAAAGATATAGAAATTGAAATTGGAGAGATGGTCATGCTTAAGGTTGCACCTTGGAAAGGCATTGTTCGATTTGGTAAACGAGGGAAATTAAATCCAAGGTATATAGGACCATTCAAGATTATTGATCGTGTCGGACTAGTAGCTTACGGACTTGAATTACCACAACAACTCGCGGTTGTACATAAAACTTTCCACGTCTCAAATTTGAAGAAATGTTTTGCTAAAGAAGATCTCACTATTCCATTAGACGAAATCCAAATCAACGAAAAACTTCAATTCGTCGAAGAACCCGTCGAAATAATAGATCGCGAGGTTAAAAGACTTAAGCAAAATAAGATACCAATTGTTAAAGTTCGATGGAATGCTCGTAGAGGACCCAAGTTCACCTGGAAATGAGAAGATTAGATGAAGAAGAAATACCCGCACTTATTTCCAGAAGATACGTCAACACCATCAACTACTTAAAATTTCGGGACGAAATTTATTTAACGGGTAGGTACTGTAGTGACCTAAACTTTTCCATGTTTGTATTTATTAAATGAAATTGTAATTTACATGATTAAGTGTTTCCAACATGTTAAGCAATCAAACTTGTTAAGACTTGATTAATTGAAATAGGTTTCATATAGACAATTGACCACCCAAGTTGACCTGTGATTCACGAACGTTAAAACTTGTAAAAACTATATGATGACATATATATGATTATATATATAGTTAACACGATATTATGATAAGTAAGTATATAATTAGGTATTTTAACAATGAGTTATATACATAAAATTGAGTTTATTTAATTAAGAAACTCGAAACGATATATATAACGATTATCGTTATAACAACGTCTTACTAAATACATATGAATCATATTGAGATATTGATACACTATGTTTAATCATGATAAATGATAAGTAAACATGTCATTAATTGTATTAACAATGAACTACATATGTAAAAACAAGACTACTAACTTAATGATTTCGAAACGAGACATATATGTAACGATTATCGTTGTAACAACATTTACCTGTATATATATCATACTAAGATATATTAATATATCATAATATCATGATAATGTAATAATTTAACATCTCTTTAGATATAATAAACAATGGGTTAACAACATTTAACAAGATCGTTAACCTAAAGGTTTCAAAACAACATTTACATGTAACGACTAACGATGACTTAACGACTCAGTTAAAATGTATATACATGTAGTGTTTTAATATGTATTCATACACTTTTGAAAGAATTCAAGACACTTATCAAAATACTTCTACTTAACAAAAATTCTTACAATTACATCCTCATTCTGTTTCATCAACAATTCTACTCGTATGCACCCGTATTCGTACTCGTACAATACACAGCTTTTAGATGTATGTACTATTGGTATATACACTCCAATGATCAGCTCTTAGCAGCCCATGTGAGTCACCTAACACATGTGGGAATAATTATTTGGAAACTAGCATGAAATATCTCATAAAATTACAAAAATATTAGTAATCATTCATGACTTATTTACATGTAAACAAAATTGCACATCCTTTATATCTAATCCATATACCAACGACCAAAAACACCTAAAAACACTTTCATTCTTCAATTTTATTCATCTAATTAATCTCTATCAAGTTCTATCTTCAAGTTCTAAGTGTTCTTCATAAATTCTATAAGTTCTAGTTTCATAAAATCAAGAATACTTCCAAGTTTGCTAGCTTACTTCCAATCTTGTAAAGTGATCATCCAACCTCAAGAAATCTTTTTTAATTACAGTAAGATATCTTTCTAATACAAGGTAATACTCATATTCAAACTTTGATTCAATTTCTATAACTATAACAATCTTATTTCGAGTGGAAATCTTACTTGAACTTGTTTTCGTGTCATGATTCTGCTTCAAGAACTTTCAAGCCATCCAAGGATCCTTTGAAGCTGGATCTATTTTTCTCATTTCAAGTAGGTTTATCCACAAAACCTGAGGTAGTAATGATGTTCATAACATCATTCGATTCATATATATAAAACTACCTTATTCGAAGGTTTAAACTTGAAATCACTAGAACATAGTTTAGTTAATTCTAAACTTGTTCGCAAACAAAAGTTAATCCTTTTAACTTGACTTTTAAAATCAACTAAACACATGTTATATATCTATATGAATTGCTAACTTAATGATTTAAAACCTGGAAACACGAAAAACACCGTAAAACCGGACATACGCCGTCGTAGTAACACCGCGGGCTGTTTTGGGTTTGATAATCAAAAACTATGATAAACTTTGATTTAAAAGTTGTTCTTCTGGGAAAATGATTTTTCTTATCAACATGAAACTATATCCAAAAATAATGGTTAAACTCAAAGTGGAAGTATGTTTTTCAAAATGGTCATCAAGACGTCGTTCTTTCGACTGAAATGACTACCTCTTACAAAAATGACTTGTAACTTATATTTCCGACTATAAACCTATACCTTTTCTGTTTATATTCATAAAATAGAGTTCAATATGAAACCATAGCAAGTTGATTCTATCACACCCCCAGTTAGGGCCTGGGTGAAATGTGACTTAATATCAAAATATACCAACATATTATATAAACGAGAACAAAAACTAAATGATTAAATTAACTTGAATAAGTACGCAGCGGAAAAATGAAATGTCGTTACAATCGGAAATAAATAATTGTTCAAATGCAAAGGTAAAATATGCTATAATCTCTTGATCCTATATCCAAGTAGCATCACATAAGCAGTAGATAGGTAAGCTTGAATCAAACAGCACCTGAGACAAAACATGCTAAAGTGTCAACTAAAAAGGTTGAGTGAAGTTCATAGGTTTAATAAAAGTTTGATCGTTGTTTTAGACCACAAGACTTAGTTTGTAAAGTTGATCTCGCAAGATCAAAAGTTATGCCAATGCGTGATATTTAGACTAAACGTTCAAGTTTTCCCCATGACAAGTTAGTTCTCCTTGTCGGTTAAATTTCATTATCAAGTAATACAAAGACTTAGTCAAATGTATCGGGGACGTTACTCCCGATAGGCCTACCCCAATAATTAAGCATGCCGCAGCACTTAAAAATATCACTGTAGGGACTTAGTCGGACATAGCCGGTTATAGCATAGTTTAAGTAGTTTGGTACTTGTGTCTAAAGTGTAAAAAGTAAAAACAGCATGAGTCTCACCCCAAAAGTAAGTAAGTAAATTTGCTAGCAATAAAGAGGGGCTATGAGTTCACCTTAGTAAGTAGAGAGAGAGTTATTCCTCGGAATAGAGAGTTGAACGAGTGAGCAGGAAAGTCAACATATTGACATTTAAGAGTAGTTAAGTGTTTTGCCCATGTTTGAGTTTAAGTACGTGTTTATGTATAGTTTGTTTCACTAAATTTCTGTTCCTAGTAAGTTTCTATACTTAGAAAGTTTCTACTTAAAGAGTGTTTTCCATTTTAGGATACTTGTCGTATTAGATCAGCTTCCAATCACCCCTTTCCCTTCGAATGGCCATTTGAGATCTAGGGGCTTGAGCCATAGGACCCTTTAAATCGGAAGTTCAAACCCTCTGCCTAGAGTCTCGTAGAACCATTCGTCAAGAAAGTTCGAAGATCTATACATCTCTAATACATATCCCAAAACGTTCTTAAGTGTTATAATATAAGTAGTAGGTTATAGGTGCTAGTAATAGTAATAGTGTATATATGTTAATAGTAGTATTAGAGTTTCATTAATTAGAGTTAGTTATTTAAACTGGTATTTAATTAACTAGGGTTTAGTAATTAGTGTCCTAGGGTTTCATAAATTAGGGTTTAGTAAATTAGGGTTTTATTTAATGTAGTAATGATTAGGGTTTAATAATTAAAGTGGTATTAATTAATTAGGGTTAGGTTTAATGAATTAGGGTTTAGTAATTAATTAGGTTTTTAATGAAACTAGGGTTTGATTAAAGTAGTATAGTTTAGGTATAATTAGGATTTAAGGTTTTAGTATGTATATGTATATGTAATCGTGTATATATATATATATATATATATATATATATATATATATATATATGTATAAAAAAATTAATTTTTACAAATATACATATATATGGATCGATTTATATGTATATGTATATATAATTATTTTGTTTCCTTAATTAAACACTAACAATCTTCCATGTAACAACCTAGGGTTTTAAGATCAAAGTTTTCCCCTTTTTTTAGTCGACATTATACATACATACATATATTCATATTATTATTTTTTTTACATATATAGATCTAGGTTTGTTCTTATGTTTATGTGTTTATCATTTTATGTGGATATAGATTAAAACAAAGATCAAAGAATTAAGAAAATAGATTAGGGTTTTATGTTTATACCTTTGAAGATTCAAGTAGATTAACAAAGAAAAGAAGAACTTGATGAAGATGGAAGATCAAAGCCTTGAATATCTTGAAGAACACCTTGAAGATTCTTGAAGAATACGAAGAACGCGAAGAACACTTGAAGATTTCTTGGAAACCCTAAGGATTTCGATGGTGGTGGGGGATTTTCGGTTTTGGCCAAAAATTGGAGAGGGAGAGAGAGATTTTTGAGTGAGGGATGTAATTATGATTTGGCACATGGAATGGTTTAGCCTAGGGGTTTATTTATAGGGAGGATAGGAGCATTCTAGAATTAAAGTTTTATAAGGAATTACTTAGGGAACAAGTTAGCTTGGAAAAAGGGTTAAGAAGGGATGCATGGTGAAATGTCCCGTTCATATTGATTATAAACGTTCCATATTAATTGATTTCGTTGCGAGGTTTTGACCTCTATATGAGACGTTTTTCAAACACTGCATTCATTTTTAAAACAACCATAACCTTTATTTTATCAATAAAGGTTTTAAAAAAAACATTACGTAGATTATCAAATAATGATAATCTAAAATATACTGATTACACACGACCATTACATAATGGTTTACAATAGAAATATATTACATCGACATATGTTTCTTGAATGCAGTTTTTACACAATATCATACAAACATGGACTTCAAATCTTGTCCTTATTTTAGTATGCAACATCGGAAGCTCTCAATATTCACCTGAAAATAAACATGTTTTAAACGTCAACAAAAATGTTGGTGAGTTATAGGTTTTACCTATATATATCTAATCGTAACAATAGACCACAAGATTTCATATTTCAATACACATCTCATACATAGAGATAAAAATCATTCATATGGTGAACACCTGGTAACCGACATTAACAAGATGCATATGTAAGAATATCCCCATCATTCCGGGACACCCTTCGGATATGATATAAATTTCGAAGTACTAAAGCATCCGGTACTTTGGATGGGGTTTGTTAGGCTCAATAGATCTATCTTTAGGATTCGCGTCAATTAGGGTGTCTGTTCCCTAATTCTTAGATTACCAGACTTAATAAAAAGGGGCATATTCGATTTCGATAATTCAACCATAGAATGTAGTTTCACGTACTTGTGTCTATTTTGTAAATCATTTATAAAACCTGTATGTATTCTCATCCCAAAAATATTAGATTTTAAAAGTGGGACTATAACTCACTTTCACAGATTTTTACTTCGTCGGGAAGTAAGACTTGGCCACTGGTCGATTCACGAACCTATAATAAATATGTACATATATATCAAAGTATGTTCAAAATATATTTACAACACTTTTAATACATTTTGATGTTTTAAGTTTATTAAGTCAGCTGTACTCGTTAGTAACCTACAACTAGTTGTCCACAGTTAGATGTACAGAAATAAATCGATATATATTATCTTGAATCAATCCACGATCCAGTGTATACACGTCTCAGGCTAGATCACAACTCAAAGTATATATATTTTTGGAATCAACCTCAACCCTGTATAGCTAACTCCAACATTACTGCATATAGAGTGTCTATGATTGTTCCAAATAATATATATACATGGGTCGATATGATATGTCAAAACATTTGCATACGTGTCTATGGTATCCCAAGATTACATAATATATTAGTATACATGTATAATACAATATAAGTTAGCTAGGATATGATTTGTATAGAATTGTTAATATTTTCCGTAGCTACAAAAATCAAAAAATATCCAATCTTGTTTTACCCATAACTTCTTCATTTTAAATCCGTTTTGAGTGAATCAAATTGCTATGATTTCATATTGAACTCTATTTTATGAATCTAAACAGAAAAAGTATAGGTTTATAGTCGGAAATATAAGTTACAAGTCGGTTTTGTAAGAGGTAGTCATTTCAGTCGAAAGAACGACGTCTTGATGACCATTTTGAAAAACATACTTTCACTTTGAGTTTAACCATGATTTTTGGATATAGTTTCATGTTCATAAGAAAAATCATTTTCCCAGAAGAACAACTTTTAAATCAAAGTTTATCATAGTTTTTAATTATCAAACCCAAAACAGCCCGCGGTGTTACTACGACGGCGTATGTCCAGTTTTACGGTGTTTTTCGTGTTTTCAGGTTTTAAATCATTAAGTTAGCATATCATATAGATATAGAACATGTGTTTAGTTGATTTTAAAAGTCAATTTAGAAGGATTAACTTTTGTTTGCGAACAAGTTTAGAATTAACTAAACTATGTTCTAGTGATTTCAAGTTTAAACCTTCGAATAAGATAGCTTTATATGTATGAATCGAATGATGTTATGAACATCATTACTACCTCAAGTTTTGTGGATAAACCTACTGGAAAAGAGACAAATGGATCTAGCTTCAGAGGATCTTGGATGGCTTGAAAGTTCTTGAAGTAGAATCATGACACGAAAACAAGTTCAAGTAAGATTTCCACTCGAAATAAGATTGTTATAGTTATAGAAATTGAATCAAAGTTTGAATATGAGTATTACCTTATATTAGAAAGATATATTACTGTAAATAAGAAAGATTTCTTGAGGTTGGATGATCACTCTACAAGATTGGAAGTAAGCTAGCAAACTTGGAAGTATTCTTGATTTTATGAAACTAGAACTTGTAGAATTTATGAAGAACACTTAGAACTTGAAGATAGAATTTGAGAGAGATCAATTAGATGAAGAAAATTGAAGAATGAAAGTGTTTGTAGGTGTTTTTGATCGTTGGTGTATGGATTAGATATAAAGGATATGTAATTTTGTTTTCATGTAAATAAGTCATGAATGATTACTCATATTTTTGTAATTTTATGAGATATTTCATGCTAGTTGCCAAATGATGGTTCCCACATGTGTTAGGTGACTCACATGGGCTGCTAAGAGCTGAACATTGAAGTGTATATACCAATAGTACATACATCTAAAAGCTGTGTATTGTACGAGTACGAATACGGGTGCATACGAGTAGAATTGTTGATGAAACTGAACGAGGATGTAATTGTAAACATTTTTGTTAAGTAGAAGTATTTTGATAAGTGTCTTGAAGTCTTTCAAAAGTGTATGAATACATATTAAAACACTACATGTATATACATTTTAACTGAGTCGTTAAGTCATCATTAGTCGTTACATGTAAGTGTTGTTTTGAAACCTTTAGGTTAACGATCTTGTTAAATGTTGTTAACCCAATGTTTATAATATCAAATGAGATTTTAAATTATTATATTATCATGATATTATGATGTACGAATATCTCTTATTATGATATATATATATACATTAAATGTCGTTACAACGATAATCGTTACATATATGTCTCGTTTCAAAATCATTAAGTTAGTAGTCTTGTTTTTACAAATGAAGTTCATTGTTAATATACTTAATGATATGTTTACTTATCATAATATTATGTTAACTATATATATAACCATATATATGTCATCATATAGTTTTTACAAGTTTTAACGTTCGTGAATCACCGGTCAACTTGGGTAGTCAATTGTCTATATGAAACCTATTTCAATTAATCAAGTCTTAATAAATTTGATTGCTTAACATGTTGGAAACACTTAATCATGTAAATAACAATTTTATTTATTATATAAATAAACATGGAAAAGTTCGGGTCACTACAAATAGCACACCCGTGAAGACTGCATACGACTGATGCCTTTGTTCTCTTTTTAACACAGTAAGTCTCCTATTAACGGCTCAACTCTAGCTTGTATGTTTGCCATTTTATGTTGAGAGTAAGATTGATATAAACTTAGGATTGTGAGAATGAGAGTAAGCAAAACATGAAATGGTTGTGTTATGTTGTGAGCTAAACTGAAGTTGCCAAGGGTGGCTTTTAACACAATATAAACCCGACTTGGTCAAGATCGGGGTAGCCACGTGGCTTCCGTGTAACCATACAACCTTCATGCAATAATGTCATTCAATGAGGTCAAGTGCATAAATGAATGCTTGGAAAAACTGGGTTCAGATGTGTGTAAAGTGTGTCCAAAGTGCTTAGCTTTATTTTCAAATTTTAAAAATTATATTATCTAAAGTATTTTATTACTTTAAACACATCACAGGCAACATTCCCGATCAGTGTAGTATGATAAATCGTAATTTAGGTTATCGTTGTTAGATAATAGGTTCGGCCTAAGTCTGATATGTGGGCTTGGGTCTATATTAATACTCTAACATTCACAACAACAGGTATAGTAGTTTAAAAGTTTTTTGATTGGAAATACCATTACTACAAAGACACCTAAAATATATACTTATTAGCCAAATTACTTCGCTCCTTTATGATATATGTAATACATTTTCAAGAACTTAATAATAAGTTAGAATATGATTAATAATTTTTAGAGAGTGTAACTATACCCAAGCTAGTATGACGCTACTAGAATTTAGACAACTAGTGAGGACCCTTTTTGCGTGGATAACTATATTCACGCAATAGGTCCGCTAAATGAAAAAATAAAAAACAGGCCATCGTGGATTTCTTTCTTTGGCTAATACTTTCTCTGTCTCATTCCAATAGTCCTCATTTGATTTTCAAAGTCTTTTTTGCTCAACTTTGACTCAAAATATTTTTGTGTGTGTTATATATTATTTGATAAAATTTATATGAATTGATTGATGTTTAAATGTGTTTTGATTGATATAATTTTCATCAAATAATATATAACACAAATAAATATATTTCGAGTCAAAGTTGAGTAAAAAAGATTTTGAAAGTCAAATGAGAACTATTGGAATGCGACGGAGGGAGTAACTCTATTGTGTGAATATTGTAGGTTTATTACTAGAAAAATTTATTCCTTAATAATCAGTGACTATTTTTTTTCTCACACCAACTTATCTTGTAACTCATTTTATGCCTTCCCCCCCCCCCCCCCCCCCCCCCCCCCCCCGCCCCCGGTCGTACGATGCTTAAGGCTCTCTGCTAGATAGTAGGGGCACCTTTTTATTTATTATGAGCTCAAACGATAAAATTCAATAAGTTCTTGCCAACAATCATTGCTCGAGATCCGCTTATGGTGGTTTGGGTCTGCACTGGGTGTACACGAATTGTAGGGGTTTCACTCGGGGCTAGGAACCGTGACCCCAATAAATAAAAAAAGGTTCGCTCGTGTTTTGTTTGCCCATAATAACTGTCAATATTCATTGCGTCGTTCCAAATTAATTGTACACTTTCATAAATAAATAAGAATAATATGTTAAGTTATTGTATACCACTACTTTATACATATAACATGAAAAAGGAGATGAAAAGTAAGGGGCAAATAAAGGTAAATAAAGTAGATAATGACATTTTTCTAAAACTCCGTAATTTGTCCGGGGACAATTTAACCCAGTTTGCATAGGCTCGTGGACAGATTTACGTTCAATAATCCCAGGGGTTTAACTTGGACACGTCTTTGCTCGTGATTGCTTAGAGCCCCTCTTCCATCAATTGGTACTTCCAAGGCGTCGACCACACGCCCTAGCATAGCTTTTCCCGCAATGACATCCACAATAGAGCTCACGAAGGGAGTATAATAGATATACACTTTTTACTAAAGAAATTAGTAGACTTTATAAAGTAAAAAGTTAAGTAAACATTTGTAAAATCTCTAGATCTTACCTTCTTAATAGACATTAATTATGATTGGATTGTAGTTTTGATAGCTAATAGGGTTAAAGCTACAAATAAGCTATATACTCTTTTAACCTTCAACCAAAAAAGTTGATGACTTGTCATCATATTTGTAGTTTACATAGGAACAAAAAAAAAAAAAAAAAAAAAAAAAAAAAAAAAAAACTATATAGCCTACATTGGAACAAAAGAGACATTATATTTAGTGCACGTCACCTTTAAAAAAACAAAAAATGACAGTTAATTATTTTTACCCGTTGTACTGGTAACTGGTAACCAAATGTTGACATGAGAACACTTTTCGAAAGTATATAGCTGACGAAATGGGTATATAGTCTACATCACGACATTTGAGAAAGTATATAGCATATTTGTAGCTTTAACTCTAATTGATAAAATAGTCGTTATGATATGAATCACGGAAACTTAATAGCTTTTTAAAATAAAAAGTATAGATTTGAGACATACCCCGAATGTTAGTAGCGAAAGCGAAATAGCGTTTGTTTTTTCATCGGTCGGGATATCGAAAGGGAACAGGAAAGAAAAACTTTCATAGTTCATAACCCAAGACTTCCTTATTTAATTTTCCTTAAACGCACACAAACTTGACTAATAATATTATGTTTTTCTAAATCTCTTATCTAGTGTGTGTTGTTTTTTTAGTTTGTTCTACATACACCTCCTTACTCAATTATATAATATCCATAAAGTTAATGAAAAGCTTTCATTAATCACTAAATTAATTGATGGTTAATTTATATTAACTACTAATATAATGAGCTTTTAGATCTAAATAATAACCATAATGGTATTAAATATAAAGGAAGTTAGTGGACGAGTTAGATACAGGTCGAACCATATTCAATTTCCAACACTTATCAAGCTAAATATATATAAATCTAGTTACTGAAATATCTAATCTAATTAAACCTATATAACAATATATAACAGTAGATATACGATATTTTGATATACTCGGGTTTTCGATCGGCTCTATGAACCGACTTCCAGAAGACCACAGCTTTGCTGATACTCTAGAGTCATCGTAGGTGAACCTTCGTGACCATACGGGGATTATTTCGCACTATGAGGTATTAGAACCCGGGACCTCTAGAGAGTTTACCCTTTTTTTAGAGACTAAGTTTTTACCACTAGGACCACCATTGTGGTTATTAGTTGATGCAAAATAAGTAGGTATTTCTGTATACATGAACATATGATGAGGTAGATTCATATAAGTAGGTATATATGTATGTATGTATAGTATACGCAACCCATTATCATATCATAAAAGATACATCTCCCTTAATGAGTAGGTAGTAAATGAATGTTTTCTATTGTCTATATATACTATGCTCTCTTACATACACTAATATACCAATTCAAATCTAAACATGACATCTTCCTTCAAGGTTGATACTATTTTTTACTTGTTTCTCTTCATTTTCCTGTTCTTCATTGCCTATTCCCATGCAAGACAACTACCAAAAAGCTCAAATTCTCTAGTCCTAGGTTTAAGTTATACTAAGACAACCATTAAACTCCCCAAAGAATCCAAATCCTTAAATCTCAAAGTTTCATCCAAATGGTCACAAACATTAAACATGATGGAACCCTTAAAAGAAATTAGGGATGGCTATATAATGTCTTTAAATATAGGCTCACCTCCACAAGTTATTCAAGTGTATATGGATACTGGTAGTGATCTCACTTGGGTACCTTGTGGTAACCTCTCTTTCAATTGCATCAATTGCGATGATTATACAAATAACTCACCCTTTTCCAAATACTCACCTTTATATTCGTCTTCTAGCATTAGGGATTCTTGCACGAGCCAACTTTGTATCGATGTTCATACCTCTGATAACCCTTATGATCCTTGTTATATTGCAGGGTGCTCACTGAGTACACTAATTAAGGGCACTTGCTCAAGGCCTTGTCCTTCATTTGTGTACACATATGGCGAAGGTGTTGTCGCAGGAACCCTAACTAAAGATACTCTAAGAGTCCATCAAAGTTCGAACCAAGATGATACTAGGGATGTAACCAATTTTTGTTTCGGATGTGTTGGTTCAGCTTATAAAGAGCCAATTGGAATAGCGGGTTTTGGAAAAGGTTCGCTTTCTTTGCCTTCTCAATTAGGGTTTCTCCATAAGGGATTTTCACATTGTTTCTTGGGTTTTAAATTTGCCAATAATCCAAATATTTCAAGCCCTCTAGTAATTGGAGATCTTGCAATCTCATCAACAGAACATTTGCAATTTACACCAATGTTAAAGAACCCGATATACCCGAACTACTATTATATTGGCTTAGAGGGCATAACTATAAACCTCGGAATTGGGTCGGGTTCATTAGTTCAAGTTCCTACCAACTTACGAGACTTTGATTCATTTGGGAATGGGGGAATGCTAATTGATTCAGGAACCACGTACACTCACTTACCACAACCATTTTACTCTCACCTTCTTTTGGAACTCGAATCAGCCATAGATCACCCTCGAGCTACTGAAGTGGAGACTCGAACCGGGTTTGATCTTTGTTATCGTGTTCCATGTATTAACAACGTTACAGACGGTGTGATGATCATGGATGTTGATGATCATCTTCTTCCTTCAATTACATTCCATTTCTTGAACAATGTGAGCCTAGTTTTGCCTCAAGGGAATAGCTTTTATGCTATGGGGGCACCGCATAACTCAACCGTGGTCAAGTGTTTGTTGTTTCAAAGTTCGGATGAAAATGATTATGGACCTGCTGGTATTTTTGGAAGCTTTCAACAGCAAAATGTGGAGGTTGTTTATGATATGGAAAAGGAGAGAATAGTGTTCCAAACAATGGATTGTGCCTCTTCTTCAGCTTTCCAACAACTTCACTTTTAGGACTTGATTTGCTGTTTTAGTTACTTGTTAGAATGCAATGTGTGCTTTCTTTGTTGGAAACAAAATGCAATCAAATAAGAAGGGGAATAATAAACTCATATTGCCCCAAGTTCAAAATCATTTCTATATCTGACTTCTTGCATATGCCTCCTCTTCTTGATAGCTTCATAAAACCTTGTTATGTCATCACAAATAAGTTAATGATAATTATGTGACGGCTGACAAGTAATTAGTAGAGTTATAAACCAAATTAATTGTGTATTTGTGCACTATTTACAAGTATAGGTAATGGAGTATATTGTTTAAGCTGGCTATCTGGGTGTATATTGGATTTGGATTAAAATAAATATTACTCCTTCCGTCCCACTACAAGTGTCCACTTACTTTTTGCACACAGTTTTAGGAAATCCTACTAACTTCATTATCCACCAATCAAAATTCTTCTCTATCCAGAATAACATTTTCTCATTGGTTGAAATACAAAGTGGACACTTGTAGTGAGACATCTCAAAATGAAAATGTGGACACTTCAAGTGGGACGGAGGGAGTATATTTTAATATGCCTAACTTGGATTAAAGTATAAAGAAACAGTTGGTTATGGAACAAGATAGCATTACGCATGAATGAAACTTAAAGCGTGATTCAGTCTGGTTTATTAGCAATTTAATAATAATAGTTAAGTATATTATCTGTACTTTGATGATAAAGCAAGATTGTCCTTGATTTTGTTAATAATATTCTTCTTTTCAATCAAAGATTCTTCAAAGAGAAATTTACAGCAGAGGACGAAGGTAGACACGATTTTCGTAAGTAGACGTACGAACCGTCGGAATGCGAAATTTATCCGGCGGTACCGGCGATATCCATTCAATAATCGACACGTGTCATCCTATACCGATAGATGGTCCACGAGTCCGTGAATTTCTACTGCCTTGCATTGGGCGGGAAACAATGGTTCGGCGGTACCGCCGGAATGCAAATTTGGCCTGGCGGTACCGGCATTAGCGATTCAAATTCTTGGTTTTCGTGTTGTTTGATTTACACTGTATGAATTTTATTGTTACTCACCTGGAGATATGGCACTGGAGTTAATTTTATCATGCAGCTGTTACCAAACTTGATTTTGAGTGTAGAATTCTTATTACTAAATGAAGTGACTAGTTGATCTTTGAACTTGGTTTCATTACTGTTTAATTTACTTTTTTCAACTATAAATATAGAAATATACGTTGCAGGGGTCCCGGAATTTTTCAAAATCCGGAACCCTGTCGGTCTGCAAAATCCTGCTAACATTTGCACTTTTTAATGACGTGTTAGGGGTGCCGAAATTTGGATTTTTGGAAATACTGGTTCAACATTTAATTTTTTTGAGCATACCCTACGATAAAGCCTCTACGATAAAGGTGTTTGGGAAAAGTACTGTCCCGCCAAAAAATGTGCTATCAATACTTTACCTAAAGTGAGATTGTTGGTTCGTAATCCAATGATAATATTCAAATGTTAACCACTTTGTTTTGATAATGACACCAAGTCTTATGTGCTTCAACAACGTATAGAACAACACAAGTTCACAAGCCTACACAATCTCTAGCAAACGACCAATACACAAAAAAGATAAGTCAAAAGAGTCATTTGAAAAACACTGGAAGAGCATGGCTGGGTCCACGGCCGACTGCAGGTCAGACCGTGGATACCCCTGTACCTTGGTTCCACAAAAAAAGGTGCACGGTCGACTCCATGGTAAGTTGTGGGTAAACCGCAGTTTTCTCTGTCTGAATTTTTGATCGAAAAATGTTTGATTACTTCAAAACTCATTTAAACATGCTTAGAATAGTTGCCTCCTTCATATTCAAATGAGTTTTGGTTACTAAAACACTAATCTTGATTAATCACACCTAATGACGTCTTGATGACACTTTTAGCTTGTGATTAATGTTAAACACACAAGTATGGCTAAAATTTCTTTTTCAAAAGTCATCTTTTTAAATCTAAATTAAAAGTAATAAAATGTTTAAGAATGTCATTAAAGTCTCAACTAAAGAGATGCTCTCTTCTTGATTAACCATTAATTATTACTTACATGCTTAATAAGAGTTTTGTGTAAACTCCCAAAAGTCTTCATGTAAAAACAAGTTGGTCTTATTTGGAAGGTTTCAAGTAACAAATGAATGCATATACTTGCAAAAACTATTGTTGACAAAAGCCTTGAAGACTTGTGACTTGAAGTTTGGAAGCTTGTGGTTGTTAAGGAATCAAAATTCTGCATTTGCCATAAAGAGAAATCAATGACACACCACTAGTACAATGGGACGATCCTCTTTTAAGCCAAGGTCAACTTCAAAGAATACATCCAAGATAAAATGGGTAATGCAGGTCTTTTCAGATGTTTTTGGCATCTAATTGCAGCCATCCAATAAGGGAAAATGACAAAGTTAAATATCTCATACGGCTACAAATTCAGAAGTCAGAGACCTGCATGGTCGACCCATGATCGACCGTGAGGTGAGCCGCAGTCAACCGGGTTTGATTTTATCTTGCCTATAAAAGCCAAACCTTGGAGCACTTGAAGACTCACCTCTTTCACTTACATTTCCATATATTTACTAATATCATTCAAATACTATTGTAATCTATTTAGAGTGATTCAAGCAAGAGTGATTGTAAACTTAGTTGTGAGTTTACTTGTAAACTATCTTCTTAAAGGGATCTAGAAGATAGGTGAGGTTTCACTTAGTGGAGGCATTAGGGTCTTGTGGTAAGAGTATTTGGTGATTGTGAATTCTTTAAAGGGACGTAAAGATTCATAAGTTGCGGCTTATCGAGGAGCTAGTTTGCAGCATCATAGTGAAACTACCTCTCAATTCCTTAGAATTGATGAGTGGATTAAGTAAGATTAGTTAACATCTTTTTGAACCACTATAAATCTCCGTGTTTGTTCTCTTATCCCTTATCTTCGCATTTACTTTACTTGTGAACAAAATAATCAAGTCATACTATAGCAATCTCAAGTTCTAAATCGAAAAAGTTTTAAAAATCACACTAAGTAACTATTCACTCACCCTCTAGCTACTTACATTTGGTATCAGAGCGGTTGCTCTAAACATTTCGCTAAATTTGTTATTTTTAAGATAAAAATTAATTTTTGCAAACTTTTGAGTTAAAGATCATGGAACAAAAATTTGAGAACTTAAGCTACAGTGAAGGTTCCTCTATGCAAATACCTCCACTAATTGAGAGTGAAGAATTTTGATATTGGAAACAAAGATTTGGAACACATGTCCGTGCAA
The DNA here is from genome assembly GCF_046630445.1 of Rutidosis leptorrhynchoides. Classification (NCBI taxonomy): domain Eukaryota; kingdom Viridiplantae; phylum Streptophyta; class Magnoliopsida; order Asterales; family Asteraceae; genus Rutidosis; species Rutidosis leptorrhynchoides. Next base: position 168,910,637 of record NC_092342.1, on the reverse strand, counting down.
AAGATATAGATGTTTGGAATATTATTATTAAGCGTGATCATGTTACATTCCAACTTAGTGAGGATAGGAAAACTAGAATAATTATACCCGAAGATAGTTGATCCAAAGAAAATAAAACGGATGTAGAGAAAAACTATCAAGCTAAACTAGTCATATTTAATGCTTTGCCTAGAAAAGAATATGAAAGAGTTTTTATGCTTAAGAGTGCAAAGGAAATATGGGATAGTTTAATAATTACTCATCAAGGAAATGTGCAAATCATTGAAAATAAAATTGAATTACTAGTAGCTCAATATGAACAATTTGTTATATCGGATGATGAGAAAATTAATATCGCTTATTCTAGATTTAACAATATTTGTTCAAGTTTGAAGGCTCTAGGTACTATCTACACGAACAAGCAATATGTTCAGAAATTCTTAAGAGCATTGCCCTCAAAATGGAGACCCAAAGTTACGGCAATAGACGAGTCAAAGGACTTGGAAAAATTGTCTATTGATGAACTCATTGGAAATCTCAAAGTGCATGATGTCATCCTAGATAAGGATGAAGAAGCGGGCAAAGTTAAGAAAGAAAAGAATAAGTCAATTGCTTTAAAGGCCAAAGCAAGTGAAGAAGGTGAGTACGAAGAGGATGAAGATGATATCCTAAACGATGATGAACAACTTGCATTTATTGGGTCTCCAATGGACTCAAAGAAGGCACCTTTTGATTCCAATAAGAAGTTCGTAAGCAAATGTTTTGGATGTGGTGAATCATTTGATAAGTGAATGCCCCAAAAAAAAAGAACGAGAAGGCATTTCTTGGAGGTGCATGGGACAAGGAAGAAAATGAGGCACAAGAAGAAGGAAAGGAGACATGCCTTATGGCCATTGAAGCATCAAGCTTGGAAGGAGATGATGAAGCATGCCTAGTCGAAAAAATCGACAATGAGGTTCTTCCAAACTCTTTTGAATTCAATATTGAAAATTTCATTAAGCTTTATGATCTAAGTAGTAGAGTTAGCAGTAATAATACTAACTTGAAAGAAGAAAACAACTTACTTAAGTTAGAAGTGTCTAGGCTAAAGAAAATAATAACTAACTCACACGAATGCCTTACTTGTGATGATCTAAAATATGAAAATAAAGCACTTAAAAAACCGTTAAACTACTTGAAAATAAAATCAAGTTTTCAATATATAATAAAAGTGGAAAAGTGTTAGAAGACATCTTAAGTGCTCAAAGGTCAAGCAATAACAAACATGGGTTGGGTTTTAAAGAAAGTTCTCTCAAAGTAAAATCATCAAAACAACAACCTATAGTGTTTGTTAAGTCTAAAGGAAGGCCAAACATCACAGAAGACGTGCGGTCGATGTACGACAAGACCGTGAAGTCGACCGCAGGCTAATATTCAAAAATTAAATCATTTCAAAAGGAAGATATTAAACAATTCAAGAAGAATTCCTTAGAAAGTAAAACTAACCACTCTAGAAATCATAGGAAGGAAATCCTTGAAACTAGGGCCCAACCTAAAGGAAACTACAACGCTAAAGTCGTAAAAAGATGGGTTAGAATAGGAATTTTTTATGCTAATCATCCCGGACCCAATAAACATTGGGTACCAAAAATATTAATTAAGAAAATATATGTTTTAAAATGTCGTTGTACAAGAAGAAGATTGGATAATCGATAGTGGATGTACAACGCACATGATGGGGAACAAAGACTTCTTCACAAAGTACAAAGAACATAACGGTGGTAACATAATCTTTAGTGGCGCTGTACGAGGTAAAATCGTCGGTAAATTTAACATCACTAACTATAAAATTACACTTGAGGATGTCTTGCATAATAAGAACGCAAGTTTTAACTTGTTAAGTGTTGGTAAAATATGTGATAAAGGTTATAACATGACATTCACTAAATCATCATCACATATAACCAAAGATGGTAAAAATGTGATAAATGGAATTAGGAAAAAGGGTCTTTACACATGCAAACTAAATGTTTTTAAACATTTAGATATTCGTCTTACTTCCATTCATGACACTACCACTTCATAGGAGACTTTGGCATGCTAATATGAAACTAATTCATAACATATCTTCTAAACAAATGGTTAGAGATTTACCCAAGCTATAATATGAAAGTCATTTTTGTGATGCATGTAAAGTAGGAAAACAAGTCCATGCTAGTCATAAGCCTAAGAAGTTCATTTCAACTAAAAGATATCTAGAACTCTTACATATGAATTTGTTTGGTCAATCATCCGTTCAAAGTTATTGTAGGAATTTCTACACCTTGGTAATCGTTGATGATTTTTCTAGATATACATGGACACTTTTTCTTAAAAAAAAAATGAGGCATTTGAAAGATTCGTAATTTTTTCTACAAAAATACAAAAAAAAAAAATTTGGAGTACAATTGTCACCATACGAATGGATCATGGAAGAGAATTTTGATAATGGTGCCCAATTTGGAGCTTTTTGTGATTTACATGGAATTTCTCCTAATTTCTTGGCTCCTCGCACTCCTCAATCAAATGGGGTTGTTGAAAGGAAAAATCGAACTCTTCAAGAAATGAGTAGAAAAAATGTTGAATGAACAATCAATCCCTCAAAAATTTTGGTGCGAAGCCGTAACAACCTCCACTTATATCCAAAATAGACTTCTAATTAGGTCTTCAAAGGATAAAACAGCCTATGAAATTCTAAACGATAGGAAACCCACCGTAAGTCACCTTAGGGTATTTGGATGTAAGTGTTTCATCTTAAACAAAATGGAATACCTAACGAAATTTGAACCTAAAGCCTATGAAGGAGTATTCCTAGGGTATTTGTTAGAAAGTAAAGCCTATAGAGTTCTAAACAAGTACACCAATGTCATAGATGAGTCGTTAGATGTCACTTTCCATGAAATTCCTCCACCGAAGTCCAAACCACTAGTAGATGATGATGTGGTTGAACAAGAAGCCACTGTGATTAGCACAACCCAAAATGAATCCAAAGAAGTAGAGGAAACCAATAAGAAAGAATCTCACTTGGAAAGCGATCATATCAAAGGTAATCTAGAACCCACAACCGACCTTAAACATATTAAAGATCATCCAATAGAACAAGTCATAGGAGACATCAACACTAGAACCACACGATCATAAATCTTTAATTTAATTGCAAACTATGCATTCATCTCCCAAATAGAACCCAAAAACGTTAAGGAAGCTCTATTAGATGAGAGTTGGGTGGAAGCCATGCAAGAGAAATTAAATCATTTTCATAAAATGGACATATGTGACTTGGTTCCCTTACCAAGTGAGTAAAATATCATAGGAACCAAATGGGTATATAGGAATAAATTAGATGAAGATGGGAAGGTCGTTAGAAACAAAGCTAGGTTGGTCTCTCAAGGGTATAGCCAATAAGAAGGAATCGATTATGATGAAACCTTTGCTCTCGTAGCTAGACTAGAGTCCATTAGAATACTTCTTACATATGCATGTGGTAAAACCCTAAAACTATATCAAATGGATGTCAAGACTGCTTTTCTTAATGGTGTCATAAATGAAGAAGTATATGTGTCCCAACCTCCTGGCTTTGAAGATTTTGAAAAACCATATCATGTGTTTAAACTTAAAAAACCCTATATGGATTCAAGAAAGCTCCTAGAGCTTGGTATGAGAGACTTAGAACCTTCCTTATTAATCATGGTTATGAAATGGAAAAAATTGATGATACATTAATTGTCAAAAGGCATGAAAATGATTTAGTTATTGTTCAAATATATGTTGATGATATTGTATTTGGTTCTACTAACGAATCTCTTAGCAAAGAGTTTTCTATGTTAATGCATGATGGGTTTGAAATGAGCATGATGGGTGAACTCAAGTTCTTTCTCGGACTTCAAATTAAGCAACTAGAAGATGGAACGTTCATCAATCAACAAAAGTATATTCATGACATGCTCAAAAAGTTTGGAATTGAAAACTCAAAGTCAATGGCCACTCTTGTGGCCACTATTAGTTCACAGTAATTGAACTATGAACACCAGACTCTCACGTAAATAATAGATATGAATTATTAGTGCATAAATTAAGAGAACACGATAATAGAATATAAGACTAATGATATTGATCGTGAAAAGTACATTTTCAAAGTAAACCATACGTCCCTATTTATACAGATAAACACCAAATCTAGAGATTTGGTTTCCAAAACTACTTCGCTATAAATAAGGAAAAGATAAACTAAAAATCAAACAAATTAGCTATTAATTCAAAAGTCAATTCTGGAGAAAAAACTGAATCTTCAAATCATATCTTCTTAAACTTTAAGTATATCTCCAGAATAATCTTTAACTTTGGCTTCAAGAAAACTTTAACCATTGACTTCAGCAAATTCCAGAGTCTGCAACTTCAGACTCTAAATCTCCAGATTCTAAAATCTTAGCATACCTTTGACTCATCAGATTTTCATTTTCCCAACAATCTCCCCCTATCTGATGATGTCAAAACAACCTGTACACCTAATTAATCACCTTAGCATACTCCTTTTCAATTAGCTTACACTTGCTCTTCATGTGAGGAATTTTCTTCAACATATTCAGCTTGCTATACAAGTGTTTTAACAATTGCACCCTAAAAGAAAATGTTTGCTCTGTTTCACACCTGGGCAAAAGATTAATCAACATATCAATGCTTGCTTCTTCAAACTGATCACATCTAATCAACATCTTTTGATTTCCAGGAGTCTTTATCATCAAACCATCCAAGTATTCAACATACTTGTCATCAACAAACTCCAAATGCTCAGGAACATCATATCTTTCAACATGTCCCTTAACTCTTCTCTTCTTCATTTCCAGGTTAAAAGTTTCACAAAACACTTCATAATCTTTAATATTGATGAATCCCTCTTCAAATACCAAGTGAACCAATATGCACACTCTCTTTAACACTTCATTCACAATAACTTGATCCCCTGCATACTCCTTGATACAAACAGCAATGCCTCTCCATTCACAAAAACCTAAATGAACAATTTGATTCATTTTTACTCTTAACCTTCTATCTGGCAAATGTGTCATTGTTAACAGCAAAATCACACCTTCAAACTCAGATTTTTCAACTTCAACTTTCACAACATCACCATCATATCTTCTAAATTTGAACCTCTTGTTTATCTGGGCTCTGAGATCACCATCTGATCTTTGTGTAGCAGCAGTCAAAACACCACTAGAATTACCCTGCTTGTCACCAGCACCCTTATCAACAACATTCTCCCCCTCAATTTGTTGCTCCCCCTCAATGTGAGTCCTCTTAGATTGCTCCCCCTCAACACTTGCAATATCTGCATCTGCAATACCTGCATCATCTGACCTCTTTCTTTTCTCCCCCTTTTTAACATCATCTAAAGGCAGAGAAGATATGAACTTCCAAATTTCAGTCTGTTGATTCTTGAGGGAACAAATATCAGAAGCAAACCCAGTAAAACATTGTCTCAGTTCATCAACACCAACCATTCGTTTCTCCAGCTCAGTCAACCTATGATTAAACTCTGTCACAGACCCTGAACCACCTGTATTAGTCAACCCCTGCATATCCCCAACCAACCTCCTTACCTCCAGCAACTAATCTTTAGAAACAAAATTATTATTAAAGTTAAAATTATTAATCTTAGACTGCACAACAGAAAGCTTGTCATCAAACTCTTTAGTCAACTTGGTCAAAACCTGATGTAGGCCAACCATGGAGACTGGTGCCTCAGTCTGAGAAGTAGTGCCAGTGGATAAGGGTAGGGTTGGTATGTCCTCACAGCCTTCCTGTTGTAAAGAAAGCTGATCTTTGGAAATAAAAGATTTTGAGGCCTGTATCTCACCCTGTGACATGAGTGTGATATTGGCAGCCTGTGCAAGAAGGTGTAAGGATGGAATATTTTAGGTGGATAGTGGTAGACTTAAGTCTGGGGTAAAAGTTGGCTTGGCCATTTCAGTTGGGTTTTGGATTTGGTTATTTTAGTCCAGGATTTGGACTTCTTCATGTAAGTCAACTGAGTGGGTTTTCTCAGTGACTGTAATTTGGGTATCCAAGTTAACTAACCTACCAGGTTCAGATTGGGTCAAAGCACTCCTCTCACCAACCTCTAGCAGAGGTGATGGAGCAGTACTTGCAGCACTCTTCCTAGTGAATTTTTTAGGTGAATCCACAAGTGCTTTATTATCTAAGGTTTTAGATATGGTGGTATTCTCAGTATGAACTGGTGGGTTCATAAGGTGGGTTGAGTGGGAAATTTGCTCAGTAGCAGTGGCTGAAGATGGGTTAGAACGAGGTGGGATTTCCTCATCCATGTCTTCAGCCTGCTCTGTTTGTGAAACAACATGGGGTGGAGTTTGTGTAGGGGTAGAATCTGATTGCTCAGATTCTAAATATGGGTGACCATTGTTGTGACCTTCTGCAGACCCTGATTGCTCAGATTCTGAAGAAGATGCCCCTGCAGACCCTGATTGCTCAGAATCTGTAGGTTGGTCTGCACGGCCAAGATTGACCCAATGCAACATAGCAGGAGTAAGAGCTACCTCTCGATCATTCACAATGTGGCTGTGAAACATTCTGACACTACATTCTGGAATAAAGGTATACTCATACACACGAAACACTTTAAGCCCATCATACAAAGCATGAGTCATAGCTTGTTCAAACATTAAACTTAAAAACCTGATAAAAGGCACATTATGATCTCTTGGAGTTTTTTCAGTGAGAACCAAGAGTTCATTGAAGATTAAACGTGCAAAATCAATATTCCTTCCTGTAACTATAGCATGAAACAGATGTGCCTCAAAATCATTAACCTCAGTCAGACTACCACATTTGAAGCTCAAACTTCTAATGACATTCGATAACAAAAACATCCACCTTGGAGAGAACATACTAATCTTAACAGAAGAATTAGTTAAAGGCTGACCAACCATAGGAAAACAAGATCTCACAGCAGACCTTGACACATGATGTTCAAGCGAATGGGTACGAAATAGTTATATTTTTACTACAAAATACTATTAAATACGATACAATTTTACACAAGTTATTTATTTATTTATAGAGTGGATATACCTAAACCTTGCTACAACACTTATAGGCAGTGTACCTAATCGTACAGTAGTGTAGTTTTTAGTAAGTCCGGTTCGTCCAAAGGGAACTCGCCAAGTTTAACGCTATATTTTTAAAACTATATTTGTAAATATATAAATATATATAAGTAGTATTATTATTATAAAAGAGGGTTTTTACCGTTTAATTACCGGTTTGTCGATTTTAAAACTTAAGTCGCAGTTAAAACCTAATGTAAAATATTAAAAAATAAATATAACTTAATTTAAAGCGTAAAGTAAATAACGATAATGAAATTGCGATAAATAAAAGTACAATAATTAAAAGTGCAATAAAATGACAGTAAATAAAATGTGATAATTAAAAGTGCAATTAAATATGAAATAAAGGAATTATGCTTATTTAAACTTCCGTAATCATGATGTTTGACGTGTTGATTTTAGTTTTATTACCATGGGTTAATTGTCTTTTGTCCTGGATTATTCAATATGTCCGTCTAATTTTTGTCCATAACAGTCCATCAGTCATAAATATAAAGTACGAGTGTCCTCGTCAAATTATCCTTATATCCGAAGTCAAATATTCCAACTAATTGGGGACTTAAACTATAATTACACCAATTTTCCTTGTATGTAATTCACCCCTGTTTTAATAAGTCCATTAACTATTAATCCATTCTCGTGTCCGGTTAAATAAACGATTATTAGTACTTATAAATATCCCGCCCATCGTGTCCGATCGAGTGTATATGGTTATTTATAGGTACGTCCAATTGTAAATCCTTATATTAAATTAACAAACTATCATTTAATTAAACAAATATAAAGCCCATTAATAGCCCATAGTCTAATTTCCACAAGTGTCGTTCTTTTGTCCAAACCCCAATTATGGTACAAAGCCCAATTACCCAATTTTAATATTTAGCCCAACATCACGATTACTTCGGCTTAAATAAGCATAATAATAACTTAGCTACGAGACATTAATTTAAAAAGGTTGAACATAACTTACAATGATTAAAAATAGCGTAGCGTTACACGGACAGAATTTCGACTTACACCCTTACAACATTCGCTAACATACCCTTATTATTATTAAAATTAAAATTAAAATTAAAATTATAATATATATATATATATATATATATATATATATATATATATATATATATATATATATATATATATATATACGTGAGAGATGGAGAAAGAAAAAGATGTGTTTTTATTCAACCAAAACTGCGAAATTTATAGGACCTGACCCTCAAATTGGGGCCATGCGATCGCATGGAAATTAAGCCTCTAGGCCATGCGATCGTATGGAGGTAGGATCCAGCTCACGTACTTTTGTTTGCTTTCTTGCCGACGGTTTTATAAATATATATAATATATATATAATTTTTAAGAATTATTTATATATTATATTATATTCATGTGCATAGTTGACTTGTAATTTTTAGTTCGTTGCGTCGCGCGTTGTAAGTTGACTTTGGTCCCGGTTCCGGATTTTCGAACGTCCTTGCGTACAATTTAATATCTTGTATTTTGCGTTTCACGTCTTGTACTCTTGTAATTTTGAGACGTTTCTTATCAATAATTTGAACCACTTTGATTGTACTTTGTACTTTTGAGCTTTTTGGTCGTTTGCGTCTTCAATTCGTCGAATCTGTCTTTTATCTTCACCTTTTATTATTTAAACGAATATCACTCGTAAATAGAACAATTGCAACCAAAAGCTTGTCTTTCTTGAGGGATAACGCTATGAAATATATGTTCGTTTTTAGCATTATCAAATATTCCCACACTTGAGTGTTGCTTGTCCTCAAGCAATATAGTCTTGAAAATAAAAATACTAGAATCACTTCTTTTATTCTTCACACTTTGTACATCAGTGATTTCTATACGGCGGTATAAACAATGATAGTAACGTTGTGGTTTACAGTCCCACATGACTATGAAAATTTAGATCCTTTAGGAGATTGGATCTTTATGAAAACATTTGATCTTTTGAAAATTCAATCTAGCCTTTACCCTAGATAAGTTTTTCGGAATAACCCTTCACCGGTGTTTGCAAAATGTTTTTGTGGGTTTGGTGGGTTTCAGATTTGAAAATTTTAGCTCAAAACTTATGGTTTTGTGTCACCCACTTGCTAACCTTGTATTGGAAAAGCAACACATCCAGTTTACTTGCTCCGTATTTTACCTTTCGGTAAACTACCGTCCGGTTGTAAAGGAAAGCGTTGAACAAGCAACTGTTAAGGCAATGTCCCATGACATGCTTTTAATTATGGTCTATATCGTGTCGGATGCAATTACTATCCTTTGTAGGAGTAATAGTAAAGCTCACCCTTATGGTTTTTCGATCTGGCACAAGGTCATGTCTTCGACCATGCTATACAACCACCGTTCTTACGGTTGACACCCGATTTGGTTCAGGTGACCTAATGAATTCCAGGTGAATTCTTAGGATTTTACGTTCAATGATAATGAACGCATTAAAAATGGGTTTTCATAAAACAAATCGGTTTGTAATTTGATCAAAATATTTTCTCGTTCAAGCTCGAGTTTAGATATCATCGAATTCCATGAGTTTGTAATTCTCAATCTTTAAAGTCCATCTCAAGGATTGAGTAATATCAGGCTTAAAAGCTGATTTTTGATCTTTAAGGAGATTATCCTTTCTGGGGATCTGATTCATTAGTCTTATCAAGCTAATTTGCACGGCGCCCTCCCCATTTTACGAGACAGATCCTCTCATGGTTAGGATAATTCTGACCACTTGGCGACCCTGTTTGATGCTGAGGTCCGTGAATTTCCAGCTGATTTTCGAGAAAACTTTTCAAGGTTTTTCGTAGACTCTACAACTGGTCTGGACGACAACTTCCTGACCTAAATCAAGAAGCGCGTTTCTTTTTCGGAAGACTTTACTTCCTTTTAATGATGGAATTGATTCATCGTGTAGATCCATCTTTTCTTTCAAATATATTATAAGAAATTAGGTAAAACTGATAAAATTGTTCAAAACAAAAGTATCTTCAGTTATTTGTACAAAAATATGTGATATATGTTTTAAATAACTTGGTAAATTTTTCCTACACTTGGCTTTTATTTTTCTTTCTTTGCCTTTTTATTGTCCTCTATTCCATTTTAAATGAATTCTAACATTTTGGGTTGTTTCTCAATTTATGTCCTTTCTGAGGTAACAATAATTTCGGTGTTAACACCTAGTTTTATTGCTCATAAATATGTATAAACATGATTTTGAGTTCATTTAATTGAAAATTTTGAAAAATTTTACTAGAATTGGGTAGTCAGTATATAAGACTAGGGCTGTTCTTTATTATCAGAGAGCACTAGATTCTAATACAACTACTGCATTACTAGTATTTTTAATGGTAACCAAGTGTTTAAGTCAAAAAATTTTAAAAATCCGAAAGAATTTAACCCCTTCCCACACTTAAGATCTTGCAATGCCCTCATTTGCAAGAAATCAGTAACAATTTAAATTATTAAGGGTGATTAGCGTAGAAAAATGATTAAATTTTACCAAAGTTTCCAAACATATTGACGTTTGTTTGTTGAATGATAAATGGTGCACATCATTTGTTCATTCCGTCTTGTTGTTACATCACATTTGTTTTTCGTTTTGCCGTCAAAATTAGTAGCTTTTGCTGAACTTAATGCCAGTTTTTGAAAATTCGCTGTTTTACCATGTTGTGTACAATTAACAATATACATACATACAAATAATAAAATGCATGGTAATTTGAAATGGGACTTAACATCCCACTTTCAAATCAAATATGAAATATTAGTACAACATAATAAAAATATTAAACTTACATAAAAGTATCAAATCAAAATATAATGTTTAAACATAAATAAATAAAAATAATAAAAAGATAAAAATCATAGAAATCACCAAAGGGAACTATATCAATCTGGATAGGGGTTCCAGTTCATGTCGTCGGTCGGGTTCCATGGTTGGCGATAGGTGTACTGGTAGGCCTGGTTAGGGTCGTAGAGAGTAAATGGTGGTCTCAAATCGGGCTGCTGTGGAGGATAGTAAGCAGGTCGGGTCGGTACGTAGTGATCCTGAGGTGATAGCCGGCTCATGATCTGATGCTGATGATAGTGCCATCTATTATGTTGTCGTTGCCTGGAATGCTCGTACTCATTCCAGGCTTGCCACTGCTCGTATCGACTATGTCTATCCTGGTTTGTAATTTCTACTTCATCTATACGCTGGTAGACGTCAGTCATATCCTCCCTAATGACATCCCTAATGTCATCTGCTGCCTCCATTTCCTCATCTGAACCTCTCTCTACCTGTGGATGACGACCAACATATGGTACTGCCTGATTGCGACTGCTTTTCAATACCTTAGCACCCTGATAGACCTTCAATCCTAAAGTATCATCCTGTTCCCTACATACCATAAGTGGACCCCCTTGATCCCTATCTACACTCAAATACTCTCCAATGAGAGTAACAAAAATACCTCCTCCTATTATTCCCCCTTCCTGTATTCCTTCCACTATCTTAGACAAATAAAAACCAACACAGTAGGGGATATTAACAATGCCTCTTGGGTCTCGAATACACTTAAGGTAAAATAAATCATGTAAGGTCATTTTCTCCTTGTTGTGACTCTCTGTGTAATCGAGTTAGCCAGAAATCTATGAATTATACGAAGCTCGGCTCTGTTAATATGTAAGTAGGAGTGTGTTCCTGCCCGCCCAAAAACATTATAATCTGACATACGCCTCCAGACGGCATTAGCATCAAAATTCCTATCTACCCTTTCACCATGATAAATCAAATTTGTACAATCGGGTAATAGTAATTCAGCGGGCGTATATATCTGTAAAGCCCTGGCCATGTCCAGCATGGACATCCTGTACATCCTACGGCCAAGTATAAATCTAAGAAAACTTCTATCATCTAACCTAACTATATCCGCATTAAGTGAAATAGTACTCATAAGCTCAACGCACCATTCCTTATATACATGCCTACGAATGGTGAATAAACGTTCCCAATCGGGAAAAGAAGAGCTGCCATACCTTTGGATCAAATGCTGTCTAACTGAGTTAGCTAGTTGGACCCTTTCCAAAGGCTCCCAATTGATTACCCTTGGCACTTCTATATTTTTCGCTACCATTTTGAATTTGTTACTTTGATATGTCGGGTAATCTCTCCAACTCCGATCAAATCTCAAATTGGGATGCAACTGTTCTTCATGAATCTTTGGGTGTTGTACTATCGGTTGCATCAGAAATACTGCGTAGGCATCAACATATTCTTGTTGCGGATCATAATAAGGTACGTGTTGATCAGGTTGTTGTTGTTGTTCCTGTTGTTGCTCCGGTTTATATTGTGGTTCATATTGCATTTCTGGTTCAGGTTCTGGAGCAGGTTGTCTAGATGATGATGATGCACCATCAGTATCGGTATTTCTCTGCAAAACACAAAATTTGTGCATCCAAATATGCATTAGTGTTAGCAAAATAACAACTTGAAATAATTACAATAACATGTTTAATCAAAATCAAACTTATACACATTTTCACAATTTTAACAATTCTATACTTTTTCAAATAAGCATATATGAAAATATTTACAAAGTTCATAAGCATTCAACTTAAATAACATGTTAAAATAACCATTACTAGCAATTAAACAAGTTTCAAATGGCATTTACATCAATTTAATCAAGTTCATGAATTTTAGACCTAAAAAGTCTACTTTAATTCTCAAAAATCATGTTTAGGATCAAAGTTTGGATCATTTAGCTATCTAAACATGTTACACTACTTAATTTAGCAATAATTCATGAAAAAAATCGGCCATAACCTGTTTATATCAAAAAGCCCCAAGTTGCTCAAGAACACAAACCCTAGATTCCTAAAATTTTTGAAGTTTTTGGCTTCAAATCATGTTAAATAGCATCAATCTAGGTTATACATGCATAATATACTAAAAATTTAACTCTAATTACACTAGAAATTGATAAAATCAAATTAGGTAAAATATTGGTAAATATCACAAAAACTAGGAATTTTAAGAGTTTAGGGGTGTAATTTTTACCTTCTTTGAAAAGCTTCTGAACAATTTCATGATTAGAGCGGATTGTAGGACGAAATTTGGTTGAATTTGGTGAAAAAATGGTGATTTTAGGGGTGTTTTGGAGAGAGTTTCGGTTGTGTATGTGTGTGTTTGTGGGAGGAGCAGAACAGCTCGTCTGTTTATTTGTTCCTGACCAGATTTTGGTTTCCATGCGACCGCATGGATTTGAAGGCCAAACCCCATGCGATCGCATGGGGTATTTTTTTTTTTTTTATAAAAACCTTATACTTTTAAAACATAAATCAATAAATTTAAAAAAAAAATTTTTTTTAGAATGAGGGCGTTTCGGATCGTTGTCCTAGTCCGTCTCTCAACAAAGTTTTAAAATTTTGTCACTTTTAAGCGGGTTTTAAAAGCAAAGATTTTTGGGTTTTTTAAATGTTTTTGGCATACTTTAATTCAATAAGATTAAAAATAATGATAATAAAAGTTCTTGTCCCTCCCTTGGGTAAAGCAATTTCGGTTCAACGACCTAGTTTTCAACTCACGAAGAATTTTAAAAATCATATTTTTAACTTAGTGAAATAAAGTAAATTTTTGTTTTTAAATTCACACCAAACTTTAATTTAAAATGCACAAAATTAAAAATTCATATTATTAATATTTTAAAAATTCACACCAAACTTATATTATATTTTTGTTTTTATAAATACAAACTTATATTAAAAATATTAATTTTTCAAATAGGTACAACCTTAAATATATTGATTTTAAAAAGTTTACAATAATAATTTAATATTTATATATTAATTTTAAAAACATGGTAAAAATAAAATTAAAATCTTTTTGGTCTTTTATCCCACTTTAATCAATCAAATATTATCAAAAATATACGCCCCTCTTTTCGGTAAAGTAAATTCGGCTATATTACCTAGTTTTACTCCTGACGAATTTCTGAAATATTTTAGTTTGATTGATTAAAGATATTTATACCTTAAGAATAAATGGTAAATTTCGCAGTGATGTAATAAATTTTTGTATGATATTAATAATTTCGGTTACGCATACCTAATTTTATTGAATACCAATTTAATACTTTATAGCGAACGATTCAGCGTTTATTATCAAAAGGTTAAAAGCAATAAAAATAAAAATAAAAACCGTACATACTTACCTGTGAGAAAGAATTATCAGAGACCCGCTTTAGCTGACTCATAGGAAAGTCGTGTGATTTGGTTCTCCATAGCTACGTAAGCATAACCTCGATTCTTCAATATCTTTTCTCCTAAACATATAAACGGTCTTTCTCTTCATAGAGTAACAAATTCGGTATTTGAATATGTTTGATTATTTGAACATTTACCTTCGTGTGACCATTTTCCGCATTTATAACATCTTTCAAGGTGTCGTGCTCTTCTTTTTGTTGCGGATTTTGATTTTCCTTTACCAAAATGTATCTTATGATGATCTTTTCTGAGTTCTTTTCTTACTCCGTCCATTTTGCCTCTTATGAAGGATACCAGTTCACTCGGAAGTGTGTCATTATTACGTTTAGTAATCATAGCGTGTAGCATTAGACCATGGTTCAGATCAAAGGAATTCTTCATCTCGTAAAACCTAAAAAATATAAAAATTCAGAATGGGGGGAGAAGACTAGTTCTTTAGGGCCTGCTAGGGAAAGACCATTCGGATTCTATTCTTGAGAACTACACAAAAATAGAATATCTAACTCTAACATAAATACATATTACCCTAAAAAGATTCGAACCTTCCCACACTTAGCTAGCTGTGGTGTCGAAATTGTGATTAACTTCATCTTCAACTTCCATTAGATTATTTATGTAATGTTTAACTCTATGACCATTAACCTTAAATTCAACCCCATTTGAATTTATTAATTCTACTGTTCCGTATGGGAAAACTCTTTTAACTATGAATGGTCCAGACCATCTTGATTTCAATTTTCCAGGAAATAGCTTGAATCGTGAATTAAAAAGAAGAACTCCGTCTCCTTTTTTAAATTCTTTTGAACTTCTGATTCTTTTATCATGCCATTTCTTAGTTCTTTCTTTATAGATTAACAAATTTTCATATGCTTCATGTCTTAATTCTTCTAATTCGTTTAGCTGACTTAACCGTAGACGTCCGGCTTCATGTAAATCAAGATTACATGTCTTCAAAGCCCAAAATGCTTTATGTTCAATTTCAACTGGAAGATGACATGCTTTTTCGTAAACGAGTCTGAAAGGTTTGGTTCCAATTGGAGTTTTGTAGGCTGTTCTAAAAGCCCAGAGTGCATCCTCCAATTTCATGGACCATTCCTTCGGATTTGATCCTACGGTTTTCTCTAGAATACGTTTTAATGCTCGGTTGGTATTTTCAACTTGTCCACTTATTTGTGGATGATAAGCGGTTGAGATTTTATGAGTTGCTCCATATCTTTTGAGAACTTTCTCAAGTTGATTATTACAAAAATGAGTACCCCGATCACTTATTAAAGCTTTCGGTGTTCCGAACCTTGCAAAAAGACATTTTAAAAAGTTGACTACAACTCGTGCATCGTTAGTTGGGAGAGCTTGTGCTTCCGCCCATTTAGATACATAATCAATGGCCACGAGAATGTAGAGATTATTATGAGATTTTAGAAATGGACCCATAAAGTCAATACCCCAAATGTCAAATACTTCACATACTTGAATGACATTTTGTGGCATTTCATCACGTTGACTTATTTTTTCGGCCCTTTGACATGCATCACAGGATTTGCAAAGAAGGTGTGCATCTTTGAAAATTGTAGGCCAATAGAATCCAGCATCATAAACTTTTCTTGCTGTGAGTTGAGGCCCATAATGCCCTCCTGTTGGTCCTGTGTGACAATGGTTTAAAATTTGACTAGCTTCATCTCCGAATACACATCGGTGTATTATTCCATCGGGACAACTTTTAAACAAATGTGGATCTTCCCAGAAATAGTGTTTTATATCACTAAAGAATTTCTTTCATTTTTGGTACGACAACCCTTTTTCAAGGAATTCACATACTAAATAGTTTGCATAGTCTGCAAACCATGGAATTTCATTATAATCTATCTTCAATAGATATTCATCAGGAAAGTTGTCTTGTATAGCCGATTTATTTAGAACTTCTAATTCAGGATTTTCAAGACGAGAAAGATGATCAGCGGCGAGATTTTCTGCTCCCTTTTTATCTCGGATTTCAATATCGAATTCTTGTAAGAGTAAGATCCAACGGATTAATCGTGGTTTGGCATCTTGTTTTGAAAATAGGTATCTAAGAGCAGAATGGTCGGTATAGACCACCGTTTTAGCTAAAACGAGATATGAACGAAATTTGTCAAAAGCAAAAACAATAGCAAGGAGTTCTTTTTCAGTAGTTGTATAATTCGTTTGTGCTCCTTGTAATGTCTTACTAGCGTAATAAATAGGTTGAAATCGTTTTTCAATCCTTTTTCCTAAAACGGCTCCCATTGCAAAATCACTTGCATCGCACATAAGTTCAAACGGTAGATTTCAATTTGGAGTTATCATAATCGGCGCATTAGTGAGTTTTTCTTTAAGAATATTAAAAGATTTAATGCATTCATCTGAAAAGATGAATGGAGCATCCTTTTCTAGGAGTTTATTCATAGGAGTGGCAATTTTAGAAAAATCTTTTATGAAGCGTCGGTAAAAACCGGCATGCCCTAGAAAACTCCTAACTCCTCTAACATTGGTGGGATGTGGAAGTTTAGAAATTACATCTACTTTAGCTCTATCCGCTTCAATTCCTTCCTTTGAAATTTTATGACCAAGAACGATGCCTTCTTTAACCATGAAATGGCATTTCTCCCAATTAAGAACTAGATTTGATTGCTCGCATCTAATAAGCATTCGTTCAAGATTAACTAGACATGATTCAAATGTATCACCGAAGACTAAAAAGTCATCCATGAAAACTTCCATGCATTCTTCTATCATGTCGTGAAAAATCGCCATCATGCACCTTTGAAAGGTTGCAGGGGCGTTGCAAAGTCCAAATGGCATGCGTTTGTAAGCAAAAGTACCATAAGGGCATGTGAATGTGGTTTTCTCTTGATCCTCGGGTGCGATTGGGATTTGAAAATATCCGGAAAAACCATCAAGAAAATAATAGTAACTATTTCCTGCTAATCTTTCCAACATTTGATCAATGAAAGGTAAGGGAAAGTGATCTTTTCTGGTGGCGTCATTTAATTTTCTATAATCAATACAAACACGCCATCCTGTTACAGTCCTAGTAGGAATAAGCTCATTTTTCTCATTTGTGATGACAGTCATGCCACCCTTCTTAGGTACACATTGAACTGGGCTTACCCATGGACTATCAGAAATTGGATAAATTAAACCTGCATCTAGCAGTTTAATAATTTCTTTCTTAACAACATCTTGCATATTAGGATTTAGTCTTCTTTAGCATTGCACATACGTTTTATGACCTTCTTCCATAAGGATTTTATGTGTACAATACGAAGGACTTATTCCTTTAATGTCATGAATCTTCCATGCAATAGCTGGTTTATGAGCTTTTAGCACAGAAATGAGTTGAGATTTTTCATTTTTCGTAAGAGAAGACGATATTATTACAGGTAATTCAGATTCACCATGTAAATAAGCATATTCCAAATGGTTTGGAAGTGGCTTTAACTCTAATGTCGGTGGTTCTTCTATCGATGATTTGTATCGATATCTGTCTTCTTCTTTTAGCATTTGAATTTCTTCTGTTGTTGGTTCATATCCATTAGCCATAAGTGTAGCTAACATTTCAGTTTCATCAATTGGTTCAGTTCCTTCTCCTAAAGAACATTCTCCTGTTCCTTGTAATTCTGGAAATTCTTCTAATAATTCTGCATGTGAATCTATAGTTTGAATATAATAACATGTATCATCTGCAGATTGCGGTTGTTGCATTGCTCTATCAACTGAAAAGGTAACACTCTCGTCCTCTATACTTAGGGTCAGTTTCTTACCGAACACGTCTATTATTGCTTTAGACGTGTTTAAGAATGGTCTTCCTAATATGAGAGGAACTCGAGAATCTTCTTCCATGTCTAGAATAACAAAATCAACCGGAAATACTAAAGTACCAACTTTAACTAGCATGTTCTCCATTATCCCTCTAGGATATTTTACTGATCGATCGGCTAGTTGTATGCTTATTCGTGTTGGTTTCAATTCTCCAAGGTCTAGTTTAGCGTATAGTAAATACGGCATTAGATTTATACTAGCACCTAAGTCTTCCAATGCTTCTATTGAACTAAGAATACCCAGAAAATATGGAATTGTGAAACTTCCTGGATCTGAAAGTTTTTCTGGTATCTTATTCAATAGCACTGCAGAACAATTAGCATTCATAGTAACAGCCGAGAGTTCTTCCATTTTCTTTCTATTTGTGATTAGATCTTTCAAGAATTCGGCATATCTAGGCATTCCTGAAATTACATCAATGAAAGGAAGATTGACATTTATTTGTTTAAACATATCCAAGAATTTGGATTGCTCGTCTTCAAGTCTTTCTTTTCTCATTTTACTCAGGTAAGGAAGTGGTGGTTGGTATGGTTTAACATAAAGTTTAGCCTTAATTGTGTTATCTTCATTAACCTTTTCAACTACCGGTTCTGTTTCCTTATCTTGCTCAGGTTGTGGTTTTTGTGGAATAGGAATAGCGTCATCAGAAATTACAGGCATTTCAGGTGGTTTAAGTGTAATACCACTTCTTGTGGTAATGGCTTTAGCTGTTTCATTCTGGAGGTTAGCATTTGTATCGCTAGGTAAACTTCCCGGTTTTCTTTCACCTATCAACCTTGCTAGGCTACTTACTTCTTTTTAAAAATTTTGAATAGAAGCTTGTTGATTTCTAAATGTTTGAGCATTTTGTTCATTGGTTTGTTTCTGAGATGTGAAAAACTGAGTTTGAGATTCATCTAGCTTTGACATCATATCTTCTAAATTTGGCTTTTTATCATCGGTTTGTGGTGGTTTATTTTGAAAAATAGGTCTTTGCTGATTGTAAGTATTATTGGATACTTGTTGATTACTAGGACCTTGTTGTTGTATGGAACATTTCGGTTATAATTCTGATTTTAATTGTAGATTGGTCTTGGCGGTTGATAATTATTCTGATAATTATTTCCAGGCCTTTGGTTTAACATTCTCTCTTTGTTCCATTGTTTGTTCAATACTGAGACAATCTTTTGTTAAATGTGGTCCTCCACACTGCTCACAACTAATTCGTATTGAGTGAATATCCTTAGTCATCTTTTCCATTCGTCTCTCGACAGCATCTATCTTTGCAGAAATGGAATCGAAGTCATGGCTAGAATCGACTTTAGCCGCTTTAGATGATCTAACGATATTTTTTTCTTGATGCCACTCATGTGAGTGGGAAGCAGTGTTATCAATAATTGTGTAAGCATCAGTTGCGGTTTTCTTCATAATGCAACCACCAGCTGCTATATCGATGTCTTTTCTTATAGTGATGTCGCATCCTTGGTAGAATATTTGTACTATTTGATAAGTGTCTAAACCATGTTGCGTACATCCTCTCAATAACTTTCCAAATCTTGTCCATGCCTCATACAGAGTTTCATTTGGCTTTTGTGTGAACGTAACAATTTCTCCTTGAAGTCTTACGGCTTTAGATGCCGGAAAGAATTGTTTAAGAAATTTTTCAACTAAGACATCCCATGTATCAATCGCCCCTTCAGGTAACGATTCTAACCAATCTTTGGCTTCTCCCTTTAAAGTTCAGGGAAATAACATGAGATATATCTGTTCATCCTCCACTTCTCGAATTTTAAATAAAGTACAAATCCTATTAAAGGTACGAAGATGTTCGTTTGGATCTTCCTTCGGTGCACCACTAAATTGGCATTGATTAGTTACCATGTCTAGGATTTGTCCTTTGATTTCATAATCTGGTGCATTAATGTTTGGTTGAGTAATTGCGTGACCTTGGCCAGTGCGTTTAGCTCGCATTCGGTCTTCCATACTTAGAGGTTCCTGATTTTCCATGATTGAATTTGTTGAATCTGAATCACTAGAGGATTCTGATTTAATGGGTTGTTCCTCGACAATCTCCGTTTGAATGATTGGTGGTTCCGGAGAAAAGATTAGTGGTTCAGGATCTCTGAATTGTCCCTGAATATCCTCCGGATTCTCAATTGTGAGGTCTGGTTCAAAAAATGGATTATTGGAAATTTGAATTGGAGTACTTGGTCGGCTTGATGACGATTCTAAAGAAAAATCAACGGCGACAATATTGGCTAGATGTCTTGATCGAGTTACAGGTGGTGAACGTATAAAAGGTGGTGAACGTTTTGCTCGGTGCATTCACTGAATATCCTATTAGTTATAAAAGATAAAAATTATATAAGTTATCAAATTAATAGACTTTTCTGATTTTGCCCACGTTTCGAATAGCCAATAGATGCAGCAGGTAGCCAGGACCCTTTAAATCGGAAGCCCACAACTCGCCACTAACAAATTCAACTATTACTACGAACCAGAAAATTTTGAATGTCTATCAATTTAACAGCTTAAAATAATTTTTCGTTGAAATTTAAAGAAATTTTAGAGAAGAAATAGAAAATTATATGTCCTAAAAAACTAAAGCGTCGAGAAATAAGAAAGAAAAAGAGCGCGTCGGAAAAACGTCGAAAAATAAAAGGTCGAAAAATAATAAAAAGAACGTAGCGCGTCGAAACTTAAAAGTCTAAAAACTAATAATTAAAAGTTGCGTCTAAAGGTATTAAAGCTTAAAGGAATTCTAAATCCAAAACGGAAATATCTTAAAAAGGTACTAAAATATAAAAACTAAAGCGATAAACAACGTCGTAAAATTCTAAAGCACCTAAATCTTAGTCTAAAGAAAGAGCACTTAAGGGATTTTACGGCAAAGCCTAAAAATCTAAAAATAAAAATAACTATGGCAAAAACTATGACTTAAAACTAAATACGAACGAAAAATACAAATGTTACGCTAAAACAAATAAAAAGATATAAAATATAAAAATGACTTAAAGTTATAAAAAGTACAATTTTTATAAAAATATTATTTTTATATTATTTATTTTATAGAACTATTAATTTTATATATTAATTAAAACTATATTAAAACTAAATAATACAAAATAATAATAAAACTAAAACTAAATAATAAATAAATAAAAACCTAATTAGGTTTTAATTAATAATAATTATTATTATTAACTAACCCTAATCGTACCAGTTAAGGAACCAGGCCTGTCAAATCAAGCCATGCGATCGCATGGCTTCGAAGTTATAATTCCATGCGATCGCATGGGCTAGGGTTTCGGGCCAGAATTTGGGCTGCTACAGTACTCGGCCCGATTTCTTGATAAATTTTTTTTTTCTGTTTTTATAATTAAATAAAGTATAATAAATAAAAACTTATATGTTTTTTTACAAAGTAAAATAGAAATAGAAATATTTTATAATTTATATATTTTAAACAAACTCTTAAAAAAATATATATTTTTTGTTTTTCTTTTTATATTTTTATATTTTCAATATTTAAAACATATTTTTTCAAAAGCGTATTTTTACAAAAGTAAACTAAGAATTTTTTTTTTTTTTTATATAGCGTTTCACTTTCGGCGTTGTATTTCCCCGGTAGCGGCGCCAAAAATACTTGATGTTCAAGAGAAGGGGTACGAAATAGTTATATTTTTACTACAAAATACTATTAAATACGATACAATTTTACACAAGTTATTTATTTATTTATAGAGTGGATATACCTAAACCTTGCTACAACACTTATAGGCAGTGTACCTAATCGTACAATAGTGTAGTTTTTAGTAAGTCCGGTTCGTCCACAGAGAACTCGCCAAGTTTAACGCTATATTTTTAAAACTATATTTGTAAATATATAAATATATATAGGTAGTATTATTATTATAAAAGGGGGTTTTTACCGTTTAATGACCGGTTTGTCGATTTTAAAACTTAAGTCGCAGTTAAAACCTAATATAAAATATTAAAAATAAATATAACTTAATTTAAAGCGTAAATTAAATAACGATAATGAAATTGCGATAAATAAAAGTACGATAATTAAAAGTGCAATAAAATGACAGTAAATAAAATGCGATAATTAAAAGTGCAATTAAATATGAAATAAAGGAATTATGCTTATTTAAAATTCCGTAATCATGATGTTTGACGTGTTGATTTTAGTTTTATTACCATGGGTTAATTGTCCTTTGTCCTGGATTATTCAATATGCCCGTCTGGTTTTTGTCCATAACAGTCCATCAGTCATAAATATAAAGTGCGAGTGTCCTCGTCAAATTATCCTTATATCCGAAGTCAAATATTCCAACTAATTGGAGACTTAAACTATAATTACACCAATTTTCCTTGTATGTAATTCACCCTTGTTTTAATAAGTCCATTAACTATTAATCCATTCCCGTGTCCGGTTAAATGAACGATTATTAGTACTTATAAATATCCCGCCCATCGTGTCCGATCGAGTGTATATGGTTATTTATAGGTACGTCTAATTGTAAATCTTTATATTAAATTAACAAACTATCATTTAATTAAACAAATATAAAACTCATTAATAGCCCATAGTATAATTTTCACAAGTGTCGTTCTTTTGTCCAAACCTCAATTATGGTACAAAGCCCAATTACCCAATTTTAATATTTAGCCCAACATCACGATTACTTCGGCTTAAATAAGCATAATAATAACTTAGCTACGAGACATTAATTTAAAAAGGTTGAACATAACTTACAATGATTAAAAATAGCGTAGCGTTACACGGACAGAATTTCGACTTACACCCTTACAACATTCGCTAACATACCCTTATTATTATTAAAATTAAAACTAAAATTAAAATTATAATATATATATATATATATATATATATATATATATATATATATATATATATATATATATATACGTGAGAGATGGAGAAAGAAAAAGATGTGTTTTTGTTCAACCAAAACTGCGAAATTTATAGGACCTGACCCTCAAATTGGGGCCATGCGATCGCATGGAAATTAAGCCTCCAGGCCATGCGATCGCATGGAGATAGGATCCAGCTCACATACTTTTGTTTGCTTTCTTGCCGACGGTTTTATAAATATATATAATATATATTATATATATATATAATTCTTAAGAATTATTTATATATTATATTATATTCATGTGCATAGTTGACTTGTAATTTTTAGTCCGTTGCGTCGCGCGTTGTAAGTTGACTTTGGTCCCGATTCCAGATTTTCGAACGTCCTTGTGTATAATTTAATATCTTGTATTTTGCGTTTCGCGTCTTGTACTCTTGTAATTTTGAGACGTTTCTCATCAATAATTTGAACCACTTTGATTGTACTTTGTACTTTTGAGCTTTTTGGTCGTTTGCGTCTTCAATTCGTCGAATCTGTCTTTTGTCTTCACCTTTTATTATTTAAACGAATATCACTTGTAAATAGAACAATTGCAACCAAAAGCTTGTCTTTCTTGAGGGATAATGCTATGAAATATATGCTCGTTTTTAGCATTATCAACACAGTTCTAACAAAGTTATCCTGAACAGGAAGATTCAAAGCAATTCTTAAATGATTTTCATCATGCTCGAGGGGTGCAACCCTATTCTTTCCGGTCCAAACCATGTTCCATTATCTACATTGACCATTAACGAACTTCTTGACATTTGAATTAGGCTCACCAACCGAATTCTTAACTTGTAATTTGATCCTCTCACTAAGTTGTGCACTTCCTACACATGTCAGTATGCAATTCAGTTTTATTCTTTTATCCCATGAAGGCCACCATTGTTTAGTTCCTGGAAGAGCTTCGAAGATTGTTTTCGGAGGGTATTGATTGGATCGGGAATCTGTCATCTAATGGTAGGTTATGAATATAATCTCGTTTTCTTGCTGCAACACAAAAAAAAGTTTGAATCTACAAACTCGGGTTCGATTTCATACCAAAAGCTTTGTATAGTGTTCCATACACCCTTTAGTGTAAGTGCAACGTTCTCGTAAAAAAATATGTGGGCCCTGGGCTGCAGTTGGAATTGTTCTGCGAATGACAAGAGCTTGCTTAGGTACCCCAAATCCTATCATTGGATTAGGAAGATGAAGCACATCATCATCTTCATCCTTCCTTTTTCTTTTGGTTTTCTTGTTAAACTTCTTTTTTGTACTCGGAGATTTTCCTTTTTGTAACTTCCTCTTCTTATCCTTTGACTGTTCACATAAATAAAGTAAAAAATAAAATTTGGTTGCTAAAGATAAAAACCCCATCTTGCTTAGGCAAACAACATCTAACTTTTGAAAATATAATATTTTATCAATTTGCAAACCAATACATGTGAGTGAGATTCAAGTCGATTTTCAAAACTCAGTATGTCACAACATTGTAATTATAGTTTAGTAGCATATAAAAAAATATAATCACACCTGAAATAGTAAGAAGGTATTTGAAAAGAATCTCGATCTTGGTTTCTTCACCGCGGGTTCCTTTCTAATTTCTATTTCCTCTTCAATATATTTCAATATCTGATAAGTGGTCAAGTTATTCTCATGTTTCTTCCTTATAACTGGTCGATCATGCGAAAGAGAAAAACCGACATTAAACACTAATAAAATTTGATGTCTTTACACTGTAGTAGACATGGAATAATTTTCATATTTTATGTAACAAAATAAAAACTTTTAGCACTACAACCTGTATTTGCAGGTCATCATCGAATGTGTAAATCTAAACCCAATCCAGCCAATCCATTGACTACTCTTTTAACTAAATCTTTAGAACTCTCATATCTAATCCCTTAAAAAAGAGTATCCTGAAAACGGGTTTAAATTGTCACCTCTACTACCTATAAGTGTTCAAAAAGTCCAGAAGGTCAAGGAAACCTATAAACGCACCTACATGTAGAACTATAAGTGTATTACCTGATTTCAACATAAGCCGAGCCAAAGCCACGTATGATTTCTTGCGAACTTCAAGTTTGTTAAAATTGTCATATTGCTGAAGGTTATAGAAAAAACTTCAGAATTCTATTTTGTTTTGACACAATTGAAGATCAAAAATTCTAATGCCACTGTCAATTAAGTTAGCCATTATAAAATAATCCATTCGGCAATTAGCAAAGGTATCATTTTGGATCTAACTACTTATGAATTGGTCAATACGGGTTACGATTCACCCCCAACGGGTCAAATAGTTAAAAGATCACAGTTAGGAGGTAAACATTTAAAATGTTCGAACCGGGTTCAAGTTCGCCCAAAGTATATTTGTAAGGATTAGAGGTTTCTAAATCTATTCATTAAAAAAGTATTGGAATAGTTTCCAGTTCAACTTGCACTAACCACTTTGCCCACTGACCACTTTGCCATCTCTATCAAAAATTAAAAATCAAAACAAATTGTTCTTTCTGTGGCGAACTATGTTAACAACACCTTAATAGAAGTTCCTCATTTTATGTGCACCTACATCAGTCATAGAATTGCATACTAAAAAACATGAGATAACTAAATTCAAAATAGTATAAAAAAGATGGCAGTACAAAGTCTGAACAACATACCTTTTTACCTCGCAATAACAACGAAGCAAAATCATCACAATGTAATATAGATGCCAGACAACCAGATCAACAAACGGTTAAAAAGTAATTAACTTTTGCCCAATTTCTATTTCGTGTATGTAACTTTTCATCATCCACCAGAAAGAAACATTTATATTAAGGTAATATGTACCTGTAATCTGATATCAAATGCAAGTGTGTGAGTAACGCAACCAAAATTAAATGCGTAGCATTTCTCACCCCTTGCAGCTGGATCATGTTGCTAATCTCAAATTATCACAATATTTTCATGAATGGTCTACATTTTACCTTTTCGACGCATAACCAACTAAACACGATACTGAAAATAGTTAATTAATAAATATAAATAGAGATTAATACAATTAACAAAGGGAAACAATACTCAAAATATATTAATACTGTGAATACAGAAAGCATAGATTATAAAGTTTAAATATACCTTCGATAACGTCGATCAATTTAATGCGGATAAAAAATGTAAAACCCAAGTTAGTTCCTTATTAACAAATTATAAAATTGTCAGAAAGATGCAGGATTAATCGCGTTTGAATGAGATATGGTCTCTGACTATAATACAGGATTAACTTGAGATTTGCAGGATTAGCTGTAATGGAAGCCCCATCATGAAGAGGAACTAAAGCTTTGTCAATATGAGTATTGTATAAGGGTTGTCAATAATCTCAATATCAGCTTTTACAAAATTGGGTAATGCTAAAAAACAAATAACGACAATGAAACGGTTGAAGCTTTATACATAATCTATATTGTGGCAATTTCACAAACACCACACAGCCAATAAAATCTTTTAATTATTTTAGTTTCATTATTTATCTTGATAATTAAATTGTTTTGATAATATGAAATCAGTGTAATCAGATTATCATCTTTTAAAGAGATCCTAGGTATGTCATAATTCTTAATCAACAATATATATGTAGTCTTTATCTGCTCATTTCTTATAGGTGACTATCTTGACCCAAATAAAATAGTCATTTTGGATGGTGAGTAAAGACTACTAATTACTTTCCAAAAACATAAATACCAGTAGTAAAGTCGTATTCAACTGACAAAGATTGATAAAAAGTTGCAAATATCAGAAAAAATATGACCCATAAAACATGTATCCAAATGGTTTACACATGATTCACTTTAAAAGGTTTTCATCTTCATTCGGATTTGTTATTTTACAGAAATAGATGGGTGTTTGTACTAAATAGAATATTGAACCCCATACAAAATTATGGTCGCCCGTAACCAAATTTAATTTTCAGAACTTTTCACAACAGAAAAATGGAGTAGTGCCTATATAAGGCATCAAAAAAATAAATAAGACCGCAAAAGACGTAGATACTTATATTCCTTGAAAGCAAAAGAATAGGATTGTTAACCTTTGGCGTGTTCTCGAGTTGTCTGCATAGTGGTTTGATTGGTTGATTTAGCTGGCAAATGAATATGCGGTCAAAGATTAATCGGACCTGAAAAAATGTTGTACTCTTAAACCTCACGCCTTATCATAGAAAGCAATCTATTAACGTGTCAAAGTGGTTCGGGCACTGGACATCTTTCTATGACTTTGAATGTATAACCATCGCAAACTTTAATAAATGCTATAATCGACTTCCCACCTTTGACATGACCAGATTCCCGAGGTACTTTAACAGCCTTAGCCATAATGTCTCGTTAAACGAAAAAAGTTAAATTTTTTACAATTCAGATTACGCAGGAGGGTGAGTATCCCATTTGTGCAGTTCTTAATCCTAAATACAAGATGATACTTATTAAGGTTTCTATTAACGAATATACATACATGATGGCTAAGTATGTCTTAGAAGTGGCCATTTTAACCCATTCTATTATAGATGGGTTGATTATTCTTAATCTATAATGGAAAAAACAGGGTAAACTAATCTAATAAGGTAACAGTTCAAACATATTATATGCAGGGATAACCCAACATTACCAGTCAAATAAGCGTGAATATAAGGACTTAGCCAAACCATCTACACCCTCAAGATCAAGACTACTCTTATGTAACATTCCGTTTTTCCCGTACATATTTAAAGGTACAAACTTAATTTCTAGTACGCTTATAACTTGTGCATTTATATGATTAAAAGACCTAAGTATTAGTAATTGTATATATATATATATATATATATATATATATATATATATATATATATATATATATATATATATATATATATATACGAATATGTATGTATATATATAGTTATATATGCATGTATAGTTATATGCATTAGTCTTTGTTGATGTTAAGGCTTGTGAGACTAAAGATGAGGTTTAGACGTTAAGTGGTGTAAAGTTGTCGAATGGCTCAGTTGAAGGCCATTGCCGCGCCGCGGAATCCTTTGTCGCGCCGCGACATTGAACTCAAACCAGAGTCAGGAGGCATGTTAAGAAGGGTCGAGTTTCCCTTTATATGTCGCGCCGCGGAGAAGAGGGTCGCGCCGCGACAAATAACTAGAATCTGAGTTAGGAAAGATTTAAGAAAGCTCGTAAAATACGTTAAACGCCGCGCCGCAACAATTGGGGCCGCGCCGCGACCCACTGGGAGAACTGGTTCCGGATTTTGTTTTTAAAATAAGTAGTTCAAGGGCAAAATCGTCATTTTACGTCTAGATCTGATTGGAGCACTAAATCTCCACCACTCATCCTTTTTGTTCATTTTCATTTCCCTTTTCTTTCTCCATTTACTCTCAAAACTTGAAAACCCATTTGATTTCAAGTGAGATTTGAGAGTGGAGATTTGTGAATCAAACCTTGGAGCAAGAATTAAAGTTGTTCTCCTTGTTCATAGCTACAAGAGGATAGTGTTGGTAAGTCCTAACTCCATGTTTTGAGTTTTAATTAGTTATGCTAGGGTTTGGTTCATTGGGAACTTGTAAGACCCATTTGGGGGTAATATGGGTGGTTTTGGGTTAGGTGATAAACGGAAACCCTAAATAGCCATAATCTAGCGTTTGGTCTTATGATTTGGGGTTGTAAGTGTTAAATGGTGTTGATAATCATTAATACACCTTTAAATTTATGAAAGAAGTGTTAATGGGTAAGTTTGACTCGAATGTGAGTCTAAGTATTTAAAATGGGTTAAATGAGTAGTAGTTGACCTAATTGGGTGAAGTGGGTATGAAATACCCAAGTTTGTGTTAGTAGACTTTAATTCACTAGCTTTAGTGATTGAAGTTGAGTCTTGACCCTTAAGGGCGGTTTTGGTGAAAATGGGGCATTTAATGCATTAAGTCATTAAATGCACATAAGTGAATTGTTGGTATTTAGTCCAACTAGGTATTGTGTTGATTGAAGTACTTATTATATTAGGTACTTTGCTTTGAAGCTTGCGGAGGTATAAAACCGTCACCGAATCGTTAAGGTGAGTGGAATAATTATATGTGTAGGTATATAATGTATCTATTTGTTGTAGCGTGAGATGTGAAGTGTCGAGGTGCTAAGACACCACGTTTCACGTGACGAGTGAAGCATCGAGGTGTTAAGATGCCACTCGAGGTGAAGCATCGAGGTGTTAAGATGTCACCTAGGAGTGAAGTGTCGAGGTGTTAAGGTCCCACTCCATAATAAATGGTGAAGTGTCGAGGTGTTAAGACGCCACCCGAGGGTGAAGTATCGAGGTGTTAAGATGCCACCCGGGGGTTAGTGATACGAGGTGCTAAGTACACTAATGGATGTTGTGAACTCCGATGGCCTTTCGCGGGTGTCATTCCCTTGTACGATTGGTTAACCATGGTTATTGTGTTGTAAGCGAGAGCTTATTATATCGTTCGAGTTACATATGTAATTATGCGATTGTTATGCTAGCTTGTGGTATTGGAGGTTGGTAGCCTCGTATTGATGATAAGCAAATTGTGTTGCTAGCATGTATTCGGTATGTGTAATGAGTGTTTGCAAGTAGGTATATTATATATGTATGTGTATAATTATTTCATTCACTAAGCGTTAGCTTACCCTCTCGTTGTTTATCTTTTTATAGGCTCTTGCGTAGACAAGGGTAAGGGCATTCGGTTGGATTAGAGATCCCGCTTTATTTGTTAGGGGATGCTTTTGGATTTGTAGCTTTTGGAAGTTAGCCTAACGTTTTGGATAGTTTAGTCCCAAACTATGCTCGAAGTGTCGTTTGGATTATAAACTATCATTTGTAGTGGGTCGAACTTGTATTAAACTTAATTAATGGTCTTCGTGCCTTGTAAACATTTAAATTGTGGTACGTTTTAAATGGAACTTGTGGAATGGTTTACATATTTAATTGGCGCGTAAATGTGTATTAATAAATAAATAAAAAAATTTACCGTATGGAATACGGGTTGGGTTGTTTCAAGTGGTATTAGAGCATGGTTTAAGGGATTTAGGCGACTTGAGATAGGTGCCTAGACTTAGACTTATTTGTGTATGCGCTTTATGCGGGACTTGTAGGAGACGGGTCGGACCGGGAGTTGATTAGTGCTTAGGTTTATGAGAATTAACCTTGCACTAACTGTTTTGTGTTGTCTTAGCAATCATCAAGCGAGATAGACGTACTAGCGAATTAATGCGACGTGATCGCGTAACAATGATTAGCTACCATTGTTACGGGTTCAAATCATGTCAAACAAGCGATGTACGACGATTGTTGAGCAAGATGGGGTAGTGTGGTGTATATGAATATACATATGTGTTAAGTCCTTTCGTTTCGTTGCCTAATTTACTTCGTTTTATAGAATGAAGATGAGAAATGAACACGACACCAATGATGGAAGTACGAGTGAGGACGTTGAACTCACGGCCAAGGTTGAGGCCATCTTTAAAAGGCTAAAAAGGATTTTCTTAACGATGTTAGAAAGGTTTTCCAAGAGTCGGTTGATGGGCAAGTAACCGAAATGATAAATGAGCGAATGAATGCCGCGATCGAGGAGGCATTAGAAGCTAGAAACATTCATCCTCGTGGTGAAGGGGGTGATGGTAACGGTGGGAATGGAAGGCGGGATTTCCATTACAAAAATTTCAAGGATGCTCAACCCCCGATGTTTAATGGGGTACGGGATCCGTTGAAAAGCACATATTGGATTTCCGATATCGAGGGAGCTTTTCGTACCACGGAATGTCCTCCCGAGAAGAAGGCGAGGTATGGTTCTAGTATGTTGCAAGAAGAAGCTAAGTTGTGGTGGGATGATAAAATCAACTTATATGTTGAGGAGCAATGTATGAGTTTGACGTGGGAAGAGTTTAAGAAGGAATTTTTCAAAGAATACCGAACTTCTTCCGATCTTGATAGAATCCGGGACGAGTTGCACAATTTGCAACAAGGTTCAATGGACTTGGTTACTCTCAAGTCTACCTTCTTGGCAAAGACTCGTTTTTGTCCGGAATATGTTGGTGACGATCACAAGCTAATGAAGGATTTCTACCGTACCATGAATGATGAGTATAAGGGTAAGATTAGTCGGGGAGCGGCTAAGTCTTTCGAAGAGTTATTTGAATTGGCTCGGGGTTTTGAGCCGGAAGTTCCTAGGAGAAGTGATTTCACTTTTTCTAAAAGAAAGTTTGAAGGTTCTAGTCATTCTAACTTTTCAAACAAGAAGGGTTCCGAAAGTGTCAATAGCGTGAAGAAGGGCGCTTCCGGTGGTTTTTCTTTTTCGTGCTACAATTGTGGGCAAGCGGGTCATATGCCTCGTGATTGTCCGAAACCATCTTTCGGAAACAAGCTCACTTGTTTTAATTGCGGTAAAGAAGGGCATAAGAAGCCAGAGTGTCCCGATTTGCGAAACGATAATGTTAAGCGTCTAGAGAAGGCGGCGGGTACGGCTAGGGGTCGCAACTATTTGATGACGAATGATGAAGCCAAGCAATCCAACGAGGTTGTCTCAGGTACTTTTATGGTTAACTCTAATCCGGTAAGAATTCTATTTGATAGCGGTGCAAATTTGTCGTTTGTGTCTCCAAAATTTGTGCCTAAACTTAATAGACCGTTAGCTAAGTTAAGTCATTCGGTAGAAGTCGAAATAGCGGACGGCAAAACGGTGCTAGTGGTTGATGTGTGTAAAAATTGTGATGTCGTGTTTGGCACCGAAAACTTTAAAATTGATCTCATCCCGATGACTTTGGGTGATTCCGATATCGTTGTTGGTATGGATTGGCTCGATCATAATAGAGCCGATATTTCATGCCATGAAAAATTTATTCGTGTAAAGACCCCAAGTGGGGGAGAGTTAATTATTCACGGTGATAAACGGAGAAGACTTGTGCCGATATGCACTTTTGCACGGGCACGTCGTTTCCTTGTTAGTGGTGGCATGGCTTTTCTTGCCCATGTTGTTGATACTCGTGATGAGCCACCACCCATTTGTGAAATTTCGGTGGTAAATGAGTTTGAAGACGTTTTTCTGGATGAGTTACCGGGTGTTCCGGCGGAAAGACAAGTTGAATTTCGCATTGAGTTGGTTCCGGGAGCTACTCCCATTGCTAAAACTCCTTATCGTTTAGCGCCGACGGAAATGCAAGATTTGTTAAATCAAACCCAAGAGCTACTTGAAAAAGGTTTTATCCGACCGAGTGCTTCGCCTTGGGGCGCTCCGGTTTTATTCGTGAAGAAGAAGGATGGTAGTATGCGGATGTGCATCGATTATCGGGAGTTGAACAAAGTGGCGATCAAGAATCGTTATCCATTGCCTAGGATTGACGATTTGTTCGACCAACTCCAAGGTGCAACGTATTTCTCTAAAATCGACCTACGGTCCGGCTATCACCAAATGCGGGTCCGTGAGGAAGATATCGAGAAAACGGCTTTCCGAACGCGTTATGGGCATTTTGAATTCGTAGTTATGCCTTTTGGTCTTACGAATGCACCGGCGGCATTCATGGACCTTATGAACCGAGTGTGCCAACCTATGTTGGACAAGTCGGTAATTGTGTTCATTGACGACATACTTGTCTATTCGAAGAGTATGAAAGAACATGAACATCATTTACGGAGTGTGTTAAAGACGTTACGGAAGGAGAAGTTGTATGCTAAATTCTCTAAATGTGAATTTTGGCTAAGGGAAGTTCAATTCCTTGGCCATATCGTGAACGAAAATGGTATTCAAGTAGATCCAGGGAAGATTGAGACGGTAAAGAGTTGGGGACGACCGACTACGCCTACGAAAATCCGAAGTTTTCTCGGATTGGCCGGTTATTATCGTCGGTTTATCCAAGACTTTTCTAAGATCGCTTCTTCATTGATGAAATTGACGAGGAAGAACGCGAGATTTAATTGGGAGAACGAGCAAGAAATTGCTTTTCAATTGCTAAAAGAGAAATTGTGTCAAGCTCCAGTGTTAGTGTTGCCGGAAGGTGTGGAAGACATGACGGTGTATTGTGATGCCTCTCTAAATGGGCTCGGGTGCGTTCTAATGCAAAGAGGTAAAGTCATCGCTTACGCCTCTCGACAATTAAAGGAACACGAAACGAGATATCCGACTCATGATCTTGAGTTGGTAGCGGTTGTGCATGCGTTGAAAATTTGGCGCCATTACTTGTATGGTGTCAAGTGTACGATTTATTCGGATCACAAGAGTTTGAAACATCTTTTCGATCAAAGAGATTTGAATTATCGTCAACGTATGTGGATGGATGTAGTAAAAGATTATGATTGTGAAATACTTTATCATCCGGGCAAGGCGAATGTGGTCGCGGATGCATTAAGTCGAAAGAGTCAACATCTGGCGATACGAGTAGGATCGTTACGTATGATTATTACTAACGATTTTCTTGAAAAACTTGGTGTGATTCAAATTGAAGCTTACGTTCACAACAAGCATGTGGAACGAATTGTGGGGCAAGCAGAATTCATTACTATGGGTTCGCGTGGTTTGTTGTCTTTTCAAAGAAGAGTGTGGGTGCCTAAGATGGGGGATTATCGACGAGTGCTACTTGATGAAGCACATAAGTCAAAGTATTCCATTCATCCAGGCGCTACGAAAATGTATCTCGATTTGAGAAAGGATTATTGGTGGCCGGGCATGAAACGTGATGTTGTTAAGTATGTTGAGCAATGTGTCACGTGTTTGCAAGTTAAAGCCGAACACCAAAAGCCGTATGGTAAGTTACAACCGTTAGAAATCCCGAAGTGGAAATGGGAGCACATTACCATGGATTTTATCACAAAGTTACCAAAGATGGCGAGAACCCAATTCGATTCGATTTGGGTGATAGTTGATCGATTGACGAAGAGTACGTTATTTCTTCCCATCCGGGAAGCGATATCATCGGAGACTTTGGCTAAGTTGTTTATCAAAGAGGTGATAGCGAGACACGGGGTTCCAATATCTATTATTCGGATCGAGATACCCGTTTTACATCTCGGTTTTGGGAGAAGTTTCACGAAGATATGGGTACACAATTGAAATTGAGCACGGCGTACAATCCTCAAACGGACGGTCAAACCGAACGTACGAATCAAACAATGGAGGATATGTTACGGGCGTGTATTATTGATTTCGGTGGTAGTTGGGATGAGCACTTACCTTTGGTGGAATTCTCGTACAATAATAGTTATCATACTAGTATCGGGATCCCACCTTACGAGATGCTTTATGGGCGGAGGTGCCGAACCCCGATTTGTTGGGGTGAAATTGGTCAAAAGGAAATCGGGAGTACCGATTTGGTCTTAGAAACGAATAGTAAGATTGATATGATTCGGGATCATTTGAAAAAGGCGCAAGATAGACAAAAGTCGTAAGCCGACAAGCGTAGACGAATGATCGAATTTCAAGAAGGTGACATGGTGATGCTTAAGGTTTCGCCATGGAAAGGTATTATTCGGTTTCGAAAACGGGGAAAGTTAGCTCTTCGGTTTATTGGTCCTTTTAAAATTCTAGCTCGTGTGGGTGAAGTTGCGTATCGTTTGGAATTACCCGAAGAGCTTGCGGGGATCCATAATACATTTCATGTTTCCCATCTCCGTAAGTGTCTTGCGGATGATTCATCTAGGGTGCCATTAGACGAGATTGAGCTAAACAATAAGTTAGAATATATTGAGGAGCCGATTGCTATACTCGATGAGAAGGTCAAAAGGTTGAGAAATAAAGAAGTGAGGACTTTTAAAGTTCAATGGCGTCGTAGTAAAGGTTCCGAGTTTACTTGGGAGCCCGAAGAATTTGTGTTGGTTTATCTTCCCTCTTGTCATACGGATTGGATCGCGAGGACGCGCTCCGATTCAAGTGGGGGAGAGTTGTAACATCCCGTTTTTCCTGTACATATTTAAAGGTACAAACTTAATTTCTAGTACGCTTATAACTTGTGCATTTATATGATTAAAAGACCTAAGTATTAGTAATTGTGTAATTTTATATATATATATATATATATATATATATATATATATATATATATATATATATATATATATATATATATATATATATATATACGAATATGTATGTATATATGTGTTTAGAATATATGCATGTATAGTTATATGCATGAGTCTTTGTTGATGTTAAGGCTTGTGAGACTAAAGATGAGGTTTAGACGTGCTTAGGAAGCGTGAACGAAGTGTACAAGTTGGATAAATCGTTAAGTGGTGTAAAGTTGTCGAATGGCTCAGTTGAAGGCCATTGCCGCGCTGCGGAATCCTTTGTCGCGCCGCGACATTGAACTCAAACCAGAGTCAGGAGGCATGT
Organism: Rutidosis leptorrhynchoides; assembly: GCF_046630445.1. Classification (NCBI taxonomy): domain Eukaryota; kingdom Viridiplantae; phylum Streptophyta; class Magnoliopsida; order Asterales; family Asteraceae; genus Rutidosis; species Rutidosis leptorrhynchoides. The sequence goes on along the minus strand of NC_092342.1, from coordinate 168,875,178 downwards.
TAAGAAGGGTCGAGTTTCCCTTTATATGTCGCGCCGCGGAGAAGAGGGTCGCGCCGCGACAAATAACTAGAATCTGAGTCAGGAAAGATTTAAGAAAGCTCGTAAAATACGTTAAATGCCGCGCCGCTACCCACTGGGTGAACTGGTTCCGGATTTTGTTTTTAAAATAAGTAGTTCAAGGGCAAAATCATCATTTTACGTCTAGATCTGATTGGAGCACTAAATCTCCACCACTCATCCATTTTGTTCATTTTCATTTCCCTTTCCTTTCTCCATTTACTCTCAAAACTTAAAAACCCATTTGATTTCAAGTGAGATTTGAGAGTGGAGATTTGTGAATCAAACCTTGGAGCAAGAATTAAAGTTGTTCTCCTTGTTCATAGCTACAAGAGGATAGTGTTGGTAAGTCCTAACTCCATGTTTTGAGTTTTAATTAGTTATGCTAGGGTTTGGTTCATTGGGAACTTTTAAAACCCATTTGGGGGTAATATGGGTGGTTTTGGGTTAGGTGATAAAAGGAAACCCTAAATAGCCATAATCTAGGGTTTGGTCTTATGATTTGGGGTTGTAAGTGTTAAATGGTGTTGTTAATCATTAATACACCTTTAAATTTATGAAAGAAGTATTAATGGGTAAGTTTGACTCGATTGTGAGTCTAAGTATTTAAAATGGGTCAAAATGAGTACTAGTTGACCTAATTGGGTGAAGTGGGTATGAAATACCCAAGTTTGTGTTAGTAGACTTTAATTCACTAGCTTTAGTAATTGAAGTTGAGTCTTGACCCTTAAGGGCGGTTTTGGTGAAAATGGGGCATTTAATGCATTAAGTCATTAAATGCACATAAGTGAATTGTTGGTATTTAGTCCAACTAGGTATTGTGTTGATTGAAGTACTTATTATATTAGGTACTTTGCTTTGAAGCTTGCGGAGGTATAAAACCGTCACCGAATCGTTAAGGTGAGTGGAATAATTATATGTGTAGGTATATAATGTATCTATTTGTTGTAGCGTGAGATGTGAAGTGTCGAGGTGCTAAGACACCACGTTTCACGTGACGAGTGAAGCATCGAGGTGTTAAGATGCCACTCGAGGTGAAGCATCGAGGTGTTAAGATGCCACCTAGGAGTGAAGTGTCGAGGTGTTAAGATGTCACTCCATAATAAAGGGTGAAGTGTCGAGGTGTTAAGACGCCACCCGAGGGTGAAGTATCGAGGTGTTAAGATGCTACCCGGGGGTTAGTGATACGAGGTGCTAAGTACACTAATGGATGTTGTGAACTCCGATGGCCTTTCGCGGGCGCCATTCCCTTGTACGATTGGTTAACCATGGTTATTGTGTTGTAAGCGAGAGCTTATTATATCGTTCGAGTTACATATATAATTATGCGATTGTTATGCTAGCTTGTGGTATTGGAGGTTGGTAGCCTCGTATTGATGATAAGCAAATTGTGTTGCTAGCATGTATTCGGTATGTGTAATGAGTGTTTGCAAATAGATATATTATATATGTATGTGTATAATTATTGCATTCACTAAGCGTTAGCTTACCCTCTCGTTGTTTATCTTTTTATAGGCTCCGGCGTGGACAAGGGTAAGGGCATTCGGTTGGATTAGAGATCCCGCTTTATTTGTTAGGGGACGCTTTTGGATTTGTAGCTTTTGAAAGTTGGTCTAACGTTTTGGATAGTTTAGTCCCAAACCATGCTCGAAGTGTCGTTTGGATTATAAACTATCATTTGTAGTGGATCGAACTTGTATTAAACTTAATTAATGGCCTTCGTGCCTTGTAAACATTTAAATTGTGGTACGTTTTAAATGGAACTTGTGGAATGGTTTACATATTTAATTGGCGCGTAAATGTGTATTAATAAATAAAATAAAAAATTTACCGTATGGAATACGGGTTGGGTTGTTTCATCTTAATGACTTCTTTAGGGGTAACCATCACACGTTTCAGTAGTGCATCTTCCAATGCCTTAAGCTCTCACACATAAGAATCACAAACATCAAATTCAGAGAGCATGTATAACCTAGGGAAAAAAAAAGGAAAATAGTACAGGCAACAAATAAAATCCACTTATCAGTAGCAACAAACATTTGAAAACATTGTAAATATATTTCCCTTTTTGTTTGGCTTTTTCTCCTTGGCAACATATCAAAACACGAAAGTTAGGACAAAGTAACTAAACTTTGCCATCCGATATACACATATAGTACATGAATGGACAAACCTGTAAAATGGCATCGAACGCTATCACAAACCAGATAACCTGGAAAACAAAAAGTATGATTTAGAGTTAATATGATTAGGGTTGGTTATCAGATAACAAAATTAACAAAATGAAACATAACAGGAAAAAATCAGTTAGGAATAATACCTGTTTCACAATGATTTTGGTGCCTGGTAGTTGATTTCCTCTGATGAAGTGAACGAATTCGGAATAATTAAGAAAAAAAAATGCCTCTGATATTAACCGCTTAACTTCGTTGTGTTGTCATGTGAAACGATTATAGACATCTGGTATGCGTATTGTAAACGAATTCAAGATTAGAAGCAACGAATTTGATACGAATTGGGGAGGGATTATTCGTCGATGATGGTTCAACAGATGATAGTTCATATAGCGATTTACTGAAAGATTTACAATTAGGAACCCAAAATAAAAACCATAATTAAAATTATGAAGCGGTTCATCGTAGAGACGTAGACACTTAAAAGGGTGAATCGATGGGGAATATATATAAATGAGAGGAAAATAAAAAGGAAACTGTAAAGGGGAAGGCTAATAACATCCTAATAACTTCCGTTTAGTATAAGGGTATAATATAATAGTCAAGATACATTAATCTTAACATGAGAGAGATCAATACAAGACAAATCCTAGCCATTAGATCAAATATTTTAAGGGAGGAGATTTAATTTGAAAGGAACTTTTTGAGAGTATTAACTAATTATAGCTTTGTTTTTTGATATATAGAAGAGAGGAAGAGAGGATATCTAATAAAAGTCAATCCTCACCCTTAAAATAGTTAGTTATTGATTGATCCAATGACTACAATTCATCTGATGATGTCAGATTACTATATCTGATGTTAGATTAATGTGTCTTTCCCAATTAACCCTTCAACACCATTTACAAACATCGTTTACGTATTTTCTTAAACCAAAAACATATCTGTAACTTCCCAATTCTAACTTCTCATTTGTGAATCACCACTTGTAATCCCATTCATATCATCAACAATTTTTATCTGTATTTCACCCTAATGGTTTCGCAAAAAAAAATATATATATATATATACCTTTTTACAGATTAATCAAACCTATTATTGTTTCGGTTCAAACAAATCAGGGTTTCGAGTTTTTTTTTTTTTTTTTTTGGCTTCAAACAATCGCATCAAGATCTCAGATTTTTCGGAATCATACACAACGGTTGGTGTATCGCATCTTCTACTTAAAAATTTTATTGTTTTTGTTCCAGGGTTCATAGTGAGCGCCGATTGATGATCAATGAATAACAAATTTTGTTCTAATTCTACTTAATCGTTGTTGTTTAGTTCACTTCCAAATTCAGTTAATCGGAGTTTACAGAAGGTACTATCCTAACCCAGCATCTTAATCGAAAGGCAGTATTAGTCATTGTTGTATATTTTCCCTTAATATCTTTATTATGAACTAATATGTTATGTTATTAATTAGTGTGATTAATTGTGAATTTACTCAATCTTACGATCAATATCATTCTGTTGTTAGATTGTGTCTATGAAACGCTAAATGTAACTTTATAGACTGTAGTTATTGCGTGATTTTCACCATTAAATCCCATTTTGCAGGGAAACAAGAACATGGCACAAATTTATTAGCCCTTCAACAGAAATCCCATGTGTTTTCATGAGTTTTTTTGCGTATGGAAGAAGAGTTGAAGGTAATTATTCGTTAATTTCAATTAAGTAAATCTCATTAATTTATTATGGTGGTTAAGAATCATAAGCTATCTTCTGTATAGTTAAATAACATATAATCATGCTTTTCAAAGAAAACAACATATAAGTTATATCATCAGTAATTTGTTGAATGTTTCTGTGTTCATACAGTGGAGGTGTAAGTGATGAACCCCAACAGTTTGATGAAATGCCTCAATGAAATGAAGTTTCATATAGTGGCTTTGCTATGTATGTGGTATTGTGTGTTTTCATTGACTTTCTTATGATTGTGTATACATTAAATTATTGCTCTATGCTCTATTTTTTAATGCTGTTAATATAGGTTCTTATATCTAATTTTGTATTTAAGGTATGCACTTGATGATAATATGTAAAGGGGCTCAAGATGTGCTAATGCATAAACGATTATTGCATCTAGCGCATGATCCTGCTAATAGACCTGCCTTTGATGTTCGACTTGTACAGATAATTAGCTCTATTACACCTTGATCCTTTGCAAAATTATTAACGTAACCGTCTCTCGTAAGTTGTTCATCAAGAAATTGAATGAACTCAAATTTGATAGAAACCCTCGCTTGACCCTTGAACTTGCGAATTGGGGGAATCAGGTATGATTCATAAATTATTGATACTGTTCGTCCAATTAGGGTTCGTAAATTCCTTCTTCCACAGAAAATTTGGGGTTTTAGTTATTTTTTTTTCATTTATATTAAGGTTTTCTTTGCGTGATGGTATTCAGGGTTTACTAAAGATTTTATAGAACTATGGAACTGATCGAATTGAGTTTATTACTGATTAAGTTGTTAAGGAGTTTGTACATCTGTAATAAATCATTACTTCATTAGGTGTCGATTTTTTGTTTTGCGAATCCAATACACTTAATTTATATAGACGGAAGATATGATTTACTATTATTTTGTTGAATTTGCTGTTGTGTTGGTGATTATAGGTTAATTGATAATGGTATAGGCAGCTTTGAATTGGAAGCTTATAGGGTTCATTGCTGACAAGAAATGACCCCCGTTTGATGCTTCGACCTGTGTAAGAGTTTGTTTCTCTGAACCTATACAAATTGGAACAGTTTGTTGATTGTATATTGTGTTTCTTTTATTCATTTATATACATATAATATTGTTTCTATAGATTAAGTTGACTAAAAACATGACTTCTTAGAATATGAACAAATTATAAGACACTGAATTTGTAATTTAATTTTGAAGAAAAGAAGTTGTAGATAGCGGTAGAATGTTTGAGACCACTTAATCTAACCTTTTTAACACATCAACCACATGAATTTTTTAAAATATAAGAAATGGAGACTTTTGGAAGAACTTACTTCATTTTGATTATATGTATCGTGTTGTGTTTATGATCTACATCTGCTAATTTATGTGCTTTCAGAAATCAGGATTTTCGACAGACGTTCAAAGAATTAAATAATAAGACGCTGAGCTGAAAGCGGCTAAAGAAGATCTAAAAGTTAGTTAATTTGTACCTCAAAAGCAGTTCCTTTTCTTTTAGTTTCACTTTGGTAGTTGCTAACAAGGCTGACACACTACATTATCAATAGATTTCTATTTATATTATCATTGTCTTTATTGTATTGTATATTTTTATATTTAGTAGTACTTATTCTAATGTGTTTTATCATACTGTCCTGAAAAACTTGTGAACTGCAGAATGGTGAAGTGTGCAGGGCTGCTGTGAACTCTCAATGTGGTTATACAAGGGATCAAGGTGCTATTTAAACATAGATTATATAAGTTGTGATTATGAGTATGGGTTGGAATGGGTGGATAAGTGTTTTTGTTGATATAGCTGGTTTAACCCGAGAGGTTTGACTAATCGATGTCAAAATGTGTTTTTTCTTTATATCATGGTTTTGAATGCTCATAATGTGGTGGTAAATTGGAATGGGTCGAAAATTTTGTAGGTTTGGTAATTAAATTAACTAATAATGTTTGAGAGATCTTTATTAAATTAGTCGTGATATAACCTATTGCTAATGACTTGAATTAGTAAAACTAAGTAAACAAAGCCAAAATGTATATTTGAAAATTTGTATGGATTATGTTATATCGCAAATGAGTCAAATTTAAAATACCTAGCTTATGGTATTGAGTAAAATGTGTTGGATGGGTTAATGGGGTTGATATTTGTTAAAAATGTAGTTTAATGCATAATTTTACAACGTACGTTTTCTCATTTCAGAGGAGGTATTCTTTTTAATGCTCTGAATGTTGCTTTTTATTTGTTGAGACCTAATATCATCGATATTAGTTTGAACTCTAGATAGTGGCACCACAACTATCTTGTCTAATTGCTTTATTAGCTTATTACAACTAGATTTTTAAGTGTGGAGTGGAGCAGTTCATGGTTGCTATTAGTTAAGTTGGACTACATGGTAAGTGTTAAATAAGGTAAAATATTAAATTTTGAGAAAGTAGACATTGTGTTAATGAAGAAAGCGTGTCATTTGTGAATTGAAATGCAAAATCCACAATAATCTTTTGGAGCTTCTAATATTTCACTTTGCTCCTATGATCTCAGGTAACTAAGTCTTGTGTTTGATGATAGATGTAGTTAGATGTGCTCATTACCTATGAGATTACCTATCTTTTTATTATAATATATTCAGTATTGAGTACAACGAATTTTATATTATTATAGTAGTTGATAAGTTTAACGGTCCCACAATTAAATTAACTATTGATGCTCACTAATCTAAAGCCTCGAAAAGCATAGTCTTGCACACCAATATTGCATCAGAATCACCATTGAGATGTTTTAAAACTTATAAAGTGATGTGTATGTGTACAAGGTCATGAGAATCAAGGTGGTGGAGCAACTCAACGAGCTTAAGCCATTGCAGTTAACTTAACTGTTCACATGTTACCTAATTTAGAAAAGAACTAGTGTTCGAACCCTCGCTTCGCGGCGGGGGTTCGGTTTTCAATGTATTTTATTGCGTTTAGTTTGTAAAAATTTTTTGTGGCTAACGATGATGTTGTTTAAGCGCAACTCGAGTCGAACTAAAATGTATAACCCGTGAAAGATTTAAATGTTATTTAAAATTAACAATATATGTGCATCTCCGCGTTTCGCTATAGAGTTGTCGACTTTTAAAAATTTAACGGATAATTAACGTGTATGAAAAGTACCCCAAATATTTAGCGTTTTTTAAAAAGCGTCCGTTTTGCGTATAGCTAGTGATATTGTGTTCCTAAAAATATTTCGAGTTTAACGATGGTGGCGGAAAAATTTAACTCGTTGCGAGTGCGAAGATATGGTCCGTTGAATATTTGGGTGGAGTTTGTTTAAGATTTTTTATGAGAATGGTTAATTGACACTTTACCCCCTGTTTGGGGGGTGGATTTGATTTTTTGGATAAAGTGTGGAGGAGTTTGTGGTTGAATTTGGGAGGAAAAAAAAAAACAAAATGTCGAAAATACTCCTGAGCACTATTCATTTCCCCTATGTCTTTTAGAATGTAGGTATAATAGCGTTTCATTACATTACAGAAACTGATCGAACAAATGTGTTTGTTGTTTATGTAGGTTATTGTAGGCAGTGTTGCAAAAAACGACCGAGACGACAGTCACAATAGATTTACTTGTGTACCGTCGCAACGGATCTAAAACGGGTAAAAAAGGGTCAACGGTCAACAACGGTAAAAAACGGTCAAAAACCTTTAAAAAATGTCCGAGACGGGGTCCAGACGGATTTTGACCAATGTTGACTTTTAATATATATTTTAAACGTAAACTTTATTTCAAATTAAAGGCATATATTTTAAACTAAGCATAGATATTTGTGTAACGACCCGGATTTTTCCAATCGTTTTATACTTATGAGATTAATATTTACATAAATTAAACCATACCAACATGATAAGCAATCCAAATTGTTGAGACTTATGTTTTTGAAAAGAGTTTTACACAACGTTTGACCGTCCAATTTAACCGATGATATCACGAACTATACAACATACGATAATTATACGTTTGTGTATATATATGTATTTATATATATTTAATATGATCTAAGGATGATTTAACATCTCATTGTGTACTAATGACAATGAGTTATAAGTATATTTTGAAACTACTAACTTAAGTTTTCAAAACGATAACTATACGTAACATTCTTTGATATATATACTTATAACCTATAATGCTTATACATGTATCGTATATATAATGTATTTAATCACTTTTTAAGGATTTAAATATATAAAACAATATAAGTATATTCACAAAAGATAGCTATATTTGAATTCTCATTCTGTTTCCTCAAGATTTCTATACGTATATCTAGGGTATATGTACCCGTATCATACCCAACTTCTATATGTATTTACTATTGGTATATACACATCAAATCAACATCCTAATCAACATTATTACTGCTCTAGATATGAGGTAACTAGAATTTGTCAAGTAGCATGAATTATTAGTAAGAAAACAAAATTAGGAATCCTTTTCTTTCTTTATAAACTAAAAACGTTTTTATGAATGAACACCATTTCTTCACTCGATTTTCTCATACCTACACCCTCATTTCTCTCTCAAAATACTCCTAACTTCATACTTGATTATCTCTAAGCATTTTCCCCATCATTTAGCTTCAATTACAAGCCTTAAACACCATAAGAAAACTCTTTCAAGAACATATCAAAATAACCACCCATTTGAAGAAGTTTACTTCCAACCTTTTGATCTAACTCCACCACTCTTTGATTCCAAGATTATTTCTTATCTTTTGCAGTAACTTTGTCCAAGTAACTTGAGGTAGTAACCTTGTTCATAATCTTATTCAATTCATATTTATATAGCTATCTTATTTTGTGGTATAAAATTTTAACAACAAGAACATAGTTTGAATGATTTCAAACTTGTTCGCAAACTAAATAGATCCTTCTAACTTTACTTTTAAAACACTTCAAGACCTGTAATATATCATAATGATATGCTAACCTAACAAGATATAACTTGGTTTTACAAAGAACATCTTAAAAACTGAATCTACGTCTCAGAGTGCAACCGGGGGCTGTTTTGGGTTGGATAATTAAAAACCATCTTGAACTTTGAATTGGAAGTTCATGTTCTGGAAAAATGATATTTCTTATGAATATGTTAACACATAAAAATTTCACGGTTTAACTCAAAGTGTAAGTATTTTTAGAAAAATGATCATTAAATGTTGTTTTTATAATGGAAAATGATCACTTTCATAAGTTTCACCAAAGTTTGACCTATAACCTATGATTTCGAATACAAACTAAGGTATTTTCAGTTCATATTCTTAAAATTTGACTCGATCCAAGGAAGTGGCAAGTTGAACCAACAAAAACGAAGTTGTAATGAAGAAACTACGACTAAAACAAGATTGGGTATCCGAAGCTAGTTTAGCTACGAAAATATTTGGAGAAAAAGTAAATTAATCATATCTTTTCTAATTCATATGATATTTTATATATAATTACTTATGATTTAATTTTATATATTTCAGGACCACCCGTAATCAACACGAGAAGATTAATCATAAGACCTCATGATTGTACGCAACACGTCATTTGACAACACGGTACTTTATGTACGCAACACGTCATTTGACAACATGGTACCATGGGTCGAGATTAATTCTGATCAATACGAATACGATGGGGTCTTTATTTATTTTCTTTAAGCAACTAATTGTGGACCACTAACATCGGACTGCTAACTACGGACTAAGAAAATATTAAAAGTATTAAAAGTATATATATATATATATATATATATATATATATATATATATATATATATATATATATATATATATATATATATATATATATATATATATATATATGTAACGATTACTTAAAAAGAAAATATGTTGATATATTATATATATGGTTAGGTTCGTGATATCTATCGGAGACCAAGTCGAATTAAATACCTTCAAGGCAAAAGTGAGTTTCATTTGCTCCCTTTTTAATTGCTTTTGCAATATATATTTTTGGGCTGAGAATACATGCGCTGCTTTTATAAATGTTTACAAAATAGACACAAGTACTTAAAAATATATTCTACGTTGAGTTGTACCACTGGCATATTTCCCTGTAGCTTGGTAACTACTATTTACATGGGTATTGTAAACGCGAATCCTGTTGATAGATCTATCGGGCCTGACAACCCCAACCGGACTGGACAACCAGTATTCAACGGTTGCACAGTACTTCGTTTTGGTGACTACACTTGGTACGGTGTAGTGAGATTTCATAATAAAGGGAATATGCGACGTTGATTAAATGTTAAGTATGGTTACCAAGTGCTCAACCACTTAGAATGCTTTACATACACTTGCGAGTGTATTATGTTTATGATTATGAAATCTTGTGGTCTATTAACATATTGAAATGATTGTTATGATAAACCTATGAACTCACCAACCTTTTGGTTGACACTTTAAAGCATGTTTATTCTCAGGTACGAATTAAGTCTTCCGCTGTGCATTTTCTCAATATAAGGACATTACTTGGAGCCGATCATCGCAATGGGACCAAATGTTGATGACTTCGTCCAGGTGGATTAGGACGGGTCCTTTCAGTTGGTATCAGAGCGGTGGTCGTAGCGAACCAGGTCTTGCATTAGTGTGTCTAACTAGTAGTTGTTAGGATGCATTAATGAGTCTGGACTTCGACCGTGTCTACATGTCAAAAGTTTTGCTTATCATTTCTAGTCGAAAATCATCTGCTTATCATCCTTAGGAAATTACCTACTTATCATTCATAAGTCTAGACACGTTTTACTGCATTTACTGCATTGATAGTGTATAGACGAATTCTTATCTTAGCATATCTGTTATTGCGAACTTTGACTGATATCTTTTCAAAGATTCTCCGTAATTTACGGGATTTTGGTATTATATATACATATGTAAATTATGTATTGAAGAGTACCAAATCTAACTCCTATAATCTATTCCATACCAAAAATTCATTTTCCCCATTATACAAGATGGATTCCGCATCTAGTTCGAATTCTTCAGATTCCGACAGTTATGCCGATATGGATTTCCATTCGGGCTCCGAAAGCAGCGTCACCGGAATGGATCAACCAATTTCCCATCATCTATTCTGGATGAATTGGGGATGGGTTCGTAATATACTAAATCACTGGAGACAAGAAGAAGGTGATCCATTTCATCCACCAAATTGCCCTCTTGGCGATGAACCTGAAGCACTTACCGGCTAACCTATTCGAAACACCATTTTCTCTCTCATTTCTAGAGTATCTCGTCACGATTATATACTATCCCATATTACAAACCTTGTTCATTCGCTAACTCCAACCGCCAATCATCCCGGTGTACTAGCAGAAGTTAACGAACTTCGCGCTCACGTGACGGCTTTGGAGAACATGGTGCGAAGGTTGCAAACACCAGCAGCAGCACCAGCAGCATAATCAGCACCACCATCAATAACATCAATAATACCATCATCACCACTAACAAACAACATCCGCATCACACGTTTCGACATCATAATATGTCCCACAAACATCAACATCATACGCACCATAGATACCAAGAAGTACCAACAACAACAAACGATGAAGTATTGATTCATAACTTCATCGGAGAAACATTCTATGGTGATTATGTAATCTCTAAAGACATAGAGATTACCTATTTCTGCCTTAACCATAAATCAGATGAGTGGACATAAATGATAAAAGGAAGAGTAGAAACCCTGACAAGAATGATGCGTAAGGTACAAGCTAGACTTGTTTTACCAACAGCATCAGCAGTACCCTTAGCCTCACCAACACAGTCAGTGCTGTCAACATCGTTAGAATCGTCAGTAACTTTAACATCACAATCTCCACCAGTTCAAGAATCACCGTGGACATCATCAATAACGCGTATATTGCATCAACGAGTTATGAAGTATTAACTCATTCTTCTGAAGAATTTATATAAATATTTTATATATATGAATTCGGAAACCAAAATAAATCTTTTCGTACTAAGCTATTAAGTATGAATTGAAAAAGGGTAGATACTACTCGTTTAAATTCATATTACAAATATGCAATGATGTACGTCCTTCGTCAGTAACTTAATCATCGTTAACTACAATCCCTGTTTCAATTCAATGAATTTCGTTTTATAATAAACCAAGTGTATTATTCAATAATATGTTTGATTTTACACTTTCATCTTCAATGTACTCGAAGCTTACTGGGAAACAACATTCATATCTTGCGAAGTTAGCAAGAGTTCAATGAGTATCAGCATGATTCACTAAGAAAATATATATAAGAATAAATAATGAAGTATTGATCCATAACTTCATTAATATTCTGTGAAGAATATGTGGTTCCTAATCGTTTTAGAGATTACTTATTCTAGCTCAAACCGAAAATCAAATGAGTCTAATATTTTATTGACTTATTAAATTCATGATTACATCTGAAGAAGATATATATGTACATATATTTTCATAAAGATTGTAATAAAATTCTCTGGTACAAAACATTACTTGTGAATTTTTTTTTAACGGGTTGGTAATACCCGAGAGATATATAAATTCACAATTAATATGATTATATTCTTCGATTCTGATTCAACAATCATCAACTATACTCACTAAGATTATATAAAAACTCAACGTTGGTCAACATCTGTCTAGAGCGTTGCAACGCTCCAAGGTCCCGACTGTCTCGACGTCGTCTCACATCTTTTACAACCTTTTGTATCACACCCCCAGTTAGGGCCTGGGCGAAATGTGACTTAATATCAAATAAACTAACATATTATAATATACGAGAACAATACTACATGATAAAATCAAACTTTATTGAGTACGCAGCGGAATAAATGAAATGTCGTTACAATGACGGAAATAGAAACATAGTAAATGTTCAAATGCAATAGTAATAAATGCGATATCTCTTGATCCTATGTCCAAGTAGCATCACATACGCAGTAAATAAGAAAACTTGAATCAATCAGCACCTGAGACAAAACATGCTAAAGTGTCAACCAAAAGGTTGAGTGAAGTTCATAGGTTTAACAAATAAGTTTGACCGTTGTTTTAGACTGTAGCGACCCGACCAAATCATGTTTGACGGCGCCGTCTACTTAGGTCCCGTTACGTGGTCATAAGTCTTTAAGACAAAGTTTGACCAAAATATGTCGCCTTCATTTCAAAATAAAGATTGTTCCCAAAGTTTACAAGAATTGTTCAACCAATAGTTAAGTTACAACGTTATAATACGAATGAAATCTAGGCGACACGGTTTAAAGTAAAGTCAAAAGACGCTCCATGAAATGCACATATACTCGACATCCAATGCAAGTATCAAATAATGAGCAGAAGCATGTATCATGTATCGTTCAAGGACCTGAGAAAAACATAGAAATCTGTCAACGAAAACGTTGGTGAAATCATAGGTTTAAGTAAGTAAGTACAAGTGAACCACAAGATTTGCATCAATGAAATAATTGTAATACATTCCAAAAGTTTGTTTCACGAGCACCCAATTATCAAAGCTTAACATTCCTTCCATTGTATACCCCATCACTTAGTGCTAGAACAAACACTGTTTCTCGAAAATATATTTCATTCGTAAACGGTAGCGAACCGTTTAAATGAGGGTTTGTCAAACCCATATGGATCCATACAACATAAGTTCTCGCTTACACCCGGCAAGTGTAACTAATGATAATCGAATTGAGGATTTTGTTCTAAACTCGTATGTAGAATGTTTGTTTTCCCGTCCTTGTGTTCACTTAGTTCAAAAGAATCGTTTATGTTTTCTCATCCCAATATAAGTTCAAAAAGAGTAAAAGTGGGACTATGATCTCACCTTGAGTGCACGAGTAGTAAAGTACTTCAACAAGTAAACGTGTGCAAAGAACAATGCTAGTCTTGACCTAAACAATAGGTTTGTATCAATAACGGTAAACACGATAGGTCAAAGATGTTCAATTAGTCCTATGGCTCGTTAAGACTCGATCATAATAGCATGTGAATCAAATTGTCATGTTTCATGCAAGGTACAAGTATAAAAACATGTTAGAACGATTGCACAAATATTTGGTTAAGTTTGATTAAAAGTCAAACTTTGGTCGGTCAAAGTCAACGAAAGTCAACACGTTCGGGTCGGGTTCCGAACTATTTTTCTGAGGTTTTTAATCATATATGAACATGTTAGAACAAGTTTCATGTGAATCGGAGGTCCGTAGTATGCCAAACATTTTTCGTAATTTGGACATGGTGGTCAGAACCTGACCACCTTATATGTCGCGCCGCGACATGAAATGGCCGCGCCGCGGCAAAGGCCGGGTGCTGGTACCTGGCCAGTCCCAAATGTTCAAGTCTCAATCCAAAACCTTTTTGTGCATAAAACACAAACCGCTAACACTTAGGACTCGCACCTTATATCGTTGGAAAGCTCTTTTGACGTAGAATGCAACTAAACACAATTCATCAATCAATCTACCTATTACAACAACCAAAACCGCATCTAATGCTTAACATTAACCGCATACAAGTTCATAAACGAAATTCAATGATTCGGGCAACCAATTTACATGAATGATATGCCGTTTCGAAGGTAATCAAGCATACAATCCAACTAAACACTTACCAATAATAATCCATGGCATTCAATGCATCAAAAGTTCATTTCAAGTTCATCAAACCCTAACCCAAATTCACCAAAATCAATAATCAAGTTCATGAAGTTTTCTAAGGCAACCTACACATCAAATTGAAGCTAGTGATGCTAGTAACACAATTAAAGCATCAACTTTTAACATCTAACAACATATGATCATCCAAAATTCAAGAACAACACACCAAAATTCAAGTTCATGCTAGTTACACTAAAACAACGAGATCGAGCATATAAATCATATATTCATGTTAGACTTGAGCCATAGACACTAATTAACACTTTTATAAGTTAAAAACATCAAGAACACAAAATCTAGTGATTTTAGAAAGTTACCCAAACGAGATGAAGTTGGTACCAAAATGAAGAGGATGAAGAGAGGATCACGAATATGTAGTTTATTTTGTTGTAAGCCTCCTAGATCGAATTTAGATGATGATTGAATGAATTTGGTAAATGGGTGTGTGTTCTTGCTAGAGAGAAAGAGAGAGATGGAGATGATAATGAATGGATGAAAGGGGTTGACCCTTTGACCTAGTCAAGGGTTTGATCCCTTGTCAAGTTTAGTCCCTCAACTTTCGTTCGGGTGCGGGAATTACCTAAACGAGATAATTTAAAACGCGTATCAACGGGAGATGTTATAAACATATAACGGACTTTATATTAGTATAACGGAAAAGTAAATGGAAAAAGGCGGGATGTTACATTACCTACTCCTTAAAAGAAATTTCGTCCCGAAATTTAAGTAGGCGTAGTAGTCGTTGTTTCTTCCTCGAGATCTTGCGTTTCTGAATTCACGAATAGATGAGGATACTTCCTTTGCATTTGATCTTGTCTTTCCCAAGTAAACTCGGGTCCCCTTTTGGCGTTCCAACGGACTTTAACAATCGGGATTCGGCTTTGTTTCAATGTCTTGACGGAGGTGTCCACAATTTCAACCGGTTCCTCCACAAAATGAAGTTTGTCATCCATAGTAAGTTCTTCGAGAGGGATGACGATATCGGGTTCGGCAAGACACTTTTTCAAGTTAGATACATGGAAGGTAGGATGAACGGAGTTCAATTGAGGCGGAAGATCTAAACGATAAGCAACGGTTCCAATACGCTCCAAGATTTCGAAAGGACCAATATACCGCGGATTTAGTTTCCCGCGTTTCCCAAAACGGATTACACCCTTCCAAGGTGCGACTTTTAACATTACTCGGTCACCGACTTGGAATTCAAGATCGTTGCGTCGTTTATCGGTATAGCTCTTTTGACGACTTCGGGCCGTCCTAAGCCTATCTCGGATTTGAACGATTTTCTCGGTGGTTTCGTGAATGAGTTCGGGTCCGGTGATTTGCACGTCGCCTACCTCGGCCCAACAAAGAGGTGAACGACATTTGCGGCCATATAGCGCTTCAAAAGGTGCGGCTTTAATACTCGCGTGATAACTATTGTTGTAAGAGAACTCGGCGAGAGGTAAGTGCTTGTCCCAAGCTTTTCCGAAATCAACCACGCAAGCTCGTAATATGTCCTCTAAGGTTTGAATTGTACGTTCGCTTTGTCCATCGGTTTGAGGATGATATGCGGTGCTCATGTCTAAACGCGTTCCCAACGCTTCTTGCAATGTACGCCAAAATCTAGAAACGAAACGGCCATCTCGGTCGGAGATAATCGATAAAGGTACACCGTGTCGGGCTACGATCTCCTTAATGTAAAGTTGTGCAAGTTTCTCCATTTTGTCCGTTTCTTTCATGGCAAGGAAGTGTGCGGATTTGGTGAGACGGTCAACAATAACCCAAATGGTATCATAACCGCCCGTCGTTTTTGGTAGTTTGGTGATAAAATCCATCGTTATCCTTTCCCACTTCCATTGCGGGATCTCGGGTTGTTGAAGTAGTCCGGACGGTCTTTGGTGTTCGGCTTTGACTTTGGAACATGTCAAACACTTGGAAACATAAGTAGCTACGTCCCTTTTGATGTTTGGCCACCAATATAGTTGTTTAAGGTCGTGGTACATCTTATTGGCACCGGGGTGAATCGAGTATCGTGACTTATGGGCTTCATCTAAAATAAGGCTTCGTAGATCCCCATAACTAGGCACCCAAATTCTTCCGGCGAAATATCGGAGTCCGGTTTCTTTAACTTCGAATCGAGAGGTGAGGACGTTCAAGTGTTCGAGAGAGATGTTTTCATCCTTGAGAGCCTCATCTTGGGCTACCCGAATTTGGCTATTAAGGTTTGTGTGAATGGTGATGTTTAAAGCTCGGACACGGAGAGGCACCGCTCTTTCTTTTCGACTTAAGGCATCGGCTACTACGTTTGCCTTCCCGGGATGGTAACGAAGCTCGCAATCGTAATCGTTCAAAGTTTCAATCCACCGTCGTTGTCTCATGTTTAGTTGCTTTTGATCGAAAATGTGTTGGAGACTTTTGTGGTCGGTAAAGATAGTACTCTTGGTTCCATAAAGATAGTGTCTCCACATTTTAAGTGCAAAGATGACGGCTCCGAGTTCGAGATCATGTGTCGTATAGTTTCGTTCATGAATTTTGAGTTGTCGAGAAGCATAAGCAATGACTTTCGTTCGTTGCATCAATACACACCCAAAACCATGTTTCGAGGCGTCGCAATATACAACAAAGTCATCATTGCCTTCGGGAAGTGACAAGATAGGAGCGGTGGTTAGCTTCGTTTTCAAGATTTGGAATGCGGATTCATGTTCGGTCGCCCAAATGAATTTCTTTCCCTTGTGAGTCAATGCGGTTAGAGGACGAGCAACCAAAGAAAAATCCTTGATGAATCTACGGTAGTATCCGGCGAGACCCAAGAATTGACGAATGTGAGTAGGAGTAGTAGGAGTCTCCCATTTACTAATGGCTTCGATCTTCGTGGGATCGACTTTAATACCTTGATCACTTACAACATGACCAAGAAATTGAACTTCCTTCAACCAAAATTCACACTTGGAGAATTTGGCATAAAGTCGTTCTTGTCTCAAGAGTTCAAGCACAAGTCGGAGATGTTGTTCGTGCTCTTCTTCATTTTTAGAATAAATCAATATGTCATCGATGAACACAATAACGAATTTATCGAGATACGGTTTGCACACGCGGTTCATAAGATCCATGAACACCGCCGGTGCGTTAGTGAGACCAAATGGCATGACAAGGAATTCATAACTACCATAACGAGTTCGGAAAGCGGTTTTGGAGACATCTTCCCCCTTAACCCTCAATTGATGATAACCCGAGCGGAGATCGATTTTCGAATATACACAAGACCCTTGTAGTTGATCAAAGAGGTCATCGATGCGAGGAAGAGGATATCGGTTCTTAACCGTCAATTTATTTAGTTCACGATAATCAATGCACATTCGTAGGGATCCGTCTTTCTTTTTAACAAACAAAATCGGAGCGCCCCAAGGTGAATGGCTAGGTTGGATAAAACCACGATCAAGTAGTTCTTGGATTTGACTTTGCAATTCTTGCATTTCAGATGGAGCGAGTCTATATGGTGCACGTGCTACGGGTGCGGCTCCCGGAATAAGATCGATTTGGAATTCAACCGGTCGATGAGGTGGAAGACCCGGCAATTCGTCGGGAAATACATCGGAAAAGTCACTAACAATTGGCACATCATCGATATGCTTCTCATCGGACTCGACTTTCTTAACGTGGGCAAGGATCGCAAAACAACCCTTACGGAGCAGTTTTCTAACTTTAAGGCACGAAACGAGGTTGAGTCTGGTGCAACTCTTATCGCCATAGACAATCAAAGGTTCACCATTCTCGATAGGAATTCGGATTGCGTTAAGATCACAAAGAATGTGAGATTTCGTTTTGACTAACCAATTCATACCGATTATTACATCAAAGCTTCCTAGTTCCATGGGTATCAAGTCAATTTCAAATTCCTTACCCAAAATGTTTAACGTACACCCCCGGTAATATGTGTCGGCACTTAATAGTTTCCCGTTAGCCACTTCAATGGTATAAGGGGTATCTAATGGAAGAGGTGGAGTGCTAAAAGAATGAGTCAAAGTCTTGGATACAAAGCATTTATCGGCACCTGAATCGAATAAGC